>NC_082660.1:1806124-2449874 GCF_028023285.1 Balaenoptera ricei | reverse complement strand
TGATCTTTTTAAGCATCGCATTAAAATAGCACGGCTCCTGAGGTGGCCATGGGGACTGACTACTATTGCATCACGTAGAATCGTGCCAGGAATTGGGTTTTCTTTTCGTTTAGAAAGCGCACCATGTGTTGTATTTTTCATGACCCTTGAACCCAGCCTTGCATCCCTAATTGCCACTTGGCCAACACTGGTTGAAGTCTTGCTAACGCTAATATCACATTTACAAACGCATTCCCAGGCCTGATTCATGACATAGCATATACACGTCAATCTGTACTTTCTCCTCAGGTATTTTCTTTAAGTTTCTTGTTCCTTTTTTTCATTATTATTATTATCTTTTTTATCTTTTGGCCGCTCCGCATGGCACGTGGGATCTTAATTTCCCCATCAGGGATCGAACCCTCACCCCCTGCCCCTGCCTTGGCAGTGTGGAGTCTTAACCACTGGACCACCAGGGAAGTCCCTTCTTGTCCCTTTTAGTTCAGTTAAAACAAAAGAAACCATCTGTAAATGCCGTGAACTGTAAACTGTAAAATGTTCTGACCTGCTGGAAGAGTTTAATTTCAATAAGTACACAAAATATAAATAAAAGTTTAATATTATTTCCCTTTTAAAAAACACATGGATTGTCATTACTGAGTTTTGAGCGCTCTTGTGGGCTCAACTATACCCCCAGCCTCCCCCAAAGATACCCTGAAATCCTAACCCCAGTATCTCAGAACGGGACCTTACTTGGAAATAGGGTCTTGGCAGGTAGAATCAAGTTAACGTGAGGTCCTAGTGGAGTGGGAGGGGGCCCTCTCTTAATAGAGCTGGTGTTTTGATGACCAGATGGTCCAGTGGAGACACAGAGACACAGGGAAAAAACCATGAGATGATGGACGCAGAGAGAGAAATGATGCAGCCACAAGCCAAGGAACTCCCAGGAGTGCTGGTAAACCACGAGAAGCCGGGGGCAGACGAGAAAGGAACCCTACCCCCCGCCAAGAGCATTCAGAGCGCACCTGCCAGGCCAGACTTCTGGCCTCTAGAACTGTGAAAGAATTACGTTTGTTTCCCCTTTAAGCCACCCCAGTGGGTGATGTGTTCTCCCCGCAGCCCTAGGAAACTCACTGAAAGAAGCCAGACACCAAAAGTCACAGAGCGCATGATGGCATTTGTATGGAATGTCCAGAATGAGCAAAGCCGTAGAGACTGAAATCACATTGATGGGCCTCAGGGGCTGCAGGAGGAGAATGGAGAGTGACCGCTTGATGGGTACGAGGTCTCTTTTTGGGGTGGTGAAACGGGGGGTGCACAACATTGTGTGTGTACTAACTGCCCCTGAATTGTATGCTTTATGATGGTTAAAACAGCAAGTGGGAAAACTTGTGGGTGCTGTCAGAATCTCTCTCTGTGTCTCTGTGTTTCTCTCTCCGTCTCCCTCTTTCTCCCCCTCCACAAATTGTGACAGCCAAATATGTCTCCGGACACGTTGCCAAGTGTCCCCTGGGGGTGGAGGGAAAAGGTCAGCCCCAGGTGACAATCACTGGTCTAACGTCTAGTAACCACGACAAGGAGTTCTCCCCTCTCGACAGCTGCACTCACCCACCTGTCTGCCTCATCCATCATTTCACTGATTTTTCACATCGATTGCGTTGTAACGGCCGGCTTTTTCTTTTCTGTCTATTCTGTTATTCTTTCCTTGCTGCCCGGGCACTGCATCTTTGAAGGTTCAACTGTTCATGCACTCGTCTAGTTCCTGCAACGTAACTGCTTTTTTCTATTCACCCAAAACACACATACAAGAGACCAAAATGCAGCCCCTACCGTGGCACAAGCTGGCTGGGGGCGCTTGCAGTACTCACTCCACTCTTTTTCCACCGCGAAGAGTCTGGAACCCGGCACAAGGCCTCTCGGATTCAGGACAGCGACCCCAGGCTTCCTTGCAGCTGGAGTGGCGTAGGATGGCCGTTGGTTGGGCATAAGGAAAGCAAGAAGCACCCAGGGGCAGCTCCCATGAGCCTCTTCGGAAGAGCTGGGTGTCTGTCACATTCTTCTTTGACATCTCCAGCCTCCCTCTGAGAAGCCAGATGCCGTCCTGGGCTGTCAGGATAAAGACCAGCCTCCAAGCGGGCAGAGCACCTCACGGGCATTGGGCTGCCTCCCGGTGGACTTTCTCTTTCCTAGGAAGAGAAAATATCCATCTCTTCTGTATCACTGTGCCCTGGGGTTTCTGTTCCTTGCAGAGGAAATGAATCCTACCCAAGGTGGAACCCACATCTATTTTACCCTTGCTGGCATTGCTGAGACTGCGTGGCCCTGTTCAGGGTCAGGTGGTGAAAAAGCAGGTGACCGTGAAGACACCATCAAATCTATAAAGGCGAGAATAGTGACGGGTGGATAATAAATGTCCCTGCTCTTTGGTGAGTCACCCGATGCCCCAGGCTGACCCCCCAGCCCACCCTGCTGCCCTCTCAGACTTTATCTGGACCACTGTGGGTCTCAGCGTTGGATGCAGTTACAATCACTTGGGGAGGTTTAAATTGTTCTAACGCTCAGGGTGCCCTCCAGAGACCTGGGGTTCATTGATCCAGGTGTGTAGACGGGGTTGAGAGTCAGCACAAATTTGCTGTGTCCTTCCTTGTTCCTTCCTCCTCATTCACGCCTGCCAGCACTGTGCCAAAAGAGGGAGAGCCGCTATACACGTGGCACCATCTGTTCTGAAAGATGCTCACACGCATTTGCTTAACGTAAGTGGCAGGGTGAGAAATGAAAACATCTGTACACACATGTTCAGAGCACTATTCACAACCACCAGAAGGTGGAAACCACCCAAGTGTCCATGGATGCTTGGATGGATGGAGGGAGGGAGGGAGGGAGGGAGGGATGGATAAACAGCATGGGGTCCATCCACGCAGTGGAATATCACACAGCCATGAAAAGGAGTGAAGCTCTGACCCGGGCTGCAGCGTGCATGAACCTTGAACATGTTATGCTCAGTGAAAGAAGCCAGACGCAGAAGGACACACAGTGTGATTCCATTGATAGGAAACGTCCAGAACAGGTAAATCCAGAGAGACAGAAAGTGGGTTAGTGTTTACCAGGGAGGGGGTGAGGACCGACTGTTAATGGGGACGGGCTTTCTATTTGAGGTGATGAAAATGTTCTGGAATTAAATAGAGGCGTTGGTTGCACAACTCTGTGAATGTACTGAAAGGCATCACATTGTACACTTTGGGTGAATTGAAAGCTATGTGAATAGTATCTCCCAAAGCTGTTAAAAATGCAAAGCGCTACGGGCTTCCCTGGTGGCGCAGTGGTTGAGAATCTGCCTGCCAATGCAGAGGATACGGGTTCGAGCCCTGGTCTGGGAAGATCCCACATGCCGCGGAGCAACTAGGCCCGTGAGCCACAATTACTGAGCCTGCGCGTCTGGAGCCTGTGCTCCGCAACAGGAGAGGCCGCGATGGTGAGAGGCCCGCGCACCGCGATGAAGAGTGAGTGGCCCCCGCTTGCCGCAACTAGAGAAAGCCCTCGCACAGAAACGAAGACCCAACACTGCCATAAAAATAAATAAATAAATAAACCCAAAAGTTAAAAAAAAAAAAAAAAATTAAAAAAAAAAAAGCAAAGCGCTAGAACTTTTTTTTCTTCCCATCTGCAGACCATAACTAAAATTAAAATGATACAAAATAATAAAATAAAAATAGTGAATTCTGGTGGTTTCACCTATCTCCTTTCTCAGTTTTGTTTGTATTTCAACTGGGACCTTCTGGAAGATGTTGGAATCCCAAGAGTCCCCACAAAGAAGGTCATTTCAGGCACCATGCAAGGGCAATATTTTTTTTTCCTAACACCTCAGCCCAATTCAAGCCTGACACCATCATGAGACATTTGCCCAGCTGGATTAGATCTCCTGGTTTTTACTTATTGCAACACTTCATACCCCAATAATAATTCCATCTGATCACTGGTTGACAAAATGTTTTCACATATATCGTTTAAGCCTCAAAACATTTCTGCGAAAGACGTCTCATTCCTAATGTTTCCAAGGAATAAACAATTTAAACCCTTGAACTTGGAAAATGTAATTATTTTCCAATTTAGTATTCTCATCATACAACTTGGCTTACAGCAAATAATATTCATTTAATCATAAAAAAAAAGTTGGGATGACTCTTCACTTCTCTTTGTGACAAACACACCTCAGACTTTATTTAATAAAGGGTACCTAGAGTAAAACAAAGCAAAACAAAAGCCACCTTTTTTTTTTTTTCAAACCACGGCGACAACATTATAATTACTAATGCAAATACACACACACACACACACACACACACACACTCCTTTCCTTGCAAAGAATGTGCTCCTATTAGCTGGAAAACTTCTGATTATATATAATTATATAGTAATTAGGCTTGTAATGGCACTTTTATCATGCGTTGGGTTAGATGGTTAGCATAATTATGGCAACCGTTTCGATCTGTATTAAAACCATGTAATTGTTTGGCGAGGCTGGGTGACACAGAACAGAGCTGATGCCCTGGAAAACGTAGATGCTAAATAAATCCTCCCCCGCGTCCATTGAAAGTTCACTTCATACATGGTTGTTTCAGAAAAAGCAACTGTTTAAAAAGCATTGAAATGTAGCTCAGAGTCGCCTTTCCTGGTAAAGCATAGAATGAGAAAGAACCAAATCGGCAGATGCAAAAGAGTTTTGCATGAGTATTTTTAATGTTTGGTTGGTTGGAAAAAGGCGAACTGTCAATATTTCAGAGGTTTGACTTGATTGAAGGTTATTTGAAGAAAGCCTGCATTATTCATGTATTTTATTCTTTAACAGAAAGGGAATGTTTCAGATACACTTTGTGTTCCCTTGTTAGGAAATACATTGAAAATCATGAGTGTGGTGGGTAGAATCCTAAGATGGGCCCAGTTGTGGGTTCAGTGGGTCCAAAATGTATGTCTACCCAGAACCTGCAAATAGGAATTCGTTTGGAAATAGGGTCTCTCTGCAGACGTGATGAAATGAAGAGTCTGAGATGAGGTCCTCCTGGATGAGGGTGGCCTTACATCCAATGACGGGGTCCTTCTAAGACACAGAAGGGGAGAGACACAGACCCAGAGGAGAAGCCCCGTGAAGACAGAGGCAGAGACGGGAGGGACGCGGCCACGAGCCCAGGGACGGCTGGAGCCCCCAGAAGCTGGAAGAGGCGGGAAGGACCCTCCCCTGGAGCCTCTGGAGGGAGCACGGCCCTGGGACACCTTGACCTCTGACGTCAGGTCCCCAGGACTGACAGAGGATAAATTTCTGTTGTTTTAAGGCATCTGGTTCTGGTCATTTGTGAAGGCAGCCCTAGGACATCTCATACCGTGGCACCCCTGGCCTCTAATTATAACAATCAAAAACACCTGCAGGCATTGCCAATGGTCCCCCCAGGAGGCAGGATGACCCCTGGTTGAGACGCCCGACTCTAAGCCTACAACAGTCCAGGTTTGAGTCCAACAGAAATGAGCTCCACCTTTTCTGCCAAGAAGCAGAAGCCTCACTGAGTCCCTCTGGCCTGGACAGCATCCCCTGCCCTCACGCGAGCTGACCCGAGGAAGGAATGAGACTCTGCGTGACCCCAGGACTTGGTGTCCAGCCCACGGCCAACACCGGGGAGGTGTGGGTGCGCTCCAGCGTCTTCCAGACTGTCAGGTGTTTCGCCCGTCCCATATCCAACCCCAGGATGCTGCTCCAGAAGAAGGGCCCCATCCGCCGCAGGGATTCAGGTGGTGAAGCTTGGGGGTCTCCGTGAAGAAGCAGCCTTCTCCTCTTAGCCTGGCGCGTGCTTGGGAATCTCCCAGAAGGCGCGTTCAACACAGCCGCACCCCCAGAGCTTTCCGTCCATCGCATCTGGGATGCACCCCAGATTCTGCAGGTCCAAAAAGTCCCCAGGTGATGCAGCCCTGCTGGTCCTGGCTGGCTTTGAGGACCATTGATTATCGGAAGAGGGAAGTTCTGTGTGGGATTCATCACTGAAAGGAATGTGCAGTCTTTCAGCGAGAAACCAAAGCTGAAGCCAGGACGTGGAAACAACCTAAGTGTCCATCAAGAGATGAATGGATAAAGAAGATGTGGCACATGTATACAATGGAATACTACTCAGCCATAAAAAGAAACGAAACTGAGTTATTTGTAGTGAGGTGGATGGACCTAGAGTCTGTCATACAGAGTGAAGTAAGTCAGAAAGAGAAAAACAAATACCGTATGCTAACACATATATATAGAATCTAAAAAAAAAAATGGTTCTGAAGAACCTAGGGGCAGGGCAGGAATAAAGACGCAGATGTTGAGAATGGACTTGAGGACACGGGGAGGGGGAAGGGTAAGCTGAGACGAAGTCCCAGCCCCCTGATTTCCAGGGAGAGGAGAGGGGCTGGAGGTTGAATCAATCATCAATGGCCAATGAGTTCATCAGCCGTGCTTAAATAGTGAAGCCTCCCTAAAGACCCAGAAGGATGGAATTCAGAGAGCTTCCAAGTTGGGAAGCAAGATCACTTCCACGTGACATGATGCCAGACCCCAAACTCCACAGGGACAGAAGCTCCTTTGTTTGGGACCTCTCCATCTGGCTGTGAATGTGTACCTTTTAATATCCTTTGTCACAAACCAGTACTCTAGAGAATAAACGGGTTTCCTGAATTCTGTGAACCACTCTAGCAAATTAATAGAATCCCAGAAGGAGGTGGTGGGAAACTTCCATTTATAGGTGGTCGCTCAAAAACACAGGTGACACCCGGGATTTGGCATTGGCATCTGAAGTGGAGGAAGTCTTGCGGGACTTGAGCCCTTCACCTGTGGGGTCCGACCTTTTCTCCAGGTAGATGTGTCGGAATTGAGTTGTAGGACACCCAGCTGGTGTGCAAGCATTGATGTGGGGAACCCTCCCCCAACACACACATACACCTTGGAATTGGTACTAGAATCATTTTTATTGCACAGGAACTATTCCTGCACCATTGTATTGGGTTCAAACATGTTACTGGCCAATGCATCAGTAACAGGTGACCGAAGTGTGGGCTATAAATGCGGCAGCCTCATTTGTTTAATCTTCTTAGCTCCCATTCTCTGCCAGAGGAGTAGGACACCCCAAGTATCCGCTGCCCCTTGGCCTGCACCCCAGCATGAAGACACGTGGGGAAGATAGTCACCCAGCCAGAAACTTGGGATCCAGCCGAGCAGAACCCAAGTCAGTCCCGCTAAGATCAGTGTTTACGATTTCCAGTTCGTTTGTGTATCGGCCTCATGTCTCGAGTCGTGATTCACAACCCGGGGGTTATTTTGCCTCCCCAGGGACACTTGGCAATGTCTGGAGACATTTTGGCTGTGACAGCTATAGGGGAGGGGGAGCTCCTGGCACGTGTTGGGTGGAGACCAGAGAAGCTGCTCCACAGCCCACAGAGCGCAGGACGCCCCTCATCACAGAGTCACGCAGCCCCAAACGTCAGTGGCACTGAGGCTAGAAGACAGTGATTTCCCACACAGTAAAATGAGTGTCCTTTGTGGGGAAGTGAACCACGTGCAATTTCTGTGTGCTCACGTCTCGTCTCTTGAGTAACTGCTGTGTTTTAGATCTTCTTCTCCAGAGATAAAATGTTTGTGCAATTTTCTCCATCGCTTGCCAGAGGACAAAGACAACATTTGAATCATAAAACGCCTTTCAAATGGACCGTACAAAAAAATACTTAAAATTTTAATTCTTAAGGATGTACACTTTAGACTTTTTTTTTTTTTTTTGGCTTGATTCGTTTGAAGCATGTTATTCCACTCCAATATCCAAACCGTATTTTAGGAAGTGCATTTGGGTTTGCAAATGTGTTTTTGTAATACGGATAAGTGCCTCTGGAATAGAGCTCACGATGGTATTTCTCTAGCTAAAAAAAAACCAGAAGATCAGACCTCTTATTAGAATCAGAGGGTATTTCAGAAGCGATTGAAGGAACACGGCAGTCCCAGAAATCTCGGGAAAATTGAGAGGATGAAAGCTAAACTCAGCATTAAAACTACAACGTGTTTCAATTCCATCTTAAATCAAGGAAGGAGTATTCATTCTACCTGCTGATTCTATGCTTAGGAAAACACACCTCACCCGTGTCTTCGTAAAAGTTTACTTAAATAGTACACACGTAACGATAGATTGTTTTATATGTTTTAAATCCTTTATTACAATAATCAACATAACTTATGTCTGAGTCTTCTTCCTTTTAAAAACTATGTTTAAACAAAACGTTAAATGAATATAGGCGGCGACATCTCTTTGTTCATAGAAGTTGGGGGTGCTTTTTTCATTTGGGTTTTTTTTTTTTGGTCCGGGTGTTAAAAGGACCTCCAGGTCAATAAAAGACAGATGAGTGAGATTCCTGACCCCAGATTTTCCCGTCTGAGTCACTGAGATAAGCAATAACGTTTGGAAGAGTGCGTTCTGCTGACGTAAACCCTCTCAACCCCCAGGAACTGGACAGACTCTCCCAGTGAAGTCTGATTAGACAGACAAGATCAAAATTCCACGGGATGAGCACAGTTTTTCCCCTCTAAGCCCAAACTGCGCAATTTAAAACAAACACACACGAGCAAAAGAATATGGATGTGTCCACAGATGCCTTAGGGGTGATCAGCTCAAACATTTAAAAATACCTAAAATTTCAGCATCAGCGTCTACATATTTTCTTAAGAGTAATCATTACCTGGCTTCAACCTAATTTTAAGCTGTTCTTTTTTTTTTAAATGGTATTTTAGCCTTTATTTATTTATTTATTTTTTGATGTGGACCATTTTTAAAGTCTTTTTTGAATTTGTCACACCATTGCTGCTGCTTTATGTTTTGTTTTTTTGGCCCCGAGGCATGTGGGATCTTAGCTCCCTGACCAGGGATTGAATCTGCACCCCCTGCATTGGAAGGCAAAGTCTTAACCACTGGACAGCCAGGGAAGTCCCTAAGCTGTTCTTTTATACAAAGTAATTTCACCACTGAGGCAAGATTTGTTGGGAAGGAGTTGTTACGTCGGAAAGAGGACTCTTTAGATTTTGAAGCTGCAATTTCCAGAGAAAAGCTGCATTTGGTGATGCTTTCTCAAAGATGCGTTCTAGTTTTTGCACTAGCCTGGTGACATTTTAGGGAATTAAGGAAATGAGCTTAAGAGAGCTTTAGAAGTATCAAGCTAATGTTTCTTCAACTTCTCTGAGAAAGCTTTGCAAATGCGAGTAATTCCCACATATGCAGTGTTGGGATTATGCTACCCAAGTAGCTGCAAACAAAAATAGGTCTAAAAAAAAAAAGCTCCTTATGCTTATAGAGCCTTTACAACTTAAAAAAATACAAACGCAACAGTTTGTTTGTTTGTTTGTTTTGGTCACTGTGATTTCCGCATTGGATTTCTTGCTGCACTGTTTTCTATACAAATATCATTTCAGCTTCCCTGAATGGAGTTTCTTTCAAACTGGAGAGTTTCACAAAGCATGTGGAACTTGCTTCCCCCAACGCTGTCATGATAAATTGCTTGAGTATTATTGTCATGGAACAGATACCAGGAAAGTAGCTAAGTTTGTAGAATTATTATTTAAGATTAAATGGAGACTGGGCTTCCCTGGTGGTGCAAGTGGTTAAGAGTCCGCCTGCCAATGCAGGGGACAGGGGTTCGAGCCCTGGTCCGGGAAGATCCCACATGCCGCGGAGCAGCTAAGCCCATGCACCACAACTACTGAGCCTGTGCTCTAGAGCCCGCGAGCCACAACTACTGAAGCCCGCGCGCCTAGAGCCCGTGCTCCGCAACAAGAGAAGCCACTGCAATGAGAAGCCGCGCACCATAACGAAGACCCAACACAACCAAAAATAAGAACAAATAAATTAATTAATTAAAAAAAAAAGATTAAATGGAGACAAATCAATTTTAGGGGTGTTTTCTTTAAATGAAAATTGTAGCCAAATGAAAAACAAATTTGGGCCTATCTATCTATCTATCTAATTTGTCTATTATATAATAAATGTCTGATACATAATTTCTTTTTTTTTTGAAATGATATATTTATAAGTTTATTAATTAAGACTGATTGCAATAGTTAAAATTAGAGACAAAGTATACATAAATGGGTGATAATATATTTATGGTACATCAAGACAATGGAATATTATTCTCTTTAAAAAGCAGGACAATCAAAAGGAATGAGGAGACTCTTTATGGACTAATACGGAATGATACTAAGTAAAAAGTGGTTGTTCAGCTATGCTGTCATTGATGTAAATAAGGTTCATAATCCTTCAACTGAAATTCTAAAACTTATAAGTTTCTGAAAACAGAACTTTTTTTCATAAATAATTGGGTTGCAAAACTTGAACTGAACTTGCAAGGGGATATTTATAACTTAGTCATATGTTTCAGTAAAAAATATTAATGTCTGATACATAATTTCTATCTATCTGTCCACCTATCCATCTAGCATCTATCTATCTACCTCTCTATCTACCTAAACCTATATATACACACCCACATACAAAAATTATCTCTATCATCTGGGTTGAATAGCAACTCTACATTGTGCTAAGACAGTGATTCCCGACCACAGACAATGCCCTCCTTCTCCAGAGAGTCAATGTCTGCAGACATTTTTGGTTGTCACCGTTGGGGACGAGGACATGGTCCTGGCATGGGGTGAGTGGAGACCAGGGAAGCTGCTCCACACCCCACAGTGCCCAGGACAGCTCCACTACAGCAGAGAATTATCTGGTCCAAATATCCGCAGTGCCAGGGAAGAAAAACCCTGGGCTATAGATTAGGAAATATTCAGCAGGGCCCGTTAAATGTGCACACCAGGGAAGGGTACCCACAGAGTGATGGACAGAACAACACAAACGCTGTAGAAGGATCTGATTAGTGTCTATCTCACCTGGCATCTCTGGTCCTCTGTACCAAGTGGCATGCCCTATACATGGAGTTGAACATAACTCGAGGTACCACCTATTCTAGAAGAGAAATAAAATAGAAAGTCCCTAAACAATCTTTAATGAATTTTCCAATAAATTATGTATTTTTTTTAAAGTGTCTTTTTTGGTGGTGGTGGTGGATGAGCCAGGGCTTTCTGGGGTTTGTTTTTAAATTGAAATATAGTTGATATACGTACACAATATTATATGTCTCAGGGGTACAACATGGTGATTCACAATTTTTCCAGATTAAACTCCATTATAGGTTATTACAAGATAATGGCTCTATTCCCTGTGCTGTACAATATACCCTTGTATCTTTTTTATTTTATACGTAATACTTTGTGTCTTTTAATCCCCTCCCCCATCTTGTCCCTCCCCCCTTCCCTCTCCCCACTGGTAACTGCCAGTTTCTTCTCTGTATCTGTGAGTCCGCTTCTTTTTTTGCTATATTCACTAGTTTGCTTTGTTTTTTAGATTCCACATATAAATGAGATCCTACAGTATCTGTCTTTCTCTGCCTGACTTGTTCCGCTGAGCGTAATATCTTCCAGGTCCATCCACGTTGTTGCAAATGGCAAAAGTTTGTTGTTTTTTTATGGCGGCATAAAAATGTTAAAGAACCTCTCCGGAACCCCTCCAACCTCAGAGCATGCCTTGTTTACACACCAGGGTTTAGTAAAACACTCAGATGGCTTTTGACTGCAAACTGAAGCAGGAAGTGTTAGAGGTGGGGCTGGGGCTTGGTGGCCAAAGTGGTTTGAGAAGTCGAGAAGATGGTATCAAGAAAAGGGTATAAAAAAAAAAAAGGGGGGGGGGTGTCAGATGAAGATTCTTGCTTCACTGCTCTGTGGCAGCCGATCCGGTGCGTGTCAGAGTGCAGCCACTGAACTTCAAACGAATGACATCACCTTTTCCCACTGTTCCCGCAAAACAAGCACCTTAAAGATGGCGCAGCCGATTGCATTCTCCAGAGGTGACCTGACATCTCCCATCCACAGGTTCTTATCTTGCCTCTCCCCCAAGAAGTGGAGCCTAAATTCCTTCCCCTTGCATCCGAAATAAACTTACTATGTCTCACATGTCTTAGCTCCCTAGAGCTGCCAAAACAATGCACCACTGATTGGGTGATGCATTGGGGCTTCACCCAATCGTCCTGCGATTGGGGCTTAAACATCAGACACGCATCTCTCCCTGTCCTGGAGGCTGAAATCTGAGATCCAGGTGTGGGCAGGGCTGGTTCCTCCTGAGGCCTCTCTCCTGGGAGTGTAGACGGCCGTCTCCTCCCTGTGTCCTCACAGGTTCATCCCTCTCTGCGCGTCTGTGTCCTGATCTCCACTTCTTATAAGGACACCAGTCCTATGGGATCAGGACCCACCCTAATGACCTCATTGTACCTTAGTTCCCTCTTTAAAGACCCCATCTCCAAATCAGTCACTTTCGGAGGTCCTGGGGGTCAGGGCTTCAACATATGGATTTTGAAGGCACGCACTTCAGTCCCTGTCACCACAGAATGGGGGTGGAAGGGACACTTCGAAGACGAGGTTAGGAAAGCCCTTGTAGCTTCCTCCCATTTCTCCAGGAATGCTCTCTGGTGGAAACCAGCCCCAGGGCTGGGAGGAAACCCAAGCCCCATGGACGTGGTCCTGCGGACAGCCCCAGCGGAACCCAGCTTCAAGTCACCCCTCTTCAGCTCTCTTATCTGATGACCTCTGCGTGCTCATTCCAAAATAGCACCCCATCCACCTAAATATGCGACTGACCTCATCCCATTTAAAGAAAACCATGAAGTAAACCTGAAAATTGGGAAGAGAGAGGGCAGCAAGTCGTACTATTTCATTCATATTCATTATGGAGGAGGGGGCCAGAAATCCAGTTTGTCTCTGAGATAACTGCATTCAGCTCTTTCCGAGATTCCATTTCCCGGCGGCCTTTATTTTACTTTTGACAAGCTGGTGTCGCACCAGGTGTAGCCTTGAGAGAAGCAGCTCCCTCTGGTCCCACAAAGCTCTGATGCGTAGGCTCTACCTGCGGGCGTCCCGGCTCACACGGCAGGAACTCACAAGAACCAACACCCAGCCTGCAACTGCAAAAGCCTGCAGCCATCTCACACCCCCGACTCGGGAAATAATAACATGCCCCTCTTAGGAACACTGGCAACTAGTATGAAGGATACTGTGTCTGCCCTCTGTGTCTTGGTCTCACTGCTCCTTGCAAAATTCTGGAAAGATCTTTGAGAGCAAGAAAATCGGTAGCAATAGCTCCAAAAGGAGGTCAGAGTTTTGAAGCTGTCATTCTTTTTTTTTTAATTTAAATTTTAATTTTTTTGATTGAAGTATAGTTGCTGAACTTACAGGTGTACAATATAGTGATTCACAATTTTTATAGGTTGTACTCCATTTACAGGTATTGTAAGATATTAGCTATGTTCCCTGAGCTGTATAATGTATCCTTGTAGCTTTTTTTTTTAAAAACATCTTCATTGGAGTATAATTGCTTTACAATGGTGTGTTAGTTTCTGCTGTATAACAAAGTGAATCAGCTATACATATACATACATCCCCATACCTCCTCCCTCTTGCGTCTCCCTCCCACCCTCCCTATCCCACCCCTCTAGGTGGACACAAAGCACCGAGCTGATCTCCCTGTGCTATGCGGCTGCTTCCCACTAGCTATCTATTTTCTTGTAGCTTATTTTATACCTAATAGTTTGTACCTCTTACTCCCCTCCCCCTATACTGCCCCTCCTCCCCTCCCCGCTGGTAACCAGTAATGCATTCTCTATATCCGTGAGTCTGCTTCTTTTTTGTTATATTCACTAGTTTGTTATGTTTTTTAGATTCCACATATAAGTGATAACATACAGTATTTCTCTTTCTCTGTCTGACTTATTTCACTTAGTATGATCATCTCTAGGTCCATCCATGTTGTTACAAATAGCATTATTTTATTCTTTTTTATGGCTGAGTAATATTGCATTGTATATATGTAGTACATCTTCTTTATCCATTCCTCTGTCTGATGGACATTTAGGTTGCTTGTCCTGGCTATTGTAGATAGTGTACAATAGTGTAATAGCCATGTCCTGGCTATTGTAGATAGTGCTGCAATGAACATTGGGGTGCATGTATCTTTTCCAATTAGTTTTCGTCTTTTCTGGATATATGCCCAGGAGTGGGATTGCTGGATCACATGGTAGCTCTATTTTCAGTTTTTTAAGGAACCTCCATACTGTTCTCCATAGTAGCTGCACCAATTTACAATCCCACCAACAGTGCACGAGGGTTCCCGTTTCTCCACATCCTCACCAATTGAAGCCATCATTCTGTGGCAAGTGCACAGTTTATCTTGGGTGGGCTGGACTGTGGAACATTCCTGCACCATCAGTCTGGGATGTGACACATTGACAGATCCCCCGCCGGTACAACCTTGTCATTTGGCAAAGAGGAAGGCAACCTGCCAACTGGCTAAAGGTAGACAGATATATCCATATTTTTGGGGTTTTTCTGCAAAAGGCGACAAATGGGAGCGTCTACAGAAACAGACCCTCCACAGTAGGATCTCCAGTTCATCAAATTCTCATGGGGATCTAAAATAAGACAAGCTGATGTGTTGGTTTTCTGGGGTTGCTGTAACAAATTACCCCAAACTGGGGGGACTTAGGACAACAGAAATGTATCCTCTCACAGTTCTGGAGACCAGAAGTCTGAGTTGAAGGTGTGGGCAGGGCTGGTTCCTTCTGGAGGCTCTGAGGTAGAAGCTGTCCCATCCCCTCTCCCAGCTGCTGGTGGTCCTGGGCTTGTAGATGCATTACCTCCAATCTCTACCTCCTTCTAAGCAATGCTTTCTCTTCTTTGTGTTTCCTTTTCATGTAGGGACATGTGTCCATGCATCACTGGATTTAAGGCTCACCTGGTTCATCCAGGCTGATCTCATTTCAAGATCCTTAGTCACATCCACAAAGACTCTTCTTCCAAATAACGTCCCATTGATGGATTGTAAGGGGACATATCTTTTTTGGGGGGAGGGGGAAGGGGGCCACCACTGAACCCAGTACCTGGTCCATGAAAGACAACCTCTAAGCTTCTTGGCCATTGGCTTTCTAAAAATATGGTGGAATCTCAACATTTTGGCCAAAGATTGTGGAATCCCCTACCAGGAATTCACATTTATCCAGATACCTTCAGATTCCTTAATGATCACACGGTAGAAATATTAGACTAATTGACATTTTCAAATCCTAAAATTTAGACCCACAGACTCCAGCCTAAATGGCTTCACGGTCTGTATTAAAATGCCCCACAGAAGGCTGGGCCCATTGAGGGGTCAATTTTTCCCAAAACTATACAGTTTCATCCATTGAACACTCTGTTGTGAATCTTTTGAAATTTTTTTTTTTATTGAACTATAGTTGATTTACAGTCCTGTGTAAATTTCTGCTATACAGCAAAGCGACTCAGTTATACATATATATACATTCTTTTTTATATTCTTTTCCATTATGGTTTACCCCAGGATATTGAATATAGTTTCTTCTGGAAATCTGAAACTCTTTGTACTGTCTCTAGACAAGCCCACACCTACTCCCCCCCCCCCTTTTAAAAGCTAAAGCGCTGTGTCTGATATTCAGTGAACTCCAGTTCTGTGTGTGTCCACACAGCAGATTAAATTTGTTTCTAAATTGTTCTTAGTTCTGTGTCCCTCAAAGATTTCACACCACAGAACATTCCTATCCCATGAAGGTCTTTTTGTATTTAACCTCAAGCTTATCTGTCACACTTGTATCATCTTTCTTTTTGCCCGAGAGGGCAGCCGTGAATTCAGCAAAATTCAAAACAAGTGATACCAAACCCTCGTTTTCTTATAAAGTTCCACTGTTCATTATACAAACACACGGTTGTGTTGTTGTTCTTGGTGGTGGTAACCCCACATATACCCCATGTATGCATGGTGGATACTACCTGTTGTGCCTTTTATCCTGTGGACAGGTGTTTGATGTTAAGCCCAGGCATGAGGTGATGGTGGCATCGTTGCTTTCTGGAGATGGGTGGAATCTCTCTGCTCTTTCAAGGTTATGGGATGGGATGTTTTAGGGCTCCTTTTGGGTTTGTCCAGTATCGCCTGTTTCTATTCAAGTCTATCCACATTTTCTAAGACTGTTCTGAACGGCACTTCTTTTTTTCCCCTTTACTTATGTACTTTTAAATTGAAGTATTGCTGATTTACAATGTTTTAGTTTCAGATGGACAGCAAAGCAGTTCAATTATATATATATATATATATATGTGTGTGTGTGTGTGTATATATATATATTCTTTTTCAGATTCTTTTCCATTATAGATTATTACAAGATATTGAGTACAGAGCCCTGTGTTGTACAGTAGGTCCTTGTTGCTTATCTAGTTTATATATCTGCTAATCCCAAACTCCTAATTTATCCCTCCCACCCCCTTTTCCCTAATTCGAAAAGATACATGCAGCCAAGTAAATAAAAATAAATTAATTAATTAAAAAAAAAAAGATCTTAGGGAAAAACCTGAACAAACTTTTTGGCCAACCCAATATAAATTATATATACACTATGTAAAATGTTTTACATTATGCAGATTATACAAATGTATTTATTATGACTGTCATATTTTAATATCCATATTCTCATCTAATGCTCCAGGGCTTTATTGTCGCACATGCCTTTTGACACGTGAAGAATTTATTTCCGCGTCAAGAGTAGACAAAGAGGCCTGCTTTATTTACATGTAAGTCACCCTGCGGTTTTCTGAATAACGTTTACTGGGTGACCCACGTTCTTTGCCCTGTTAAAACGGCATGTGCATTCTGGAGTCCTGTGAAATGCATTTCTCAATCTCTTTCTTTCCTCTGCAGTAGGAAACTATTTTTTAAAATCCTGGCTTTATCATGAGAAAAGCTAGTTTGCCACCTCATTCCCAGTCTTAGTTTTCAGGATTTTAGAGCCCCGTCTCTAAAATCACATGCGTCCTTCCAGATAAAGTTCACTTTGCCCAGTTCCCACCATGCCTCGGAGGGGACAGTGCTGTGATACTTTGTGATGCTGGCCTGAATCCTCCATTAAGAAAGAATTCCAGCCACACATGCCTTCCTCCAAGATCAGGGCGTGTGTTTCTACTTATAGTCACATCCTCCTTATGTCCTTCACGAGTTTTCAACTTTCCTCTTCCTACCGATAAGTACTGATGACCAACTACAGCAATCTGTCTCTCCGATAAGAATTAATAAATGTTTTCTTACGTCCCTCCTGGAAGTTAAGATAAACTACAGAACCACAGTTTCTAGGCGAGCCCTAAGATAACTCTCAATCTGTATCTCCTGTGAAATCTTGTGTGTTCTGAGGTCTCTGTCCTTATGAAAAAAAAATTGCAACACAACATTAGAAAAATCTTGGTAAAGATTCTCCTAATCCAGATACAACCTTTTGGGACATTTTCCTCCCTTTATGGGGCGGGGGAGGCGTCATCTTGTTATTTAATGAAGATCAGAGTGTGTTACAAAATTTGGATGACTGCCTATGATACTTAAAATTTGGTCATAATGCTCCCATTCTGAAGAGTTTGAAAATCCCCTTACATAAACAGACCAGTATACAGTCCCATATTTCTGGGTGTTGAAAGTATGTCTATTTATTTCTCTATAATAAAAACTGCCTTGAATCATTGGTGTCATTGTCAGATCGTGTCACTAAAACAGAATATCACTGACTGGCGGCTTAAACAGCAGAAATTTATGGTCTCCAGTCCTGGAGGCTGGAATCTGAGATCCAGGTGTGGGCAGGGCTGGTTCCTCCTGAGGCCTCTCTCCTGGGCGTGTAGATGGCCGTCTTCTCCCTGTGTCCTCACAGGGTTGTCCCTCTGTGTGTGTCTGTGTCCTGATCTCTTCTTATAAGGACACCAGTCCTACGGGATCAAGACCCACCCTTGTGACCTCATTGTACCCTCATCCCCTCTTTAAAGACCCCATCTCCAAATCCAGACACATTTTCTGAGGTCCTGGGGGTTGGGACTTCTACATTTGAACTTGTGTGAGATTGCGGAGCACAATTCATCCCATAATCATGGGTAACTCTGATCATGAGGCTTTTGATATTTTCCAAATTTAATTCTGAAAAGTACATTTCTAGACATAGAATGACTGCACCAAAACATATGATCATTTTGTAGCATTACAACCAAAAATGTATAAGAATTCCCTCATTAGCATGGAACATTTCATCTATACGACGTCAGGTGGATTTAAAAAAAAAAAAAAAGAAAGAAAAAAGCCATCACATTTGTTCTCAGTCCAGTCTCTTTGATTATTAGTTACTTTAAAGATTTTTTGTTTCCTCCCTGTGTGAATGACCCGTAGCTATGCCCTTTTTTGGGTTAATTGTCTGTTAATGCCCATTGAACATATATCAGTTTCGCTCATGTACTTTTCTTAGGCACGTTGCATTCTTGTTGTAAATGTGTTTGTATTTTGTTTATAATTCCATAATGTTCTTACATTTTTAGGTTGTCAGATCTGTTTATCCCTGTGATTCCGTCTCTATCAAGTTGAGGAGGTCCTCCTGTGACCATCCCGGGATTGGAAAACTGGCTCCACTATCATCTTCTAATCTTGTTGTTTTATTTTATTTGGCCATGCCACACGGCTTGGGGGATCTTAGCTCCCCGACCAGGGATTGAACCTGTGCCCTCTGCAGTGGAAGCACAAACTCCTAACCACTGGACCACCAGGGAAGTGTCCCTAGTCTTGTTGTTTTAAGTTTGTTTTCCCACTTCTTTATTTTAAAATTTTTTATTTTATTTAATTAAAAAATTTTTAATTGTTTATACAATTTTTAAAGGTTACTTTCCATTTGCAGTTATTATAAAATATTAGCTATATTCATTGTGTTGTACAACACAGCCTTGAGCCTGTCTTATACTTTTCCCCCGTCTTTAAATCTAGTCCTTCTGAAATGGATTTTAGTTTTCTTTCGTGGTAATGTCTTTGTGGTACTTTTTTTTCTTTTTAAATTTTATTTATTTATTTATTTATTTATGGCTGTGTTGGGTCTTCGTTTCTGTGCGAGGGCTTTCTCTAGTTGTGGCAAGCGGGGGCCACTCTTCATCGCGGTGCGCGGGCCTCTCACTGTCGCGGCCTCTCTTGTTGCGGGGCACAGGCTCCAGACGCGCAGGCTCAGTAGTTGTGGCTCATGGGCCCACTCGCTCCGCGGCATGTGGGATCTTCCCAGACCAGGGCTCGAACCCGTGTCCCCTGCATTGGCAGGCAGATTCTTAACCACTGCGCCACCAGGGAAGCCCTTTGTGGTACTTTTTAATAGCATACAAGGTGAGAATCTAAAGAGGCTTTTAATCCAAAGTAGATAACAGTTGGTACTAGAATATTATTTATAATGTCTAGAGGCAGATACGACTTGATTTGATATAATTTTTCTCATGTTCCTTTGTGGTACTTGGAATTCGTGGAAAGCTCCGGACACTAGCACATGAGCTAAAAGGACACTGATTACCACCTGACCCAAGTGACAGGTCTGGTTTGTGGATTCTAGGATGCAGGTCACCGTGGCTCACGGGGTCCACCCCACTCATTCATTTTTACAACTTGAGATTTTAGGTAGGGAAAGGAAACCGCGTTAACATATGATGGAACAGAATGATGGATGCCCTTGGTGAAATCTCTCTTAAGTCATCATATTTACTTCCTAATCATCTTTACTTTCTAACCATCACTATGATTCCTTGGGTAAAATATGACTTTTAAAGTTCAAGTTCAGAAATCCAGTTAAACAGCAGCCACAGGGGCACAGAAAGTTAACTTCTCTTTCGGATGAAGGATGCTTCCTTCCACCATATGTATTCACGTTTCGGGAAGCATGACCCACCTGTGTTCCTCCAGCATCACAGCTTAGATTTTCCATGAATCTCTTCAGCATCTGACAAGTAAAAACTTTCCTGCATATCTTCGGTGATGAGTAAATGCACCATCTTCTAATTACAGGCTGTTCTATCCCAGGCAATGTGTCTATTCTCAACACGTTCCTCTACAGTTCCCTTTGAAATCTCTCAAGAAAAGCCTCCGAGTAAATAGACACGTATAAAAACATTATTCATAGACGTTGGAGCTCCATACATGAATAAGAGCAGTGTGACAGTCAAATGTCCTTGTACTTTTTCAGATTTTTAAACTTCGGTTTGTAGAGAGGGTGGCTTAGGGTTTTGTTTTATTTTAGTGACGGTGGATTGCTTGATTTTACCCAAATGTGCACATATTTAACCATCCAAGATTCTACCTTGGATGAGTTCAATGCTCTCAGCCCATTTGGGGTCCATGACCTCCCTAACCAGGGCAGTGTGTGTGACATCTCCATGGTGGAAACTTCATTTCCATCAGCAGGAAGGCCATTGCTAGGTCAAAAGTTATCCACGTATGTTGGGTCAAACACTTATTCAACAAGTGAAGTTGAAGCTGTCTGAAAAGGGGGTCCACTTTGCATAAAATAGAGAGCCAGGCACCAAAATACAGCCCTTGGGGTGCATGGAGACGCTTTGTGAGTGGTGGGGATTCAGCTGGGCTCCCACCGGGGCAGGCCTCTGATGACTGTGGGTGTACTGATCATAATGATGAAATAAGTACCATCATCTGTGACCCGTCATGACAGCAGAGGTCCATCGTGGAGGCAGAAGTGCCCAGGATTCTAATAGAACGTAGCCAACTAACTAGGTTATCATGAATTCCTAGTGCGTTAAACCAATGCAAACCCACCACAGGGCCGTCCGGACAAGGGAAAACGAAGAAGCAGAGGATTGCAAACCTACTAAAAGTGAGCGCTTATAAATATTTGAATCACTCCTTGCCAGGAGGACATTCACTAGTGACGAATGATAGCACAAAACCCCCCTACGTGGCTATGCAACAGATCACCTGAGAAATAGGAACAAAATCACTGAGCATGAGAAATGACCTAGGCTATTCCTACTACACCACGGCTTCGTCTGAATGACAGTAAAGTCTGACCACGGAAATCGGAAACCGTACTCCTGTAACTGAACACTTCTCTGAATCAGAATGTATAATAAAATATATTAGAATGTATATTCCAGAATATATTAGAATGTAGTCATATCACATAAATAATACCTAATATTATACATAAATTGTAGTGTCTGAAGGCAGCTGAAAACTTCTTTTGGAATATATATATATTAGAACATATAATAAAACATTAGACTATATATCTCAGAATAGATTAGAATATATGGGGTATAAATAGTATCTAATATTATATACATAAAAAAATGTAAAGTCTGTGAGGGCAGCTGAAAACCTCTTTTGGAATATATATATTAGAACATATAATAAAACATATTAGAATATATATTCAGAATAGGTTAGAATATATGTGATATAAATAATATCTAATATGTATATATAAATATAAAGTCTGTGAGGGCAGCTGAACACTTCTTTTGGAATATATATATTAGAACATAATCAAATAGCTTAGAATATATACTGTAAAACATGTATCAGAATAGATTAGAATATAATACGTGATATTTAATATCTATTATACACATATAAATTGTAAAGTCTGTGAAGGCTGGTAAACACATTTTAGAATATATATCAGAACATATTGGAATGTAATATATATAATAATATATAGAGATTGTAAACTTTGTGAAGGCAACTGTACACTTTTTATTTTAACTCAGTATACACACGCACACATATATACGTATCTACTCATAGACATACATATTTACAAATATATGCAATTCCAAAAGAAGTGTCCAGCTGCCCTCATGGACCACCCTTTTTCTCTCTCCCTTATCCAACACCGCCTACACCTGTTTCGGCGTTGACCTTAGAGCTCATTCTGCGTACGGGGAGCATTTAGTCCGCTGGGTTACAGAGTTCGGTATTTCCCTGCCCCATCACCACCGAATGCTCATCACAAAGGCGGTACAAATGACCCTGTAATGCCTCGCTTGCAGGGCTTTTTTTCTTTTTTGCCTTTCAAGAAATATGCTGTGGTTTCCAAAGAATTTTTATGAGCCTTCCAGGTGAAAGCGGCTTTGTTCATCAAGGTGTTGTGAAACCCGCCGGGATATTTATAGGAACAGGTGGGCATGCGGTCAAGCCCCGGGCGGGCGAGGAAGGGTCAGATCCACTCCGCCACCCAGAGTTTAACTCTGCCAGCGTCTCTGTTACTTTTTCCTCCCCGGCTGCCATTAGAAGGGCAAGGCGTGCCTTTCACTGGGTGTGAAACCCTAGCCTTGACCGTCGACCTTAACTAGCCAGCCCGACCGCAGTCACAAGGTCGCATCCGCGGGGAGCGGGCGCCCCCTCCGCGTGGAGACGCGCTCTTGCCCGGCGTGGACCGGCCCGGTCGCCCCTCCGCGGGGCACGGCCTGGTGGCCTGAGCGCAGGGGACCAGCCCTTGTCTAAGCAGCCGCTGGGGCGCACGCGGCCCGCTCCTGGAGCGCATTTTTCGCATTCCAGCTCAAGCAAGATCTGGCAACCAGCAGAGAGCAAGCGTCTCGCCCGGGGAAAAAGCCACCCACAATGTGCAGAGGAGGGCTGGGCCGCGGCTGGCAGCCGGGGGCCAGAACACCACACCCAGAGCCGGTTCTGATTTCCTGTCACCCCCTCCCAGTTGGCCAAGCGAGGCAGGCCTGGCCTGGTCCCCCGTAAAACGCCTCCTTTCTGAAGTTCTGGCCTCTGCGACAGACCGTCAACCCACGCCGACCCGAGGACTCAGGGGCAGGACCCTCCCTTTCAAGGGCGGAATCGCTGGAATCCCGCCAAACAGTAGGGCAGGCACGGTGCCCTCTCGCTGCTCAGACTGTGGTCCGCGGACCTGCGGCCCGGATAGCCCTGGGGGCTGCGCAGAAAGACCAATTCCAGGCGTTCCTTGCCCGGCCCGCTGTGGTCTTAACCAGATCCCCGGAAAAACAGTGGCCGGATCCGTGTAGGTACATTTGCATTTCAGATGCAGCCCCGACATTTTGGGGGTATAGCTATAACCAAAGATGGCCTGGGACACACTTCCCATTAGGAAAAACCAAACGCTATCGCTGTGTGTCTGTGACCGTCCGGCGCTTCCTTTCCGAAATCGTCCCTGGTGTGTTTACACCAGCGGCCCGGCAAGTTGCACGCGCTGCATTTGGTACTTCTCTGATTGTTACCTGCCTCTTAGTATTTTTAAAAATAGTTCTTTTGAAATAATTAAAAGATTTACCGGAGGCTGTCAAGAAACGCTCCGGGAGCGCAGCTGCGCGCCTGCCCCACGGTGCGTATCTTACATGACTGCAGTCCAACAAGCCAGGGCTGGGAGCGGCCTTGGTCCCGGGGGTTATTCGCCAGACGTGGCGACCGCCCGCCGGGACTCGCGGGCACCGCGCGGTCGGCGGAGCGCGCCCCATCCGCTTCCAACTCCAGCTTTATGTTTTAACTTTACTTTTCTTTGAACCACGCCCTCCCGCTCCCCAGCCGGTCCCGCCTCCCCCCAGCCTTCCGGGCTGGGGCGCAGCGGGCGCGGGGACAGGCCCGCGCGTCTCCAGGGGGAGCTCGGCCGAGACCCCATCCCCGGGGCGCCCCGGGGCGCGGAGGCCGCGCGGGCACCTCGCCGCCCGCGCCCGCCCCAGAATGGCGGGCGAGGCCCCTGGCGCCCGGGCCCTGAGGTCCCGGGGCGGGGGCGCGGACGGGGCGGGGCGCGGCGCGGCGGCGCGGGCCACGCCCCCAGCCGGGCGGGCAGAGTCCGGGCCGGCGCCAGGGCGGGCGGAGGGAGCGCGCGGCCCCGCCCAGGCCGCTTCCGCCCGGCCCCCCAGCAGCGCGCACGCAGCGCCCGCGCGGCGGCGGCGGGCGCGGGACGAGAGGGATGAACAGGCGGCCGGGCGCCCGCGGCCAGGACCCCGCCTCGCGCCCGCCCGTCCGGGCCGCGCCCCCCGCCCAGGCCGCGCCGCGCCCGCCCCCAGAGGCCGCTGGCTACTCCCACCGGCTGCCGCCGCCGCTCCTGCCCTGAGCGCCGCCCCGCGCCCCGCCATTGTCCCCGCCGCGCCGCCAGCTGCGCCCGGCCGCCGACCGGGAGGCGGGGGCCGCGCATGGGTGGGCGCCGCTGATGCCGCCACCGCCGCCGCGCCGCCCTCCGAGGCTGCGTCCCGGGAAGCCCGGCCCCCCGCGCCCCCCGGCCCGGCCCGGCGCCCCGGACCTGAGCGCGCCCCCATGGAGGCGCCCGGGCTGGCCAAGGCGGCCGCGGCGGACGCCGACTCCCGAGAGAGCTCGGGGGAGACCCCCGACGGCGCGCCCGCGCACTTCCCCGGCCCCGGGGCGCCCTCGCCGGAGCCGCCCGCCTACCGCTCGCAGGACTTCGACACGCTGGCCACCGTGGGTGAGTGCGACGCGCGGGGACCCGGCCCGCTGGGGCGCTCGGCGCCGCCCGGGAAGCCGGCGTCAGACAAAAGGCTTGTGTGCGGTCGCCCGGGCGCCGCCCGGGGAGGGCCCTGCCTGGTCCCGCCTGCTCGGGGTCTCCGCGCGGGGCTCCCCCTGCGCCCTGGGTCCCCCGAACGCCCCGAGACTTGGAGGGCTTCCTTCGGCCCCCGAGAGCCTCCCCGCCTGCGGGCGCTCTGCCCCCCACCTCCAAAGTCTCCTGATTTAGACCTTCCCGCCCGCCCCCCGACAACCTCCCCGGTGTCTGGGCCCCCCCGACGTCACAGAACTTGCTGGGGTCACGTCACATTGAGGACGTCGCGCGCCCTCCCGGGCAGGGGCCCCCGGGGACGGAGGCGGCGGCGGCCGCGGAGACCCCTGCAGACCTCACCTTGGCCAGGCTCCCCTTCTGCCCCGCGTCAGGACGCTCCCGCCTGGACTTGAGAGCGTATGTGGAACTGGGGGGTCCGGTGTCCCGTGGCGTTTTAGGGGCGCGGGGCGGCATTGGGGGTGAGTTAGGCATTTCCTTACCCTGCCGTATTCTCCGTCTGTGTATCCGGAACTGGGCATTTCTTTTATCCGGCTCTGATTTCCTTTTTGTCGTCCTCCTTTGAGCCTGACCACTCCTAGGCAGCTGGAAACGTGAAGTCTCCAGTTCCCTGAGCGCTTGGATCCCAAAACGTGGTGGTGTATGGAACCCGCCCTGAGTGGGTCAGAATATCCCAACTCCGCAAGGGCGCTGCCTTCAAGCTGTGGGCTCAAGCCAGCCTGTGACTTCTTAGCAACTCTTTGTTGCTAAGGGAGTTGTCCCAACCTGTCAGGAAAGAATCAATGGGGAAGGGGGCACATACCGTAAATGACCCTGGAGCAGGGGTACCCAGGTACTTTTTCGGGCCCTTTCCCACCCTCTCTTGGAAGGGAGGAAGCATTGGCCTCAAGGGCATGGCTTGGGGCTTCATATGACCAAGGGGCACAGCCAGAGTGGCATTAAAACTACTCAGGAGTGGCCTTGACGCCTTCCCTTTAACGTCAGTAGCCTTTTGCCCGTGTGTAGTTGGCTGTGAGGAAGGGGTGCCCGGGAAGTCTGGTTTGGGACTAGGAAACCCGACTTGGGACGGAGGGGACAGAAGGCACCCTCCCTCTCTCCTGCTTCTCTCCTCCTCTCTCTCTAAGCCTTCTCGCCCATCTCCTCCTTCGTTTTCTCTCTCTCTCTCTCTCTCTGTCCATCTCTCTCTCCCTTTCCTGTTTTTCTCTGTCTCTCTGTCTCATCTTCTCCATCTTCTATCTCTCTCCCTTTCTTTTTCTCTGTCTCTCCCTCTCTCCCTCCCTCTGGGGCGCTCTGCAGGGCTGCTTTAAAAGCTCGCGGTGTTTTGCGGGGTAGGAGATGAGGATAGAAACCTAGACCAGTGCAGGCACACCGGTAGGTGGAAACACAATTCAACAACGGAAAGTTGGTGGAGGACCCGCCGGCCCTTGGCACACAGCGCTGGCAACTGGATCTGTTTTGGGCACTTAAGCAAGTCTATTGTGAAAGGTGCCAGGGCATCAGGCGGGGCATGGGCTGGCGGGTGGGCTGCGGACGTGACGTAGCCTGGTGTCTGCAGCTGCCTGGGGGCCCTTTGGGTGCTGCTTATGGGCATAGGGTTCCCAGTGAGCCATCTTGTCCTTAAAAATAGAATGTCGCTGCCTCTGGGGACCGAGCAGGGCCGGGTGGGGGGGAATGAGCTCCCCAGTTGTCTTTCCCTTTCTTTTTTTTTTTTTTTCCCCTTTCTTAATGAAGAAGATACTTAATCTTCAAGGATAACTTCCGGTGGGTTCCAAGGGTGTGAAGGGAGAGCCAGGTCACACATGTTCAGGATGTTGGACCAGCAGGGGCCTGGGACCCAGGGGGTGTGTGTGTGTGTGTGTGTGTGTGTGTGTCTTTGCAGCTTTGGTGGCTTTTTTAAATCACCTTTTGCCAGAACTTTAACTTTAATATTCCAGATTTATCAGTGCATGGTTAATCTAAGAAACTAAGAATAAGCTTTTAAAAAAATCCCAAACCCATCAGAGGTGTTAGAGTTTCCAGTAACTTTAGACCATAAGGTGTCATGGACAAAAGTGAGGGGCTATGTTGGGCTCTTTACCCACAGTTAGAACGCAGTTGGGACCAGCATGGTGCCTCTTCATCCTAAGCTTCGGGCCCAGGAAACTTAAGTTCCCTTTTGACTGCTCCTGGACCCATTCCTAACTGTCCCCCATCGCAAACAGGCACCCCCAGTGGCTCTGAATCGTCTGAGGCCATCTGTATGCATTTCTCCAGCTGAGCAAGGCTGTTTTCCACAACTTGAAACGAACCCACACAAAAAAACACAAAACAAAACAACCACCCCGACAAACCTCTCAGCCTTTCTTAACATACCACAACCCCCACCCCCTTGGAGCCTTCCAGAATGAGTCAGGGTGGAAGGACCAGGCTGGCTGGGCTTGTCCTCCACCCTGAAGTTCTGGCCTCACACAGTTGTGCATTTTCACCTGGTCTGATCTCCACTCCGGTGTGTGAGCTCTTCTTTTTCTCACCAACAGGCATTTTTTTCATCCTGTTCTTTTGCCTGTGAGCTGGGCCCCGGGGGAGGCGCCCGTGGGACAGAATTGCTGACTCACAATCCCCCAAGGACGGTTGCAGCGCAGGTGGAACGCAGCAGGTGGGCACAGATGTGCTTCTGCATGATTTAGCAAAACCGGCAGTGGCTGTTCAGATGGCAGGACCCCCAGGAGGGTTGGCACCAGGATACCAGGACCCAGGTGGAAGCAGACGGCCCAGTTCACGGGGCGGCCATGACACCTTGGAGATAGAATAAGGAGGAAAGTCAGTGACCAGTAAGGTCTCAGATGCCCTTATTCTGTGCTCCTCGATAAACTGTCTATGGGAAGTTGTCCGTCTTTTAGGTTGATTAGCTCTCCACAAATTCAGACAGCTTGGAAGAAAGCTCAGCTTGTGTTGGTGAAAAATCTCATGGGCATTTTTTGAAGAGCGTGGAAGGGACCTTGGGTCCTGTCTCGGCCAAACTGAATTCATAGATTGAAAAACAGGCTCAGTTACAGAAGGAATGGTGTGCAGCCCCCTGGTCCACATTCCTGGTCCCGGTAACCAAGCTTGATTTCTTGCTATGAGCACGAACAATGGTGCTATTAAAGATAAACGTTTTGAAGTAATGATAGGCGCACGGGGGATTCCAACACCTGCACCTAGGCCCATGCACCCTTCATGAAGTTTTCCCCCGTGACGTCTTCTGTAGGTGTCACACAATATCAAAACCAGGACGCGCGCCGGCGTGGGGTCCATCCTGCTAAGAGACCACAGACCTTAATCGGTGCTCCCACTTTTCATGGGAACTCTTTTGAGTTTGTGAGTAGGGGGCATGCATGTAGTTTTGTGCCGTTTTATCCTGTACATCCATCTGGGCAACCACCAGCACTGAGATCAAGGCACAAAGCTCATTCCCTGACCACAGAAACGCGCTCACGCCTGACACTCTGTATTTTTTTACTATCACATCACGCTGTCAGAAAGTTGTATTTTCTTAAGACCCAGGAGACCTTCCGTAGTGAGTAATTAAATCTGCACTGTTGTCTCTTAGTTCATTTTCCTCCCTGCTGATAAGATTCTCTCTTGCACTCTTGGTTCCCCAGAACTGGCCCTAATTTTTCTTCCTCCCACCTGGACTCCCAAACCATCACAGGAGCAACACGCCTCTGAACTGGGGAGATTTCCCACTGCACGTGAATGACTTCTCCCGGGGGCGATGTTGACAGAAGCCATTAGGAGGGAACGTTGCTTATTGTGTAGCGATACCCAGAAAATTGTGTTTACCTTTTAATCTGATTCACCTTGAGTGGGTGTGAATGGTGGTGTCAACTTAAGAGCGTCACAGGAACTTGGAAAGTTGGGTAAAATACGAGAAAAGAATATTTCTTTTTATAAAATTACGGAAAATACTAGAAAGGAATATTTCGTCTTACAGAAGTCCTGCAGGCTGTTCCTCCTCATTTTAAAAAAAACTTTTACTTGTCTTTTGGTCACTTCAGGTGGCATGTGGGATCTTAGTTCCCTGACCAGGGGTCGAACCCGAGCCGCCTGCAGTGGAAGCACGGAGTCTTAACCACTGGACCGCCAGGGAAGTCCCTGTTCCTTCTCGTTTTTTAAAAATTGCAGCGAAGTTCACATAACACAAAAGGAACCATTTCAAAGGGAACCATGCCGTGGTGCTTTACACATTCACAAAGTTGCACGACCCTCATCTCTGTGAGGTTCCAGAACATTTTCGTCTGCTGCCCCCTCAGGGTGACCCCAAATCTATGAGCAGTCACCCCCTGTTTCCTGCTCCTCCAGCTGCTGGGAACCCACATCTGCTCTCTTGTCTCCATGGATCTGCTTGTTCCATGTCTTCTTCATCTTAACACACTCTGCTTTCTTACTTTCCATCTCCAAGGGGACGGCGGGGGTGGGAGGAGGGGTGGGACTTTGGGAAGAGAAGCTTAGGAGATGCAGAGCCAGTAGTTCCCTGCGCAGGAGGAGAAAAGGAAAATGGGCCAGAGGATAGAAAGTATAGGATGGTAAGGATCAGGTGAGGACCAGCCAGGCGGAGAAATGTGCAGTCAGTGAGAGAGACAGGGTCACAGACACGTGCACACAGAACCTGCTGTCCTGGGTCGGATAGAGTCCCCCTTCTCCCCCCAAATTCATGTCCTCTCAGAACCTGGCAACGGGACCTTGTTTGGAAACAGGGTCTCTGCAGACGTCATGAAGTGAAGGGTCTGAGACGAGGTCCTCCTGGAGGAGGGTGGCCCTACATCCAATGACAGGGTCCTTCTAAGACACAGACGAGGAGAGACACAGACACAGAGGAGAAGCCCCGGGAAGACAGAGGCAGAGACGGGAGGGATGCAGCCACAAGCCCAGGGACGCCTGGAGCCCCCAGAAGCTGGAAGAGGCAGGAAGGACCCTCCCCTGGAGCCTCTGGAGGGAGCGCGACCCTGGGACACCTTGACCTCAGACGTCTGGTCCCCAGGATGGGGGAGGATGGATGTCTGTGGCTTTAAGCTCACAGTTTGTGGGAGCCCCAGGAAACTAATACACCTGCCAGACAGGATTGCAGAGTTGATTTCTACGTGGCTTTACAGCTTGGTCCATGAAGCGGTTTCCCCAAATCCTTGGAGGTGGAGGACACCGGGTTACATGTATTTTCCGAGGGCGTCCTCATCCCACACAGCATGTGGGTGCGGCTAAAGCAGAACTCACTGTTTGACAGAGGTCATCCCCCGAGCTGGATGGGGCAGAGTTAGTTCCCATGTGGTCAGGCCAAGGGGCACCATCTTGAATCCATCCCGACCTTGTTGTCTTGATTGGCACCAGCTGCCATAACAGAATACCGTCCACTGCGTGTCTTATCAACAACACAAGATTGATTTCTCCCAGTTCTGGAGGCTGGAAGTTCGAGATCAAGGTGCCAGCGTGGTTGGGTTTTGGTGAGAGTCTTCTCCTGGGTTGCACTGGCTGTCTTCTTGCTGTGTGCTCAGATGGTGGAGAGTAGAAAGCTCTTAAAAGGACACTAATCCCATCCTGGGAACCCCACTCTCATGACCTCATCTCATCCTAATTACTTCACAAAGACCCACCTCCGGATACCGTCACATTGGTGGGGAGGGGGGATAGGGCTTCAACATGGGAATTTGGGGGGACACAGACATGCGGTCCATAACTCTGGGTTGACTTCTCCTTACATGTCGCCCTGCCTTCTTCCTCCTGAGCTTCTGCCTTTGGGGTGCAGGTGTCTGCCGGAGCACCAGCCTCACCTCGTCACATCCTGGATTCCTTACAGGAGGACACCTGTCTCCCTGGATCTGGGGACGACCCTCCTTGTCCCGACTTGGCTCACCCGTGGGGATGAGGGCATGGCGCCACGATGCTGGTCTCAGACCTGCTTCTGGGATGGGTCTCTCCACAGTTGGGGACCACCAAGGAGGCCATGTCTGTCACTGGAAGAAAAGGGCAGAAACACCACATGACACAGACACAAGCTTCCCCTTTCCGGGGTCACTTGAAGCTTGTAAGCACGATGTTCTTCCTGAGAAACACGTGTTCACGATTCTCAGTACATCTCCTTCAGTCTCAGGAACAACTTCTTGGGGCCTTCTTGGTATTTTCCCCCAAGTTTGTTTGTTTTTTTCAAACACCCACATGTCACCACCTTCACTCCATTTAAAAACGTTTCCCTTTTTCCTCTTTTCTTTGAAAACTACAAATGCTCTTTCTTGCTGGGAAGAACAGTAAAGAACTGAGAAAGGAAGGTTCACTTTTTCAAGATCATACCTAGTGTTCTGGTCGGAGCACAAACATCTCCCTTGATTTTTCACAGGGACCTCCGGGGGGGAGTGAGGCAGGGCGGGGCATTTGGGGGTTTTCTCCCCAGATGGTCAGGGTGCTGGCTGATTGGGTTTCTGGTGAGACCAGAGGGTTCCTGGTTGGCAGATGGCTGTCTTCTTGCCGTGTCCTCACACGCCCTTTCCTGGGTGCCTGTGCAGAGAGAAGGAAGTGCCCTCTTGGCTCAGGACTCCACCCATATGACCTCATTACCTCCTTAGAGGTTACATGTCCAAATACGGTCCCACCAGGAGTTAGGGCTTCGCCGTATGAATTTGGGGGAGACACAGACATGCAGTCCCTAACAGTGGCTGAGACAAGAATCAGGGGTAACTCCAAGGTTTGGGGGTTACCTGATTGGAAAGCTGTGCCACCCCTTGGAGACATTGAGGGGGTTAGGGATGGAGCAGTGTTTGGGGGAAAAGGCCAGGAGAACCGTTCGGGACGTGGTTAGTTTGATCTGCCTGGGAGACGTCTTTGTCGTTATCTACATCATCACCATCACCTTCCGCCACCTGCTGCCACGTCCTGCCACCCTCCACCAACATCATCAGCATCACTTCTGACACTCGGGGAACTTACGTTTAATTGAAATTCACAGAAGGTTGTTTTAAAGTGAACAATTCAGTGGCACACTGTTGTGCAACCACCACCTGTATCTGGTTCCAGAAGATTTTCATCATCCCCCAAAGGACACTCTCTACCCATTAAGCAATCACTCCCCAGCCCCTGGCAAACACTAGCCCATGTCTCTATGGCTTTGCGTGTTCTGGACATTTCACGTCAATGGAATCATGCACTGTCTGGCCTTTTGTGTCTGGCTTCTCTCGCTGAGCTTCACATTCTTGAATTTTATCCTGGTAGCCTGTGTGAGTGCTTCATTCCTTTTTATGGCTGAGTCATATTTCACTGTGTGGATGGACCCCATTTTGTTTCTCCTGTTGCATTCATTTGCTTAGAGAAACAATGTACCACAGACTGGGCGGCTTGAACAATAGAAATTTATTTTCACACAGCCCTGGAGGCTGGAAACTGAGATCCAGGTGTGGGCAGGGCTGGTCCCTCCTGAGGCCTCTCTCCTGGGCGTGTAGACGGCCCTCTCCTCCCTGTGTCCTCACGTGGTCGTCCCTCTGTGTGTGTCTGGGTCCTGATCTCTTCTTCTTATAAGGACAGCAGCCCTATGGGATCAGGACCCACCCTTGTGACCTCATTGTACCTTCATCCCCTCTGTAAAGACCCCATCTCCAAATACAGCTCTATCCTGAGGTGCTGGGGGTTAGGACTTCAAGATGAAATTGTTTGGGTGGGGGGACACAATTCAGCCCATAACACCATGAACCTTTTAATGCATCATATGGTACCTCAGCCTCTTTGGAGTTCCCATGATGCACTAGTTGAGCCTTACCCCAGGTGGATTTGGCTAATTGGAACCAAGGTAAGCACCATAATATCATCACCTTCATCATCACCATCATCATCATCACCAACATATCACCATCATTATCACCTTTATCATCACCACCATCATCATCACCTTCATCATCACCAACATCATCACCTTCATCATCACCATCACCATCATCACCAACATATCACCATCATTATCACCTTCATCATCACCACCGTCACCATCATCACCATCATCATCACCAACATCATCATCACCATCACCATCATCACCAACATCATCATCATCATTACCATCATCACCACCATCATCATCAGCATCACCATCAGCATCACCATCACCACCATCATCACTACCACCTTCATCATCATCATCATCACCGTCATCACCATCATCACCATCATCACCACCATCACCACCATCATCATCACCTTCATCATCTTTTCCAAACACAGCCTCATCCCGTTTTCCAGGACACACGATAGTGTCTTGGCACAGATTTGGCGCTCGCTCCTTTCGGCGTACCTGTCGTGCATCCCCCCCCTCCGATGCTCAGAGCACCTCCTTGTTCTGACTCCGGAGTCGGGGAGCTGGGTGGGCAGGGCTGGGCCCGCACAGGAAGCCCAGTGCCAGCTCCCCTTCCCTTGGTCTCCTGTTGTGATCTCTCTTGTGGCCTTTCCCACCTTTTGGCTACTGTAACAAGTTACCTCAAACTCAGTGGCTTAAAACAACATGCATTGATTAACCTGCCGTTCCAAGGGTTAGGAGTCTGGAAATGGTATTACTGGGTTTTTTTTCTTTCTTTCTTTCTTTTTGGGCCGTGCTGTGCAGCTAGCAGGATCTTAGTTCTCCCACCAGGGACTGAACCGTGCTCTTGGCAGTGAAAGCTCCCAGCCCTAACCACTGGACCGCCAGGGAATTCCCAGTACGGCTGGGTTAAAACCAAGGTGTGGGCAGGGCTGTGTGCCTTTGGGAGGCTCCAGGGGAGAATTCGTTTCCTTGCCTTTTCCAGCTTCTAGAAGCCGCCCGCATTCCTTTGTTTATGATAATCTTCCTTCGTCATTGAAGACGGCGTTGTCGGGTCAAACCTTTCTCATGCTGTTTCTCTCCTGTTTCTGTCGGATACTTCTAAGGACCCTGCTGATTCCACTGGATTCACCCAACTAACACAGGGGCATCTCCCTATTAAGGCTCTGCTGATTCACCTCTGTGGTTGGCACCTTGAAACTCAATTCCCCTTTGCCATGTAAACGAACATGTCCCCAGGTTCTGGGGATCAGGACAAGGACATCTTACTCTGTGTATCGTGCACCGATTCTTCTAATCTACTGTGTACGCCTCACCTGAGACACGGCACCGCTTTGGAGAACGTGACGGGTGGATGGCTGCGCCCAGCCTGGCCTCAGCCCTGGTCTGGCGGCATTGACTTCCACAAATGGAGGGACCACAGTAATAATAAAAAGCTCTTCCGTTACTACCTGGGAGGAGAAATGGGAGATCCACTGACCAACAGATGGGGCTGGAAATCGTGTGTGTGTGTGCGCGTGCGTGTGCACGCTGGGGAAGGGATTAATGAGTTACCTGAGGCTGTCATATCTGTGCCCTCTTTTGAGGGGCTGGAATGGTGTCACCACTAACTGCCACCTCCCCGGGCAAGCAGCACCAGTTCTCGTGTTGCAAGAGAAACCCCAGTGACGGGACTGCTCCAAGATGAGATGACAAAGCCTTATACCTTCGAGGAGCTTCTGGCCCCAGGATGGACCTTTAGACACACGGCTGTGACCCACGTGGAGGCAGGTGCCGTTAGCCACGTGGAATCCCAGAAACGAAGCTTGTGTCCACCTGGAGGTGGGAGGTAAAGGTGGCGGCGGGCAGATTGTTCTCCAGGAGGCTTGAGCATGTTGGTTGATTGGACAACACGCGTACGTTTATTTATCTTTTTTTTTGAGGAACTCGGCAGTCTCCCCCCACCGCCGAGGTTACCCTTGGAAGAATAATAAAAGCAACACTACGAATGTGTCTAAGCAGCTCCTAATTCCAGGAGCGTCATTCCCGCCCTGCGTTTCACGGGGAGGAGGGATCTCCGATGTACGCTGGGTTGGGTGCAAAGGATACTGCATCTCTTGCTACATCCTTACGGCACTTCGGTAAACGTCCGCTTGGCATCTGGGTTGCGTCCAAATAGGAGCATATGTTACAAATAGCTCTTCAGTGCCCTTGAAGTTATCCATCGAGAACTCCAGTCAAGCGTCCTGAGGGTCCCCAAGGCTCGTCCCATTGGAACGCCCTGTATCAGCCAAGGCCGCGGATGGAGTGAGGGCGTGTGTTCTAGGATGCAGATCCTTTCCTCCTCCGTCACGGACGGGTCCTGCTCCCCTGGGGCGTAGGAACATGAAGGGGACACTCTCCACGTGGGTGGCTGTCACCCGTCCTGGGAGTCACCTTGTCCCCATGTAGGGGCTCCCGTCGGACCCCTCTGGGCCGTCCTTCCAGCCTTTATTTCGTGCCAGGTGCTGCCGTGGCCTCCCCAACACCTGCTTGGCCCATTGCCTCCCGCTTAGTCGAGGAGGACTGTCGAGACTAGACTCTGGGCGTCCGAGGTCCCCTCCCACTGGGTGATTCCATGCTTGAAAAACAGACCCACCTTCGGCACCTTGCACGTCTGTTCGCCCCACTTACCATTTGGAAATTCACGCTGGCTTTGCCTCCAGTTACAGGACAAACAAACCGTCTCCCAGAGCCCCTGCTCAGACGCACGAGTTGCTGAACATCATTGCACCCAGTGCTCCCATGTTGTGAGCTGCTCTCTATATGCATTCTCTCGACCTGGCTCCTTTGGACACGTTTTTGGTGAGGCGGCTCCTGGAAGGCGTTTGGAGGGCAACCTCCCCGGGGTTCCTGTAGAACAGTTGACAGTTGATTCGGTTGATGATTTCACCCTGCTGGATCATTATCTCGGGAGCCGCTTCACCGAACAAAAGACCAGACCGAGCGGATCTGAGGGTTGGGTGGGGCCGGCAGGGCTCCGCTGCTCAGAGGACGGCCTTTGTAATGCTGAGGGCACCTGGAGTCTGAGGTTGGAGGGGCGGACAGAGGCAGGGCTTTGTGTGCCCGCGCCTGCTTGTGCCTGGGTGTGTGCAGTCGGGGGGCGGGGGGCTAGCGGGGAGCGGGGAGAGGTGGGTAGGTAGCCAGCTTATGTTTGGGGACAACTCCAAAAAAAATCAGCACAGATTGAAAACTCTAGCTTGGAGTGTCCCCCCCGTCCCCCCCGTCCCCCCCCCCCCCCCCAGATCGAATGGGCATCCAGAAGGCCAACTATCTAGAGTTTCCTCTTTTGGAAATTCTGCCTGGGTGCTAGTTTCCATTTATCCTTACACCTTAAGGGAAAAAAACATTTACCCAGAAAAAAACAAAGCACCAGTGAGTCAGAGTATTGGATCCTTGAATATAAATAGTTATTGTTGGCAGTGATTTTACTCGTGAAGACATTCATTTAGTTGATCCTGCAGAAGATTAGTTAGCATGTTCTTTTGGTGACAGATTCTGAGGTATCCATTGTATTGATTTGGGTCAAAGCAGCAGCTTCTTGTTGCCCTGATTATTTTTTCTCTATTGCTTTCTTGTTTTCTTTTATTATTAGTATTTATTTCACTGTGCTGCGTCTTAGGCACGGCATAGGGGATCTAGTTCCCTGACCAGGGATCAGATCCATGCCCCCTGCAGTGGAAGCGTGGAGTCTTAACCACTGGACCACCAGGGAAGTCTCTTGTTTTCAATTTCATTGTTTTCTGCTTGTAAAGTTACTGAAGACCTAACACAAAGACCCGGGTTAGGTCTTTATTTCTGCTTGCTTTTGGTTTATGTTACTCTTTTTTGTGGTGTTTTTTTTTTTTTCTTTCTTTCTTTTTTTGGTCTTTATTTACTTTTCCTGGTAGTAAAGTGTTGTATTTTGATTGAGATTCTGGGCTGCCCCTCTGAGCATCCCAGAGGGCCGTGGAAGAAACAGAATCGTGACCCAGGGGAACTGCTAAGCCGGCGTCATCTTTTCCCACCACCCCAGGGCAGCCCAAAGGCTCACCGCCTCATCTTGGTCGTTGGGGGGGCTCTTGCGTTCTATGCACTGTGGCTGGTTGACCCTCTTGCAGGTTTGCTTCCCTCTCCCAGCTGCTGCTGCCTTCGTGACAGTTCCCCGTCCACGAATGGACACCCCCAGCTGCTTCCCTGGGGAGCAAGCCGCAGAAATAAGCATGGAGAGAAACGAGTCAGCGCCCACCTGCTCCAGAAGCCTGTTTCTAAGTGCAGCGCCTTTCAGGACAGCTGCTCGGTTTCCTTAAAAGCAAACGTAAAAGGAGGGCGCCGTCCTCGTTCAGACATCAGCTTTACAGTCCCTGTCTAGAACTTGGGATGGCATTGGCGAAACCGTCCGTGGGAAGGGTTGGGGGGTGGGGTGGGTGTGTGGACTGAGCTCTTTCCCTCCTGGGTTATCGGTGGGAGATCGCCTACCTTTGTAAAAGGGGAAAGCGACTTCTTTCTGTAGTTATCCAGTGATTTTCTGTGCTTCTGTTTCTCCCTGCGCTAGTGCATACCCGGGTGTGCACACACCCATGTGCACTGGCAAGTTTTTGGCTGAAGGGGTGAGAACCCTTCGGGCTGTTGAAAACACTCCGATTCTTCGGACGTTGACAAATACTCTGATGACACCTGAGACCGGCCACCTCTGTGGGTGGGAAAAGCCATCTCCTGTTGCCAGCCCCGCTGCCTGGCCTTCCTGTTAAGTCAGCAGGGCAGGTAGTTCCTAGGTAGACGGTCCCGAGTGTGCCCCAGAAGGTGGTTTGTGAATTGTCCCTTTAGAATGTTTTTGTTCTGGAAACAGTGCAACCTCTGACGGTCCGGGTTCCAGGCTGCTTCCTTTGCAGCCCAGAAAAGAGTAATGAATCGTGACAAACATCACACAGTGATAGGAAAGTAGAAGGCAGGATTCGTATAAAATGAGGACACCAGCCCAGCCCAGGAATCACTCAGTAGCACAGACAGCAGGAGTCTTGCATGTGGATTCTTGAAGGAATGCAGATTTGCAGGAGGGCCATCAAGACGGAGTGAGCAGCTTTTATCAAGGCTCTTGAGGAATGGAGACACTGTCTTTCTATCGATTTTATTTGTTGCCAGCATTAAACTTGACTTCCCAAGTGGCTGGCATGGCATTGCCCTTTGAAACAGGTCTCTGGCTGTCCTGACTTTGCCTGGACTGGCCATGCCCGGGCTTGTAGAACAGTGTACTTTGGGTTATGAACATGTTCTCTGGCTCCAGTTGGGCAAGACTCAGGCACGGGCATTGGGAGACACACTCGTTTTTGTCTTCTTAGTAGATGTTTGGATTCCATGTGCTTTCCCAGGACGTGGTTCGCCTGTATCGCGCAAAGATGAAGGGTGGATGCTTACCCCATCCTGGGGCCACGGGGGACTTTTAGGTGACTCCTGGGGACCCGTAGGTCGCTCCCTCCCAGACCCCCTGGCCTCCATCCTTAGTCTTTGGGGAATGAGGGTTATGCTGTGGGAATTGGATATCCTTGACAGGTAGGAAATCCTGGAGGAAGATTGTTGAGGGAAAGTGGGTCTTTGTCACATTCTCAAATGACACCTTTGACCTTGGTGACAAGGTTCTGGTTTGAAGTGGGAATCATCAGAAAGGCTCTGAATAGGAGACAGTTATATTTGATTATGTGTCACTTGTTCAGGTTTTCAGAATGCCTGTATTTAGTGCCGTGAGCTCTTAAATGATCACAAAATAGATACTAAATAAAATGAGCATGAAAAGGGCGGATTGTAATACCTAACATAGTCATTCAAAATATGTCTCCTTTGCAGAGCCTAAACTAAAAAGACTGTAAAAATATTTCTTTATCCTGTTTGGAAAATGCTGGCTCTTGCGAAATAGTCTATTTAAGAGGCAGAACGAAATGCCTTTTGAAAGACCGCATCGGTTACGCGATGGGTTGCTAAGGTGGGTCCATAGCTGAGATGAAAGTGGTTCTCAAAGTGGGGTCCTGGGGCCCATGGGAGTCCCTTATGGGACTCTATGAGGTCCCTACGACTTTTGTAAGAATACGAAAGCATTATTTGCTTTTTTCTTCCTCTCTCCTTCTCGCATGAGTGTTGGGTGGAGTTTCCAGTGGCCACCTGACGCGTGATGATGGTTGTCTCTTTGACCACCAGTGAAATGCATCCTTGAGGGCTCTTGTGTTTTCTGTGTTTTTGTTTTACTTGTTACCATGGCTGCTATCGAGAGGCACCCCCAAGCCCCACACCAACAAACGCCTCTCAGGGTTCTTGATAGATTTCTAGCGCATCCAGAAATCCTGAGATCAGAGAGTTTGAGAGGCGCTGCTTTGAGCGTGGGGGGCTCTGAAGTGGACATTGAGGGGCTTGAAGGTGGCCTGGGTCTATGTCTACCACACTGTGTATCACTCTGTACCCTGGGGCACAGTAGGGACCCCAGAATATTTGTCCAGCCAGACCCTGGAAGAATGGATGTGTTGCTGGCGGTCGGTTACCCTGGTGAGAGTTCAAAGCGTGAGTTCAGTTTGAAGAATTGAAGGGTCACCTCTCAGGGATGTGATCAGCTAGAGAGAGACGAGACAAGGATCGGGGTCAGGGGCTTTAGAAGAAGAGAGATTCTTGTGCTCCGAGAGCCCAGCGGTTGGTCAGCTGGGGGATATTTCAGCAGGATCCATGCTTTCCGTTAACTATCACGTGAATGGTCTAAACCTTGTAAAGACTATTATGCAACTTTAGTACTGTTTTCTGTTACCAAGAATAAGTTTCGGGCTGAGTCCTGATTCTCCCCTATCATGAAATAAGGATGATTCACGTAGCTGGGGAGCAGTATGGCGGCCTCAGCCCTATTATGCACATGAGCCAGGCTCCGGAGTAGACTCAACAGGACTAGTTCAGCGTGTTCGTATGCCTAGTTCTTGACTCATCTGCCTCTCCTGGATTCTCTCATAGCAAACTTCTTCTCTTGTTCTTGGATTCTCTAGAGCAGCATGGTCCAACAGAACTTGGTGCCAGGAGGACCATGTCCTATAATCTATGTTGTTATGGTGACCAGCTGATGTACCAGCTTCTTTTTTTAAAATTTATTTTATTGAAGTATAGTTGATGTACAATATTGTGTTAGTTTCAGGTGTACAGCAAAGTGATTCAGATATATATATATATATATATATATATATATTCTTTAACATTATGGTTTGTCACAGGATACTGAATATAGTTCCCTGTGCTCTACAGTAGGACCTTGTTGTTTATCCATCCTATATATGATAGTTTGCATCCGCTAATCCCAAACTCCCAATCCATCCCTCCCCCACCTCCCCTCCTCCTTGGCAACCACAGTCTGTTTTCTATGTCTGTGAGCCTATTTCTGTTTTGTAAATAAGTTCATCGGTGTTGTATTTTAGATTCCACATATAAGTGGTATCATATGATATTTGTCTTTCTCTGTCTGACTGACTTCATTTAGTGTGATCATCTCTAGGTCCATCCATGTTCCTGCAAATGGCATGATTTCATTCATTTTTTATGGCTGAGTAATATCCCATTGTATATATGTACCACATCTTCTTTATCTATTTCTCTGTCGATGGGCATTTAGGTTGCTTCTATGTCTTGGCTATTCTGAATAGTGCTGCTATGAACGTAGGGGTGCATGTGTCTTTTTGGATTACAGTTTTGTCTGGATATATGCCCAGGAGTGGGATTGCTGGGTCATCACCAACTTCCTTATTGGATTCAACCTCACTTCATTGGACTTTAAATAAGCCACATGTGTCTGGTAACTACTGCATTGGACAGCACAGCTTACACACTTAAGAATCTCAGCAGTCATGTAGGTAAACAAAATCAGACATCAGAATTCCTTCCTTCTGGGGTGCCACTACCTGAGGATCGTTTTTAAGTGATTTCTCAGACACTGTTAGTGATACCAATGGAAACAGCCCTTTAATAAAATTCTTGGCTGTCCCCTAATTCATTATGACACCTGAGATAAATTACATGTCAAAAAGACCTCCTTTCCCTAATATAAGTAAATGTCCAGAGGCATACGTATATTTTCCAAAAGTGATTGACTATCAGCTGCTATTTTCTAAACATCTCTCTGGTTGCATTTTCCACACGGACCCCTTATAGCATCTTTTCTGTTTCTATATGAACCATATTCTCATGGGTACTTGAGGATTTCATAACAAAACACTTTCAAACGGGCAAAACATCTTCACTGATGGTAAGATTGAGCTTGTCAGCAGAAGACAAACTACATCTTCCTTGAGAAGATGCAGTGAAAGTTATAGTTTTAAATATACGTATACACAGGCATAGCTTGCTTTATTGCACTTCACAGAGGCCGCGTTTTTTATACATTGACAGTTTGTGGCAGCCCCGCCTCGAGCAAGCCTGTCGGTGCCATTTTCCCAACAGCATTTGCTCCCTTTGTGTCTCTGGGTCACATTTTGGTCATTCTCGCCATATTTCAAACGTTTTCATTGTGATTGTATGTGTGATGGTATCTGTGACCAGGGAACTTTGATGTTACTACGACGGGTCCCTGAAGGCTCGGAGGATGGTTTGCAGTTTTTGGCAAGAAACTATTTTAAAACGAAGGTCTGTACATTGTTTTTTAGACATAATGCTATTGCACACGTCATAGACTACAAGGGAGTCTATCAACTGGGAAATATCACTTTTATACGCCCTGGAAAACCAAAAAATTCCTGTGACTCGATTTATTGCCGTATTTGCTTTGTTGTGTTGGTCTGGAACCCAGCCTGTGTCTCTGAGGTCCGCCTGTGTGTGTGTGTGTGTGTGTGTGTGTGTGTGTGTGTGTGTGTGTAATTTATTTCCAGCCTCTCCCCATTGTAAATATTGCCAGAGACTTTTTTATTCACTAATTTTTATTGGAGTAGAGTTGCTTTACAACGTTGTGTTAGTTTCTGCTGTACAGCAAAGTGAATCAGCTCTACGTATACATACATCCCCTTTTTTTTTTGGATTCCCTTCCCATTTAGGTCACCACAGAGCACTGAGTAGAGCTCCCTGTGCTGTACAGTAGGTTCGCATTCGTTGTTTATTGTATACATAGTATCAGTAGTGCAGAGACTTCTGATGTCGTGTGGCAACCTGACTGCACACAGATGCCACCTGCCTGCTGGTACGTGCGCGCACACACACACACACACACACACACACACACACCTCTCATAGTCTCCCTCTCCCAAGTTTCCATTAAACTGATGATACAGTTTATTTTCAGGAACACAGGAATAACGTAGATACAGACAGACATCACGAAGGAGCTGCAGGTGTCACGCACAGGGTAGAAGTTGCATCAGACTTCCGGACGACCAGGAGCCGACGGCAGTGGGTAGGATAGTGTGGGCAAAGCAGCTTGGGGAGGGCTGGACACGCCAGACCCCAGACGAGCTCTAACGAGTGAGGATTGAGTGGGACTTCCCCGGCGGTCCAGCGGTTAGGGCTTGGCGTTTTTCACTGCCGAGGGCCCGGGTTCGATCCCTGGTCGGGGAACTGGGATCCCCGCAAGCCGCATGGCGTGGCCAAAAAAAAAAAAGAAGGTAAGGATTGAGTAACGAAGCACAGGGATCCCTGGAGAACGCCACAGCTCCTGTGATGAGTACGGCGCCCAGAAAACCATTGGCACTGTGGGAACAGTTTATTTAGTGAAGAGACGGAAGGCAGTGGTTGCTCTCTAAGGGTAACTAACGTTCTCCTAATTCTCTCATGCCGAGGGTCCCAGCCTCGCTCACACGTGGGAACTTGAGTGGTCCTCTGTAGACCCTCATTCTTAACAGGAAACAACCACCAAACTCGCCTCGTTCGATAGGTTTACGCAGTCTGAGGCATCAAGATAGCAAAAGACTTGAGATCCCAGAGAAAGCCAATAATTCAGGGAACCTCAGAGAAGGTGAAAACAAACAAGGGAACGTAAGAGGAATTTTCTTAAAAGTCTCACTTTGAGTCATGTTTTCAGAGAAGTTTGACAAGATACTGTATCCATCAACAATAATAGGAAGTTCCAATAAGAGAGAAACAAAAGAGTTGTCAACAGGACGGCTGGATATTACAAAGGAGGATTTTCTAAAGTCCAAAGGGTGATCTGATCCATGCTTGTGACTTTAGTTATCGTCGTGGAGCTGGGGGCTGCCAAAGGCACAGCTGTCACCTGCACCTTTCTCTTGCGAGCTGCAGGGTGGTCCCCAAGGCAGTGCCTGTTGGGTGGGTTTGTCTCTCTCTCCCCAACATCCAGGGGGCCCCTTATATTCATTTCCCGAGGCTCTTGTTACAAATCGTTACAAACCAGGTGACGTACAGAAACAGGAATCCATCCTCCCCAGTCCTGGAGACCAGACGTGTGAGATCAAGGTGTCCCAGGGCTGAACTCCCTCCAGAGGCTCCAGGGGAGGGTCCTTCCCGCCTCTTCCAGCTTCTGGGGGCTCCAGGCGTCCCTGGGCTTGTGGCCGCCTCCCTCCCGTCTCTGCCTTCATCTTCACGGGGCTTCTCCTCTGTGTCTGTGTCTCTCCTCTTCTGTGTCTTAGAAGGACCCTGTCATTGGATGTAGGGCCACCCTCCTCCAGGAGGACCTCATCTCAGACCCTTCACTTCATCACATCTGCAGAGACCCTGTTTCCAAATAACGCCCCATCCTCAGGTTCTGGGTGGGCATGAATCTTTGGGGGCTCGATTGAACCCAGTACGTCCCTACTCCTCCAGGCATCTGCAGGGTCCAACCTGGAACTTGTCACCACCCTCCCCCAAACAGAACAACTCAATGGACCCTTTGGACACCTGCCAGGGTTTCCTGTCTTTTTTTCTTTTTTTCTTTCGTAGACCATACACTGTATACTTTTAGAGTGAATTATGCATAAAAGTCTGTGCAAACAATAACATATTACAGTAGCATTCTCAAAAAATCCTATTATATTTTAGTGTTGTTAAGCTATATAAAATACATCTTTATAAAAGTACAGGATCTTTTTTCAAGTTTTAAATCACGACCTTCTCAGATGCCTCAGCGCTACCCTGTGGGCATCTCCTCCCTCCCTCTCCCAGCCCATCCCCTCCAGCCTCATGCAGGATTTGTTCTTTCACTCCACACTAGTCTTTTGTCCTTCCTACTGGCTTCTGCAACCGCAGGGAAATCTCTGAAACAACGGAAAGCACGCCGAACTCAGATCAGCCGGGCACTTCCCCCTGCCCGCCGCGTGATTTCCTGTAACCCGTTGCATAAAGAACGCGATGGAAGGATTTCAGAATCCCTGCCTTCTCTTGCCCTGTTTCCTCCATACTCATGAATCTCGATTCTCTCTGTGGCCTTTGCCATCCTTAATTTCTTTTTTTAAAATTTTTAAATTATTTTATTTTATTTTATTCTTTTGGCTGTGTTGGGTCTTTGTCGCTGCATGGGGCTTTCTCTAGTCGCGGCGAGTGGGGGCTACTCTTTGTTGCGGTGCGTGGTCTTCTCATTGCGGTGGCTTCTCTTGTTGCAGAGCACGGGCTCTAGGTGCGCGGGCTTCAGTAGTTGTGGCGCGCGGGCTCAGTAGTTGTGGCTCGCGGGCTCTAGAGCGCAGGCTCAGTTGTTTTGGCTCACTGGCTTCGTTGCTCCGTGGCATGTGGGATCTTCCCAGACCAGGGCTGGAACCCGTGTGCCCTGCATTGGTAGGCAGATTCTTATGCACTGCGCCACCAGGAAAAGTCCCATCCGTCCTTAATTTCAACGAGCCTCTACTTTCCAGTCTGCCCCACCCTCCAGTTTCCACTGGAAACTTCGCTTCCTCAAAAATGAACGTCTTTCCCGACCTTCACCCCAAGGTGAGGTCCATCCGTATGTTCCTCAGCACACCTGTGTTCTGAAGTCCTGCAGCCTGAGAAGCCCACGAAACACAGATGAGCGCGTCAGAGTCAGGATGGCTGTTTCCATGAACGTTTACTGTCAGCCTTTCCCGCACGATGGTAACAAAACAAAACAAGATATCGGGGACCAGCCTTGTGTGGACTGTGGCTGTTTCTGAATCGTGCAGAGCGTCCAACACACAGCAATATATCAGTAGTGGTGGGACAGATGCCTCGCTTCATGAGATTGACCCAGTTGATTTTTTTTTTTTTTTTTAATATTTATTTATCTGGTTGCACTGGGTCTTAGTTGCGGCTCGCGGGCTCCTTGGTTGCAGCATGCGAAGTCTTAGTTGTGGCGTGCATGTGGCATCTAGTTCCCTGACCAGATATCGAACCCGGGCCCCCTGCGCTGGGAGTGCGGGGCCTTAAGCACTGCACCACCAGGGAGGTCCCTGACCCCGTTTTCACCTAGAGAGCTAGGTGGTCTTCACAGCGTGGACCACATAAGCCATCCGTTGTCAGAGATGCAGCTTCCTCTACATTTCCAGAGGGGCAAATTGACACCTGACGCAAGAACTGAGCGTGAGCTGAGTTGCAGCACCTTGAAGGCTGTCCAGTTGGACAGCTGCTGGCCACGTGAAAGACGCTCAAAGCCAGTCGCCCAGTCTCAGGAGCCGCTGTGAGCTTGTGGCCGCGGGTTGGACGGCACGGACGTAGACTGTTTCTGTCACCACAGAAAGTTCGACCGGGCTGTCTGGCTCCAAGCTGGTGCTTCTGAACTGGGGGCGATGTTGCCCCCAGTGGACACTTGGCAGCGTCTGGAGACATTATTGATTGTTACACCTGGGGGGATGGAGACCAGGGAAGCTGCTCCAGACCCCACAGGGCCCAGCACGCCCCACATCCGAGACTCATCCAGCCCCAGATGCCCGTAGCGTGAGGCTGAGAAACTCTGCGTTGACGTGAGAGACCCTGTCTGTCTGTCTGTCTGTCTACCAATCATCTATCCACCCACCTATCATTAATCTATTATATCTATGTACCATCTATCAAATCTATAAATCTTTCATCTATCCATATCTATCCATCTATCATCTACCAGTCTACGTACTATCTATTTATCCATCTATTATCTGTCTATATTTCTCTATCATCTACCAACTCTATATTTCTCTATTATGTGTGTATGTATCCATCTATACCTATTTCAGTATATCCATTTATCCATTTATCATCTATCTTCTATATCTATCAATGTATCCATCCATCCATCCATTTATCACCTTCTTCTATCTAGCTATCATGTCATCACTCTTATTTATCATCTACCACCTACCTGTTATCTATCTTCTATCGTCCATCCATCATCCATCTGTCTATACCAGTGGTCTTCAACCAAGGGGATTCTGCTCCTCGGGGGAACACTTGACAATGTCTGGAGGCATTTGGGGTGTCACAAATGCAGGAGGGGGCGGGGGGGGGGCTACTGACACGTGGTGGGTGGAGACCAGGGATCCTGGTCCACACCCCCCAGTGCCCAGCACACGCCCTCCCCCCCCTCCCCCGACCCCCGAATTATCTAACCCAGAGTGTCAATTGCGCTGAGGTCAAGAAACGTCTCCGTGCGTTGTTGGTAACTTTGGGGGGTGCTGTGACATCATCACATCCCACCCTGGATGCAGGACAGGGCTGTGACTTTTAACCTGCCCGCCTCGTGTTGTCAAAGTACAAAGACCAACCTTTGTGCTCCTGGGTAAAGGGTCACCAAGTGCGGTTCAAAGTCCCTCATATCTGCTCTCAGGGAGCCCAATGCAGGGCCAGGAATTCCAGGCGTTTCCTTGCGTTACCGTCGTTAGTGTTGGGGTTGCTGTCAGGGACTTCCTGTGTTTCTGGTTTCTTTAGTGATTATACATTTTGTATCTTTCTTAGGAGAGAGTGTAACTTAGTAATTAATCTGTAAATAGAAGAATTGTGGTTCTGAAATATATGTTCTGCCCCAGGCGCTGTGAAATGGAATGTGGCTTGACCCAGCAACATTTTGAGGGCATTGCTTGTTTTTGTTTTTTTAAAAAATCTGTCTAGACTAGTGAACTCACAACTCTAACCTCTCCCACCCAGGGCTCAGCTGAATTGTGTCCAGTTTATTCAGCTGATCTTTGAAGTTAAAGATTCCAAGTTTTCAAAAAAAAATCCTCATAACTTTATCCAAAGCACACATTTTTGGGGGTAAATTCTGCTTATTAAGAGATAATTCACAAACCATAAAATTCACCCTTTCAAAGTGTACAGTTCCACAATTCTAATTTTAATCAGAGTTAGCATACATTCTTTAAAAAACACCTTCTAAAGGTTTTTTTTTTTCCCCTGTAAAACAGAAGTTTGTACTAGTTTGCAGCCGTAATTTCCAAAAGCCAACTTTGAAAAGGAGAACTGCAGGCTTGGGACACATGATGTCATGTACTGTGGTTTATCAGCTTTTCTGATGTTACCTTAAGGGGGGAAACCTCAAGGAAAAGAACTGGGTTTTACAATGATACATTCTTTCATTGTGGTGTAGTAATTATCTTGCAATAATTATATAATGTATGTTTATTGAATTGATCAATTTAACATAGATTTAACTATCATGTACCTAAAACATTTCTACAGCTCACAGATTTAAAAAATGAAGAAAATTATACATGGAAATGCATCCCTGTTTTTGGCCCCCATCTGCCTCCACCACCCCATCCCCTGCCGACTCCAGGTACCCAGCTTAGTATCCTGTATCTTTCTGCAGAAGTCCTTTCAGGGACTTCCCTGGTGGTGCAGTGTTTGGGAGTCCACTTGCCAATGCAGGGGACGCGGGTTCGAGCCCTGGTCCGGGAAGATCCCACATGCCACAAAGCAATTAAGTCTGTGCGCTGCAACTACTGAGCCTACGCTCTAGAGCCCGCGAGCCGCAACTGCCGAGCCCGCGGGCCACAACTACTGAAGCCCGCGCGCCTAGAGCCCGTGCTCCACAAGAGAAGCCACCTCAGTGAGAAGCCCGCGCACCACAGCAAAGCATGGCCCCCGCTCGCTGCAACTAGAGAAAGTCTGTGCACAGCAACGAAGACCCAACGCAGCCATAAATAAATTAATTAATTAATTCATTTTTAAAAAAAAAGTCTTTTCAACATAGAGAAGCACATATCACTATCAAGAGTGGACTGACATTTTCTTCACATACTGCCTTCTTTCAGCCTCCTTAGAAATTATAGATCCTTTTTTCGGTTGGTTTAAACATCTCCACACGAATTTCACTTGTCTAAACAGTTAAGGAGATAAAACCTTTGCTCCCGTTGGGTGGAGGAGACAGGTGATTTCTGGCACCTTGCGGGCGGGGTTCCAGGCAAAGGGGGTGACCGCTGGTGACACTTGGGGTCCACTGGTGGTGGAAGGGTGTTGGACGGGACCCCCGGATCCCCCCGGGTGGCCGGGTGACACCGCTGCTGCTGAGGCTGCCTGCCGTGTCTCAGCCTCACCTGCGGGTCCGCTGAATCCTTCCCACCTCTGGGAGTGCTAGCGAATCGGGGGCAGGTCACCCTCTGTCCGGCCCCCATCTTGCAGAATTGCTGCGTCAGAGGCCGCGGCACGCCGAGGCGGGGGGGGGGGGGGTGTGTGATCCTCAGGCAGGCTCGGCTCGGAAGCGTGGTCCAGACCCCTCTGTAGCCCCTTGAGGGTCACTGGGTCGCTCTGAAGTCTCCCAGTTGCAGCCCTTAATATTACATACATCCTATGTTAACCTCTGTACCTTAACCTGCTTCGACCATATAGAAGTGTGAGGAAGAAGTGTGTTCCCTCGAACGCCAACGCAGAGCTCAACCCACTGTCCCAGCAGGTGATACACAGGGCGTGGGGATTCTGCTCCCGCCGAGGGGGGCCTGGGTTGAAGCACATTTTCCGCCGCACCCTCTTTTCCCTGCGCCACGGGGAAGAGATGCCGTCCTTTCTTGGAAGCTCTGCTCCTGTGGAAGTTTTTTCCACCCAACACTGGCCTGTCGGCTGTCTTTTCTCCTGCATTTCAGGGGAGGTTGAGTCTCCTCCACCCGCACTCTCTCTCCCCTCTTGGCCGTGCCTGGTTCTGTTTTGTTAGCATCTGGGATACCCCAGTGAAAGGCACACTGAGCATCGTAACTTCAAGAGAGATTGCAGGTTACACAGAAGTGGAGGATGCAGGAGGTGGGATGGCCGGTAAGGCGGGTCTTTCGTGAGAGGTGGTTGGGTCAGCTCTTTCTGAGCCCACCTCCCTTCCTACCGGTGTAAACAGGTATTGAAAAATCGTCGTTATCATTGGGGTGTGATTATGCTCAATATACAAGGGGCGGCTGCAGACTGTTTCAGGATGGGGTGGATACACACTAAGAACTCTTGCAGTTGGTTTCTTTGTGATCATGAGATGCTCCCCTGAAAAAGCTTTACCTCTAACAAACTTACGGTTACCGAAGGGGAGAGTGGGAGGGAGAGATAAATTAGGAGTTTGGGATTAACAGGTACACACTACTATATATAAAATAGATAAACAACAAGGACCTACTGTAGAGCACAGGCAACTGTACTCAATATCTTGTAATAACCTACAATGGAAAAGAATCTGAAAAAGATATATATATATAAAGAACTGAATCACTTGCTGTAAACTGACACTAACACAACATTGTAAATTACCTATAGTTCCATTAAAAAGAATAGTTTTCTCTGGACTTCCCTGGTGGCCCAGTGGTTAAGAACCCGCCTTCCAGTGCAAGGGACGTGGGTTCGAGCCTGGTTGGGGAACTAAGATCCCCCATGCCACGGAGCAACTAAGCCCAGCACCACAACTGCTGAGCCCTCACGCCACAACTAGAGAGAGGCCCGCACGCCGCAGCGAAGGAGCCCGCCATATGCCACAACTAAGACCTGACGCAGCCAAAAATAAAATAACTAAAATAAATATTAAACAGAAAAAGGTTTCTCTCTATCAGACAGCTGTGGGAAGTGAGTTGAAATTAGTTGGCATCCGGATCCCAGGAGTCTTCAGGAGTGAGGTTTCTTGACGTCAGAAGCCGGGTGACGGGTGTATTTAATCCTCTTCCCAGCTCTCTGTGCTTTAAGGTTTGACGGAGTGGTTTGGACTGTCCTAAAATTGCGTTGGCTGTTACTGAATGAAGATGGAGGTTACAGGTAATTGTCAGGCAGATCGTGATGAAGTTTTATCTCCTCTTCGGGAAACAGGCTTACAAAGCCCATATCTATCTGTCATCTGTCTATCCTTCATCCATCTCTCCGTTCTTTCTATCTGTGTATCCGTTCCTTCCTGTTTTTGACAGGGGTGGGGGGGATACAGTCAGGTTAAGAAAAAGAAGGCAGGTGAGCTGGTACAATCGGTCCTTCTCTACCGATGCCTTTAGCAAAGTGTCTCTGGTCAAATCTGGAATCTATGGATTTCGGACACAGGGCTTCTTGAAGATGGTCATGTGGGGCATAGGATCCTCTAGGGTGTAGGACAGACGCGATTCTTTAAAAGAACTTTTTATTATGAAATAGTTTAAGACGATTAATTCAGTAGTTGAAGACGCAGGAGAAGTTGTACAATAGTCCACAGAGGGGTGTCCCCACGTGCCCTCCTCCGGGACCCCCAGTGATAACATCCTCCGTAAACAAAGGACGAAGTTAAAACCAAGAACTGGCTTTATAGGATCTCCCGAGTGGGCCTTCTTTGGGTAACAGTGGAGGTAATTGAAAGGCTTTCTGCACGAAATCTGAGCTTTGATTCTGGGTCCAAAAGGTGCTTATCCGTTGTAAGAAGGTAACACCCGGGAGGCCAGCCTGGGATCTTTGGGTAAAGAATGGATTAGAAGGGTGAAGTTGATGCGTTTCATTGCTGGATTCGGCCCACAAATGGGAAAGACAGGTCTTGACGTCTCAGACCCCCGAATCCATCCCCGCAGCCGTGGCACCTCCTGTTCAGAATTGCTTCATCCCCAGCGTGGACCCAGAATGGAAAATGTATGTGTGTGTGTGTTTAAGAATTGTTTGCATAATCGAATAACTGCCCCTCCCTTGCTGTGTGGATGAGACTTCATCCTATTTATTGATTTATTGTTTGAAATTTTTATGGGAGTATAGTTGATTTACAGCGTTGTGTTAGTTTCAGGTGTACAGCAAAGTGATTCAGTAATACATATACATACATCTTTTTTAGATTCTTTTCTCATATAGGCCATTACAGAGTATTGAGTAGAGTTCCCTGTGCTATAGAGTAGGATGTTATTAGTTATCTATTTTATATAAAGTAGCGTGTATATGTCAATCCCAATCTCCCAATTTATCCCTCCCCCCAGACTTCATCTTATTTAGAGCAGACCCTTCAAAGCATGAACTCGGTCATTTTTAGGGAACCAGTACTATTTCTGAATCTCTGCAACAGGAAGAAAAGAAAAAGTGATTTCTCGTCAGGTTAAAAAATGGTTCAGTTCCCTAATTTTCAACAGAACACAGGAAATATGGTTTTTATGTACAGGACTCCCTTTGCACATTTAACCAATCTTTGCTAATTTCCACCTTGGTGGAATTTCTATCTTGATTCTGCTCCGCGGGTTGTTATAATGGTCCTGTTATTTCAAGTTGTCTTTTCCTTTATTTGTGAAATAAGTGTTCTCCTTCAACATGTCCTCAAAGGGTTTGTTTCCACCCCTTTCATCATCAAAGAGTGGATACGTCCTTTCTTGTGGAGTCTTTTTTCCTTAAAGCACAAGACGGAAGTGTGTAAGATAACGTCACTGCCGATGGTCTCCACAATGTAAAGTAATAAAAAAGCAGTGTGTTTCTTCAAGGTTAAATTTTGTCAGAGGTATCTAGAAAAAGATAGAAGGGTATTGCATATTTCATTTGATTGCTGCAGTCTCAAGGATAAAAAAAATAGTCATTGGGAAGCCAGATTTCTATGTCATAACAGTAAGCTTAATTATGTCCATTTTTCGCAGGAGACATTGTGCATATACACTTTTACAAAATCCTTTGTAAGAGGAGGAGTCTTCTCACTTCCAGTAATTAAAACATGAAATGCAAATGCAATTCATAAAAGGGAATGTGGAATTTGGCTGTCTTTCTGGTGAAACTTCCTGTTTCAGAGTCTCCAAGAGAAATTCCCCTTTCTGGCGGGGGCGTGTGCCTGGTGAGGACAGCCAAGGGGCTTACCCCACCGGAGCAGAAACCCAGCAATGTTTCCTTTGCCCAGAAAATGTTGCTATTATTAGCTATCATCCTGTTCTCTCTTGGAGCAGATTCATGGTTTGCATGCTTCTTTTGATAAGCTTTTGGAAAGTTCATCACTTTTCCAGAACAGACTGGCTTTTCTTTTTATGAATTCTAATTGTTTTCCTTGAGTGTGTCCTCATCAACTATCTGGACAAAGACAATTGAGTGTGGTGTCCTCAGTGTTGGCCTTTAAATTTCCCCAGATTTCCCAAACCACGTCAGTGTATCAAAAGACTTGAGCAGATCCCTGTTGGGGTATTTGAAAAATGTAAGTTTTCATTTCCAAACGTGTTCTCAAACAGGAAGATAAGTGAAAATCCTGTTGGGTTCTGTATGCAAAAACATGAACACATAGTATTAGGTGATTAAATAATAAGGATGCTGGAAGACTCCTTGCATTGCTTGGTTGAATTTGTACCCCTGGAGCTGCCATAACAAATTACTGCCAAACTGGGAAGCTTAAAACCATAGACATTCATCCTCTCTGAATCCTGGAGACCAGACGTCTGAGGTCAAGGTGTCCCAGGGCCGCGCTCCCTCCAGAGGCTCCAGGGAGGGTCCTTCCCGCCTCTTCCAGCTTCTGGGGGCTCCAGGTGTCCCTGGGCTTGTGGCCGCATCCCTCCCGTCTCTGCCTCTGTCTTCCCGGGGCTTCTCCTCTGTGTCTGTGTCTCTCCTCTTCTGTGTCTTATAAGGACCCTGTCATTGGATGTAGGGCCACCCTCATCCAGGAGGACCTCAACTCAGACCCTTCACTTCATCACATCTGCAGAGACCCTGTTTCCAAATAAGCTCCTGTTCCCAGGTTCCAGGGTTAGGAATTGAATCTATCTCTTGGGGGACACAATTCAACCCTCAACTGGTGGGAGGAGAGTTAGAAAGACTGTGTGTAGGTGACCCAAACAGGACCAGGCCCACTGTGGGTCCCCTCCCAGCACAGAGGTTGAGTAGGGTCCAGATGGGCGGTGTCGGCTTTCTGGCGTGTAGGTCCATTAGTGGATTTTTTCTGTAGAACATGCTGTGGGAAAAGGGGGGAGACCAGAGGGGGATGGAGGGTGAAATCAGAGGGAGTGGCCCCCCTATCATTTCTCTCATTACCCCTCTGACCCCCAGACCCTGAAATAAAACCCAGAGTGGTTTACATTTTCTCCTTTTGTAATTACCTGGCATTCCACGTTACTCTTCTTATTTATTTATTTATTTATTTATGGCTGTGTTGGGTCTTCGTTTCTGTGCGAGGGCTTTCTCTCCTTGCGGCGAGCGGGGGCCACTCTTCATCGCAATGCGCGGGCCTCTCACTATTGCGGCCTCTCTTGTTGCGGAGCACAGGCTCCAGACACGCAGGCTCAGTAGTTGTGGCTCACGGGCCCAGTTGCTCCGCGGCACGTGGGATCTTCCCAGACCAGGGCTCGAACCTGTGTCCCCTGCATTGGCAGGCGGACTCTCAACCACTGCGCCACCAGGGAAGCCCCCACATTACTCTTAACTGTCCTCATTCTGTATGGATTTTCCCCAAGTGTTTTCAGTTCCAGCAAACTTAAAATGATCCACACAAACTTAAATCCTAGTTTCTTTGATTTTCCCTCTGCTTCATTTACGTTATGGGTTTTCAAAGACAAAATAAGGCGGTCGCTTTTTTTACCTGGAGTGTGCAGGGCAAAGGCTTTCCCATGGTCCCTCTGTGACCTCCCTCCTCTCGGGACAGTTTGTGGGTTTGGGGCTGAGGAAGAGGGCAGGTCAGTCCCTGCTGACCATGCGAAATGCATTTTCTGCACTTTCCCGCACCTCAGTCTGCAGTTCTTTCCCCCGCCCCCCCCCCTGTTGTGACTTCACAGTAAAGAGATACCTTGTGTTCAAGGTGACCCCTTTATTTATTTTTTAAATTTTTATTGGAGTGTAGTTGAGAAATAGGTTTTTTTTTCCCCATTTTATTGAGATGTGTTTGACATATAACATTATATTAGTTTTGGGTGTGTAGCACAATGATGGGATATTCGTATATGTTGCAAAGTGGACACCACACTCTGTCTAGTTAACATTCATCACCTTACATAGTTACACATTTTTTTCTTGTGATGAGAACTTTTAAGATCTACTCTCTTAGCGGCTTTCAAGTAAACAATACAGTGTTAAAAACAAAACAATACAGTATTACTAACTGTAGTCACCATGCCGTACTTGACATCCCCAGGACTTACTTATTTTGTAACTGTAACCTTGGACCTTTTAACCCCCTTCATCCATTTCCCCCATCGCTCACCCCTCACCTCTGGTGACCACCGTCGGCTCTGTTTCTATGAGTTTGCCTTTTTTTAGATTCCTCATGTATGTGAGATCATACAGTGTGTGTTTTTCTCTGTTGGCCTTATTTCACTTAGCATAATGCTCTCAAGGCTCATCCGTGATGTCCCAAGTGGCAGGATTTCCTTCGTTTTTTTCATTTTTTTGGAGTATAGTTGATTATCACACTGAGTGAAGTAAGTTAGACAAAGATCCTATGCTGTCACTCATCTGTGGCATCTAGTTAAAAATGATATAAATGAACTTACTTACAAAACGGAAACAGACTCACAGATTTCGAAAACAAACTTATGGTTACCAAAGGGGAAACGTGAGGGGGAGGGATCAATCAGGAGCTTGGGATTAACATACACACACTACTATATATACAATAGATAATCAACAAGGATTTCCTTCATTTTTACACTGAAGAATATTCCATTTCGTCTCTTATTGGGCAGAGGTGGGTCATGTAACCATCCTTACCTGCAACAAAGCTAAAAGACGGACTTTTCTACTGTCTAATGGGAGATATTGAGAGCTGGGGATGTATATTGGAGAGCTTGGCAGCACCAAGCAGGAAAAGCTGTTTGTCCTTTTTCTTTCTACTGCAACAACAACTTCATACCAGCACCACTGAATGTTGTTTTTGTCTTCAGTGCATTAAAGCCGATCAACTTAAAAATTACAGCGTGCTGGTTTCATCTACCTTCAACAAGATGGTGTCCCTGTATCCTCCTGTAATCTGACTGTGGTGCTGAGGGACCTCCCCCATCTCTGAACCGCAGGCACTCTGCTTTGATTCTCAGTGTTTACAGCACACACAACTCAGAGCAAGCTTAAAAGATGTTGCGGGCAGAAATGTAAAGAAAAAAAATCTGTTGAGTCATAGCTGTGTTGTCTTTCTTTTCATCATTAGAATTTTAGCGTGTGGCAAGACAGTTGATACATTTATATAGTAATCTACCTGTTCTATCAGAGAGATGGAAACAATATAAGTCCAAACAGGTTAATTTGTTTGCCTTGAGTTCATAGATCAAATCAAAGGCAGAACTTGCACTAGATGCTATATGAGTGTCCTCGGTTCCCACTCATGCGCCCTTTACTAAAGGGAAACACAAGCGTTCTCATGAAAACACCTAAACTGTATCAATTCGCTCTCCTCAGAGCCCTTTCCCTACATGCCTCTCTGTGTTGATCTGATTCCACAGAACTTTGTCAACACGACGCTGCCTCACTGTGATACAATTCTGTTTTTACTTCTGAATTATCTTTTGATGAGGATGTACTTTTAAAAAATGTATTGGGGCTCATCATTTGCTTCTTCTGGCACAATTTCTTTCCTTCATGTTTGTACCTCACTTTCTACTTTTGCAATAGTGAAATATTCGCGATTGGGAACTTCCTTTAAAAGCCAAGGTGACTTATTAATGTCCCTCACCCCAGCTGCGTAAGCCAGTAGATGTACTTACTTATTTTGCAGCTTGAGAATTTTAATTTGTAGAAAATGCCCTCCCCGCAAATGTACTGCTTAGGTATAACTTTGTTTTCCTCTCCATGTTACCATGTGCCATAAATGGCATTCCCAACTCTATGAAAGAGGAGAAGGTGGCTTTATGGTTGTGTTGAAGGTCTCCTTCCTCTTCGAGCCATCCTTGAATTCTTTTTTTCCTGCTTTCTCATCATGTTGATTACCATTTTTCCAGCCAGGGAGCCCCAATTCATTGGCCGTTTTCCACACCTTCTTCCTCTGGGAGAGCCCTTCCTCTGCGTTATTTCTTCGATAAACAGGCAGAAAGGACAGCCGTCTTGGATAAGCTTCCAGAGGTTCACACATACAGATGTCATTTTTCTGCCGCCAGCGTTACCTTTTCTCTGGCCGTAGATAAAATTCCTTTGGATCTTTCATCTCAGAGGTCCTGTAAGTGATTGCCGGCCTGGGGGAGGGGTATCGGCTGGACCCCACCCCACAGTGAGGCTCAGGGGATGAGGAGGGGCTGGAGGGGGACCGAGGAGGAGGAGGAGGAAGAAGAGACATTGGGTTGACAGTGTCACAGCACGGTACAAAAGAGGGTTTGATTTCCTTTCATATTTATACTGTTGATTTCCTTTCATGTTTGTAGTGGTTGCACTTTTTAAATTTTTCTCTCTGTTAGTATCTGCATCACTTGATTCTAACCCTTGGCAAGTTTTAACAGAAACACTGAGTGAGTTTAGCTGGCATTAATGGGTTAAAGGAAGAAGCTTGTGAGCAGGGCTGTATTACAATTAGCCTTTTTTTTTTTTTTTTTTTTTGACAGGACGGTGGCAATCACCAACACGTGTACTACAGTTTTGAGTTTATTAGCCTCTCATACAGGGCTTCGTGGGTTAAATAGGAACCTGGCAGGGATACTCACAAGTTTTTCATGGAAAGAATTATCTTCTGATTTTTTTTTAATCCAATTTTTTAAATTGAAGTATAGTTAATTCACAATGTTGTGTTAGCTTCAGGGGCACAGCAAAGTGATTCGGTTATATATATGCGTATCTATTCTTTTTCAGATTCTTTCCTATTATAGGTTATTACAAGATGTTGAGTAGAGTTCCCCGTGCTATACAGTAGGTCCTTGTTGTTCACCTGTTTTTTTTTTGGTTTTTTTTGTTTTTTTTTGTTTTTTTTTTAATAAATTTTATTTTTATTTATTTATTTATTTACTTATGGCTGTGCTGGGTCTTCGTTTCTGTGCGAGGGCTTCCTCCAGTCGCGGCGAGCGGGGGCCACTCTTCATCGCGGTGCGCGGGCCTCTCACTATCGTGGCCTCTCTTGTTGCGGAGCACAGGCTCCAGACGCGCAGGCTCAGTAGTTGTGGCTCACGGGCCCAGTTGCTCCGCGGCATGTGGGATCTTCCCGGACCAGGGCTCGAACCCGTGTCCCCTGCATTAGCAGGCAGATTCTCAACCACTGCGCCACCAGGGAAGCCCCTGTTCACCTGTTTTATATATAGTAGTGTGTATCTGCTAATCCCAAACTCCTAATTTATCTCTCCCCACCCCCTGCTCTCCCCTCTGGTAACCGTAAGTTTATTTTCTCTGTCTTGTCTTGATTTAGAAAACCTGAAGAAAAAGACACATTGAAGGAAAGTATTTAGCCACCTCTTCCGTTCTGCCTTTCCCTGTGTGTGTGTTTTCTCTGGGATGACTCACTTGCAGAAAGGATGGCCAGTCGCCCCTATTAAAGAACAGTTTGGGGGCAAGCGACCCTGTGTGTGTATCAATGCAACTGACCGTTGCAGACAGGCGCCTGTGCCCCAGCCCGCGCTCCAGGTGCATCGCCCGGTGCTGCGTCGCCCGAGCCGCCGGGGCGCTGGTCTGCCGTGCTGGGGGCCGTGGGCGCTGACGCCGCCTCTCCCCACCGCAGGTACAGGGACGTTCGGCCGCGTGCAGCTGGTCCGCGAGAAGAAGAGCACCCGCTTCTTCGCCCTGAAGGTCATGCGCATCCCGGATGTCATCCGCCTGAAGCAGGAGCAGCACGTGCACAACGAGAAGTCCGTGCTGAAGGAAGTCAGCCACGCCTTCCTGGTCAAGCTGTGAGTCCCCTTCTCCCGGACCCCGGGGGGGTGTCCCCGCGGGAGATGCGATGCGGTGCCGTCACAGCGGGTCACACTGGCCCGCGACATCTCAGCGCCCGGGCTCGCGGAGAGGGGCGCCGTTCGCACGAGTGCCTGCCCGGGGTGGGGCGCCGGGCTCCGTCCCCCTGCCCCAGCCGCGGCCCCGGGGGCACCTGCGGCCCCGCCAGACGCTCTGTGCCCTCCTCCCGGCCCCAGCTGCCGGGGCAGCCTGACCAGTGGGCTCTCCTGGGACCTCAGTCACCGGCTCACCTCTGCTCACTCGCATCCTTTCTTGGGTTTCTCGTTGACCGTTCAGTGTCCCCATGTAGATGCCTCATAGAACCTTCCAGTGGAAGGTGCCCGATATGGACCGAATGGATCCCTCTGTCTGCCACGCTCTTTGCTGGCGGAGGGTAAGGCCGTTTCCCACTCAGGGGCCAGAGGTGTGGGCGTCCGCAGAGGGCTCTCCGGCCCCCTCCCCGGGGGCCTTCCGCCGCCTCCCACCTCCTCCGCCGCCTTCCTCACGCCCCTTCTCAGCCCCCGACCCCTCCCAGCCCAGCCTGGTGCGGGCCCCCCTCTCTGGCCTGAGTACCCAGCTGTTCTTGGCCTCCCAGACTTGCCTCTTTCAAGGCGTTCTGTGCTTTTAACTACAGCCGTGGTGATCCCTCCATGATCTGCGTCTCCGCTGACAGATCCGCAGGGAATGACCCCAGGGGCTCAGTGTCCTAGAAGTGGCTCACCCCGGGCTTTGGCTTCGCCCCTGGCTCTGCCTCTGGCTCCGTCTCTTTTCAGACGCTCTTCCCTCCGTCATCCCAGGAAAGTGACCTGCAGTAGAAGGTGGGAGGTGCCATCCATGTTGTCACCCCAGGGCCACCTGCCCCCCGTGGTGCCTCCTTCATCTGCCTCTCCCACCTCACCCGCACCTGCCTTTCTTCTGCGATACACCTGCCTGTACACAGAGACAGGCGCCTCCACCCTGCTCCTGGAGCATCTTGCATGTGCCCCAGGGCAGGGAGATAACACCTGTCAACTCACAGCCACCGGAGCAATGTCCCCAGGGCCCAAAACAGCGTGCCACTCGGAGCAGGGACAGGTGGCATGTTCGGGGGGTGACAGAAGGGAAGCAGCTGACTTCTTGTCTTACTTTCCTTTTATGAAGCGCAAAGGCCGTGTTGGGCCCGCGTGGACGGGTCAGTAGAGGCTCATGCTGGTAGGTCATTAAAATCGAAACACAAAAAAGCCAGCGGCTGCAGCAGAGTCACCTCCCCTCCCCGTTCAGCTCTGAGTCTCCTCTTCGCTGGGAAGATGGGTAGGAAATCTCATGCGTGCAGATCTTCTTTTGGAAAGAAGAAAAGCTTCTACTTCTGGTGTCTCTTCTAGAAACTGAAATAGTGATTCTGGGTAAAGACTTCAGTTCGCTAGGGTTTTCAGTACACATTTTATAAAGGAGACGTGGATTCCTTTATCTGTTGCCAAGTCATTCTCACGTGATTTAGGAGAACGGTCTTGGGCTTTTACCAAATACAGGAAGTCTCCAGCCAGAACCCCAGGGTGTGTCCCCGAGGGTGCTTTGTGTCTGAGTTTTCCCAGGAAGACGGGGCACCTGGCCGCTGGGTTCCGGTTTGCTCTGGAAACCGAGTGGCGTGATCTGTTATGTGTCTGCAGTGAAATTAGGAGAACACGGAAGAAAAACAGATGGAATTGATGGTGAAAACGAAAAGTGTGTGAGACACTGGTGTTGAGAAGACACAAGTTTGGAGAAGAGGGGAGAAGCCAGTGGGAGAGGCACTTTCCAGGGCCGTGCGTGGGCGGCGGGCGTGTCGCCGAGGGGCTGGCGGGGACGCTGAGTTCACCTCATCGCATATTTTCTGGGATCAGGCACGTCCCCCTGGAAACATTAGGGAATCTTGGGGGATGGCTTCCAATTCTGGGAACTCCACCTTGTTGTGGGTTGAATTATGTGTCGTTCCCCCCCCCCCCCGCCCCCCCCTGCAAAAGATACGTTGATGCCCTGACCTCCAGTACCTGTGAATGTGACCTTATTTAGAAGTTGGGTCTTTCTTTGTAGGTGTAATCAAGATGTAGGTCGAGGTCCTATAGGAGTAAGGTGGGTTCTCCATCCGATGTGATGGGTGTCCTTGTAACAAGCGGAGAAGACACACAAAGGCACACAGAGAGGAGAAGGCCACGTGAAGACAGAGGTGGAGATTGGGGGTGATGCGGCCACAAGCCGAGGAACCCCAGGGATTGCTGGCAACCACCAGAACATATAGAAGAAGCTAGGATGGATCCTTCCCTGGAGATTCTAGAAGGAACCACCCCCACCAACACCCTGATCTTGCACTTCTAGCCTCCAGAACTACGAGAGGATGCATTTCTGTTGTTTAAGCCACGCAGTTTGTGGTCTTTTGTTAACGGCAGCCCCAGCAAAGTAACACACACCCCGTCGTCTCCTGGAGTGGGGACCAGCCTAGGTGATGGGCTCTGGAGATGCTTTCTAACTGCGTCAGAGGAGTCCCCAGGATAGAATCCTTGAGCTTTGGGAAGTTAAAAGGGAGAATAGGGAAAAGGAGGAGCATGAAAAACAGAGCTTTAGTCAGATAACTCCGCTTCCTTTACTCTGACAGCTAATCAGGCCGTTTCCTCATCGGGTAGGGTAGATTGCCGAGTCCAGAGGGACACAGATGCTGTATTCCGATGTTCCTTGCTTTTGGATGAGTACCTAAATTGTTTCCATCACAAAGGCTTAAGCCCTAGTTTCAGTGGGATGGAATTTGACCCTAGGTTATCTAAATCGGGTTTTCTCTTTTAAAGAGTGTGATCTCTCTGCACTGTGGTAGCTCCACAATCTGACAGGCTCTTTGCTACCTTGATATTCCTGTTGCCGTACAGCCCACTGGGTGCAGGCACACCTGAATGTGGTCTTTTTATATGTCAGGTCCAGCTGTGCTGTGGCCAAGAGGAAGAAATTTTTCCTGGTCCTTTAGTCCACAAGGCTGTCCTTCTGCGTGTCTGTGTCCTGGCCTCATCTTCCTATAAGGACCCTAGTCCTATGGGATCAGGACCCACCCTAGTGACCTCATTTCACCTTCATCCCCTTTTTAAAGATGCCATCTCTAAATCCAGCCACATGCTGAGGTCCTGGGGGTTAGGACTTCAGCATATAGATTTTGGGGTGGACACTACTACTTAGTGACCTGCTAAGTGCAGGTCTTTCAGTGCACGGGGGTCTTATTATAAAGTACTTGTAGCCTTTGGAAGTTTTCTGTGCGTTGTCACTTGAGGGACCCGGCGGTGTTTGAAAACCGGGATTAAATTGATCCAGGGTCAGCAGACTCTAGAGGTGCCCCACACATAGCAGGGGGAGAGCGCTGTATCTGACCAGCCCCGCGAACGGGGGGAGTAGGGTGCCCAGGGCCACTGGATAGAGCACCGGATTTAGTGGGAAGAGACCACGAGGGAAGCAGGTATCGAATCCCCCCAGCTGTGCAGTTTCTCTTGGAAGTGAGTTGCTTCTCCCAACATCTGCCTTTCATACTATGCAGAAGCGTTGAGTGAGCCATACTTGCATTCACATGAAGCCACATGGAATACCAATGATCTCGGGTATCACGCCGGACAAAGACTCAAGTTTCAACTTCCACTTGGACGATTTGGCAAGTTCGCCCACGGTGTTATCAGCGTTCGGTATTTGAAGTGCTACTGGTTGCGTTTTTGAAAGTCGACCAAGACGTTCATTACATACACATCAGAGAATGCATTCTGTTCTGGGATAAAGCCATCCTGAAGGCCAGTTCAGCCAGCGTAGAGATAATTTTAGAAGAGCTGACAAATTCAGTGTAGAAGGATTGTGACACAGTCAAGATTTCCCGGGGAGGAAGGCTTGTGTCCTGCCCCTAGACCATGACCCTGTGTCTGCTCCCCGCCCTCTGTGCGTACAGAAATTGCTGGCATCTTAGAGTTGGTGGGATCCAGGACAGGGGTTCTCACCTGGGCACCACGGACATTGGGGACAGGAAATTCTTTGTGGCGGCGGCTCTTCTGTGCAGTAGAGGAGGTTTAACGGCATTCCTGGTATCTACCCACTCAATGCCAGGAGCACTCCCTCCCTGGTGTGCTGAAAAAAAATGTCCTAGGGAGTGAAATAGTCCTGATTACAGACCACTGCCTAGATAGATAGACAGATAGATAGACAGATAGATAGATAGATAGAAAGAATGCATGGATGGATAGATGGAAGGAAGAAAGGAAGACAGGATGAATAGGCAGGTGATATAGAAATAGATAGACAAATAGATTGATAGGTAGGTATTATGGGTGGATGAGTGGATGGATGGGTGGGTGGGTGGGTGGATGGATGGATACACAGATGGTAGACAGATTAGATAGGTTGACGGATGGATGGGTGGAATGACGGATGGCTGGTTGGTTGATAACGCCTGTGACGGACGCACACATGGAGATTAGGTGGGTGTGGGTCCATTCTCACTTTCCCTTCCCAGCCCCTGCACGTGGAGTTCCATCATTTAGCCTTGGTGATGAACCTTTGGACTCAGTGACAGTCCCAGTGCCATGTCACTCATCGTGCAGTAGAAGACCCAGCTAGCCAGCCGGGTTCCATTGGCTTTCCCCTACAGGTCTGGGTATGAAAGAACTCAAGAGGTCCATCACCCATGGGGCACATCCTTCTCATTATTGGCGAAATGACAGCTTGGATTTCCACGTAGAGGAACTTGGGTCTTAGTCTGGAGAGGACGAGCCCATAGCCTAGAGGAAAGGTCTTTCTTCCTGCCCACAGACTTGAGTCTGGTGTGCCTCTCCATTGGCACAGGGACGGGTAGTTAGTAAAACTGTTCCTTGGCTCTTCTGACAGTTCAGGAGGAAAGAACACCCTGTTCTGACTTCCCTTGACCCCTCTGCACTTGAGTTTCAGAAGCAAAAGTCCAGAAATAGCTCTCCTTCCTCTTTCAGCATCGCCTGCAAGGAACAGCTGTGACAGAAGGAGCACAGCCACTTCCCAATTCCTCGTTCTGTTGTTCGTTCAAACGTAATGACATGTCCATTTTGAATTTTGTGGGATGGGGCAAGGTGGATGCTTATAAAGGGAGGTTTGGATTCTCCTGATGGAGGGAAACTGAAGTTCCCGATGAGGCTCTGGGAGATCCCAGCGTGGTTGGCAAGGACGGAATCGTCAGCCCTTCGGGGCGGGAGGTCCTAAGCCGCACAGGATGCTGCAGCAGAATCTCGCAGGAGGAGAAGGCACTCGTTGGCTGACAGGTGGGGGGAATTCTTGGTGCAGGGGCCACGGGTCAGCCAAGAGGCTGGGACATGGGGAGGAATCGGAGTCCAGCGTGGACGCAAGGCTGGACTTGGGTGGGAGCTCCAGCATTGATGCTGGTGTGTAACTCAGGAGGAGGAGGAGGAGGAGATGGGAACGGGCCCCCAGGGCACCTCTGGGGAGGTTAGATGGACACACTGTGCGCCCGGGTACCTCGGAGGGTGCACTTCCCTGTGCGTTCAGCTGGGGACTGGGGTGCGAGGACGGAGCACGAGGTCACCCCCTCGCCGCCTTCCACAGCGGTGTACTGGCCTGGCACACGCCTGGGAAGTTGGACGGGAGAGAGAGGGTTCCAGGTGGGGCAATTTCCAGGGGGCTGTCTCGGAAGAGAGAGTGAGTGGGCGGTCTTCCTTGGGAAGACATCAGATGGAGCCACCGAGTGTTGGGACCCCTGGGGACCACAACAGGGGGACCCTGGGGTGGGGGACAGCGAGACAAGTTCAGGTCACCTCGGCGGGGCGGGCGGGGGGCGCTGGTTACCATGGGGCCGGTTCGGAAAGTTGGAAGGGATGTTCCAGAACCTCAGATTGTGCGGGGCGATGGGGCTCAAGAAAGGGTGACATGAGTGGCTTTCCATTTTCTCCTGTTAATGGCAGAAGTCCAGCTTTACTGCAGCATCTGGAGAAATTGTGACCAACTTTAAAGTTAGGTGTCTCCAGCTAAATGAGGCTGACTTTTAAGTTAATTAAAATGCCATAGGGGAGGTGCCCACTGCAGACTTTGCAAATAAAAAACAGTAATCAAAGGTGGAAAGTGCCTCTCTGAGCTCAGAGCTGACGTCTCTGCCGCTGTGTTCCTAGTCCTTGTCAACGACGGCCACTTTTTTTTTTTTTTTGCTGTTTATGGAATAATTGATTAATATGTTCTCTTGAATACATTTTTTCAATTTTAATTTTTTAATCCTGGTAAAATGTACCTCACATCAAATTTACCATCTTGACCTTTTTTTTTTTTTAACATCTTTATTGGAGTGTAATTGCTTTACAGTGGTGTGTTAGTTTCTGCTGTATAACAAAGTGAATCAGCTATACATATACATATATCCCCATATCTCCTCCCTCTTGCATCTCCCTCCCTCCCACCCTCCTCCCTATCCCACCCCTCTAGGTGGTCACAAAGCACCGAGCTGATCTCCCTGTGCTATGCGGCTGCTTCCCACTAGCTATCTATTTCACGTTTGGTAGTGTATATATGTCCCTGCCACTCTCTCACTTTGTCCCAGCTTACCCTTCCCCCTCCCCGTGTCCTCAAGTCCATTCTCTAGTAGGTCTGCGTCTTTATTCCCGTCTTGCCCCTAGGTTCTTCATGACCTTTTTTTTTTTTTTTTTTTTAGATTCCATATATATATGCTATCATACGGTATTTGTTCTTCTTTTTCTGACTTACTTCACTCTGTATGACAGACTCTAGGTCCATCCACCTCACTACAAATAACTCAATTTCATTTCTTTTTATGGCCGAGTACTCTTCCATTGTGTATATGTGCCACATCTTCTTTATCCATTCATCTGCCATCTTGACCATTTTTAAGTGTATAATTCAGTGACATTAAGTCCATCCACATCGTGCAGCCATCCCAACCATCATCTCCAGAACCTTTTCATCTTGCAAAATTGGAACTCATGGTGCCCATGAAACACTGTGTGCCCCTCCCCCAGCGCCACCATCTACTTTCTGATGTGTATGACAACTTTAGGGACCTCTTCTGAGTGGAGTCACACACTGTGTGTCCTTTTGGGTCTGGCTTCTCTCACTGAGCATCACGTTCTCAAGGTTCATCCACATTGTAGCCTGTATCACAATTTCCTTCCTTTTTCATGGCTGAGTAATATTCCGTTGTGTGAATGGAACACATTTGTTTATATCCATCATCCATCCATGGGCACTTGGGTTGCTTCCACCTCTTGGCTGTTGTAATGCTGCTGTGAACACAGGTGTACAGACGTCTGAGTCCCTGCTTCAACTCCTTGAGTGCATTTTCGACATCTCATTCTCTTTCCTGCCCGTGGAGAGTGCTTAAGCATTTTCTCTTCCCTTCTCTGCTTTTCTTTTTTTTTTTTTTCCTCAGCTTGCCTCATTCCCTTTTCTTTCTTCCTTTGTCCCTCCGTCATCACCAGGTCACCATGTTGACAGTTTGGTATGATGCCTTCTGTCCTTCTCCCTGTGCTTAAAGAGCTCCGAGCGTGCGTGCACACACACACACACAGAGTGTGGCATCCTTACAGCATATTGTACACATTTTTTTTGCCTCTCACTGTTTTTAACTCTGCTTCATAGAGATCCCTCCTGGGCATTTTGGGTGGACGCGTTCCAGGAGGCAGGGCAGGGGTGAGGGCGTACAGAAAGGGAGGGAGGTCTCTTAGCTTTTCCTTGGAGAGAAGCTGGGCCATGCAAGGTAGAGGTGGGAGGACCAGGGAGTGGTCGTGGTATAGGGGACGGACGTGCGTGATTGTGTGCACGTGCTCCCGAAATCATGCACTGTGGTCACGCTTGCTGCACACTAAACACTCTAGACGTCTAAGCTCAGCTTCTCACCCACACCTGCTCCTTCCGAGCTAGACTCATCCACCCAACGGGCGCCTGGTCCCTTCTGCCCAGATGTCTCTGCAGGCAGTTCAGGGTCCTCCTGTTGGAAAGGAATTCTTAAGCTTCCTCTTTGCCCCACACCTCCAATCAGTTCCTCCTTTGGACTCCCCCCCAAATGGCCCTTCCAGCTCCTGGGTTCCCCCCACCCCCACCCCGGGGACTGTTTTTGATTTCTTTTTCTTTGCTTCCGTGTTCACTCTAACCAGGGCTTCTGCCCTTTTCTCTTCCTTTTTTTTTTTTTTTAATTCTTTGAACTATAGTTGATTTACAATATTGTGCTCGTTTCATGTGTACAGCAAAGTGATTCAGTTTTATATATTTATATAAAACTTTTTCCTATTCTTTTCCATTATAGATTATTATAAGATATTGAGTACAGTTCCCTGTGCTGTACAGTAGGTCCTTGTTGGTTATTTTATATATAGTAGTGTGTATCTGTTAATCCCAAACCCCTAGTTTTTAATCCTTCCCCCCACTTCCCCTTTGGTAACCATAAGTTTGTTTCCTGTGTCTGTGAGTCTATTTCTGTTGTGTAATTGAGTTCGTTTGTATCATATTTTAGATTCCGCATATAAGTGATATCATATGGTATTTGTCTTTCTCTGTCTGGCTTACTTCACTCAATATGATCATCTCTAGGTCCATCCATGCTTCTGTGTCTGAGTCTGTTTCTGTTTTGTATATAGATTCATTTCTATTACTTTTTAGATTTCACATATGAGGGGTATTGTATAACGTTTGTCTTTCTCTGTCTGACTGACTTCACGTAGTATGATCATCCCCAGGTCCATCCATGCTGCTGCAAGTGGCATTGTTTCATTCTTTTTCATGGCTCAGTGGTATTCCATTGTGTGTATATGTACCACATCTTCTTTACCCATTCCTCTGTCGATGGACACTTCAGTTGCTTCCATGTCTTGGCTGTTGTAAATAGTGCTGCTGTGAACATGGGGATGCATGTATCTTTTCGAGTTGGAGTTTTCGTCTTTTCCAGGCCTGCCCTTTCCTCTTCTAAATCACATCTCCAAAGTCCGTCCGCCTTGGTTCCTCTGGGTCCCCTCTCTTTCATCTCAGTCACCTCCCCAGGGCTCATCCACTCTTGATTAGAGACTGGGGCTTCTTTCTGACATGAAAACCCAACTGTCATCCTTTGCTTTCTCGTCCCATCAGTGACTTTCCTTCCTGCCCTCGACAAAATGCAGACTCTCTACGGTGCGTCCACAGCTCCAGGGTTTGACTGGTGCCTCAGTCTCCAACATCCCTGTGTGTCTGTCCCCAGCCTCCTTCGACCACAGATACACCTGGCCAACCCTTCCCATCTTGCTGGGACACACCCCCCTTCTGTGTTCGGTGTTTGGAGGCGGTTCCCCTGCTTCCCACCAGGCTCATAACGGGCCAAACGGGAGATGCCCTTTCCAGTGTGTCCAAGACAGGACATTGCAGGGTATGAAGTGGGTCCTTTTTTGTTTTTTTTGTTTTTAAGATTTTTTTTTTTTTTTTGCTGTGGACCATTTTTTAAGTCTTTATTGAATTTGTGACAGTATTGCTTCTGCTTTATGTTTTTTGGTGTTTTGGCTGCGAGGCATGTGGGATCTTAGTTCCCCGACCAGGGCTCGAACCCGCACCCCCTGCGCTGGAAGGCGAAGTCTCAACCACCGGACTGCCAGGGAAGTCCCCAAAGTGGGTCCTTGTCCACATGTATCCACTAAACAAAGAGAAAACCAGTGGGTGGTGAGGTCAATAAAGACGGGTGATCATGAGTTATTGGAGATGTTGCTCGGTGGTGCTAACCGTGGGTCCCATGCCTTTGAGATCCACTACACTACATGCGTGCTTTTCTCGTAGCGATGTGATAAACCTTGCTTTCTGCCCTCAAACTTTTATTATTTTTATAGACTCGGTGCAAAAGACAGTGTCCTGCAGCTGATGAGAATGGCGGGATGAACAGATTGGCTGATGCAGTTTATCCTGTTTCTGATTTTCTGAACTCAAGAGTCTAATTCCTCTGTGGTCACATGGACTCTCTCCTATCAGCCACAGGCAGCAAGCGATGGCTGTAACTGTTTTTGGAATCGTGGTGTCAGGAACCATTTGAATATTTGTTTAGTTCTGATCATTAATAATACCCAGCTCTTTACAAATTCTTTCCATATAAGAAACCTCTTAACTGGTAGAGCTTTGAAGCAAAGATGTATCGGAGGAATTTTTTTTCTTCCTTTCGGTATTTATTTGATTTTGGTGATTTGGAGAAGGAAAGTGGCGTCAGGGCTCTCAGGATTTGTGTTTGTTTTATAGCCGTAATTTCTATTTGTTATGGGTGCCTTTATTTGAAAACTATTGCTTCTTAAGCACGCTGATGACGGATCACTTTTGCATGTGATCTACATAGGTAGAAATGACTTATCTGCTTAATGTACAGTGGCTTTCTTAGGTATGATGGTTTGTTGAAGTTTTGTTTGATTTCATTAGATATTTGTGGAACAAACATCTTCATCCATCTTTATCGGTCGGTATAGTTCTCCCCACTCTATCCCTTGTTTGTGACATTTGAGATTGTGATACTGTGATTTATCATAAGAAATATTTATTTGGTCTTCTTCCCAGTTCCTGGCACAGAGTTCCTAAAAGGCTTGAAATTTCCTAAGTGTTGAGAGCCATAAAGGGGTCTTTTGTTAGGTTAAAGGGGTGGCTCTTGGAAAGCCCCCGGGTCACCTGTGGCTGGGGGCTGGTTACCAGGGGAACCAACTATTAGAGGTTTGGGACTGTCAGTCCCACCCTGACCTTGGGAAGCGGAGATGGGGCTGGAGGTTGAGTTCACTTCCCAATGGCCAGTGAGTGAATCAGACCTATGTAACGAAGCCTCTGTAAAACCCCAAAAAGGTAGGGTTCAGAGAGCTTCCGTGTTGGTGAACGTGTAGAGATTTGGGGAGAGTGCAGCCTGGAGAGGGTGTCGGGGTCCCCTGCCCCCTCCCCACATCTCACCCTCTGCATCGGTCCCATCTGGCTGTTCCTGAGTTAGGTCCTCGTATAATAAACCGGTGATCTAGTGCGTAAATGTTCCTCTGACTTCTGTGAGCCATCCTAGCAGATTAAACCCAAGGAGGTGTCATGGCAACCTTCCACCTGCAGCCGGTCGGTCAGAAGCACAGGTGACCACCTGCGCTTGCCGTTGGGGTCTTGTGGGACTGAGCCCTTTACCCCGTGGGGCCTGGTGCTAACTCTGGGTGCATAATACCAGAACTGAGTTGAATTCTAGGACACCCAGCTGGTATCCGAGAATGGCTTGACGTGTGAGGAATTGGGAGCCGGATAATAGACACTTCACCCTCAGTTGCTTCCTACATCGGTCGACCTACCCGTGGGTGAAATTGCAGTTCCCCTGGAGCCCAGGTGACGGAAAGAGAGACTGTGACCCTGGCCTCCTTCCCGACTCACCTGGTGTCCAGTCGCGCTGTTTTTCGGGACTGACGCACTCCACTCACTTGCTCCACCCTGAAAGTTACCTCATTCCCCCCTCCTCACCCCATCTGGGTCTGTCCTCATGTCCCTGCGTTGTTCATTATCTGATGCTCCTGAGACTTGAGGTGAGCTTGCCTTGGAACCTTGTGACGCGTTGTTCTCCAGAGTTGAGAATACGTCAGGGCAGGTTCTTATCCTGATGGTGGGTGTGTGGGAGCAGTTACAGAAGATACGCAAAGAATGAGTTGCCTAGCAGCTCACTGATGACCTCTGGGTGTGTGTGTGTGTGTGTGTGTGTGTGTGTGCGCGCGCGCGCGCATTGGAGCAGAGGAGAGAGAGGATTATATATATTTCTCCTACCTTTTCAACCCAATTCACAGCTGTAGAAAATGGTAGTGCCCTTGCTTAGATATGATTGACCGTTTCACGTCTTCTTAAGGGCTCAGTGCGGCCCCGAAATCCCAGAATACCAGGCGTTTCCGGATGAGTTCCAGTTAGGTTGGCCATCCGCCCTGCCCCAGAGAAACTCAGCAAGTCACCAGTTTACGTAGAGGTTCCGTGTACAAGTTCACCAGTCAGGTGTCAGGATCCTAGAACAGCGGTTGCCAACCTTTCTGGCCCCAGGGACCGGTTTTGTGGAAGACAGTTTTTCCACGGACGGTGTGTGTGTATGGTGGGCTTCAGGTGGTAATGCGAGCGATGGCGAGTGATGGGGGGGCGGCAGATGAAGTCATGGGGAGCAGCTTATCTCCTGCTGTGCGGCCCGGTTCCTAACAGGACGCGGACCAGTACCGTGGCCTGGGGGTTGGGGGCCCCTGCCCTAGAACGCATTTCCCTGTCAGAACCGCAAAGCCCTGGCTGGGTTCTAAGCTCGCCCACAAAACGCAGCGAGGCTGTCGTGCGTTTGGGGTACCGTGCGCTTCTATTCAAGCATCACGGCACGGAACGTCCTTGCCATACACATCGGTATGTGGACCAGAGAAGGAGGGCGGGCGGCCCAAAGATAACGGCCCATCTCGATTTTAAACGATGGAAGGAAGATGGACGTCTGGTCAGACGATTTCTCCAGAAAGCCATGTCGGGGAGGAAGACATTTTCCTTACCCTTCTAGGCTCTTCTGGCTGGTCTAAGAATGAAATGGACGTGAGACAGATGAACAGGAGAAAGTCACACAAAAGTTGAATCCCCTGGACGCGCGGGAGAGACCCAGGAAAACGGAGTCACTCACAAAAATGGTCCAGACCCTCATCTTAAATGCTGTCATCTTCAGCTAAAGATGAAAGAGCCTGTTGGGGTAGTGGCTTGGGACTTCAGAAGGGAGGAAGGCCGTTGACATGGAGACGGAAAAGAAGAAGGTTGGTAAACAAGTGTTTGCTGCGCCTGCAGAGACAGTGGGACACAGGGTGGCCCCTGATCTCCAGGCCGTGCTGTTCCCCCGCCACAGGTGGCCCGTGTCACGGGCAGACGTCTCTGGTGAGGACAGAGATTCCAGGAGCTGCTTCTCCGTCTAAATTCTTTTAGGCTTTTAGCGAGAAGGTCAGAGTTTCTTTGTTGGGTCTTTGGGCCTTGATTGTTTTCAGCTCGAAATAATCCGCATGACAAAGAGATACTTCGGGGGGGGGGGCAAAGTTGTCTTCCACGCCAGTAGCAATAGCCACAACCCGCAACCCCAAAGCCTTCTACCCGCGTCCTGTGTTCCCTCAAGTCTCAACACTGCACATCTTGAGACTTTGAGCTGTAAGATGTGAGAAGGGGAACAGGACAGAGATGCACGGCTGTCAGGAACTGGGAGAGAAGCAACGCCCAGACGTGGCCGCCACTGTGCTTCTCACAGACAGGATCCCGGGCCGTCTCTGACTCCGAGAGACAGACATCAACGAGGAACACCGAGAAAGAATGGCATGTATAACAACCCTATCGGAGGGTAGCCGTCATCCCCCAGCTGCACCTGTCATGCAGAGTCTGCACGTGTAAACGTGCATGTAGAGAAAGCCTTTTGTAACGCGTGGCCCATACTGTGCGAAGACATATAAGCCGTAGTGCTTAACAAAACAGCCATTCATTTGAACGTCAGAATAGTGTGTTGTCCTTTTTTAAAAGGCTTCCCTTTGGCATAGAAAAGATGTTCACATCTACGACGGGGGGCATTTTTCCTCTCTGCAGCCCATCTTTTTTTTTTTCAAATTTGACCGCACGCACCGCAAGACTTACGGGGATCTTAGTTCCCCAACCAGGAATTGAATCCGTGCCCTCGGCAGTGAAAGTGCCAAGTCCTGACCACTGGACCGCCCGGGAAGTGTCCCCCATCTTTTTATTTAGTGCATAAACTTATACCTTCCTGACCACTGCCGCACTTGGTTATTGCTTTGTGATTTTCCTTCCAGCTAGTTTTTGGGTCATTGCAAACTATCTCCTCCAATGCTCTGTGGATATATTGATACGGTTTATTACAGGCAGATCTCAGAGATAACGGTGGGTTCTGTTCCAGAGCACCACAGTAAAGCAAATAGCGCCGTAAAGCGAGTCACACAAAGTTTTTGGTTTCCCAGCGCATCTCAAAGTTATGTTTACGCTGGACTGTAGCCTGTTAAGTATGCAGCACCGTTATGTCTAAAAAAGCAATGTGGGTGCCATAGTGAAAAACACTTTATTGGTAAAAATGGCTCACCATCCTGTGAGCCTTCCGTGACTTGCTCTTTTGCGATAGAAACACCCAAAATCACAGATCGCCACACTAACGAAAAGGTTTGATGTATCGCGAGAATTACCAAAAGGGGACCCAGACACACAAAGTGAGCAAATGGTGTTGGAAAAATGGTGCCCGTAGAGTTGCTCGCGGAATAGGGTTGTCACTGACATTCCACTTGTTAAAAATGCGGTGTGTGCAAAGCACACTGAAACGAGGTGTGCCTGTACTTCTTTATTGTTTTGGAAGCAGGCAAGACCGTCTGGTGGATGGTGCCCTGAGCACCGCCCCCCCCCCAAGGAGGCCGGGTCCTCCGCGCAATCTTTGTGTTCACGGAAGCCCAGATGGACGCAGCTCTTTGGGACCAGCCTGGGAGGGCAGCACAGTGTCCTGAGCAGAGAAGATGCCCGGGCTGGGGCGTCGCGGATCAGGTACCGTTGGCACGGTAGCCTGACGTTGGTTCACATCATCCTCTGTGTGTCCCGATCCTGCAGGGGGACCCTTATGTGCTTGTGCGTCAGTCACGCTTCTGTGTCCTAAATCCGCTCAAAAACAGAGCCCTTACTTCCAAAGAGCGTTTCTCTCTTTTTCTGCATTTTTTTTAACGTCTTTATTGGCGTATAATTGCTTTACAATGGTGTATGAGTTTCTGCTCTACCACAAAGTGAATCAGCCATACATATCTACATCTCCTTTACAGGCAAACTTTCTTCTCCATCAGTGCGTATCTCCCCAGGATGTAGTTGTTGCTTTTCCTCTTTGCCATGACCTCTAAAATTCATTCAGGACTCTGTCTTCTTCTCGCATCCATATTCTTCTTTTCTCCTCAGTTTCTCGCTGCTGCCTTTTCTTCCGTGAACAGAGCCGATCAACGCCTTTCTAGGGATGATGTGTCTCTTCTGACTCTCTGGGGACATCTCCTACCCGTCGTTGCTTAGAAATCTCTTACTTTGGGGTTTTGTGAATGGCCACCTTTCCCAGCAGGCGTCTGAGAGGCCATCGTGAATGGACTGGAAATTTGCAGTCTTGATGACAGCCCTGGGGCCACTGAACCGGGTGTGATCCCTGCGGTGTGCCCACCCCGTGTGAGTCTGCTCGGGCTGTGAGACAAACACCCCAGATGGCACGGCTGGAGCCGCAGGTTTATTAGCGCGTGTTTGGGGAGGTTGGAAGTCTGAGGTCAGATGTCGGCCTTGTGGGTGCCCTTTGAGACCGTAGAGACGGCCCTCTCCTCCCTGTGTCCTCCCAGGGTCGTCCCTCTGTGTGTCTGTGTCCTGATCTCCTCTTCTTATAGGGACACCCGTCCTATGGGATCAGGGCCGCACCCTAGTGACCTCATTGTACCTTCATCCCCTCTTTGAAGACCGTGTTTGCTAATAGAATCACCTCCTGAGGTCCTGGGGTGAGGACTTAACATATGAATTTGGGGGTTGGGGACACAATTCAGCCCATAACAAGCTGTTTACCAGTTTATCATCAAAAGCTGGTGTTTACTCTGGGCCATTCTGAGACCTTTGCACATCTACAGGATAGCCATCCCGCAGCATTGTGTCTCCCTGTATCCTAACATCTGCCTGTACCTGAATCTTAACGTCTGCCTATACGTGTCTAAACGTGTGTCTGTACACGTAACATAACATCATCTGTGCCACATCTTAGCACATGGAATGGGGACCTGTACCCATAACATGGATCTCTGCCAAACCTTAACATGTGTCCACACACGTATCTCGACATCTGTTCACCTATACGAGTATCTTAACATCCACCTAGAGATCGATCTTAACGTGTATTTATACACATAACGTGACATCTGTCTATGCCATGTCTTAACATGTATCTGTACCAATAACATCGCTCTCTACCAAGTCTTAACATCGCCCCACACACAGATGCGGGCATCGGTCCGTCTGTATGAGTATCTTAACATCTACCTAGGGATGTATCTTTTTTTACAAAATAATCATCTGTTTATGTGTTGGTTTTTCTGTTCTAATACCTATAGACATATCTTAACATCGATCTCTACCAAATCTTAACATCTGTCCACAAACGTCTTGCGTCTGTCCGTGTATATGAGTATCCTAACATGGACCTAGAGATATATCTTTTTTTTTAAAGATTTAATTGAAGTAGAGTTGATTTACAATGTCGTGTTAATTTCTGCCGCACAGCAAAGTGATTCCGTTATACGTATATTTGCATTCTTTATCATATTCTTTTCCATTATGGTTTATTGCAGGAGATTGAATAGAGTTCCCTGTGCTCTACAGTAGGACCTTGTTGTTTATCCATTCTCTATATAATAGTTTGCATCTGCTAACCCCAAACTCCCACTCCATCCCTCCCCCACCACCCTCCCCCTTGGCAACCACCAGTCTGTTCTCTGTGTCTGTGAGTCTGTTTCTGTTTTGTAGATGAGTTCATTTGCGTCTCATTTTAGATTCCACGTGTAAGTGATATCATATGGTATTTGTCGTCCTCTGTCTTACTTCACTTAGTATGATCATCTCTTACGTAGAGATATATCTTAACATGACCTGTTCATGTAACACGACCTCCATCTAAGTGCCATCTCAGCATCCGTCCATCCCTGTCCCTTTCTGTCCATCCGAGGCGCAGCCCTCACTCCCGCTCTGGTCCCGCAGGTTCTGGACGGGGCACGATGACCGCTTCCTGTACATGCTGATGGAGTTCGTGCCGGGTGGTGAGCTCTTCAGCTACCTGCGCAACCAGGGCCGCTTCTCCAGCTCCACTGGGCTCTTTTACTCTGCGGAGATCGTCTGTGCGATCGAGTACCTGCACTCCAAGGAGATCGTCTACAGGGACCTGAAGCCGGAGAACATCCTGCTGGATAGAGACGGTCACATCAAGCTCACTGACTTCGGGTTCGCCAAGAAACTGGTGGACAAGTAAGTGAACATTTCCCCCGTTTTCCCATCTTCCCGTCCCCTGCCTCTGGCAGCGTGCTCTGTGTCCTCTGCGCTGTGACTTCCTTTTTCTTTAGATTCCACATAGAAGTGACATTGTATGGTATTTGTCTTTCTCTGTCTGACTCACTTCACTCAGTATGACAATCTCCAGGTCCAACCACGGTGCTGCAGATGGCATGATTTCATTCTTTTTCATGGCTGCATAATATTCCATTATATATATATATTTATACACATACATACATATACATATATACCACATCTTTATCCATTCATCTGTCAATGGACATTGAGGTTGCTTCCATGTCCTGGCTATCATAAACAGTGCTGCAATGAACACTGGGGGGCATGTATCTTTTCGAATTATGGTTTTCTCCAGATATATACCCAGGAGTGGGATTGCTGGATCACATGGTAGCTCTATCTTTAGTTTTCTGAGGAACCTCCATCCTGTTCTCCATAGTGGCTGCAGCAGTTTACATTCCCACCAACAGTGCACGTGCGTTCCCTTTTCTCCACACCCTCACCAGCTCATGTTACGGCTTGTCTTTCTGATAAGAGCCATCCGACAGGTGTGAGGGGATAGCTCTCAAGTTAGCTTTCGTTTTTATCGCATGTTCCGTGCACGTACGGGGAGTCCAGGAGCTTTCTCCCCGCACTCTCCCTTCCATTTTCCACTCAGCTCTGCTCAGACAGACCTTCATCTCCTGGGCACCTTCCAAAATTCTGCTGCTGTTGACACCTGGTTCCTTTTTAGTCCTGGTGGATCGCATGTTGTACAGTTTCCTTCCATCGTTCTTCATTGTCTTTTTTGGGAGGGGGCAGAGCTGAATTCCTTTAATCCACCACCTTTGAGCAGGAAGGATTATGCCTTTAAACATTTTGACATCGTCTTTATGTCGGGTTTTTTTTTAAACTTATATCTTTTCATTTCTTATAACAACAAAACACCAAAAGAGTCCTTTTGCTGAGCAAATGCATGATGAGTTTGACTGTTCTCCTGTGTCAATACAGGTGCAGTACCTGCGCTATTTATAAATACGTGTTTGAGATGAATTCCACAATATAGATTTCCAAAAGTGGGATTACTGGGACAGATATTCTGAGAAACATTGTTAGCACCAAAAAGTTGATGTCATGAAGAATAATAAAATAAAATCAAATCTTACATAATTCAATATAAAATACCTTTTGGATTAATTCGCCCCAAGGATCCTGAATGCTCTGTTTACCTGGGGAGAAGTGTTTATAATGAATGTGTATCATCCTATAATTTAGAGCTTAGAAAAGGACAGCATGTGGGATAAGTAAGGCTGATGTACTTGCAAAGCCATATGTGTTGCGTTTTCACGACTCTTTCAGTTTATAAACAGCACGCTCTTTCTACTGGGAACGACGCTGCCCGAGATGTAGAGAATAAAAGCGTTAACTGTTAGTGTTTTCAATCCCATGCAGTTAAGCGAGGAGGACCCCTTACATGAAGCGCTGGGGGCTTCCCTCGGGGTCTAAAGGTATGGTTTTGAGCTCAGTTCTAGATTTTTATTCCAAAGAAAGGAGTCAGACCCGAAGTGGCTAAAGCTGGGGCCAGGGGCAGGGTTGGTGGGGAACATAGAACTTTCTTATTTTCCATGTTGGCAGTCTCTCATCCTTTACATCACACATTTGTTTTCTAGGTTTTTGGTTTGTTTTGGTTTTGGGTGATTTTGCTGTGGTTTTTGTTTTATTGTTGTTTTTTAATCCTCTAAGAAAACGTAAGCTTTTCTCCCTGTATCCCCAATTGCCCACCCCATCAGCTGATACAATTAGGCGTTGAGTAGAGACACCCAGACAGAGGGGGAGACACAATGGACTCTACTTTTTCTTTCTTTTTTCAAAAATGTGTTTTATTGAAGTAGAGTTGATTGACAATGTTGTGTTTATTTCTGCTGTGCAGCAAAGTGATTCCGGTTCTGCATATATATGCATTCTTTCTCATATTCTTTTCTATGATGGTTTATCCCAGGAGATTGAATAGAGTTCCCTGGGCTCTGAAGTAGGACCTTGTTGTTTATCTGTCCTATATACACTAGTTTGCATCTGCTAACCCCAGACTCCCACTCCCTTCCTCCCCCACCCCCTCCCGCTTGGCAACTACCAGTCTGTTCTTTATGCCGGTGTGGACTCTACTTTTTCTGATACCGTCACAGCTGCTGATAATACCTGCTGTCATACAGCACTTCATTTCGACGGACCAAAGATGTATGTTTTGTTTCTCCGGACAATTTTAGTAATTTAAGTTCCTAAAATTTCTGTCTAGAGTAGTGCTGTCCAATACAAGTCCAACGTAGACCTCATGTATTACTTCACATTTTTAAGTAGCCATGTTTTTAAAGGTAAAACAGGTATAGATTATTTTGTTCATAAAGTCGATTTAATTCAATATATCCCAGATAGGATCGCTTCAACGTATCATCAGTATCAGCACTGAGAGACTATGTGAATTTTTGCAACTGAGGTTTTGAACTTCCACGTGCCTTTTGTCCTTTGGTGCGTGCGTCTCAGGGAGGGTGCTAAATGTTCATCAGAAACACTTGATCTGTATTTAGCGTCCGTAACACTTAACAGCTGGAAAAAAAAGTAGATTCACGTGCCCAAGCTCTCCAGAAATAGTTAAAAGTTTTTCAGTCGCTGCATCGAGTATGGGTTGTTAAATTGAATGTTCAAATTAATTAAAATTTTAGAATTTCAGTACCTCTGTACTTTTAAAAGTGCTCAGATGCCACATGCAGCCAGTAGCTCCCATCTTGGGAAGTAGACCTGGAAAATACACCCGTAGCGTCCTATTCCGTGACGAGATGGGGTTGGTTCACGTGATACCTGTGTCCCTCACGTCGTAGAAACAGCCCCATTTGTGGGAAACGATTTGGGAGCTGTTTTACACTAAATGATTCATCTCTGATGGTTTTTAGAGAGGGGCTATCCTAGGATCGCTTTTATGATGCAGTTATTTTTTTTTTAATTAATTTTTATTGGAGTAGAGTTGCTTTACAGTGTTGTGTTGGTTTCTGCTGTACAGCAAAATGAATCAGCTATACATACACCTATATCCCCTCATTTTTGGATTTCCTTCCCGTTTAGGTCACCACAGCATTGAGTAGAGTTCCCTGTGCTATACAGTAGGTTCTCATTAGTTATCTATTTTATACATAGTATCAATAGTGTATATATGTCCATCCCAATCTCCCAATTCATCCCACACCCCTCCTTCCCCCTTGGTATCCATACATTTGTTCTCTACATCTGTGTCTCTATTTCTGCTTTGCAGATAAGTTCATCTGTACCATTTTTGTAGATTCCACATATATGCATTAATCTACGATGTTTGTTTTTCTGACTTACTTCACTCTGTATGACAGTCTCTAGGTCCATCCATGTCTCTACAAATGACCCAGTTTCGTTCTAGGATGCTGTTAAATGCAATCTGATTTTCCCCTATAGAATTTCATCTATTGCATGGCTAAGAATAAAATGGGATGGTTTTACGTAGAAGAGTGTGAAGACTTTATATAGTTTTAAAAATTGGTTTTATGGCATTGGTGCTGCCCCCTATTGGTAACATGTGGTATATAGTCCACCTGGTAGTTTTTTTTTTTTTTTAATCATTTTATTTGGAAGCCCTGATTCAAACAAACCACCAATAAAATGTTTCACAAATTCACTCGGTGATAAGTTTGGCCAACCATCATCATTTTACAGCTGAGAAATCTGAGGCCCTGAGAGGTAAGGTGGTTTGCATGCAACCCCACAATTGCCAGGTGGTAGTACCTTATGGCTTGCAGGTTAACTTTATTTCCCTTACCAAGAGCCTCTGTTATCGGAAGCACCTCAGAGGGGCAGTTAGGAATGAAGAGTGGATATGGGGACCACTTGCCTCTGCCGGACCCCTGTGTCTGCCACTCTCCAGCTGGTGAGATTGAGTACATTGTAATCACCCCGTGTGCCTTGGTTTTGCTCATCTGCGTAATGAGAATTGTTCCTACCCTGTAGGGCGATTGGTAACAATGGATGGGTCTGCTCATTGGAAAGGATTTCCTAAGAACGGTTCCTATCATGTAGTAAGCATTGAGTAGACAGTAGGTGCTTCTGACTTTATCATGCCCACCCTCACATCATCGTCACCAACATCGCCACCACTGTCATCACCATTGTCATCTCCATAGTTATCACCTCCATCTCCATTACCACCATCATCATCACCATCATTATCACCATCATCATCACCATCATCACCACCATCATCACCACCATCACCATCACCACCACCATCATCACCATCATCACCACCATCACCATCATCATCATCATCACCATCATCATCACCATCATCACCACTATCATCACCATCATCACCACCACCATCATCATCACCATCACCATCATTATCACCGTCATCATCACCATCATCATCATCACCACTATCATCACCATCATCATCACCATCATCATCGCCATTATCACAATCGCCATCATCAACATCAGTGTTGTAATGACCGTCGTCATCATCAGTGCCATCATCACCATCATCATCTCCATAATTATCACCTTCATCACCACCATCACCATCATCACCATCACCTTCATGATCACCACCATTGCTCTGGACTGAACTTGTGTTCCTCCAAAATTCATGTCTTGAAGTTCCAGCCCCCATTGTGGCTGTATTTGGAGATCATGTTGTTCAGAATTAATTAAGGTCAAATGAGGTCATGACAGTGGGGTCCTAATCCCATAGGATTGGTGACCTTATAAGAAATGTATTTCTTCCAGTTCTGGAAGCCCATGAGCAGGATGCTGGCTGATTTGGTTCCTGGTGAGGCTCTCTTCCTGGCTTGTAGATGGCCTCCTGCTAATACAGTAGAGAGATCTCTCTCTCTTCCTCTTCTTTTAACACGAGTCATTGGATTAGTCCCAGTCTTAACCTGATTATATCTGCAAGACCCTATTTCCAAATACATTCACAGATACTGGAGTCTAGGACTTTCGTGGAGGGAACACTATTCAACTCAGTGGAGATGCAGTGAAAGGCAGTGGGGAGTAGGAACACATGAGCAATGGGACATCTATTTCACAGAGCGTACTTGGATGACGGTCTCCCACCCCCAGTTGTGGTGGAACTGGTAACAGTGAGAAAACTGAGAACGGCGGGTGTCACTTTGCCCTCTCTTCAAGAGCCAAGTGAGCAGAAACGATAAGACCAGGGGCATCGATAATTCACAGCTTGGACCAGCACTCTCCCAGTAACATCCACCACTGTCTGTCTTGTCTTAACATAGTTACTGCAGTGTGAAGTTCTTTCTAGCAATTTATGACTCTACATCCAAGAAGCATGGGGGCTTTTTGCAGGAAGCTTTTTTAAGTATAAAGAGAGTTCTCTTAAAAGGAGAAGACTGCTTCCACCTTGCAGTAATCGTCTGCTATGAACCTGGGGGTACAAATGTTTGTTAGAGCCCTGCTTTCAATTCTTTGGGGGCATTAACCAAGGACTGAAGTTTCTGGGACTTACGGAAATTCTCTTTAACTTTTTAGGGAACTGCAGTACTGTTTGAAATCTAAGGCTTTAAGAACGCTTACTGCAGTCTGAAGCTCTTTCTAGCAGTTTATGCCTCTCTACATCCGAGAAGCCTGGGGGCTTTTTGGAGAAAGCTTTTACTTGAATGAAGGGTCAGGCTACCTGAGTTTACTGAGAAACTGGAAAGTCATACAGCCTTCGATCTGTGCCCCATACCCCAGGATGAAGCGAGGGAGAGACTCACCTTTCCACATGTAAGCGGAGACACCACACCTAACACAGATACAATTATCTACACCCTCCTCCACCTGGTGAGGACATCAGCTAAGCGCCAGGCTTCCAGCTAGATTCAGGCAACCGTGGATGTGCCCCACCTGGGAATATAGCATTAATGGGCCAGTACCGGATCGTTCAGCAGAATTAAAAGAATTTCATGAGCCAAAGCAACGAGGGTTGACTTTGAGTTGACTCAGCTGGGTGTGGCGGGAAGAAAGGTGCTCCTAAGCTTAAGTCTTGGGGACAGGAAACTCGTAGCTGGACCGCCAGGTGGTTCTGTGCACCCTGACGGGATGTCACTTGAAAAAGCCCAGCAGGTAGTGTGAGCCCCTTCCCGCTCGACTCCGTGTGGGAAGAACCCACGTCTCCCATCTCCTTTCCTTCTTGGAACTTACGGCCACCTGCTGCACCCGAATTCCTGGCTGGTTACCGGACCATACAATCTCTATCTGCGCCAACACAACGTGACCCCTATTCCTTCCATAGGATTTGAAATTGGAATGGTACTTTGTATCACAGGGGGTTCTAGGGAAATGGGAAAGAGTCTATCGTGTGAAAAAAGAATCAGAGATCGGGAATGGAGAGGTGTCATGGGGAAGGGAAGCAGGGACCCAAGAGCACCTTTGGGTGGGTTCCTGGAGAGAGCTGAAGACCCCCGCCCAAGACCCCCAACACTCCAGTGGACCTGGGGAGGGCTCGGGCCAGATGCACCGCTCACACAGCAGGGTCAGCGTGAGCTCGATGATGGGCAGAGAAAGAGAGAGAGTGGGCAAACATATCAGTGAGCACACACTGTTGCTTTCTTTACATTAAACCTGCAAGGTAAGGGTTTCTTCTATCCGTGCTTCATCATTGCATCTCTTGTTGGAGGAGTTCTTTGCAAAGGATATTTTCTCCCTCCTAAGATGCCGTTCCTTTCTGCCAGTCTACACACAGGTGCCAGACACGACGGCAACAGTAGGCAACCCGGGCACATGTGGTCTGGACCTGGGCTGCAGCCCGGAGCTGCTAAGTGGCTGTCCCAGAGACATGCTCCTTGGCAGGAGTGTGCCAGCTGGACGTGGTTCACACACGGCTCTGTCTGGACTTACTGGTCCCGGATCCTTTCCAAACCCGCCCTTGGTCCAGCTTCTGCTGAGGTCCTGGTCCTGGCTACCTTACCTTGACTCTGGGTATCAGACACCTGTTCCTGGATCTCCCGCCCATGGGGACACCCTCCTTTCTTAGCCTCTTCTGTCTCTGCACTTCGTAAAATTTTAATTGTGGCAAAGTATAGATAGCATCAAAGATACCATCTTAACCAATTTTAAGCGTAAAATTCAGTGTGTGAATTACATTCAGAACGAGGTACAGCCGTCCCCGCCATTCGTCTCCAGAACTCTTTTCTTCTTGCAGAACTGAAACTCTGTCCCCATTAAAATGTGCCAGCTCCCCTGCTTCCTCACCCTCAGCCCCTGGACCCACCATCTACTTTCTGTCTCTATGAATATGACTCCTCTACGGGCCCCATGTAAGTGGAATCATTAGGTATTTTTCCTTTTCACTGAGCATGATATCTTCAAGGTTCTTCCATGTTGTAGCACGTGTCAGATTCCCTTCCTTTTCAAGGCCGAATAGTATTCCATAGCCTGGATATATTACATTTTGTTTATTCTTCCATGAGGGACACTTGGGTTGCTTCTCCCTTTTGGCTATTGTGAACGGTGCTGTTATGAACACACGTGTACAAATATCTCTTCAAGACCCTGCTTTCATGTCTCATGGGTATATGCCCAGGAGTGGGATTGCCGGATCATAACGGTGATTCTGTTTTTAGTTTTTTGAGGACCCTCCATCCTGTTCTCCAGAGTGGCTGCACCATTTTACATTCCCACCTACAGTGTAGAAGGGTTCCCTTTTCTCCACATCCCCGTCACCACTGGTTTTTTGTTTTTTTGATAGTAGCCATCTGCATGGGGTGAAGTGGTCACCTCTGCACTTTTGACTCTTTCCTCCCGCCGATCACAGGGCAAAGTCACACGGAGAAGCTGAAGTTCTTCCTCACGGAAACCCCACCGCATCCCCTTTCTGAGCTGTAGCTGCTTGTCTGCGTGACACGATGTCACCTCCCCAAGCCTGAGGGAGTAACTGGGTGGTCAGCCTGTTTAAAGAGATAAACGTGGACGTCATTATGACAATTTTCTGGACCTCCAAAGCTGTGTTTCCAAATGTTTTGTTTCCCTGGCCATCATTTAGCTTGTAGCCCATTACATGACACAAGTTATAATACCCGGTGTGGAGTGTGAAAACCCCAGGTGCTTTAGAAGCAGAGGTGAACTGGGTGAGGGCTGATGTGATATGGCCCACAAGGGGTGGGTGTTTGGCTTCTGGGGCCACCATAACAAAGTACCACAAACTAAGGGGCTTAACCCAACAGAATGTTACAGCCTCACAGTTCTGGGGGCCAGCGTAGGAAATCAAGGTATTGCCGGGGCAATGTTCCCTGTAAAGCCTCTAGAAAACCATCTGTTCTGTGCCCCTCTCCTAGCTTCTGGTAGCCTCACGTGTTTCTCGGCTTGTAGATAAAGAAGATAGGAGATGTGTATAAAGTGGAATATTATTCAGCCATAAAAAGGAAGGAAATCTTGCCATTTGGGACAACATGGTTGGACCTTGGGGGCATTAAAGTGAGGTAAGTCAGTCACAGAAGGACACATACTGTAGCATCTCACTTACGTGTGGAATCTAAAAAAGCTGAATTCGAGATCCCACTCCTGGGCATATATCCAGAAAAGGTGAAAACTCTAATTTGAAAAGATACATGCACCCCTATGTTCATAGCAGCACTATTTACAATAGCCAAGACATGGAAGCAACCTAAGTGTCCATCGACAGATGAATGGATAAAGGAGATATGGTACATATATACAATGGAATATTACTCAGCCATGAAAAAGAATGAAATAATGCCATTTGCAGCAACATGGGTGGACCTAGAGATTATCATACTAAGCAAAGTAAGTCAGAGAAAGACAGATATCATATGATATCACTTATATGTGGAATCTAAATAAATAATACAAATGATCTTATTTACAAAACAGAAATGGACTCACAGACTTAGAAAACAAACTTATGGTTACCAAAGGGGAAAGGGCGGGGGAGGGATAAATTAGGAGTTTGGGATTAACAGATACACACTACTATATATAAAATAACCAACAAGGACCTACTGTATAGCACAGGGAACTATATCCAATATCCTATGATAAACCATAATGGAAAAGTATCTGAAAAAAAATATGTGTTTAACTGAATCACTTTGCTGTACACCTGAAACTAACACAACATTGTGAATCAAGTATACTTTAATTTTTTAAAAAAACAGCTGAACTCATAGAACCAGAGGGTAGAATGGTGGTTGCCAGGGACAGGGGATGAGCAGAAGGGGAAATGGGTGAAGGGACAAACTTCCAGTTATATGATAAATATGTTCTGGGGATTTAGCGTATATCATGATGACAAACACACACCAAAAACACAAAACAGGCAGATGACATTGATTGCCTTGGACTTTTACCCAATGTAAGAACATGGGATGGAACCAAGCGATTTCCAAATCTTCTTTGTGGTTTGACAGCCTAGCTGTCTAAATTGCACTTTTGGGAAGGGAAAGTCACCATTCAGACCTTTGCTAAAGGCTCCGATGGAGCTCATAGCTCATGTGTCACAACAGCATTTTCCCTGGTGTTTCCTTTGATTGCCCTTTTTTTTTTTTTTTAAGATTTTTTTGATGTGGACCCTTTTTGAAGTCTTCATTGAATTTGTTACAATATTGCTTCTGTTTTATGTTTTGGTTTTTTTGGCCACCAGGCATGTGGGATCTCAGCTCCCCGGCCAGGGATGGAACCTGCAACCCCTGCATTGGAAGGCAAAGTCTTAACCACTGGACCGCCAGGAAAGTCCGTGGTTGCCCTTTTGGGTGTTAATCACTATCACTGATCTGTCATATAAAACGTGAGCATGACCTTAGCATGTTATTTTCCTATGTTTTGGACACAGTGTTTTTAAAAATTGAATTTTCCCTCTTTCTTGCCAACGGGCTGGAGCACACAGGGACCTGAGAGGTTGCAGACCTCAAGCAGAGTCTGTCGAACGGGGTCCTGAGGTGTTCAGAGTCTGCCTTAAATGCAGCGGGAGGTGTAAGGGACCAGGTTACCCAATATGTGATCCTTGGGGTGTAGCAGAGAGAAACTATGTGGCTTTAAAAAATTCTGTAGGTGTAAGGGACCAGGTTACCCAATATGTGATCCTTGGGGTGTAGCAGAGAGAAACTATGTGGCTTTAAAAAATTCTGTTAAGATTCGTATAACACAAAATCCACTGTGTTAGCCATTTTAAAGTGAAGAATGCAATGGCGTTTAGCACATTCACAAGGTTGTACAACCATCACACCTGTTTAGTTCCAGAACATTCTTATCCCTCCCCCAAAAGAAACCCCATACTCATTACCAGTCACTCCCCCTGCCCCTGACAACTGCTAACCTGCTTTCTTTCTCAGTGGATTTGCCTCTTCTGGATATTTCATATAAATAGAATTATAAAATACCTGTCCTCCTGGGTCTGGCTTCTCTCACTGAGCATCGTGTGTTCAAGGTCCTTCCACGCTGTAGCCTGTGTCAGAGCTTTGCTCCTTTTCATGGCTGAGTCATTCCACTGTGTGCATGGACCCCATGCTGTGTATCTGTCATCCACTGATGGCTCTTTATCTTTTTTTTCTAAATTGAGGTATAATTGGCGTATAACATTGTATTAGTTTCAGGTGTACGACATAGTGATTGGATATATGTATCTATTATAAAATGACCTTCCCCAATAACTCTATAATCAACATCCAACACCACACAGCTACAAGTTTTTACTCTTGATGAGAACTTCTCACATCTATTCTCTTAGCAACTTTCAAATGTACAATACAGTATTATTAACTATATAGTCACCACGCCGTATGTTACAACCCCAGGACTTAATCTTTCAATTTGTACCTTTTTAATCTTTTCACAGGTGAATTTTTGTTAGCAAAATCCTCCATACTGAGATATACAAATAAAGAGAAAATTAGAAAAAATCAGTCTTTATTTTCCACAGGGCATAAAAATTTAGATATTTCAGCAGAAATGTTACAAATTGTAAGTTTTAATTAAACATTGGGGCTTTTTAAAGTATAAATAGAATTCTCTTAAAAGGAGAAGGAGACTGCTTCTCCCATCTGTTGTGAAAATGACAGATCTAAGGCAGCACAGGGAAGGGATGACCCAAAGAAAAAACAACCACCCAGACACTCAGAAATCGCCGCTTTCTACGCTGGGTCCGGCTTGCTGGTTGGAATCTCTTGCTTTCAGCCAGCCGTCCTCTAGGTGGGGCTAAAAGCTAAATTTTTTGCAAGTCTCAACTCCTGGGGAGAAAAGCCTTTCCAAAGGTGTCCGCCCCGTTTAAACCCCAGACATCCCAGAGCCCCTTAACCTGAGGATTTCCAAAAGCCACCACGGATACTAAAGTGACCGCGAACCCACAGAAACAGTTCAGACCTTTTGCAGAGCAGGTGGAAAAGACACTTAGCTGTCGCTTTGTGTTTCCTCTGGGGGGACAGAACCAGCTCATTTATTCACAAAGCAGACATGTGGGTTCCTGAGGGTCCCTCCCTTGAGTCAGTCCTTGAATCCTTTTTCCCATCATGTTATGGGAAAACAGGGACTGGGGGTTTTGCTTTTTCTGAGCAGCGAAGGTAAGCACCGAGAACAAGACACAGCCGTGATAACAGGGCCGTGACTCAGATTCTCTCTTGGTTGCAGAGTGTTGATAAAGGACAAAAGTCAGGGAAGACAAGGTTGCTGTCTTTATCCACGGGGCGAGGGTTTAAGGCATCTTGTTGACCGATTCAGTGACTAACGTTCAGTGCTTCTGAGACGCATGCATTGGCCAAGCACAGCTGAGTTTTGTGGACCCCCTTCTCTGCCCACAGGACGTGGACCCTTTGCGGGACCCCCGAGTACCTGGCCCCCGAAGTCATCCAGAGCAAGGGCCACGGGAGAGCCGTGGATTGGTGGGCCCTCGGCATCCTGATATTTGAGATGCTCTCAGGGTGAGTCGCGTTTCCGTGGAGACGTCTTCAGCGAGTCGCTGCCCCACTCGCTGGCCCTGGGGTGCTCGGCCCGCCCCTAGGATGGGGCACTGGGGGTCGGGGGCAGATTCTCGGGGTCGGGTCGCACGGTAGTTTCCCGCTGCTGGTGACGGTGATACGAACTGACCGTTCGGCTTGATTTCCCAAGAGTAAAAGCGCAGGCTTGAAGGACCAGCAGGGCACAGCTGTCGTGGTCTTTTATCCTGTCTCTTAAGTGTCCCTGTCTCCCAAGAAAATACTGTTCATCTCCCGCACGGACACTCTGGGGTGATTCCCAGAGCTGGGTAACGTACGTGTTGGATCACGCAATTGAGGACGTTATGAACGGAGAGGGTGCCAGAAAGGAAGGAGGGAATGTTCTTCCCTGAAATCCCAGACGTGCCTCGTGGGAGGTTAGGGATCACGTTGCCCCTGGTCCAGATAGCCAGGAGTTGGGCTGTTTCTCAAGGGGTCGGCCTGATTAAATATTGAAGCGTGGCTTCCGCGTGAGACGTGCGGGATGGACACACAAAGCAGGCATCCCCCTCGCAGAAACCGCACCTGGGGATTCCTCCTCGACGTGTGCTGCCTTCTGTCCACACTCCCGCCCCTTCCCTTTGTCCTGCTTTCTTTGGCGGCTGTGCTGTTTGCTGGTGAGTTTTGCAGACACTGAGTTTACTCTGGTTTTAATAAAACCCGGGGCCTGTTCCATGCCTGTCTGATTCCCTGCAGGGCTGGTCCACAGCTTTCGGTTGGAAAGAAAGATGGAAAGAGGCCTTCTCCTGCATTGAGTGTGTGACCAGCCAGGGGGGGAATCTGTGCAAACCTGTCCGTATTCGTCTCTCAGTCATCCATCTCTTCATCATCTATCTGTGATCTGTCTGTCGTTTATATCTAGTTGTCGTCTGTTTATCTGTCATCTGTATCTGTCTGTCGTCTTTGTATATCTTCTCTATTGTATCTGTTATCAGCTCTGTCATCTATTTACATAACATACCTATCTACCCACTCTTGTCACCTGTTTATCATATCATATTTACCTATCATCTAGTTTGTCATTTATATCCATCATCTATCAACCTTTTTGTCTGTCTTACTATCTGTACCTATTTATCTCTAACTGTATATCTGTTGTCTGTCATCTGTATGTCATCTATTCTGTGTATCTGTCATCTATCCTATCATCTACCTATATCGATCTCTAACTCTCTATATATTTATTTTTATCTACCTATCATCTATTTATATCTATCTCTAACTGTATATCTATTAATTTTTAGCTATCTACCTTTCTGTCAATCATAGATCAATATCTATCAATCATAGATCAATATCTGTCAATCATAGATCAATATCTATCAATCATAGATCAATATCTGTCAGTCATAGATCAATATCTGTCTATCAATCATAGATCAATATCCATCAATCATAGATCAATATCTGTCTATCAATCATAGATCAATATCTATCAATCTATCTAATCTTTTCAATTTTCCATTGCTCTTTAGTCAAACACCTCTAGCAAATCCCATAGACCCAAATTTCTTCATATGCACCCTAGCCCAGGAAGTCCTAATCAAAGCAGAACGTTGAAATAAATGGCATGTACGGTCAATCCAGCAAGAAGGTATAGAAATTGTACATCTTTCTGCACCTGTATTTGATCAGCTTCCACACTCAAGCCAGCAGCATATCTTCCTTCCTGTACATTACTGACCACGAGAGGGCAGCCTTGCCCGAGGAGAATTGAATCCCGGTGCCCAGTGATGTTTAGCGGAATGGGGTTCATGTGTCCTCTGTTTTGTCTTTATTGTTAGGATAGACTATAATAGTACAGAATATAATAATGTGGAATATCGTTAAGAAAGACAATGTTGGAATATAATATACTATTAGAACATAGTATTGATAGACTATAATAGAAAATTATTAAAATAGAGTAGGATAAAGTAGGATAGGGTAGAATTAGAATATAATATTAGGATATACTAGAATTATTATGAGGGTTATTATATAAACATAATTATTAGAATTCTAATAATTTAATATGCTGTTTTAATAGTAACTAAGATACTATTAGGATATAATATATTAAAATAATATTCTAATTACTATTGGGATGTAATATATTAAAATATTAGAATATTAGAAAATATTCTATTTCAGTAGAATGTTAGCCATACAGTATTTCTAGTGTTCTCAGAGAATATTAGGAATTCAGTAGAAAATAATGTAATTAGAATCTAGGTCCTATTATTAGAATAATTGGAGATTAATAACCAAAACCCTCTCCTAACCCAGAACACCGTAAGCTGAACTTCGCATTTCATAAAAGGGAACTGTTTGTTCAGTCAGCATAGTTTTGTTTTCCACATTTCCGGTTAGAGGCAGGCTTGTCTGGGTGGTATTTTCAGAGCCATCCGTGCCATCTGTTCCTTCCCCCACTGCGCGCCCGGCTGACCCTGGGCTGTCCCTGAAGTCTGGCCAGCCTCCGCTCTCGCCTGGAGCAGCCCCGAGTGTCCTCATGTCTCCTCCAGCTGCCCCTGCGCCTGCCTGTGACACCTTCCCCTGGCAGCCACTGGAGGGGTCCCTCCCCAGCACCAGCCAGCCGCGTCCTTCTCCCTAGCAGCTCTCGAGGGGAAAGACCCGGAGCCGTCGGTCTGTACAAGATCTGCCCACCCTAGGCGGAGGCCTGGCCCCTTTCCTGGGATCGCAGGCCTTCCCGCTGTCCCTCCAGCACCCCATGAGGCATTGCTGTTCCTCTCTCTGCCAGCCTCCTGAGGGCATCCCCCTGGATGGTCCCTTCTGTTCTGGTCCTCACGATTCAGGCTCACCTGTAACCTGCCCTCAGAGCCCTCCTCCGCAGCTCCCACCCACGCTCTGCCCCAGCACCCCTTTCCGTTCTCTCTGGAGCGCCCAGTGGGTCTGAAACCATCTGGTTCCGTGTGTGAATTGCCCACGAGATCACTGGATGGTGCAAGCTGCTCTTCTCACCCCCTTGAACCCAGACGCCTTTGGTGGCCAGTGGGAGAGAGTTATTACCTAGACGGTGGAGATGGCCTTTTCTTCCAAGTCCCCGTCTCCCGCGTGCTTGTTGGATTTCCATTTTCTGTTTTGGCACCTTTAGCAAGATCAGACTAGACTCTGTCTTGTCTGTTTGCTTATTGCTTTCGTTGGTGGTTGAACTGTTTCATGACGTACAAGAAGTACATTTGTGGGTCCAACCAGCCATGTGATTAGGTATGAGAGCATGTCATAACTGGGGTTTTATTTTCATCGAGTGAGAAATGTTTCGGTTGGATTGAAGAGAGGTGGCCCATTCGTGGGCTTTCCCAGGAGCACCAGCTCAGCCCTGATGTCTTTCATCATCTGCTCCTTTCATATCCACCCATGTGGAGAGTTCAGTCCCACACCTGTTTTTCAGGAAGGTGGAACTTGTCTGCATTTGGAGCTGCACCCATGTGGAACGTTAGCTGTGGTGCAGTGGTTCTCAAAACAATTTCGGCCGCAGGACCCTAAAAGTTTTAAATAACCATCTACCCTAAAAGTTACTCCCTTCCTAAAAGTAATGAAAACGCTCCTAAATGTTAGTATCGACCCCAAAGAGCTCTCATTGATGCAGGTTATATCTGTCAACGTTTACCACATTTGAAAATTAAACTGAGATTTTATATATAAGTTTATACGTAAAAGCATATCTTATACATAAGGTGATAAACTAATGGTTGACATAAATCAAATTTTTAATGAAAAAAATAACTATTTCCTAGTATTAAAAATATTTAGAGAAAAGAGTGACGTTGTTTCACATGTTCATTAGTCTCTTTTATGTCCAGCTTAATTGCGGGCCACTGCGTTCTTCCCTTCTCTCACACTCTGTCTGGTGTGATTCGTTGTTTTGGTTGAGGTATATGACGAAAATGCAGCCATATTCAGATTTATAGTTAGAAAAAAGATGTCACAAAGCTCCTGAAAAGGCCTCAAGAAACCCGAGGAGTCCCTGGGACCCCACTTTGAGAATCACGGCTGCCATGCCAAAGGTACTGTGCCCCAGGACTCTCTCTCACGCTACAGTCTGCCCCAGTGTTTCTTGGCCCAATACTTTGTTCTTGCCCCTTTTTCTGAGGAATCAGCACGGGCTCTAGGCGCGCGGGCTCAGTAGTTGTGGCACGTGGGCCCAGTAGTTGTGGCTCACGGGCTCAGTAGTTGTGGTGCACGGGCTTCAGTAGTTGTGGCACGCAGGCTCAGTAGTTGTGGCTCGCGGGCTCTAGAACACAGGCTCCGTAGTTGTGGTGCACGGGCTTCGTTGCTCCGTGGCATGAGGGATCTTCCCGGACCAGGGCTCGAACCCGTGTCCCCTACATTGGCAGGTGGATTCTTAACCACTGTGCCACAAGGGAAGTCCAAAGCATGGAGTCTTAAGCACTGGACCACTGGGGACGTCCCAGGACCATCATTTTGTAACAGGGGTCTCTGGGGGTCTGATGAAGAACACGAGGTCACAACAACGATGGCGCCTGTTTCTGGACAATCCACTTTTTTTACTGGAAGATTTAGGTAGGTCGAAGGTATCTATAAAAAGGATCACAGGTAGATGATGGAGAAAATGGCAAAATTGGCATGCATTTTTCCGACGAAATTCTGGAGCCTGCCTTCATGGGGAAGAGCAGGCTGTCCTTCATGACTACGTCTCACCATGGACGATGTGAAGGTGCATATGACGCCCACTTCTGTATGATGGGCACCCGTTTATTAAGAATTGGAAGGATTCTGTTGGATTAAAGACAGATTTGAGGGCACTTTCTTTGGCTGCTTTCCACACGCCGACTTCTCCGATAGGCCTTCTCCGTGCTTTGTCCTTCAGGCAAGATCTGTCAGTGCTCACTTATTATTGTTTTTTCCGCTCGTTAAACTACTGCTAACATACCTTTCCCATGATAGTGTCGTGTAATGCCAGCTACTCCAGAGTACTGCGTGTCATATTCTCCATGAACGTGGGTAGGTATGTATGACACATTTTCCCCTGGTCCCGTTTCTGAATGTGTATCTGTTTCCCCCAGTGAAATCATACAGCTGGATGTGCTCAGACAGGGCCACCACCCAAGACGGGAATATGACTCCCCCAGCCATTGTTAGCGGAAACTCCTGACGCACGCGAAGGGCTAGCTTGGGATTTATGAGCTTCAAGGCGTTCACGGTTGGCGAGGGTTGGGTGTCTCCCGGCCTGGCTAGTTTCTCAATCCGTGGAAGCTGGTCACTCTGGAAGCACAACTGGCCAGAGTAGTTGTAGTTATGAGACCATAACAGCCAGTGACCCCAAGAGGTACAGCTGTGGTCTTACGGACTCTGTGCTCCTATTCACGCCCAAGTGTAAAGCTGAGGAACGAAAGTATCACATAAGGAAAAAAGGCTATTTTATGCTGCACGCAGCTGCATTTCTACATTTATTTAGAATATTCAATTTTTCTGAGGAACCTACCTCTTTTCCTTCCACTTTCCCATTCATTTCTATTTTTGTACTTCATATTTCTGTTCTTTATTTTTTAAATATTTTTCGACTCTCTCTTGTCTGTAATATATTTGTGTATTGGTTTCCTGGGGCGGCCATAACAAATTTCCACAAACTTGGGCATTTAAAACAGGAATTCATCCTCTTCCCGGTCCTGGAGACCAGATGTCTGAGGTCGAGGTGTCCCAGGGCCGCGCTCCCTCCAGAGGCTCCAGGGGAGGGTCCTTCCCGCCTCTTCCAGCTTCTGGGGGCTCCGGGCGTCCCTGGGCTTGTGGCCGCCTCCCTCCCGTCTCTGCCTTCATCTTCACAGGGCTTCTCCTCTGTGTCTGTGTCTCTCCTCTTCTGTGTCTTAGATGGACCCTATCATTGGATGTAGGGCCACCCTCATCCAGGAGGACCTCATCTCAGACCCTTCACTTCATCACATCTGCAAAAACTCTGTTTCCGTATAAGGTTCCATTTAAGGTCGTCGGGTTGAGGACGTGGATGTAACTTTGGAGGCCACCATTCCACCCACGATACACTGTTTCTCTTTAAAAAAAACATGAGGAGTTGATTTGGAATCAACACGAGAATTATTTTTGATCATTGAGATTTGCCATCATCAATCAGACCATCATTTGAAAACTGCCCTTTATATTTCCATTGCTTATTCTACGGAATTAGAAGACCTCCTTCTAAAGAAACTAAATAGAGGTTATGCTTTTGAGTTGAAGGTCTTTGCCTTGAGCACTCTGAGGAAATATCAAAAGTATACCTTGTGCCCAGGGACATGTGGCTATCTAGTATATATTTAGTGGTTTACTTCTAGAGTTTCTTGGATTTTTCTTGGTCTTGGCAGTTGTAAGTGTATTTCTTCTTTAGCTTCTGTCACGTTTTTTTGTTTTTCTATTTCCAGATATTAGAAAGGATAGGTCTGTTAGTTTCTGTAACTGGACTATAGTCTTTAATTGTGGTAACATTGCTGCAGATGATACGTAAGTGTATGGCATGCCCGTGTGCCAGTACAACTTTATTGGCAAAAAGAGGCTGTGGGCCATCATTGGCCAACCCCTAGTGTAGATCTTTGTGCCTAAAATCGCGAACTGGAAACCAGCTTTGCTGTCACTCACCTCCCAAAGTAGGATGGAGGTGAATTCATCGACTATGGAGATTCACATATTGGCTTCTATAAAGTTATGAAGTACTTGAGCCAAAAAAATATGATACAGTGTAACCTATCCTCTTACATTTGGCCTGTGTACACTTATTGAACACCTACTGTGTGCTACACACTCCCGTATGCAGGAAGGATACAAAGAGGTCCACTCACGGTCCAGTTGGGGAGACATTTTTAATGGTACCCTAGTGACCTCATAGTTGGTCAGATGGCCTCACGGTCATTGCCTTTTCTTTGCTGGCCCATCCTCTGTACTTGGGCTGCAGTGCTTCACGCTTGGCCTCTTGGAACCATCTCTTCGAAGCTGGTCTCGAGCCATCCATGGACTCCAGGGTGGGAGGAAAGAGCTGCCGTGAAATAAATTCTGTTCTGCCCGGGTCAGGCAGAAAGAGTCATCCTTACAAAGCAGGGATGTTTTCCACACTTGCTCGCCACTAAAAATAGATGTTTATGTTTCTAACAGGTTTCCTCCGTTTTTTGATGACAACGCATTTGGCATTTACCAAAAAATTCTTGCAGGCAAGATAGATTTCCCCAGACATTTGGACTTCAGTGTCAAGTAAGTAAACCGTTTCCCTCCTCATCGGGTGTGTTTATTTTTAAAGCATCTAAGAAACCCCAGTTATGGCATCTGCCGAGCCGGGTACCATCCTGTGTTATTCTCTGTGCTGGGCTGAAGCTGTTTTGACCGGTCAGTTTTTCCACCAAAAGGGAAAAGGTTTTCATGGCTCTGCTGGGATGACACTTCACCTTTTAATGACTCTCAGCCCTATTTTATACCGTTTGAAATAAATGACACTTACAATTAGCAAATAAAGGCATTTGTTATCATATTTAATAAGAGAGCCGTTCTGTTATTTGACATGAAGGGTGTCCTTCCTCCCAGCTAGTGTTGCGGTTGGCACAAGTGTTGATTGCTTTAGCAGAGTTTATCTTTTCTCTCCTGCTTAAATTATTTTCATTCTTAAAGTCCTTTTTCCTGCTAGAATTTTGAGTTACGCCCTCATTGTTTCAAGAACTTTTGCATTGCTTCAGTGTTAAACTTTGGGTGTGCATTTTTGTGGCAATGGGGGAAAAAACTAAATTTTTTAAAAGATAAGAATGCTTTAGGTTTTCCGACGACCTTGCTCTGTGTGTCAGCTTTTAGCCATTTGCACCATTGTGGGTCCTAATTTCCAGTTGTTTTACCGTATTTCCCAGATACATTGATAGGTGCTCCAAACCCCTCCTGATCCCCAAATGGGGTTAATTGTGTTCAGTTGAGAACTAAACTCCTCTTTTTTGCTACATAATTTTAAAGTAACCTGTGGAAATTAAGTTCAGAGAAAACTTATTTCATGACAGTGATCGGCTCCTGGGGCCACTGGCCGCATCTGGTTTTGTTTCTTAGAGATCAATGTACTTACCTTAAATCGAGATTCTCAGTGTGATTCACGGATGGTGTTCCTCTTGGTTCGTGTGGGCTGGAGCTTGTGTGGTGTTTGACCCACCAGCTAGGTTTTAAAAGATTTTAGCAAGAAAAGGAGGCTCCAGTTAGACATAAATTATCCGGAAGGGGGACTTCTGTGTCATGAATGGTCCGACAGTAAGGTGACAAGGGGAATGCAGCACTCAAAAGTCTATTGCTCTAGAAAGAAATGAAGAAATACGGTCTAGGATTTCTCTCCCAGGCTCCAAATCCCAGCAGTGTTGAGTGACGTTGTTTCGAATGGATGGCAAAACAACTTAAAAATTGAGTTATAGGGGAGGGGTGGGGAGGGATGAGGAAGGGCAGGGGGAGGGTATTAAGAGAAGACAAAATAAAGAGAAAAAAATAAAGTTGAGTTATAGATGTATCAACGATTGACCAATGATTTGATCAGGTTAGCGCTTACTCACACCCATGGGCACTGCTAGTTGATGGCCCCTGTAGACTCCCTGGAATTCTCCTGGGTACACCTGGGGCTTGTAAACACCTGCTGCACGTTGGCGGGACCTGCCCGCGATGGGTATGACTTTGCTGTTGCAGCGGGTGCAAGTGCTCCAAGCAAGATAAGGATGAACTACCTCCTGTGTCCTCGTAGTCTGCTTACTTCTTTTGTAAACTTGTGATGGCAACACAGAAGATCATCAGACTGGATCCCCTTCCTCTTTCAAGGAAGGACTTAAATTCTTCCAGGAGATGTTTCCCCAAGAGAAGGGGGAGATCCATAAATCTTAGGTCATTTATTTGCTTATGTTAATATATGTATTTTCAATGGTTAAAATAGTCAATTTTATTTCTATTTTACCACAATTTTTTTTTATCCATTTTGTTTTATTGAAGTATAGTTGATTCACAATATTGTGTTAGTTTCAAGTGTACAGCAAAGTGATTTGGTTATACATATACACATATATTTATATACATATAAATTCTTTTTCACATTCTTTTCCATTATAGGTTATTACAAGATATTGAATATAATTCCCTATGCTATATAGTAGGTCCTCGTTGTTTATTTTATATATAGTCGTGTGTATCTGCTAATCCCAAACTCCTACTTTATCCCTCCCCCCACCCCCTTTCCCAATAAGTTTGATTTCTGTGTCTGTGAGTGCACAGCATGTAGGATCTTAGTTCCCTGACCAGGGATTGAACTCATGCCCCCTGCATTGGAAGTGCAGAGCCCTCACCACTGGAAGGGAAGTCCCTGTATCATTTTTTAGATTCCACATATAAGTGCTATCATATGGTATTTGTCTTTCTCTTCTGACTGACTTCACTTAGTATGATCATCTCTAGGTCCATCCATGTTACTGCAGAGGGCACAATTTCATTCTTTTTTACGCTCATGTTCATATATTGAGTACGTTTCCAACGTTTTGTGAACAAGAAGATGGTATAGAAGGAGAACAAACCTAAGCATAATCTCCGTCTGGTCTCCTGCCAACTCCCCGTCTTTTTTGCATAGTTTACTTTCAAGAGAGAAGCAGCAGAGGCTGTTCTGGAATTCTTAGGGTTAGGTTTAGGGGTTGGGGTTAGGGTTAGGGATTAGGGTTAGGGTTAGGGTTAGGGGTTGGGGTTAGGGTTAGGGATTAGGGTTAGGGTTAGTCAGGGTTAGGGTGGGTTAGGGTTAGGGTTAGGGGTTAGGGTTAGGGTTAGTTAGGGTTAGGATTAGGGTTAGGGGTTGGGGTTAGGGTTAGGGATTAGGGTTAGGGTTAGTCAGGGTTAGGGTGGGTTAGGGTTAGGGGTTAGGGTTAGGGTTAGTTAGGGTTAGGGTTAGTTAGGGTTAGGGTTAGGGTTAGGGGTTAGGGTTAGGTAGGGTTAGGGTTAGTTAGGGTTAGGGGTTGGGGTTAGGGTTAGGGGTTAGGGTTAGGGTTAGTTAGGGTTAGGGTTAGTTAGGGTTAGGGTTAGTTAGGGTTAGGGTTAGGGGTTGGGGTTAGGGTTAGGGTTAGTTAGGGTTAGTTAGGGTTAGGGGTTGGGGTTAGGGCTCACGCAGGCAGCTCCAGGCACTTCCTCTCACATCCCCAATGAGGGGGCTCAGCAAGGGCAGGAACCTGGTACCCTTTGCTGCCCTTGATGATGGCAGATCGTAGTTGAGTAAAATTTTACTTCTTCACGGTTTTGCCTAGATCTTCATAAGTTGGCTGAGAAGCAGAACCGTTAGGAGTCATTTCTTACCCGAATGACTGTCACCAGGTGACCCTGAGGGTAGAATTTTGACTGAAGTTTTTCAGGTCCTTTGTGGGTTCCTACAACCTCGGCATTGGACCGTGTCAGCCTGTTGGCCTGGGCAAACGTCTCCTTGGATGAAGCTTAAGATTCCTTGCAGTATATATAATTGAAAAGGAAGTAAAAGCTTTGGGGCTTGGTGCCAACTTGGTATAGAACTCATATATATTTACAAGTGTTTCTCTGTGTCTGAAAGTGGTCAAGGAGAAGCCAGCTGTCACCCGGGGAGTCAGTAGGATTCAGAATTTCAGCCTCGGTGAATCAAGGGCTTGCCAGTGGACTCACAGCCATTCCAGGATGGACGTGCCCACCTGTCACGTCTTGGATGCTTGCAGAGTTCCTACGTGGCTTTGCCATATCGGGTGGCCCCTTTTCCTTTGCACCTTTTGCCTTCAGGATCGAGCTGTTTTGCAAAGATCTAATTTTATATATTATATAAGTCTTTGATTTTCTTGTAATCCTGGGACAGGCAGCTTTAAGGATATGCACTCATAGGGCTGAGGGTGCTGTAAGTAATAGGGAAAAAGAAGAAAAAACACATGGATTTGGGGATGTTTTGGGAGTGTGGTGTTTGGTGACCTTGCTTTTTTTGGTTTGTTTCTTTGGTATGTCAAAATAATGAAGGGGAAACTCACTAAGTACGGGAAAGGTACCTTAATTTCTCAGCGCTCTTTTATCCCTCTGCCTTGCGCAAGAGTAAATTTCCTCTGTTTTCGATGGACACATCAAAATCCTAGCCTTAAGGCTAAATCCTAGCCTTAGGTGAACCAGTGTTCTCGGGTTTTCTCTTTGAGTTGGATTTGGGAAAGCGTCTAGAAGGACTCCAGTTCTACTTAAGGATGCACAGTGTTGGGAAACTCTGTGTTACAGTTATGCCTTGACGGAGTTTGACATCAGTAGGAACCTGGGAGATTTCACAGTCCAGATGTGAGGAGCCCTGGGTCCCTCATATTTATCACCTGACACACCTGAGCCTCCTTAGCTGGTCACAGCGCCCAGGGCGTAGCTGGAGCCTGGGTTTGTGCTGCTCACCCCAGGGCATCTTTGGATTCAGGAAAGCTGAGATGCTTAAAGCTGAGTCGGGGGTTTTTGATTGTCCTGGAAAACATCCTTATATGCTTGAAGTCCCTGGATATTATTATACACAGCATACTCAGCGTATTAGATACTTAAACACACACATTATACTTTTTACTTCCTTAACTGTTACTCTGAGAACTAGCCCATCTTCTGGAAGTCTTGAAAACCATCTCCAGTTTCCCATCATAATTGACCGTCCTGCTGTATTCTGATACTGTCTGCTATTTATTTATTTATTTTTAAACAAGATTATTTATTTATTTGTTTAACTTATTTTTGGCTGTGTCGGGTCTTAGTTGCGTCACGTGGGATCTTTGTCGAGGCATGCGGGATCTTTTGTTGCAGTGCATGGGGTCTTCGTTGCAGCGTGCAGGCTTCTCTCTAGTTGTGGCGTGCGGGTTTTCTCTTCTCTAGTTGTGGCGTGCAGGGTCCAGGGTGTGTGGGCTCTGTAGCTGTAGCGCGCGGCTTCCAAAGCACGTAGCCTCTCTAGTTGAGGCGTGTGAGCTCGGTAGTTGTGGCACGCAGGCTTAGTTGCTCCGCAGCACGTGGGATCTTAGTTCCCTGACCAGGGATCAAACCCGTGTCCCCTGCATTGGAAGGTGGATTCTTTACCACTGGACCACCAGGGAAGTCCCCCATCTGCTATTTAGAAGGAGGATCTAAGTGAACCAGCACACACGAAAGGGATCCAATAAGTTTACATGCTTACAGGAAGGCAGGGATGGCCAGACAAGAATCCCACAGGTAAGCAGACCCACAGGGCAAAGCGAGACCATCGATTTTGGTAAAAGCACATGTTGTGTAGTCGCCATATATTTGAAATGAAGCCTCACCATCCCCAGGGCAGGCACATTTTCTCTTGCTGCTGGTCACGTTCAATTGCTATTCTTCTCTACGGTATTTAATCAACCTCTTCCCCTCAGCTAGGTCCCTCTCGCAACTCTGCGTCGCAGAAATTATTTAGGAACGCATAATGGTTAGAAAGAAGCGTTAGAAAGCGTTCAGCCAGTGTGAACCATTGCTCCAGTGTCCACATTGTACGGTCTGGATTTTATTGCTGTTGACCTGCTGTGTTTGCATGGGTCCGTATCAACATGTCTTGTGTTTTTGTCTCCTCCTCCCAAACAGAGACCTCATTAAGAAATTGCTTGTTGTCGACAGAACAAGGAGATTGGGAAACATGAAGGTGAGTGTTTCCGTCCGTATACATTAAGTGGTATTCGTTATAAGTGCCTGTCATTTGACTTCACACACTTCAACAAAGGCAGAACGTTCATACTCAGTCATTGGTCAAATTCCAAATCTGGGTTTCTGGGGCATGCAGAATCAAACTGGGTCTACACCCCATCTCCTTGTCTCTCCAAAGGAGCCATTGACTCAACAGTGATCTATAGGTTACGGATCATGACTTTATTTACTTTTATATTTTTAAACAACATTATCGAAGTCTAATTCACATACCATCCAGTTTACCCGTTTAAAGTGGACAGTCCGATGGCTTGTAATGTATTTGCAAAATTGTGCAACCATCACCGCAGTTTTAAAGACCATGCTCATCCCTTCCAAAAGAAACCCATATCCTGTAGCTATCACCTCTCCATCCTTCTATCCCTCCTGGAGGTAGGCAACCACTGGGCTACTTTCTGTCTCTATAGATTGTCCCATTCTGAGCTTTCATGAAAATGGAATCATGCAAAGCATGACCTTTTGTGTCTGGCTTCTCTCACTGAGCATTATGTGTTCAGGGTCCATCCACGTGGTAGCCTGTGTCAGAGCTTCACTCCTTTTCATGGCTGAGTCATTTTCCACTGTGTGGATGGCCCCCATGCTGTTTGTTCATCCATCCATCCATCCATCCATCCATCCATCCATCCATCCATCCACCCATCCATCCATCCATCCATCCATCCACCCATCCATCCATCCACCCATCCATTCACCCATCCATCCATCCACCCATCCATCCACCCATCCATCCATCCATCCATCCATCCACCCATCCATCCATCCATCCACCCATCCATCCATCCATCCACCCACCCATCCATCCATCCATCCATCCATCCACCCATCCATCCATCCACCCATCCATCCATCCATCCATCCATCCACCCATCCATCCATCCATCCACCCATCCATCCATCCATCCACCCACCCATCCATCCACCCATCCATCCACCCATCCATCCATCCACCCATCCATCCATCCACCCATCCATCCACCCATCCATCCATCCATCCATCCATCCATCCATCCACCCATCCATCCACCCATCCATCCACCCATCCATCCATCCATCCATCCATCCATCCATCCATCCATCCATCCACCCATCCATCCACCCATCCATCCATCCATCCATCCATCCATCCATCCACCCATCCATTCACCCATCCATCCATCCATCCATCCACCCATCCATCCATCCATGGGCACTTGGGCTGTTTCCACTTTTTGGCTGTTAGGAATAGTGCTGCTATAAACATGCATGTGCAGGTTTGTATGTGAATTAATCATCATTTTAAAAGTTGTACACCATGTGCGATTTTGTCAAACTTTTCATCTGGAGGGAAATATGTGTAAGGAACTGACTTGTATAAACTATGATACTGTATATGCCTGTCTTGGTTCTGTTTTGGCACTGCTGAATTTGAGACAAACCAGGGACATCTTCTTAGCTGTTTCTAGCTCTGGACGTCCGTGGATAAACTTAGGCGTGGACCAGTGCATTGACCCTGTCAGTTGCAGTCTTGAGGGACAAAGTAGACCTGTGTGTGAGACCTGAACCCCGCAGATCTCTTGGGGCCCTCTGTTTATGTGGGTGTGTTCATTTCCTGGGGCGGCTGTAACAGAGGACCACAAACCATGAGCTTAAAAACCACAGGAATCATCCTCCCCCATCCTGGAGACGAGACATCTGAGGTCAAGGTGTCCCAGGGCTGCACTCCCTCCAGAGGCTCCAGGGGAGGGTCCTTCCTGCCTCTTCCAGCTTTTGGGGGCTCCAGGCTTCCCTGGGCTTGTGGCCGCATCCCTCCCATCTCTGCCTCTGTCTTCCTGGGGCTTCTCCTCTGTATCTGGGTCTCTCCTCTTCTGTCTCTTGTAAGGACGCTGTCATTGCATTTAGGGTCCACCCCAATGACTTCCTCCTGACTTGTTTACATCTACAGAAACCTTGTTTCCAAATAAAGTTACATTCACAGGTGCTGAGGATTAGGACCTCAACATGTCCTTTAGCGGGGAGCACAGTTCAATCCATAACTAGTTAAATTGGTTGGCTAGTTAAGGCTACTCATGGACATTGGCTCAAGTGTTCAGGTCCTTAAGGAGGGCAGTAAACGCTAAGTGGTTGGATATCACTGGTGAAAGGAACAAATCTGTGAAACAGGGTAGTTGTTCATCCAATACCTGGCTGGTTTTCTCCTCCTGGTGCTCCTTCGTTTGGAGTGTTTCTCTTTTTTCTTCCAAAACAGACCGTTGTGTTTAACTCCTTCATCCTCTATGGACACTGCTCTGTCCTCCACACTTGGAAAGTTTCTAGCACTTACTTTCTCTTTCACTTCTTTGTCTATTTGTTGTATCTATCTGTCTATCATCTATGTCTATCTATATGTCTATCAATCATATTCCATCATCTACCTATATATCAGTCATCTATCTAGATATCTCATCTATCTCTCCATTATCAATTTATCTATCATCTACCTACCTATGTATCTATCACCTATCATCTGTCTGTTTTCTTCCGTCATCTGTCTATCATCTATCTGTCTGTTATCTATTGAACACCTATCTACCTAACTTTCATCTGTCATCTATAAATGTATCTATCAGTGATCTATCTAAATAGCTCATCATCTGTCATCTACCATCATGTATATCTATCTCTCTGTCCTCTATCTAGATATCATAATACCTTAGTATCCATACTGAGTCTGAAGTTTTAGGGAGTAAACCTTCAGTCTTATTTACCTTCTCTCAGCATCCCTCAAGGTAACACTCATCAGATGTCATTATTTGACTTACATATGGATGGAAAGAAATAGGAAAAGAAAAAGAGTTTTCAAAATAATAGGACTGGAAAAAAGTAGAAGACATTGACATCCCCATCTCCTTCCTCTTGGAGATATGGTTACAGAGAATTTTCTTCTTTGAGGATAAATCATTTAAAACTTTAAAAAATATGAACTGGTACACGTTTTAAAAAGTTAACTTCAGATGCACTGGCTTCTGTGTCACAGACTTCACACGTTTCTGTCTTATAACTTCACACATTTAATTGATGAAAAAGTTGCTACAAGTGTCGTAGAAAAGGAGAAGAAGGGTGCAGCTGAAGGCTGAGAACTTGGAAGGGATTTTCAGAGGTCCTGGTGCTGGTGGTGTCTCCCGTCCAGCTGTTGACACCACAGCTGAGGATGAACTAGACAGACCTTAGTACACATTGGTTTTTGTGTTGTTGTTTTTTTTTTAATTTTTTTTGGAGTAGAGTTGATTTACAATGTTGTGTTAGTTTCAGTTGTACAGCAAAGTGAGTACATATGCATGCATCCACGCTTTTTTAGATTCTGTTCCCATATAGGTTATTACGGAGTATAGAGTAGCGTTCCCTGTGCCGTACACGTTGTTAATTGAGAGGCAACATTGGGTAGTTGTTAAAATCTCTGAAGTCTGACATCCTCAGTTTGAGTTACAGACTTAACTCGCTGGGCAATACAGAGCAAATGACATCATTTAATGAATCTCAGTTTATATGTTTCTAAAATGAGCGTAATTTCACCTGAGGAAATTGTCAAGATGAAAACAGCATCAAACTCAGACCTGACCGTGTGTCAGTCTAATTTTATGTCAAGAGGCTGAACCATAATTCTACTTCGGTCTTTGTGGTCCAGAGCAGTATACACGTGAACCTCGTGACTGGATTTCTTTCTACGATGAAGGAAAGCAAATGAAACTCAAATGCCTTCATCTGTAGTTTTCCCTAATAGCTCACACTCCGGGGAGAGTGATTCAAAACACAGCAAACTCTTGTTTTTCTCTGTAGGGAATCGTGTAGAGATTCTTTTGGAATATTTTCTTTGCTATCCTGTCAACCTTCTGTTCACTGATGATGCGTGTTTCTTTTGAAGAATGGAGCAGAAGACGTGAAACGGCATCGGTGGTTCCGGACCACAGACTGGGAGGCTGTCCCAGAAAGGAAACTGAAGGTACAACATATGTAAATGGGCAGTTCGTACCTGGGCAGCCTGGAGCTCTCCTGGACACTCATTTACTTAGGATGGACACATAATGAATTGATTCGACACAAGCAACCATCCCACATCGTTAATAAGCCAGGTTCCCTATTCAGGGGAGAGCTCAGCTAAAGAGTCACCTAATGGGGGGTTAAGACCCTGGCTTTTTTGCAGTTGGATTTTTGGAGAACTGACTCCATCCCTCCCTAGCTCTGAGACTATGATGAATGTCATCTGTTCCCTTTCTAAGGGGGAATGACACAGGTAGGACGTATGTCTCGTACTTATGGACGGATGTGGCCCAGTGATGGTGGCGGATGAGATGGAAAGTATTCTCAGGCTCATCTTTCTTTGAACTGAATATGTTATCGACGGGTATCCTCAATAGCAATGTTTTCAACGTCGCGCTTGGGCGCCAGTGGAGAGACTTAAAAAATGCTAATGCCTGGCCCCCAGCCCAGACTCTAGGGGTGGAGCTGATATTCATTTTGTTCAAGGTTTTAACTCTTATGTATTTTATTCTATTACACTGACTTACAGAATTGCCTAGGTAATATATTCGCATTGTTCAAAAACCAAGTCAATATTAATATGCGTACGTGGCCAGGCTGTCCCCTCCCAGCTGGCTGTAGGTAACCACTCTTATTAGATTTTTCTGTGTATCCTTTAAAAGTTTCTTTAGGTTAATGTGAACCCAGGTGGATATACATATTCTTATTTTCTCCCTTTTTAAAAAAAAGTATTTGTTTTTATTTATTTATTTATTTGGCTGCGTCGGGTCTTTAGTTGTGGCACGCAGGCTCTCTATTGTGGTGCGAGGGCTTCAGAGCACTCAGTCTCAGTAGTTGTGGCACACGGGCTCTCTAGTTGTGGCACGCAGGCTCTAGAGCACGCAGGCTTAGTTGCCCCACGGCATGTGGGATCTTAGTTCCCTGACCAGGGCTCGAACCCGTGTCCCCTGCATTGGAAGGCGGATTCTTAGCCACTGGACCACCAGGGAAGTCCTTCTCCCTTTTTTAAAAAACACAAAACCTACAGTTATGCACGCACTATTCTAATTTTGCTTTTTTCATTTAACGATACAACCTCGAGATCTTCCCATATGCCTGAATAGCTTTCTCGTTCTTTTTAAACCGCATGGAACTGCTTTACATGTCTCTACCATCGTTTACTTAACCAGACCTCAACTGACAGACACTTAGGCCAATTCCAGTCTCCTACAAGGAATAATTTCATACATTTCTTTTGTGTTGAAGATGAATTTCCAGACGTGAGATCCTTGGGTCAGAGGGTAAATGGCGTTTGAAATCTTGGTACTTTTGCAACATACTTCTCTGTAGAAATGGCATCCTTTTGTGCTCCCAGGGGACTTGTTTTGAAAAATGCCTCTTTCCCCCCAGCTCAAGAGTGGTGAGTTATACAACTTTTGCAGTTTTGCCTAACTGATGGTTCAAAAGAGGTATCTCCCCTTGACAATGGAGCCATTGACTGAGCTGGAAGGTTTCTGAAAGCCAGAATCATGCACCTTCTGTCCACATGGTGCCTGGTTTATAGAAACAGCTCATTTATTGAATGCAATGAGAACGAATGAAGGAAAAGTGACCCTTAAATTTACTCTGTGACTTTTAAAATCTTTGTAAATCCTTAACCTCTTTTATGGAACCAACCTAAGATCTATTCACGCGTGGGTTGGCCCATTTGGGGATGGGGGTTGTCTGCGGTGCGTATAAAGCGTGAACCTCACTAATTAGGCTTTCTGGCATGGAACTTCTGAGTCAGATGAGGAACGTGGCACCTTCACCTGAAGTTCCTTGATGTTTCTGAGATGCTGACCACTCAATACTCTTTGCATTTTGATACAGTCAACGAAATATACAAGTAACAAGAGGGTTTTTTTTTTTTACATGAATAATTTTTAATTTACTTGACTCATTTCTGTGTCCACATAGCAGTTAAAATGTTCCCCCTGGGATCCACATATGAGCCCATGCTCTGTCAGGATTCTCCAGCTGCATCTGCTTTGCTGTGGTCTGTTAGGAAGCACGGAACTTTGGGACAAGGACATATCTAGGTCCTCGTCCTGGGCTTGACTTGAGGATTCTAGCATCACTGAACCTCAAGTGTCTTGTGAAACATCCAGGTTAGGATGCATCCTGCAGAGGACGGGGGAGAGGGGTGGTGTTCACCACGTGTGTTAATGGCTCTGGACAAAGCATAACAGTTTCATAGGATTAGAGAAAACTAGTTGGTGTCTGTGTGCGTTACAGAATCTTGGAGTTGGACGTATGCAGGAATCAGCAAAGTACAACCTGTGGGCCAAATCTGGCCCCTTGCTTGTTTTTATAAATAAAGTTTTATTGGCACATAGCCACATCCATTTGTTTACAGATTGTCGATGGCTGCTTTCCCACTGCCATGGCAGCACTGAGTAGTCGCAACAGAAGTTGCATGGCCTGAAAAACAAAATGTTTTACTAACTGGCCCTTAATGGGAAAAGTTTGCTGACCCTCTTCTCAATCCCAATGCCTTCATTTTTATCAACGCAGGATTGCGGTTTGGCCTCTGAGATAATAAAACCCAAGTCTGGAGCTCTTTCCATCTTTCTGGAATTTTCCAAAGTGTGGCCACAGGGCCAGCTACATCAGAATGTCCCTGACCTGGGAATCTGAATTTAACAAGCAGTCCAGGTGGTCCTCAATTCTAGAATTTAAGAAGCAAGTGCTGGGTACCTTCCTTCCTCCCTAAATTCTTCAAACTGTGTAAGCATTCATCAATCTGATAGTTGACACCTCACTTGCAATATCTTAATTCCAAGCTTTTCCTGTTCATAAACAAAGAAAAGCAGCTCTGTTGTTTTCCAGTTCTTTTTACATTTTCACATAAAGCTGTAGACATAGAGGGATGTATGGGTAGACCTCGAGATACTGTAAGCTTGGTTCCAGAGCACCACAATAAAGCAAGTCACACTAATTTTTTCGTTTCGCAGCACATGTAAAAGTTATGTATAGGGAATTCCCTGGTGGTCCAGTGGTTAGGACTCTGTGCTTTCACTACCAAGGGTGAGGGTTTGATCCCTGGTCCGGGAACTAAGATTCCCGCAAATCAAGGCAAGGCCAAAAATTAAAAATAAAAAAAGAAAAGAAAAATTAAGTTATGTACAATATATATACTATCCTGTAGTCTATTAAGCATACAATCACACTGTGTCTAAAAAAAGTGTCCATACCTTAATTCAAAAATACAAAACAAAACAAAAAAAAGCACAATTTCAGTAGTAACGTCAAAGATCACTGGTCACAGATCAACATAACAAATATCATCATCGTGGAAAAGCTTGAACTGTGAGAATTGTCAAAATGCGACACAGACGGGAAGTGAGCCAGTGCGGTTGGAAAAAGGATCCCAGCAGACTTGCTCAGGGTAGGGTTGCTGCAGGGCGTCCATTTGTAAAAGCACAGTCTGTGCAAAGTGCACTAACGTGCGCTGAGCGTAGTAACATCCTGGCGCGCTGTTCCTCTGTAACACGGTGTTGTGTCCTGTTGTTCCCCAGCCTCCCATCGTGCCCAAAGTGTGCAGCGAGGGCGACACCTCCAACTTCGAAGCTTACCCCGAGAACGACTGGAGCGTGGCCCCTCCCGTGTCACAGAAAGATCTGGAAGTCTTCAAGAACTTCTGAGCGTGGGCTCCCCACCTGGAAGGTATAGCTTTTTTTTTTTTTTTTTTTTTTTAATATCAAGGCATCTCTTATTTCATTCATTAATTTTATCAGTTGAATTCTGTTTTTTTCTTTCTTTCTTTTTTTTTAACATATACATGTATCTCTTCTTTTTCAAATTCTTTTCCCATTTAGGTTGTTACATAATATTGTGCCCAGTTCCCTATGCTCTACAGTAGGTCCTTGTTGGTTGAACTTATTTACACAACAGAAACAGACTCAGAGAACGAACTTATGGTTACGAGGGGGGGAGGGTCGGGGGGAGGGATACACTGGGAGTTCAGGATTGATACGTACACACTGCTGTATTTAAAATGGGTAACCGACAAGGTGTATCTTTATTTTTACTAGTTAAAAATCGGCGAGGTTGACAGAACCTCATGTGCAGGAGGTCTTGCCTAGACCGAGTGGGGCTCCTCTCCCCCGTTCCGGCACGAGCGATAGAGCAGAACCAGCCAGAGGCCTTTCCAGGGCAGCAGAAGACACAGCCGGTGTGTGTGGGCCGCACGGCCAGAGCACCGGCCTCACCACGAGCATCTCACGCCCCGGCCCCACCTGCCGGGGCAGGATCTGTACCAATAAATAAGGCTCCTAGGAGACGGGTGCACCTGCACATTGGAGAAGCCTAGCTCTTGTGCCTCCTTCCTGGAATCCCCGAGGTCCACACCAAAGTACTTCCCAAGTATTTTCAGAAGGACTCTTGGGTCTCTTTTTGTTAAAAAAGGAACACCTCGTAGGAAATTTGCTAAAGTTAATTTGAGATTTAAAAGAAATGATTTTGAGTCTCTTATGTCCACGAACCTTTGAAGGTCTCTGACGACTTTGAAGGTCTAGTTTATTTAGTTAGTTATTGAGTTAGTTTAATTGCGTTTTATTTTTCTCCCCGGTATCTAGGGGTTGGTTTTTATTTTTTTAATTTTTATTTTTTATTGAAGTATAGTTGATTTGCAATATTGTGTTAGTTTCAGGTGTAGCAAAGTGATTCCGTTGTATATGTGTATAAATTTTTTTCAGATTGTTTTCCATTGTAGGTTTTTACAATATATTGAGTATAGTTCCCTGTGCTATTCGGTAGGTCCTTGTTGTTTATCTATTTTATACATAGTAATGTGAATCTGTTCATCCCAAATTCCTAATATATTCCCTCCCCATTTTTCCCCTTTGGTAACCATAAGTTTGTTTTCTGTGTCTGTGAGTCTGTTTCCTTTTTGTAAATAAGTTCATTTGTATCATTTTTTTTCTAGATTTATAGTGGAATTATTTTTAATGTACTTTGGCCAGTGGCAGGGGCAGTATTTGATGACATTCTTGATGAACCTTTGGAAGTCAGGAGATCATTTCATAATCACATTGCTTTCTATTTATTCAACCAGTTTGCATTTTCTTCTTCTAAAAGCCAGACACATTCATGTTTGAATCTATCTCAGTAATTTTACCGGCTGGTATTTTCCACTGAGCGATTAGGTGTGATGATTCTATGCGAGAAGATATTCTTTCATGAAGCGAAATCTAATCCCATAGGTGAGACCCAAGTTCAGCTTCATTACAGGATTCCGGAGCTATGTTCTGGAGCTGTGTGACTTAATCATGCATCTTTGTGTGGATTACTGCTTTTCAGCAGGTGGAGATGGATTTGAAGACAGCTGGCAGGGGACCTCTCACCTCCCTGTGCGTTGTAGCTTTCTGCATCATAAAATGTTTTGTCTGGTTGTATAATCCTACAGCAAAGCACGTTGAAACTAGGATCTGTTTTTGCTTGAGTGATGAATCTTTCTCATGGATGAGGAGGGGCTAGTTCTGTGGATGTCAACACCATAGAACCTTAAAAACCCACCTTTAAAATACTGTTCCATGTCTCTTGTTAGGCATCTTCTCTCCTTAGAATTCAGGCTTGTGGGTCTTTGCAGTAAGAATTCCAAAGGAAAGTTTGGTTTCTTTCGTGCTATTATTGTTGTTGTTGTTCTTAGGATGACAAACTTTACCCAGGTGTTTAAAAACTAACAAAATCCTTTGTCTAATTTCACGCCAGCAACAGGGTGATTTGAGCCTGCCTGGGACAGATGGCTGTCCCCAGGCAGACCTGAAGAAGCATCTTCTTAACGGGATAAGGACTTTTCCACATCTATATACACCCGGATGTATACAAAGAGATTGCAGAGCCATTGACGTTTGTGGACCTAGAATTATTTAAGCAACTGGAAATCGACTGCACAGTAGGACATTTTGAAAAATTGTTTGGTTGTAGATTTTATCTTCTTTTTAGGCTTGTGTTCCTACTGGGATATCCTGGGGGTTTTTTTCTCGTAGACTTTATAAGTTTGAGCTGAACTTGTTCAGATACAACCACAGATTCTGTGTTTGTGCCTGTGCGTGTGTGTGTGTGTGTGTGTGTATAAAAAGGACGGTGTGCCTGGAGCAGGGAAATTGTGCAGTGAAGTAAATGTTCCTACTTTCCAGAGCCTATGGTGTTTATGTTTCAGATTTTTTTTTCAAGAATCTATTCTCTTGGGGACAAATTTTAAAAGTATGACATGTGCATTTTTTATCATCTCATATGCATTTTATGGTTATATGTGAAGAAAATATCATACGACGGTCTATATCCAATGTCTTCAATGCTTTGTGTCTGGTAGCCTTGGGTCATGAATCCAGGATGACAGGGAAGGAGATGTGGGTTTGAACTTTAGTGCAAGACTAGCCATTGACCATGAATGTTATTCAAGGAATTTTCTCTATTGCATTAAAAAATTTCATACTCTGTAGGGGGATGGCTATCTATTAATATTCCAGGTTAAATCCGTGGACCAAAACGCATCTCCCAAAGCAAACTAGTAGCTTTCTGTATTGGCTCAATGAACTTATGCAAATGTTTTCTTTTCCCTTTGGTTTTAGGAAAAGTAAGAAACGAAAAGGTACGATGGAAGTGTTTGAACCTCCCTCGTTTCCGCTTAGTTTCACTTCTTCCTGTCAATGTTCAGTCCATCTGGTTTCATAGACCAGGTCGGCTTGTGCAGAATAACCATTGCGTGAGATTCGTTTCTCTTTGGACGTGAGGGTGAGGGTCCCCGAGGCGTGCTCTGCTGTGCCTTCCCCTTAGCACTGATCGTGAAAGCCAGGTGTTGAGTGGGTCGCCACGAGTGTTGCTGTTTAAACATGGGTCTTCCCAGAAGCAGTGCCTGGGCAGAGGTCCTTGGTGTCTGTCTCGTCCCTCATGCATTTCCTTCTCTACTCTCTGCTTCTGCTTTCTGATTCTAAACTTTGCCGTGAAAACCTAAAGGCGCCGCCCATATTCTGTTGGCTGTGACTCAGCTGGAAACACAGCATTGCTCAAACTTGTTATGCATCCGATCATAGGGCCCAACCATGGCCTTCTCCACGGAGGTCTGTGCATTTAAGAAGTAGGTTCCAGAGCCTTCAGTGGCTGCAGGGATGTACCCAGTAGATCTCCGAGATCTCCTCTCCTGCATCCTCCCTTTTCCTGCCAAGAAAGGTCCAGCTCCTTGGGCAGCCGGCATGGGGCAGAGTATGCCCCACAGGTGTGTTGGTGTCAAGTGCTGGGTGCCCCCCGAGCTCTCAGCCCCCTCCCAGGCCTCTGCAGCTTACGTGTTCTTGGGTTACCTGGCAGGTTCTTTGCCATCAACACTTTTTCCTGTGCTGGGCCAGGAAGGCTTTTCTTCCTATAGCCCTTGCCTACCTCTCTCTTCTGCAGGCACATCTGGGGGTGTGGAGAGCTGCCATTTGCAAAAAATCATACATTTTTTTTTACCGTAGCAAAAATGTCAAAGGAGATGTAGTCACCTATCAGATTTGGCCAGTTTCCCCTCACGAATCCAAAGACAAGGGCTGTGTCTATTTGAAGGTGACATGAAGGCAACTTACACCTATAAAAGCTTTAAATTGAAGGCACTAAATCACCGCCTTCTCATAAATGACCTCGTCTTCAAATAGAAACCAACTCCATAGGTGAGAGTGAGTCCAAAATTTAGTAAAATAAACCCTTGACAATGAGTAGCTCAATAAAAATTTATTTTCCAAGGGTGCGCTTGGATAAATGTTCCCACAGAACTGTATTTTCAGTCTGTACTTTGCAGGCACCGTGCTCTTTGGATGAAGCCATGGGCCAACGGGCTAAAATTTTACCACGTAATTCCTGCACTGTTTCATCGTTGAATGTCAGAAGGTTAAATCAGCAAAGCAAACCTGCACGGAGATGTAGACCCACGAGGAAAAACATGTCTCGTGTCTTCTGACTATAAAAATAAACAATTATTATTTGGAGCCTTATGCTTAAAAAAATACAAAATAAATGAAACACCTTTCCGGAACACAGTGCAAAATTGTACATACACACGCTCCCTATGCATATTTTTTTGGGTTCGCTCTTCATGTCCAGGATTTAATTTATGAGACGAAAATAGTACAAGAATGCATGAAAACACATTGCCTTAATTTTGAACAAATATGCAGGGAAAACAAAAGTTCAAATGCGTTGATGATTTGGTTCTTTAAAAACGTTGTCATTGACCATCAGCCGTGCAAAACCTTGAAAATGAAGAGGAATTCCAGGAGTACCAGATGGTGTTTGTCTCACCTTCCAGACCCTCATGCCCATTTAATTATACAAAGCGCTACCTGCTGGTGGCCAGGGCATAAATTAAATGGTCTGACGTAATGCAAAGATGGGTGTGATCAAAATGAGTCTTAAGCACATGGCACGCACGCTCCCTATGTATGACCGAAAACTAGTTCACTCCCTGGAGGCCTTCTGCCATGTTCACGTATCGGATCAGAAATAATCAGGGTGCAGAGTTTTGAGGGAAATTCATATCCATCAGCACAGCCTTCAGAGCCGGAAAAGCACAGATTTATTTTTGTTTTCTGCAATTTGACAAGTTGGTAAATGACAATGCTATTTAAAAAGTCTTCAGGAAACACATGTATTGCAAGAGGTGGATTGAGGTGGGTCTTGTTTTCCTAAGGGGATTGTCGCCAGCCTGCTTTGATAGGCATCTGTGAAGCTGAGAAGGAGATAAAATCACAGCTGATCATACGGCATAATGTTCATGGTCACAGAAGTTGGAATCCCACTCAGCAGAAATGTATCGTTTGCCAGCAATGGAAAAGTCGTGATTTATGCTCTCCACATGTCACAATATGCAAAAGAAACTCCAGTAACCAGGTAACAGGTGTCCATGTCACACCATCACGTTGCTTTAAAACGCCACCTCCTGTTCCTTCTCCTGGGGCAGCTGCACCATCAGCTGTTTATAAATGTCCTGTGCAGTGTTTGGTTTCCTTCTGTCCGTCTCTACGTCGGGACTAACCTGCTGCCAGCCATGGCGTCACCAGTAGCGCTGAGCAGTTGAGTGACATGACACACATTTGCCCTTTCTACGTACAACCTAAGTTGCCTCTCAATTTGGAACCACTGTAACTGTGAAATACAGCTCCATCATGTTCACGCGAGACCCCGACCCGCCGCCCTGTAGGCACCGAGGGCCGCCCACCCAGGTGAACTCTGCAGGCTGCACCCAATCCCATCAGAGCATGAAAATCCTCGCGTTAGCTGCAGGTGCAGGAGAGATTGGATTTTTTTTTCCAGCCCTTTGATTTTGCATCACGAAATTTACACCATCACAGAAGCCCTTGATGGCTCCCAATTAAGATTTGAAGTGAGATGCCTGCATTATTCTTTTTCCAGGGGTCCGTCTCCCTGGCGTGTGTTTTACACCTGTTGGGCACATCCTACGTACTGTATGTACCCTCTATCCCTGTTTCTGACTCATTAGTTCAACTTCCGTGGATGTTGTTGAGTTACCAAAAGCAAAGAGAAAAGCACATGCACAGTTGTCTTAATATATTTGAGTAGTGGTGTGTGTGTGTCTGTCTGTCTGTCTGTCTTGTTGGAGGTGGAATGGGGGGGGATGCTTTCACCAAGCATAATGTTTTCACATCAAGCTTGTTTTTGCAGACCCTGTGGGGTTGCATCCAAGGAGCAGTGCTTCATAATCAAAAGGAAATACTCTGTAACAGTTTCCTCTAAATTATTGTGTCTTCAGATGTTCTGTTGATCTTCCACGGTGGACTCCTCCGTTATTTAAGTAAAAGTCATTACATGTTTGCTTTTGCAACTGGGATTTGAAGCCTTTGTGCTCGCAGGCCGTCTTTCCTGGTTCCCTGTGATGCTTTTCCACCTCTGCAGGACGGTCAGAGCTTCCTTCTTTCTTGTGGGATGAAGTGCCTGGGCCAGTGTGGCACGTCCCCAATGAGTCACACTCGGAGCCCCGCCGGGCCATCGCAGCTTCTCATGTGGATTAAAAAACCCTGTCAATTCCTTGCACAATGAAAATCACTGTGATTTGTATATATACCCTAGGAAAATTTTACTGCTGTCTAATTTATGGAATAATACTATTGATTCTAGGTTTGTTTAATAAAACTTTGTATCTTTTAAGATGAAGTCTGTCTCTGGTCTGCTTCTTTGGTCACAGGGAAAGCTGTAGCTTTTTCTGCTTTCATCTAGCCTAGGTGTCGGAAGTCTTTCTTTTTCTTTTTAATTTTTTATATTTTACTGAGATATAATTGACCAAAAAATTATGTTTGTTTCAGGTTTGCAGCATAATGATTCTGTATATGTATATGTAGCAGAAAAACACCCCAGTATGTCTATCTAACATCCGTCCCCTTACATAGTTACAAAATGTTTTTCTTGTGCTGAGAACTTTCAAATTCTCCCTTAAAACAAGTTTCACATACATGATACAGTATTTTCTTCTGCAGAGGGCCAGATGGTTAATATTTTGGGCATTGCAGGACAAGCAGTGTGCAAAAGCAGCCCTAGACGGTATGTAAATGAAAGGGCGTGGCTGTGTTCCAGTAAAGTTTTATTTATAAAAAGCAGCTGGGGGGCTGGATTTGGCCATGCTTTGCCAGCCTCTCATCTAGTACCCGAGGGTGTCTTTGCCAGTCGCCTTTGCAGTTTGTTCAAAATGTGCCTCCACCATTGTCATCAAAAACTAAAATATTTTAAAATTTCATTCTCATCACTCACATAGCTTGGCGCCCAGCTTTCCAAGTTACCTTTGCAATTTGCTAAAAACAATCTCCCTTCCTCGCTGTAAGTCAACCCGTGTGTGATCTGTAACATTCATATCACACTGGTACAGCCAGGTACCAGGCGTCACACCAAAATGAGGCTCACGTAAGAGCCTGTTTATTCCTTGGTGACCACACTTGTCCACCTCTGCTCATGGAATTCCTTTGGGAACGTCCCCACAGACAGGCACGGCAACTTAGGGTCCGGCTGCAAACCTTCTGGCAGTGACGGTCTAGAATTTCTATAGAGTAGGTGCTTAGGGGGTGACATTCTGGTTTGGGAGAGGGAGAGAGAGAGAGAGAGAGTGTGTGTGTGTGTGTGTACGTGTGTAGGCACACACGCATATCCATGCATATTTTGGGAGAAAATGAGAAAGAGGGTTTTTGAGATTGTTTTGGGTTTTGATGGAGATTGTCCACGGAGTCTGTGTTGCGAAGGAGCTAAATTCTTCTGTCTCCTCTGCCATTTTGGATGCCCTCATTGGTTTCTTTTTTTTCCCTTCTCCTTTTTTTTTTTTTTCCTTAACAATACTCTGTTCATGGAAGTCTGGAAGCCAATCTCATTTTGCGTTCTCGTTACAGAATCCAACCACCTTGACTCAAGAAGTTAAGGAAAAACAGGTGTGGTCTCAATCTGAGGCTGCCTCAGGTATTGCCTGCAGAAAAAAATTTTTTTTCTGTTTTTGGAGCTCCTCCTCCATACAGGACAGTAAGATACCTGCTTTACAGGTTTTTTTGGTTTTTTTTAATTGTAATATGTTTGGCATATAGCATTCTGATAGGTGTTCCACGTGTTGCTTTGGTACATTTATATATCACAGTATGATTGCCCTTGTAGCAATAGCTATCATCTCTATCAGGTTACCTAATTATCATTTTTGTGTGTGTGTATGTGGTGGGAATAATTAAGAACCAGTCTCTTAGTAAGGGTGACGTTTATTATACAATATTATTGTCTGTAATCACTGTGCTCTGCATTAAATCTCCAGGACTTATTTACCTACTAGTTGCAACTTTATACTCTCTGATCAACATCTCTCCTATTACCCCTCCACCCCACAGCCCCAGTAACCACCTTTTAACTCTGTTTCTATGAATTTGACTTTCTTAGATTCAGCAAATAAGTGATATCATACCCTGTTTGTCTTTCTCTGTCTGGTTTATTTCACTTAGCATAATGCCCTCTAGGTCCATCTGTGTTGTCAAGAATGGCAGGATTTCCTCTTTTATGGCCAAGTAATATTCCATTGTATGTATCCGTACGCCACATCTCCTTTATTCATTCCTCTGTTGACAGACACTGAGGTTGTTTCCACGTCTTGACTGTTGTGAATAATGCTACTGTGAACCTGGGGGTGCAGATACCTCTTCAAAATGCAAATCAAAACCACAGTGAGATACGACTTCACACCTGTCAGAATGGCTATTATCAAAAAGATAACAAACAACAAATGCTGGAGAGGGTGTGGAGAAGAGAGAACCCTCCTACACTGTGGGTGGGGATATAAACTGGTGCAGCCACTATGGAAAACAACATGGAGGTGAGGGTCCTCAGAAATTAAAAGTAGAATTACCAAATGATCCAGCAATCCCACTCCTGGGCACGCGCTACCATTTTAACATTTAAAAATAGGATATCCGCCCCCTCCTTTAAAGGTAACAAAATTGAGGCCAGGAAAGGCTAAGTTATTCACACAGAGTCTCCTAGTTAATAAATCATGGAGCTGAGATTCAAACTCCGTGTGATTCCTGCTTATTCCAATGCACCACATGACGTTTCAATAATAAAAATACTAGGACGGTCACTGAAGAAACAAAGAACCAGATTCTCTATATTTGGAGGAAATCATTGGATGCCGGGCAAACTGTCAAATGCTGAACACCTCCAGTCAGTGGATTGATAAGAGCATTGACAGTTGGATGCTTTGCTTTGTCTTCAGGCAGAAAACCATGATCTACTTGAACCCTTTTGAAAGTCAAAGTTATTAACAGGCAAATTACCTTCCAGAAATGCAGGCGAGAGACTATTTTATAAACCTGTGAAGCTACGAGCACAGATAAACATTTATTTTTAAATTGTGGTTAAAAAGTGCATCACAGGAGATCTACCCTCAATAAAATTTTAAGTACAAAGCACAGTATTGTCAAGTATAGATGTTACTGAACGCAAGTTCGTGTGCCCGACGTACAGTCGGAGTTTGGAGCAGAGAAAGGTTTATTGCAGGGCTTGCCAGGAGACTGGTGTCTCGTGCTCAGAAAATCCCAAACTCCCTGAAGGGTTTCCGCAAAGCATTTTTAAAGGCGAGGGGAGGGAGGGGTGTGGTTGGTTGTGGCACCTCGGTGCTGGAATCCTTTGTTCTTGCATCTGTCCAGGAAGGTCAGGTCACTATGTTCCTGTAAACCTCCAACAAGACACATGTTATTCTCTGTTCTGCAACCTTTTATCTCTATATAAACCGAAAAGTGTTTTACTGGTAAAGGTCAGAGCCGCGAGAATGTGCCATCGTGTATATTTCAGGCCACAGGCAACGTTCTTTTACAAAACGTGCAGAGCCAGCATCTCTGAGCCCAGGCAACAGAGCACAAAGGTCAAAGGAACAGGTAACTGGTTTTCCCTGTTACGTAGGCACCGTCAAGTACAGCAGCTCCCTAGGATGTATTGCTCTCACATAACCGAACTGGGTACCCGCTGAACAGTGAGTGACCGCCTCCCACCGCGCCCCTCTCCCCGCTGCCCCTGGCCCCTGGCACCCACCTTTGGGGCTGGGTCTCGGATTTCACCCGAAATGTTTGCAGTTCTCAAGAACATCGTGGAGAATAGACTGAGGCTTTGGTATCTGGTTATAAAGGTCTGGCTTGGAGCCCACTGCACATTCAGCTTTTATAGTCCCCCAGGGAGGGCCGTGTCTTGGAAAGCCACTGGCTGAACAATGGTTCTTTCTCGTGAATCAGAATTTGTGTGCAGGCTGTTAAAAACCAGTGCCTTAGAAAAAGCGGAAAAAAAAAAAAATCCACAGAAGGCAAAGTTTTTAAAGTGATGTCATTCCAGTAAGTGGGAAAGAACAAAGGTTAATTTGGCCCACGGAGATCGGAATTTTGGCAGTTCTTATGCACGGTGCTTATTTTTGTCAAGCTGGAGAATCACGACCCAATGCCCAAAAGGCAAAGGGGGGGGTTGGCCTTGTGCAGAGGACATTCTAATACCCGAGAACTCTCCATTTCCCGGTGGCCAGATGCTTATTTATTTATTTTCTTCAACTGATATCCTTTTATTTTAAAAAAAAATTATTTATTTATTATTTATTTTTGGCTGCGTTGGGACTTCGTTGCTGCGCGCGGGCTTTCTCTAGTTGCGGCGAGCGGGGGCTACTCTTTGTTGCGGTGCGCGGGCTTCTCATTGCGGTGGCTTCTCGTTGCGGAGCACGGGCTTCAGTAGTTGTGACACGTGGGCTCAGCAGTTGTGGCTCGCGGGCTCTAGAGCGCAGGCTCAGTAGTTGTGGCGCACGGGCTTCGTTGCTTTGCGGCATGTGGGCTCTTCCCGAACCAGGGCTCGAACCCGTGTCCCCTGCATTGGCGGGCGGATTCTTAACCACTGCACCACCAGGGAAGTCCCTGGCCGGATGTTTAGATCCTTGGCTTTTTCTTGGGAATCTGTTGTCTTTTTCCTTCCTAAGGGAAGGAGCCCCCGTGACCTATTTGGGGGAATTTATGCCGCTTTCAGAATGTCATCTTAAAGAATGGGGGCTTTAGCAGAGATCCCCTAATTTGTGCTTTTCAAGCCTTTACTGTGGTCATGGTGGGAAACCTATTTGGCATATTTAGCAGAACCATCCAGAATTGAAACCACATTTCAGGCTTGGGTCTTTTGTGGGAAACCCATTGGTGACTGCTCTGAATCCCCCTTTTTTTTCCTCACATGAACTCCAAGCTCTGTGTTGCTGATTTCACAAGGGACCGAACACTAGGGAGGGGTTAGAAGAAAGCTTTAGCTCTCTTTCCCATCCTGTCTGTGAATTTAAAACTTGATCCTCTTTTTTACCCCTTCATTTCCATTGTTCACCATGGCACACACCAGCCTTCTGGCTCATCTGTGCATTTTACAGTATGCTTATCAATGCTCTGTCTTTCTGGACTCATATTTTCTTTTCTCCAGCCCTTATTCCCAGTCTCTGCACATTTGTACTTTGACAAAAAGTTGGTCCAGTGTTTTTTTCTTTTTTAGTTTGTTCTTTTGTTTGTTTGCTTGTTTTACAACTGTTGGGTCGAAATTGCCATGGGCATTGCCTGTGGCTGTTACTTTTTTACAGTCTGCTCTGGGATGCCGGTTGGACAGATTTTCCTTGCTAACGGTGGTGGAAGGTCTTTGTCAGCTCTTGGCAGCTGGTGATGGGGTAGCCAGCCCTCCACAAGAGGTTTCCAGCTCTCATTTAAGATCTGTTACGGACTGGGGTTCTTGGCCTCCTTAATCAATAGAAATTGATCGGAGGCCAGACAAGAAGTTCAGACAAAGGTTTACTGGGGTCCCTGCTGCAGCAGCGGGGGAGCGAGAACAGGTAACAGGTGCCCTGGCCCCGCTCCCCGAGGAGGGGGGAGCTGGTTCCTTCTATGGGGTGAGGGTAGGGGTGTGTCCCAGGGGTCGGGCCAGAGGGGTGGCTTAGGAAGTCTGCCCACCCCTTTGGTGGTGTCGAGTGCAGGGGGCATGCACACAGTACCCCACTTCTGCTCCGGGCTCTTCAAAAGTGGCAGCTGCGTTTTTTGGTCTCTTTGTATCTTTTGTCCAGAATTTGCCCCAGCTGTGCATGCACACAGTTATTTTTAGTCCCATGCAGTCTGTTTATATTTTGTTGCCGGAAGAGAGGTGTGTCCAGGTTCAGGCGCTGCGGACCTGCAGCAAAGGGTCCCGGGTCCCAGCCAGTCTCAGATCTGGAGAGACGTTTGGACTCCTGGGTACCTGGAAGGGTTCTCTTTTCAAAAGGGGAAGAGATGCTGGTGGAATTCCATGTGCCTTTCTCTTCGCTCTCTCAAAGCAGAGGGTGAGTTCTTGTGGCTCCAGAATTCAGCGTGTCCTTGTCAGGTACGGAAGACCCCGACATTTTTAACCATTTTCCTATGTGTCCATCCCACAGTTTTCATTTTATTTCCTGCATCTCATTTGGCTCTTACCTTTGACATTTTCTATTGGTTTTCACTGAAGATCGGCTTCATTTTCTGCACTTGTACAAATATTCTTTCAGTCATGACAAATAATCCTCATTCTAAGCTCCCGATAGATGTCCTGTTTCCACCCAGGCAAGATAAATTTGGTAACCCACTTTAAAAAGACGTTCACCATTTTTCGAGGCGACTGGTTAACCCCTCAAACTGGTAATGTTGCATATGTAAAGCAATTATTTAAAACAGCTTTGGAATTGTAGTATTTAAGTCGTGCAACATTTCATTAACAGTCTAAATGTAATGAAGGAAGGTGTGCTGATCTCTCAGGGGAGAGGGGCGCTCTCCACACGCCGTGGGGCACGGGACGTCCCCCATCGGAGTCATCCAGCCCCAAACGTCAGTAGCACTGAAGTTCAGAGACCCTGGACCTTAGCATAAGACTCTGTCCATCCACCTACCTATCTATATCTGTCTGTCTATCTGTCTGTCTGTCTATCTATCTATGTCTGTCTATCTATCCATCGTTTGCACCGTTTCTTTAAAGACTTTGCTCAACTATCTTCTCATGAAGGGGTCCCTCCTGCATCGTATTTAAAATTTCCACTCATTTCTCCTGCCACTACTCACCAACCCCTTCCTTCATGTATTTTTCTCCGTAGCACTGAGCACTTTCTAATGGGTTATGTACACTTTTCTTACTTATGTTTATTGTCTGTCTCTCCCCATTATAATGCAAGCTCCATGGAGGCAGGGAGGTTGGTCTCTGGTTTTGTTCAGCGTTGTATGTCTGGCGCCTGGAACAGTTGTCAGCACATGCAAGGGCATCCTCATATAAAACTCTGTTCTGTGTAGTTTCTCTGCCACTAAGTGTAGAGCAACTTACTGCACTTTCCTTTGCAATGAGGGGATGGTCTCCTATTGCGGGCAGGGTGCCCTTATGTAATTTATGTATTTAATTGCTGAAAAGAAGAGAATTTTTTTGCATTTTGTACAGCGCAAACCATGCTTTATATAAAATAGTGTGCATGTATATACACACGTGGTTGCATCTTTGTGTGTGTGTGGTGTGAGGCAGGGATCCCCATCCCCCAGGCCATGGACCGGTGCCGGTCCGTGGCCTGTTAGGAACCGGGCCGCACAGCAGGAGGTGAGCGGCGGGCGAGCGAGAGAAGCTTCATCTGTATTTGCAGCCGCTCCCCATCACTCACATTACCGCCTGAGCTCCTCCTCCTGTCAGATCAGCCGTGGCATTAGATTCTCATAGAAGCGCAAACCCTACTGTGAACTGCACACGCGAGGGATCTAGGTTGCACGCTCCTTATGAGAATCTAATGCCTGATGGTCTGAGGTGGAGCTGAGGCGGTGATACTAGCGCTGGGGAGAGGCTGCAAATACAGATTATCATCAGCAGAGACGTTTGACTGCACAGAGACCATAATAAATCAACTGCTTGCAGACCCATATCAAAACCCTATCAGTGAGTAGCAAGTGACAATTAAGCTGCATCTTACGGAGTAGACTGGACATAAGCCACTCATGTCGGATGTCACTGTCTCCCATCACCCCCAGGTGGGACCATCTAGTTGCAGGAAAACAAGCTCAGGGCTCCCACTGATTCTGCATTATGGTGAGTTGTATCATTATTTCATTATACATTACAACGTAATAATAATAGAAGTAAAGTGCACAATAAACGTAATGTACTTGAATCATCCTGAAACCATTGTGTCCCCCCCCCCCCACCCCCGCCCCCTGGTCCGTGGAGAAATTGTCTTCCACGAAACCGGTCCCTGGTGCCAAAAAGGTTGGGGACCACTGGTGTGGGGTGTGTATCTGGTGTGTGTATGTGTGTGTATATCTGGGGTCTGTGTGTGTGTATCTGGTGTGTGTGTGTGTGTGTGTGTGTGTGTAGCAATCGTTTCTAGAAAAAGATCTAGAAACAAAATTCTGGATCCAAAGGATTTGCTCAATTAAATTATGATCAGATACTGCCCGTTGCAACCCAGAAACACTTTTATCAATTTACACCCATCAGCAGAGAATAGAAGTTTCTCATAGCCTTTTCCACAGCAAGTGGACAGGCCAGCTTTTATAGTGTTTGGTAACTGGATTGGTTTAAAGAAGTGATATCTCAATATTTTCAATCCACATTTATGAGTGAGATTTTGCACATAGTCACATGTTTTGGGCTTTCACATTTCTTTTTTTTTGAATTGCCTGTCCTTTGCTTAACTTTTAGCAAATCATTATAAATCACCCTTCACCATTTCTTCAACTTCTGAACTTAGCAAATAATCCCATTGAAAGGGGCTTTCTTATTATTTTAGGTTATTAAGACCACATGAAACTTGTATTAATTTTATTTTTTTATTAACGCCCACTGTATACTTTGTTTTACCATCCATGTGTAGCGTTTGCGTATACATTAGCAGATGTAGATCTACGATGTTTCTCTAACATCTGAAAGTAAGTTAACAGGGGTTTTGAAGCATGTTATTGTTCTTCTGGCCAGTTGTTCTGAACATTAGGGGGTTGCAGCATATTCTGTTTCTACATTGAGAATATTCCTCTTCTCAAATTTATTCTTCTGCTTTCTGTTTAACCGAAAGCTGCCAGTGGAAGGCAGTTGTCTCCTAAATTTACACATAGGCTCCTGGGTCTTTTAGTTTGCTTTAAGAACCATTTAGTAGCTCAGAATATATCTTTCTGGATTTTCACTCCACATTTATTTTTCCGTCAGTCCCCACCGTCATCGGTATCTTGATCACACTCAGAAAACCATTTAGCGGCTTGCCAGGCGCAATGAACCCCGTAAATATCCTGCTGCTCTAATCCCTTGAGACCAAGAATACAGAACTCAGCTGTAGTGGTGTTACCGAACTCAGGTGTCACTGCTCACCACTCCAAAGCCAATACTCGAGAGGCAGGCGTTGGTAGAAAAGAAAGTTTGCCTTATTCCGGATGGTGGCAACTGGGGGAGAAGGCGGACTCATGTCTAAAAGCCACCTCTCCCCTGCTGATCAGTGGGCAGGAGCTTTGAAAGGGGAGTTTCAAGGCGGAGGGACGGGGCCACATGCAGAAACAGCACAGTCAGCTCTGATAGTCATCTTGAAATTGGTCACGTGGTGGTCTATCAGGATCCTCTTGACTGTTTTCAGTACAGTTGGTCTTCAGTTCCGAGGTCAGTTTGTTCCCACCTCCTTGAGGCCAGTTCTCGGAATTGTGGCAGCTTATGTCGTGGCTACAGCCTGGTCATCGTGCAGTTCACTTCTTCCACCCGGCGGGGGTTTCTGTATCTGCAACACAGCTCCCAGGATACGATCTATAGTCCCTGAGGAGGGACTAAACGTCCTTGACTTGGTTTAATGGCTCAACTCTTATTATTTGGTTTTGTTTGACTGCTTTCCTTTGCTTCTGCATTTTCTCACTTCTCTGATTAAAGTTGTTCTTTGGCTAAAGTTCTTCTACAGAAGAGAGGCAGGTGGAGGGCATTGGGTGGGGGAGTGTCTGTCCTGAGAAGGCCGCGTAGGGTCTTGCTCTGTTTCAGTGCTACAGAGGCGTAGAAGGTCTTAGGTGGTGGTGTGCTTTGTAAACCAGTTCTACCGGGGGAAAGAAGGCCCTGACGCGTAGCTTCTGCCGATGTCCGTGGTGTCAGTACTTAATCCCGCCGTGACTGATTTCAAGCTGCGGACAGTTGAAGAGCTGGCTCACAAAGATCTTCAGAATTTAAGTCGCCTTCCCAGAGCTGGAAGAAGCCAGCTCTTACTGTCCGGATGGTGGCAACGGGGGGAGAAGGTGGGCTTCCCAGAGCTGGAAGAAGCCAGCTCTTACTGTCTCCAGCACAAGTGCTCCAAGGAGGCGTCCTGGATTGGCTTAGAGTCTCTGGAGGGATGAGGGACCTCCCTCCACACTTGCCTTCCTCTGCTTGTCCTTCTCCTGGTGGGTCTAGGAGCTCCTGAGGCTTCACATAGGGTCTGCCTGCTCCCCCCATGGAAGACATGTCCCACCTGCTGGTAGGCAGAGCCAGTCTGCAGCTTTCCCCCAGGGCAGGAGCCCCAGGGCTGGGGCAGAAATGTGGCTTTCCCACCCTTTCTTTCTCTCTCTACCTCTAGGATTTTAACTTGAACCATGAACACACGAATGGGAGATAGAAAAATGCCCCACTCTTCATCTCTCCTCCGAACTTCCTGCTGACCTACATGTTAAATTCTGATACAGCTTGGCAAATTGGCCTTCAGAAAATATTCTTCTTGTTTCTACTCATTCAGTCATTAAAAAAAAATACTTTTCTTCAGATCTTTACTGCCGTGTGTGTACTTTAAAGTTACTTTTAAGTTTTCTTTTGCTAACTACATAGGTAAAATCTATTTCACCTTGATATGCATCTAAAAACGTATTTTGTCGGGTGAACTCTTTGGTTTTCTTTTTTCAGTGTTTACTTTTTATACCATTTTTAATGGTTACACCCCATTTACAGTTATTACAAAATATTGGCTGTATTCCCTGTGCTGTACAATACATCCTTGTGGCTTATTTATTTTATACCTAGTAGTTTGTTCCTCTTAATCCCCTCCTTCTATCTTGCCCCTCCCCGCTTCCCTCTCCCTACTGGGAACCACTAGTTTGTTCTCTGTATCTGCGAGTCTGTTTCTTTTTTGTTATATTCACTAGTTTCTTGTATTTTTTTAGATTCCACGTATAAGGGGTGTCATACAGAATTTGCCTTTGTCTGACTTATCTCACTATGCACAGTGCCCTCCAAGTCATTGATGTGCATTTTTAAATGAACCAAGTTGACCATCTGTTATATGTTATTTTCTTCATGTTGCTTTGAAATGGGTGATATAACTTATACCATCTGCCCCTTCCATTGGTTATCTTTTCCTAATAATTTATATATGCAAAACATACGATAAAGTGGGAATTCCGTATGGTTTGAGTTTTCTTGCCATGGGCGTACATAACTTATTTTAGAGAATGGCAACAAACATTTCTGTGTGGTGGAATTACCAGCTAGTTTGGGTTCCTTGAGTCTTTTGTATTAAACGTACTAAGGAATAAACTAACAACCAAAACAAGAGAAAAGTGGCCTGAGAAAGAATCATAAAATTAGGGCGAGATTTGAAAATAAACCAGAGTACAGCCAATATACAGAATAAGCTTCAGGAGTTTAAAAAAAAAAAGCTGTGGAAGGCCTGTATTTTGGGTCAAGGGAAGATTTCTAAGATATATCGGTATGTGGAAAAGTGTGAATTTAGAATTCGCTCAGGCGAATCCATTGTGTTTCATGATGCACCTCGGGAAACTACACATTTTTCAGCATGTTCATGTATTTATGGACCCAAATCCATAGAAAAGGTCTAGAAAGATACACATCAAACAGATAACAACCGAGGGAAATTGAGGGAGATTGTAAAGAGAAACTTTGGATTTATTCCCTTTTATTCCTCCGTGGTTTGAGTTTTGAAACCAAACCCCAAATTAAGTATGACTGCCAGAATTGAAACGACCATAGCATTCGAAGTGCCTGAGATTTCACATCTCTGTTTTTATCTGGTGGCTTCCTTTGTCTTGGCGTGTTGGATTCCAACGTGCAGCTCTGCCCGTGCGTGGCCATCTGGGTAGGTAGCTCTCTTGGTAGCATTTTTCGATGAAGACTCTCTTTGCCTTGAAACCCCTCCCCTGCCTTCTGCCCCTCCCTTATCACCATCATGCCAGGCTGTCTCAAGTTGGGTCGAGGGATCTTTGTCTTGGATTGTGAACTTTTTACAGGAAGATATCACACATGCTCTTCAGCTGTGTGGCCCCCGCCTGGTGCTGTGAACCCCTTGTGCGTTCTAAAAATATCCTGTGCGTTCACTTTGATGATTTGTTTGTTTGATGTCAGCAGAGTTAGATGGAATACCTACTTTTTTACAGCTCTGTCTTCATCACTGGGCGAGAGGCACACGTGTTAAGCATTATAATCATGCACGTGCAAGGAAATTATTGAGGGAAAGGATAAATTAGAATCCTTAAAAATAGGCATAGGACTCCTCTTAAATCAGAATAATTGGAAAATGACTATTATTAAACATTTCAGTCCAAATAATTACAGATTCCGAGCAAGAGTATAAAGTTTGTAACATTTTGCTCTATAACCGGCTAATTACAGATTATCAGGGGTGATTCCATTCTGATTTTGGCTCATGAAAGGGAGAATGATTATTATTATTATACGTTTTTAGGATTTCTTTTTTTTATAGGGCTATCAGATCTAAGGTCTGTTCATTATTTCATAAATGCCTCGTGCCAGATCGTTTTAGGATCTATTTTGGGGTTACAATATGGTGTCTGTGGCATCTGACAAACTCATGTTTTAATTTATTTCAGAAACTTCTGGAACTTGAAGGCAATGTGTATTTCTAAAACACATTTTGATTCCATCATAAGTGTTCACTCATGTGTTTAAAAGATGTGTTCTTTTCACAGTGGTTGGGCCAGCCAACCGAGATTTGAGTTAAAAATTGATGTGGGTTTGGGCTTGAGCGGATTCTAAATTCCATCCTTCCTGCAAATAAGGAGAATGCACTGTTTAGGTGTAAAAAACCAAAAAATGTGAGATCACACTCTGACCTACTATTGTCTGGAGAAATGGACTGAAATGTAAGACTCTCAGTATTTAATTGGGCCACAGTGTCTCTCGTTAGGGAAGTAGGTAGTAAAGCCTTTATTTTTAAGCCAAACCCAGCTGAGCAATTTAACAGTTAATAGACAATGAACACAACTTCTAAAGAGTATTTACCAGCGAAAGGAACATGCAAAACCTTCCACGATTGCATTTCTCATCTTTCATTAGGTAAAAGACCTTCCTAACCGAGATTCTCTTCTGCCCTATTCATTGAAAAACAATGGATACAAAAGAATAAAGACCAAACATCAATCACAGAGACCAGAACCATAATTATTAAAACAACAAAACACTGTACTATATGTGTAGTTCACAGACAGGGCTGGTCCGAAGAGGTCTCTTCAGTTAATTTTAAAAGTATTAGCTATGACCAGGAATGGGCTCCTGGGCTGCTAGGACGACTTGTATATAAATAATTTCAACATCACCAATACATCCTATAATTATTTATAATGGCGGCGGAATGTTGGTATTTCCGGTGCTTTTGGGATCCATAAAAGGCAAGAGTCACATTTCTTCCATTAGCGATTGTATGGTCAGCAAGTCACGCACGCACCCACCGCCTTGCCCGTGTTCTTATCCAAGAATGTAAAGCAGGAACTGAAAGCCTCATTTCTCCCGTTTTATTTGAAAACTTGCTCTCTCTCATCGGATCCAGTTCTAGAAAGCTTGCCCTTCGAATGCCAAAAACCAATCTTCACCGTTTTGGGGTGAGAACCTTATTAGAAGTATCGCTTCCATTTCATTGATCTGCCACAGAAGTAAACAAAGTCATTTAACGTGTCCGGACCCAAGAAGAGAAGTCAGAACCAATGATGTAACTCTGTTTTCTCTTGTCCCATGTCAAGCAGGCTTCGGGCCACTTTTATTCCTCCAATACTCCTCCGCTGTGAATGGGTGACCACGGCATCTGAGCTCAGGGGGACAAGGCATTTTCTAAATTCTTTACTGTTGCATCACAAGCCCCTGCCCCAGCCAGGCACCTCCCGGGTAGGGCCTGTTCTCCGACCGGCGTTCATGTCTAGCTTAGGTCGCCAGGCTTGTTGGAATCCACAGCCTTAGCAACGCCCACTTTCCCAACAAGGTTCTTTTCGCCTGTTGGCAGCATGCCCAGTAACCAGCGCCCGCTCTGGAAAGGGCACGGACCTTTATCCAGTCGCAGAGGATGCAGGTGACGCCCCCAGAGGGTGAGGACGGGACCCAGTCGGCGGTTAACCTTGGGTCTGAGTCTAGCACCGGTTCTTCTTTCCGCGGTAGAACACCTCGATGTTCTGAGCCTGCTGTTGTCTGGGACCCGCTTAGACAAGCTTTTGCGAAGAGGTTGCTGGTAGATTGGGGGGGCGGGGGGTGGAGCAGTGGATGTCTTGGCAAGGAAGGTATCAGGAATGCGGGGCAAGATTTCCGTACGCATTGGGACAGCCCGTGGACGGCCTCGAGAGGTTTATTGTTGCCCATCGTCTCCCGTCTCAGGGAGTTTAAACGGCTGCAGGTTGTACCCCACAGGCAGATGGGCATTGGTTTAGTTACAGGCGATTGGCGTGGACATTCAGAGCTGCGGGTGACCCCCCCCATCCACGCCCCGAGCAAATTATCGCTGCTAGAAAGTAAAAGATAGTTAACGCAGCATCCTGGCTGACTTTCAAAAGCAGCTTCAGGAGGACCAGGATTAACTATTTCCTTAAGACCAAAATGGTATTATTATAGTACCATCTGCTATGCACATCTCCCCCCACCCCCAAGAAAGGGCTCATAAAGGCAGGGTAGCCAAATAAAATACAGGAAGCCCAGTTACATTTGAAGTTGGGATAAATGCTGAATAATTTTTTAAAGCATAAGCATGTCCCCAATTAACATACGTACTTAAAAAACTATTCATTATTTGCCCCAGCTTCAAATGTAACTGGTATATAGACGAGTGGCAAGTGTAAGTGTGTCCAAGGCAATATCTGGGACATCCTTATACTTGCGGACGTCCTGTAATTTGGTTTGCTAAAGCAGCAGCTGTCCATAAAGGGCACTGTTGCAAATTGTTTGTGACAGAGGGATAATCATCTAGCGATCCCCAGATGCTTTTTCTCAGAAAGAAGTCTAAATAGGGTCGACTTAAAGAAAACAAACCTTAACAAATAAGAGAACAAGCCTCTCCTTCACGAAAGAGAGAAGATTGGCAGAAAAAGAAACGATCCTCTAAAACAGCTTGAAGAATGACACCATCCGTCAGTCCGCCCAGGATGCCATCGTGGTTCTTTGCTAACAATGTCATACTCTTCTTTGGGTTGGCGTTTATCCCGGTTGGCAATGCTGTGAACCTCGGAGAGAAAAAAATACATTGGGCTTGAGTTTGTGTCTGAGCTGGCCGTTCACCGACAGTCCTACCCATGAGAAACCCTAAGGGGTGTCAACATTATGCAAAATAACTACCAGATGATACGTCTGGGCAATTGTAACAGTTTTATAACTATTTCTATCAACTTAGATTCTCCCATCCCCTCTTGCCATTGCAGTGGCTTCAAATATTATTTCGTGTTGAAAAATAAACACGACATTCTTCCTGCTGCCTTTAAGCCTTTATAATAATAAGTAAACAGTTCTTTCCTGGCCACCTAATATTTATACGGGTGGAGCTTGTTTCTCTGGGCCAAAGAAAACATTTTGAAAGAATGCATGCAGTGGCTTTCTGTCTCCTGTGACATTTTATTTTCATGAAACAATGACCTAGAAAGCAAAAGTCTACATTTAATCCAAGTGCTTTAACGTTGCTTTTCCTTGAAACCAGCAGCTAGCACAGTGTCTGCCAACACAGTGAACACGCGCTAGGCACTGGCTCCTAATTCATGTAGGACACCTGGGTGAAGTGTGCTTTGCAGACACAATCGTTACAACAGATTAAAATGTAGGTATCCACGGGACTTTGGGGACAACCAAATTTTCCTCGAGATTCTCGAAAAGAGAGAAGGCAAGCCACAGTACGTGTCTTCCCACTGTCTGTTGCCTGCTTTCCCACTCTTAAAAAAAGATGGAAAGGAGATGAATACTGGTGTGACGTATTCAGGGTCCAGCTGACGGGACGGTGATGGTTCACAGACTTCCAAAATTCATCGGATGGACGGACGAAGCGTCAGGTGAACGGGCTAAGGGTGCGTTTGTGTCCCCACTTAGAGAACTTGCCTTTATGGGTTCGGGACATCAGAACCTTGCGTCCAGGGCGTGGCTCCGTGTTCATACAAAGTCCTTCCAGCTGACCATCACCTGTGGCGGTTTTCTGTAGACACGTATGCGCTGAAATACCACGTCGGGGACTGTGGTGGATTGCGTGGCTCTTGCAGGGACCCCCTACCGCAGGGACGTGTGGATCTCATGGCTTTGACACACACACGTGGTTTTAATTAATGGAAAGGAAGCTTGAACCAGTGGTAATGGGATCAGTCCTCCTTTTGGTTACCTTAGATTCTTGCTGTTTCGGGACCAGAGGACACCGGGTTTTCGAGGATTTATGTTACGGTACTTTATTTGCAGCGGGAGCCGTGAGCCCCAGAAAAGAAGCACGTTTTTAGGAAGCCAAGGAGGAAGGACAGAGAAAGATGGGCAGAAGCCGTGAGTCCCACAGAGGAGGAGGTGTGAGCTGAGTAGGTGGGGAGGTTACCCCTGCCCTAGTTTAGTGAACTCCACCTTCTTTTTCTTTTCGTTCTTCTTCTGGTCTGAGACGATGCCATCTTGGCCATCGGTACCCACCATAGATGCCACCGAAAACCTCTATTGCGGGAGGAAGGTAATAATAATATTACGTCTCTACCCTTTTTGGAAGTACGTTGTGTAAGAGAGATGGCACAACGTAGGTTCATATATGGGTGGAAGAGATGGTATAGTTTCAAAATGATTTAAAAAACGAATGAAAGGTTTAATTACAATTTTTGCAACCGTGCGTATATTGTATGTTTCATCGTGTGTGTGTGTGTGTGTGATTCCACAGTACAGAATAGTATGAAACGCTCGTCTGTGTGAGGCTACAACCATTGGGGTCCAGCAGGATACTGAGTTTCTTGTAGCTGCCCTTGTGAAGAGCGTCTGGCCAGACTTCAGATTTTCACGAAGTACGTGGGCATCTCATGACCCAGTCCTATCCGTTGTAGGTATAAATCCCAGAGGAATTCTTGCAGAAGTGTGTGAGGTGACGCATCTCGGGTATTTCACGTGGTTTAGGGCATTCCAGGCTGTCCTAGGTGGTTCATCACCCCGTGAAGCTCGTTAAACATGGTAGACGCATGCTACAGACAGATATACCTTACCATAGTTGGAGTTTCAGCTACAGGATGAGGTCTTAAAAACATTTTTTTTTTTTTACATCTTTATTGGAGTATAATTGCTTTACAATGGCGTGTTAGTTTCTGCTGTATAACAAAGCGAATCAGCTATACATATATCCCCATATCTCCTCCCTCTTGCGTCTCCCTCCCACCCTCCCTATCCCACCCCTCTAGGTGGTCACAGAGCACCGAGCTGATCTCCCTGTGCTATGCAGCTGCTTCCCACTAGCTATCTATTTTACATTTGGTAGTGTATATATGTCCATGCCACTTTCTCACTTCGTCCCAGCTTACCCTTCCCCCTCCCCGTGTCCTCAAGTCCATTCTCTACATCTGCGTTTTTATTCCTGTCCTGCCCCTAGGTTCTTCAGAACCATTTTTTTTTTTAAGATTCCATATATATGTGTTAGCATATGGTATTTGTTTTTTCTCTTTCTGACTTCATTCTGCTATTGTTAAGTTTATTCCACACTGTGCCCAAGATAAGGCAAGGCTTAATCATTGTTTGTCTCTTGACCTTATCTACAAAACAGAAATAGAGTCACAGACGTAGAAAACAAACTTATGGTTACGGGGGATAAGGGTGGGGGAGGGATAAATGGGGAGATTGAGATTGACATATACACACTACTATATATAAAATAGATAACTAATAAGGACCTACTGTACAGCACAGGGAACTCTACTCAATACTCTGTAATGACCTATATGGGAAAGGAATCTTAAAAAAAGTGGATATATATGTATATGTATAACTGATTCACTTTGCTGTATAGCAGAAACTAACACAGCATTGTAAATCAACTGTACTGCAATAAAAAAATTTTTAAAAAGAGAAAAAAATAATTATTTGTCTCTTAATTTGGCTTAGAAAAGGCTAATTTTCTTGTTAACAGCAGGCAAAAAAGAACAGCAAGATATTCCACTTCATCCTTGCACTCGAGAAAATGCAGCATGTTCTTGATGAGATCCTTCTGGGTGAAAAGTTGCTGATGTGAACAAAAGCAAGGGGGGCAGGGGAGGGTGGATTACCTCAACTAAGACAAATTTGCTAAAGAAAGAGTAAAATCAAAAGTCTTTTTTTTTTTTTTGAAAGAGTATTCTTTTCTCCAAATTGACCCAATGTAAATGTAATTTTTCGTGTCCGACGGGGCAACCTTTGTGGGCTGGCACCTGAAACATAAAGGCTGGGTCCCTAAACTTGAGAAAATGAGCTGCAGGGATGGAGCCCGAGGAAAATGATGACACCCGTGGAAATGCCGTTGATGCCTTTAACCGCAAACAGCTGTCCTTTGCAGACCACTGGGCGATGGTCATCAGTTTGCAGATGTTAGGTGTGGTTGGTCCAGAAAAAGGCATCGTGCTGACTTTATTATAAACTGTTCTTGGGAAAAGGCAAAGGCCATATGGAACTAGAAAGACCCAGTATCTGACACGGATTGCAAACATCTCTCCGACTTCGCTTTATGTTGTTTGCAGCGATTTTACTGATACTTTCCAAAGGACGGCTTGAGTCCCACCATCTGTTTCCCCATCAGCTGGAACATCCGGGCGTGAATCCCACAGGCGTCTTCATCTGATGCTCAAGGAGGCTCCAGATTGCACAGAAAACCCGAATTGATCCTCCTCTCTGGAAAATGTGGATCCCCTTCTGCAGAGAGAAACACACGTGGCTAGACAGCGTCCCCTAAAAGATTTCAAGGGGCAGATTGTACAAGGATCCGATAAACCCCTTACCGTTCATGCTGGAGATATTCACAGCGCATTTCTCACTGCTTTCGAGAAGGTAACGTTTGCTGAAGACTTTGACATATGAAAAATGTATTTAAAAAGCTGATATGAATTGCGCTTTGGCTCATCTCTAGAGTGTGTGCGTTTGGGACTGATTGTCACACGATCCGTCTGCACCAACAAATGTGCAGGGTATTGGTTTCAAAAAGGAGAACGGACTCGAGCAGGGTTGTATGTGAGCATCAGAAGGAGATTTCTTTGGAATGGTATTGTTTTCCTTCCACGTCATCTCTCGCTTGATAGCGCAACGTTGATACATGATATATTAAACCCCTCAGCTGGAATGCTTGAGATATGACCGTCTAGTCTCATCCCCCGAGGCCGGTGGGAATCAGAAGTCCAGCCCAGCCACAGGGAACACACAGGGCCCTTTCCTTAGCCCACAAAGCACGCCTCGCCCGACACAGGAAGGACAGCCTGCATTTTCTGCTCTGGATCCATCAGCTTCTCGAGCCATAGGGCTGGAGGGCCATTCGGCCAACATGCGGCCAAGAATCTTGCAAGGTTCTGTAGCAACTTTCACTAAAATCGGCGTGGGCGTGAGCTGTGAATCCCTCATTGGAGATCGGGTTTGCCCTAAAATTATAGCATCGAATATATTTGCATCACTTTATAGGATCGGAAAGGATCTCCAGCTGAGGAATGTCTTCCTCACTTCTGAGCAGGAATATAGGCATGAATGCTACCGTGCTTCGAACATCAAGGCATCATAATGATGATGTGGACCTAAAACTTCCTCTGGGGACTTGGATGTGCTGTAACCTCCTTCCTCCTTCAGATGACATCTCATGCATCAAGGACAATCCTGTAAGGGTCAAGACACGAAACAAAGAAAAAAAACCCACCCGCAGTACGATAACATCTGGAGTGGAATTAAAATTAAAATACGTTTGTTTGTTTTAAACATCTTTACTGGAGTATAATTGCTTTACAATGGTGTGTTAGTTTCTGCTTTGTAACAAAGTGAATCAGCTATACATATACATATATCCCCACATATTCAGTGTGAAAAACACTGGAAAGAGTATCATCTCTCAGAAGTTCACATGATCAAGACAAGATTTCCGTCCAGATGCGTCAATGGCTTCTGGTTTCAACAGAATCGAGTATGTACCTCTTTGTTTCAGTGACAAAGCCTTCGAAAATGGGTCCCTTCCTACACGTATTATTAGTATTATCATTATTACTGACTTTTTTTTTTTAATTATTTTTAAACTTTTTATTATTTTTCAGTGGAAGTATAGTTGGTGTACAATATAGTGATTCACAGTTTTTAAAGGTTATACTTCACTAGTAGTTATTAGAAAACATTGGCTCTATCCCCTGTGCTGTACAATGTATCCTTGTGGCTTATGTATTTTATACATAGTAGTTTGTATCTCTTAATCCCCTCCCTTCCCCTATATTGCCCCTCCCCGCTAACCTCTCCCCACTGGTAACCACTAATTTGTTCTCTATATCTGTGAGCTTGCTTCTTTTTTGTTATAAATTCACTAGTTTGTTTTCTTTTTTAGATTCTGTCTGACTTATTTCACTTAGTATAATGCCCTCCAAATCCATCCATGTTGCTGTAAATGTCATTATTTCATTCTTTGTTTGTGGTTGAGTAGTATTCCATTGTATATATACACCACATCTTTATCCATTCATCATTATTATTGGCTTATTATTCCAGTAACCTGCCCTCCATGACACCTGAATTCGATGTTTTTGCTTTTCTGTAAACATGCTTCATGCCTTGCTTTGTTCCCATGAGTTTCCTCATAATGCTGATTCTCCGTGTCTTGTGTGCAAATAAAATCCATTTTTCAACAGCGGGTACGAATGGGTCTTCCTCCGTAGACTCATCTTGGGTTCCTAGCAAGCTCTCTCCTTTTCCCATCGTGTGTGGTTTATATAGCTCGTACCCAGGTATCACCTGCCAGCTTCTAGTACCTTATTTCCCCAGTGAACCGTGAATCCCAAAGGTACATGAGTAATGGGACAAACATCCCACCACCAGCTGAAGCCATTGAAGACATAACTCATCTCTAAGAACAGTCATTCTTCCGGACACGTGGTGTCCAGATGGAGCAGCTTGAACTTCCATCTTTAAAACTTGCTTCTATGGCAGAAATGAACGTTCAGACGGTTGAAACATAGGGGGAGCCTCTTTGTCGCCAACAGTGTGGGTTCAACCGTGTAGAGAGGTGACTTGATCCATTACATGTCGCGCCCAAGCCATGAGAACGGCGGAGCGGCCGCTGGATTCCTCCCTGGTGAGCTTTCTTCTGCACTGTTGGGGCCCTTTCCTTGACAGACCCGGACAAGCCTCCTATCAAGAACCCACCTCTGTACGGACAAAACACACAATACTCCTTCTCCTTTCTCTTTCAAGAGCTCTCTGGCTTTTGCGTTAGATTTAGTTGTGGGATTTTTCTCCCTTCTTGTGGCATCATGAATCTCACGGTCTAGAAAAAGTGGACTGAAATCTAGACCAGACTCTGTGTGCATCTTCTGTATCTTGAGCAAAGTCGAATTCTTCACGGGGAACCACGCTGCCTTCGTGTTCAGGACCATCGTGAATTGAATAGAGTTGGTGTGATGAACTGTCACATCTTAATGGAAAAACCACAAGATGTAATCGACCACCTTTGGTTTTTCGTGCCTCCTTTTTGCAGGACATTTGATCTACAATGTTGCATCAATGAGTTCTTAAAATACATGCGTTCAGCTCACCGTGACGAAAATGCGTACTTCCAGCTCATTCATTCCCGACTCCTGAAGAGGGCGCCTCTACCTGTTCTCCCTCTGCTCCCCGTTCACCAGCCACTTCTGTAAATCTGTGAACCGTGTTCCCAAATGTGCAGTGTTCTCGTCTCCTGTCTGGACAAACCCCTCCATCTGTCTAACCCCTTCCCCTCCTTCCACTCTTGACTTCTTCCACCAAGCCTTCCAATGCACGGCTGGGAGCCTCCCTTGGGTTTCTTTAGCAAGTCTCAGCTTTCTGATAAAACCTTTCCCCAGGACACTACACTGCTCTCCTGTTCTGTATCACACCCAGTGATGTGCGGATATATCCTAGGAACTGTCCTCAGCCGGTACTGGGGAACTGGGGTTGAGAGCTCATGCCAATTTCCCTGCACCATGGCCGACTCCAGGATACCCACCTGACGTCATGGAACAGGGAGCTGGGGAGAGATGGGCACCCTTGGTTCTCCCAGCTCTGACCCAAATCCCTGCCCCTGCCCTGCCTGGCAATCAACAACACAGCTCACGGTCTGCTCACGGTCTGGTGATTTGTTCCGTTCCTTTGCTTTTGTGGTGGGTGCAGTGATGGTTTTCCCCACTGAACATGTCTACCTCCTTGTCCCCAGAACCTCTGAATATATCTGGTTATGTGGCCAAATAAAGGGTGCTGATGGGACGAAGGTTGTTCATTAATTGGCCCTTAAAATAGGGAGATGATCATGGCTCATCCCGGTGGGCTCGGCGGAATCACTTCCTAAAAGGGGAAGAGGGAGACGGGAGACCAGAGTGAGTCTAGGTGAGAAGGGCTCAACCCACGCTGCTGGCTTTGAAGACAGAGGAAGGGGCCCCAAAGCAAGGAGCCAGCAGCCTCCAGAAGCTGGAAAAGACAAGGGAACAGATCGATCCCTGGATCCTCCAGAAGGAACGCAACCCTGCCCGCACCTTGATGTTAGCTCCGTGACATCTGTCCCGGACCTCTGACCTCTACAATTGCCAAATAGTAACTCTGTGTTGCTTAAACTCACAAAGTTTGGGGTCATTTCTCACAGCAGCTCTAAGAAACTAACATCGCTTCTGGTCTTGGTGAGTGTGGGCCAGTTACTTAAATTCCCTGAGCACCAGTTTGCTCAATGTAACAAATCCTGGATTTGCTTGTAATGCTGTGAATCAGCAACTGGGTCTGGGCTCCACTGGGACGTCCTTCTGCTGGTCTTGACTGGGGTCAGTTTTGGAGCTGCCATCCTCTGGATGGTCCGGATGAGAATGGATGGTCTAGAGTAGATGCACATATATGCCTATTGGGTGATTCCATCCGTCAGCCTAGACAAGGGGCTCCAGCTTGGGTCACCCATCGTTGGTTAAAACTGCCGGGTGACTATGGCCATGTGACACACCCTAGACAAGACCAACAGAAAGGCAACCGAGTTGAACCCAGTCTAAGCGGCCAACCCATAGCAACATGAGCAAGTAAAATGGTGGTCATCTTTGGTGACTAAGTATTGGGCTTGGTTGTTACCCGGTGATAGATCTCATAAGGATCCTTAAAGAACAAGCAGCTAATTTCATGGAAGCTTGGGACCTCTCATGCCTTCTGTTTATAATTAATTCTAAGATGGAGGAGAAGTCACCCTTGGATCTCGTGGGGTTGGAAGTGCCATGAGGGTCAAGGGGAGACTTCGGGCAGGTAGAAGCTCGTTTTAGCTGCTGTACATTCATGGGTGGGTATATCCCTCCAAAGTGGCTCAGTTGTAGAGTTGGACCAAGGTCACCTTGGGTTTCTGAAGGGAATTCCCTTAGAATAGGGGAAGTTGAACAGAAGGAAAAGAATGTATTTGTTTTAGACAAGATTTTTTTATTACTTGACTTGGATTTTGTAAAATGACTTTGCTGCCTAATCCAAGGTGGTGACCCAGCCAATTTCCCCTGCATTAAGTTTTCCAACCAAGCACTGAAAATGTCCCTGGTTAAGATTCCACCTTGTGTAAAGAACAAAGACACAACGTTTTGGCTTTTGTTGGGAGTTGGGTGTCTGAACCGTAATTAAAGCTTTTTAAATGTTTCTCTTGGGTAATTAATATTTTTTCATTGATTTTCTCATTTTTATCCTTCATCTTCTTAACACTGAAATGCTTGTGTAATCTCGGGGAGAATCAGTCTGTTTCTGATTTATTTTATATTAACTCACTGAATATTTTTTCTATGTACAAAAAGTCTTCTGAGAGCATTTAATATACTATTTTGATCTTTCTTCACTAAAAGCATGAAGCCATATTTTTTTTTCTAAGGGTACAAATCTGGAAGAAATTTAAATTAGATCAAAACAGCAAACTCATGAAGTTTTAGAATGGTTTCTAAACTTGGAGAAAAAAATTTCTCGAGTCTCTTTTATTTTAGGAGAAAGTCAGATTTGGACTCCCTGGCGTTGCACGAAATGTACACGCTTTTTTTCAAAAATCTGCATATGATTCCCTGTTACATGAGGCATTGATTTTTCCTAGCAATCCTGTGTAACCTCATTAAAACATTCAAAAATATGTAAATAATCTCAATGATAATTTTAAGTTTTTTTTTTTCCCTCGGACGTAAGGAGATACTTAAAAGATATATAGGATTTAAATCTCGTGATGATTTTTCAGGAAAATTGGATCGTGTTTCTTCCAGTGAGAAAGTAGGCATTGAACAAAATAAGGAAAAACAGAGATATGAAAATGAAATTTACGTCCAGTTCTTTACACATATGTCAGTGGGGGAGACCCGTGGAATCAGGGACACAAGTTGTTCCCCGCCTCCACTAGCAAATATCAGAAAAGCCCCCCAGAGCACCCTGATCCGTGCACACGTGTGCCGGGAAGCCTTCTAACAAAGCACACTTAAATTCCTTCGCCCTGAAATAGAACCAGATGCGCTGGATTCGTGGTGGGGGAAGGTCTGGCTGAAAAGACACTGCAGGACTTCTATTTTATTGTACATTATGCTCAGGGGATTTTTAGGAATGGGCTGCCTGAAAGGCATTTTCTGGAACTGGAAGTATACTCCCTGTGTGTTGTGGGTTGGATCATAGGAGTTAAAAATGAGCGCCGTCATTTACGACTCCTTCAGTGGCAGTTGTAGGAAGAACTAAGTAGTGAGAGCATTTACTTGGACGTTTACGGAGTGGTTGTTGTTGACAACGCTGGGCCCGGTATGGGGAAAACAAGTTGAGGAAAACCCGTGTGCCTCTGGGGTGCTTTCCATGGGATTCGGTGGGGTGGGGGGCTTGGGAGGGATGGACAGACGACCACCAACCAGAGTGGACAGGATAAGGGATGGAACCAGAGGTGTTGGGGGGACAGGGAGGGAGAAGGGGCTCTGCAAGGCCAGGGTGCAGGGGTGGGAGGCTGAGGGGGGCAGAGGGAACAGGGGAGGCGCCCCAGGCACGCCCCCAGCAGGGCGGGTGCAGGAGTGAATCAAAAGGGAATCAGACCCATCACCAAGTCCTCCAAGAGCCATTTCGGCAATTACCAAGTCACCCATTTCACCCCCCAAAAATGTTGCATTTTAAGTACTTGGACGTTTTACAGATTATCTATCTATCTATCTATCTACCTACCTATAAGTATATATAATTTAAAAATAAATAGATAAGTATAAATAGAATAGATAGATTATAATATATAATATGAAAGAGAGTAGCTAGGTTAGATAAATTGTAGATAGGTAGATAGACATAGATATATAGCAGATTGGTGACAGATGTTAGCTAGGTAGCAAGCTATCTAGTTACCTAGATAATAGAAACAAGTAGGTAGATGCATAATTAGATAGATTAGATTAGATAGGTAGATAGGTAGATGATAGAAATAGACAATAGGTAGACAGGTAGAGAGATTATAGATAGAAACATGTAGGTGATAGATGATAGAAACAGATGATGGATAGAAAGATAGATGATAGAAATAGATCAGTGATAGAGAGAAAAAAATAGGTGATAGATACATACATACGTACGTCCAGAGATGATAGAAATACATCTACCTACATAGAGAATAGGTAGATAATAGAAGCAGGTGGTAGATAGATGATAGAAACTGATGATAGAAAGATGATAGAGATAGATACATAGATAGATAGATGATTTTAACAGCTATCAAAGATTTTGGTGAATGTTTGATCATTTTTACTGTTCATGAAGTGTATGGCAATTCCTATCACATCGGATGATTTGAGATGAAGAAGCCCAGTAGCTGTTCCTTGGCCGGTTTTATTTTATTTTCCTAAAAGCTCTCCAAGGGATGTCTGATTATCTGTGTCCCAGCTCTCAGCTGCTACCAAGGAGTGAGCTGGGCAGACCGTCTCTCTGCCCCAGGAAGGACAGACACAGACAGTCAGGTGAAGGAGCACCCAGCCCAGCCTGCAGCTCTGCTTCCCGGGGGTCTAGGAATCGATCCTCTGATGCACTGGCTTTCGGAGCCTTGACCTGAGGCCAGGAAGGAGGGGACGAGAAGATGGGGCAGGCCAGAGGCAGCCGTTCTGGGGGCTGCAGTCAATGGTGGGGCTGTGGCCGGCGGCGACAGACGGGGTCTGGGTGAGAAACCCAGCTTCCTTCTGGAAATGATGGGGACCTGCATGGGTCCGAGGGACCCTCCCTGCGCCATCAGATGTCTCTTATAACTTCCTCAGTTTTCTCTGAGAAGGAGTGTGCTGCCTGCTCTGTACCACGCCCCCAATGCCCCAATATTCCAGGTTGGTGACCAGGACGCTTTCATTCCCGCCTTTCAGCTCACACTTTTTAAATTGAAATGTATTTGACGTGTAACATTGTGTGAATTTCAGGTGTGTAACATGTTGACCTGACACATGTATCGCACATTCTGCCCTTGTAGGCACAGTTAGTGACTTTGTCACGTCATATAATGATTGTTTCTTTTTTGTGACGGACATATTAAGATCTAGTCTCTTAGCAAGTTTGATGTTTATAACACCGTATTGTCTGTAATCACTACGTTTTGCATTAGATCTCCAGGAGTTATTGATCTCCTGGTCAGACATTTATACTCTTAACCATCTCCCCAATTCACCCACCCCTCCCCCCAGTTCTTCATAACCGCCGTTGTACTCTGTATGTTTACAAGGTCAGCTCTTTTTGAGGTTCCATACGTAACTGAGATCAGATAGTATTTGCCTTTCTCTCCCTAACTTATCTTACTTAGCATAATGCCTTCGAAGTCCATCCGTGGTGTCACCAATGGCAGAATTTCCTTCTTGCTAATGGCTCAGTGTTATTCCATTGTATATAGACCACATCTTCTTTATCCATTCATTCGAGACGGACACTTAGGTGGTTTCCATATCTTGGCTACTGTGAATAAGGCCGCCAGGAACATCGGGGTGCAGCTATCTCTTCAAGATCCTGTTTTCATTTCCTTTGAGTAGTTAACTCCTGCTTTTGACTCTCCAGGATTGAGATACGTTTGCAGAGAAATCTGAGACGCTTTTCTGAGAATAACATTCACTTCAAAAAATAAAGGAAGTTTTAAAGCTCGCCGTTCTGTTAAACATCCTTCGCATAAGTGTCACTCACGCTCCAGTTATTTCTAAATATATTCTTTAGCTCACGGTTTCTGAGTCTCGGTGCTGTTGACATTTTGGGTCGGGTAACTCCTTGTTGTGGGGCGTCCCGGGCCCTGTGGGGTGCGGCGCAGTTTCCCTGGTCTCCACCCGCCACGTGCCAGGGGCTCCCCTCCCCGCAGCGCGACAACCAACAATGTCTCCAGACGTTGCTGAGTGTCCGCTGGTGAAGACAGTCACCCCTCTTTGGAGACCACTCCTTGATTAACCCTTTAGGTCATAAAACACTGTTTTCTCCCCGACATGTGTAGCTGAAGAATGTAGTGATGACTAATGCAGAATTAATACAGTCGGGTGGATATCATTTGAGTTTTTGTTAGGTTATTCACTGACACAGAAAGCATGGTGGATGCCACTTGAAGAACATGGTCTTTGGTGACCTTTTTCTAAATTATTTTTTTTAATTGCAGTATAGTTGGTTGATAATGTGGTAGTTTCGGGTGCACGGCACAGTGATTCAGTTATGTATATATATTCTTTTTCAGATTCTTTCCATCATAGTTTATTACAAGATATTGAGTATAGTTCCCTGTGCTGTACAGTAGGTCCTTGTTGTTTATCTATTTTATACATAGTAGTGTGTGTCTGTTAACCCCAAACTCGTAATTTGTCCCTCCCCACATTCCCCTTTGGTGACCATAAGTCTGTTTTCCGTCTTTGAGTCTGTTTCTGTTTTGTAAATAAGTTCATATATATCATTTTTTAAAATTCCACATATAAGTGATATCATATGATATTTGTCTTTGTCTGACTTCACTTAGTATGATCACCTCTAGGTCCATCCATGTTGCTGCAAATGGCGTTATCTCATTCTTTTTTTATGGCTGAGTGGTATTCCATTGTGTATATATTTTGGTGACCTTTTAATTAGGTTTCCAAACTGCTGACTTTGGGGAAAATTAGGAAGATGACTGGTTCTACAGATTTGCTATACAACATCATGCCTATGGTCACGACTGACAAATCGTATACTTAAAAAAGTGTTAAAGAGGGTAAGTCTCAAGTTGTGTTCTTACCACAATGAAGTAAAAGTAAAAAAAAAAAAAAAGAGAAATTCTCTTAAACTCAGGAAGGAAGACGCAGTGTGTGCTTGTCTTGTGCAGGTACCTTGGGGTGTGTTATTAACAAATGGAAGTTATCACCGTAGCAATGTGCTCATGTTACCATCAGGTTCTCTACTGAGAGAAAAAATAAACAGGCTGATACCTCTGCCATTGCCACAGCGGATAAAGTGTTAGCTATGCATGTAAATATCTGTCTGTCTATCACCTCTGTCATCTACATATCTATGTATGTATGTATCTACCTATTCATCTATCACCTATCTATATGTATTTATCAATCTATGTATCTATCATCTCTACCATCTATCTATTCATCTATCTATATCTATCTATCTATATCTATCTATCCATCTATCAATCTGTCATCTCTACCATCTATCTATTCATCTATCACCTATCTATCTCTATCTATCTATCCATCTATCAATCTGTCATCTCTACCATCTATCTATTCATCTATCACCTATCTATCTATATCTATCTATCTATATATCTATCTATCCATCTATCACCTATCTATATCATCTATCTATGATCTATCTATATCTATCATCTATCTACCATCTATCACCTATCTATGTATCATCTATCACCTATCTATATCTATCTATCATCTATCTATCATCTATCACCTATCTGTCTATCATCTATCGTCTATCATCTATCTATATCTATCATCTATCATCTATCAACCTATCATCTCTACCATCTATCTATTCATCTATTACCTATCTATATCTATTATCTATCTACCTATCTATCTATCTATCTAAAACATCTCCTTTCCAATACATGGCAAACAATAATAAAATGGGGGGTAGATGAGTTTTTACTGTAGCTCTGACAATCCAGAAACCTGCCTCGGCCGCTTTGTCCGTGACAGTTGTTTCCATAACCTCCTCCACCACCCTCACCCCTGAAAGCGTTGCCGCTCACCTTCAGTGCAACTCTGAAGGCACAGGTAGCCATTGGCGGCCCCTAGTTTTGGAAATACTTTTTTCCCTAAAACGTGGTTAATTGCCTCCAAAGTAGGATAATGAAATCCGAGTGAAAACATTGCATTTCCCTCAATGCTTTTTTGTGTAGACGCAGAATCCTAATATTATCACAACTCCAGACGCCTGCCTTGACATCCTTATAGAAATCCCTCACGTTTTTGAGCTTCTCTCTATATGTTCTTACAAACCCTTTGGCAATCAGATCACCACTGGGGGAAGATACTGCATGTATTTTCCCGCTTTTCCCTTAACCTCGTCAGACTGCAAGTCTGTTGGTTCGGTTGGTTTCCAACATGTCCCCTCCCAGCAATATGTGATGCAAAATCAGGTTTCACACAGAGGTTTCTGACATGTGCTTCTCTCTGTTTCCTAAGTTTTTTCAAGAGTCATATAATTTATTATGTGGCAGGTTAAGGGAAAATATGCAGAGAACAGATGGGTGTGTGTAAGGGAAACATGTAACGATGTACTGAAACCAATTCAAACCTCCAGATATATTTAGGGGAAGGGAGCAGAATATTCTAGGATCTGACGAGAGCCCCCTCCTTTCTGTTAATTGTCATGAGTGGGTGGAGAAATGAAGCCATGGTTCCAAACTGGAGATGAGAGTCTTTTCACCATCCACGTTAAGTCAGGCCACGTGGAATGACAGGTCCACAGAGGGACCCAGAGACACTCCCCTGGAAGGCTCAGAGCAGCCAACACCCCTTTTCCTACGAAGCAGCTTAAAAAGAAAGAATGAAGCTCGGATCTGCGTTCCCACGTGGGTAAGCCTCAAATCCACGATGCTCAGTGAGAGAAGCCAGACCCAGAAGAACACACAGTGTATGGCTCCATTGACAGGAAACGTCCAGAACAGGCCAATCCACAGACACAGAAAGTGGGTTTGTGGTGCCAGGGGCTGGGGGCAGGGGAACGGGGAGTGACAGCTCATGGGGACGGGGTCTCCTTTGGGGGAATGAGAACGTTCTGGAACCAGATAGAGGTGGTGGCTGAACGATATTGTGAATGTGCTAAATGCCCTTGAATACTTCGCTTTTTTTAAAAAATAATTTTTTTAAAAATTTTATACAATTTTTGAAGGTTACTTTCCACTTACAGTTATTACAAAATATTGGCTCTGTTCCCTGTGCTGTACAATAGATCCATGTAGCTTATTTATTTTCTGCATAATAGTTTGTACCTCTTACTCCCCTCCCCCTATCCTGCCCCTCCCCCATTCCCTGTCCCCACTGGGAACCACTCATTTATTCTCTATATGCGTGAGTCTGCTTCTGTTTTGTTATATTCACTAGTTTGTTGTATTTTTTAGATTCCATGTATAAGTGAGATCATACAGTTATTTGTCTTTGTCTTTGACTTGTTTCACTGAGCCTAATCCCCTTCAAGCCCATCCATGTTGCTGCAAATGGCATGATTCGATTCTTTTTTTATGGCTGAGTAATATTCCATTGTGTATATATGTACCACATCTTCTTTAACCATTCACTTGTCGATGGACACTTAGGTTGCTTCCATGTCTTGGCTATTGTAAATAGTGCTGCCATGAACATGGGGTGCATGGATCTTTTTGAATTATAGTTTCATCTGGATATATGCCCAGGAGTGGGATTGCTGGATCATATGACAACTCTATTTTTAGTTTCCAAACATAAGATATGTTTGAATTGTTTTTCCTAATGACCACTGTGAACAAGGAATGCCACCTGCCATTGTGATAAACAATGAATGTTTCCTGCCATCAAGCCATCAGCCACTGCAGCTGGCCCCAGTGGTGCGCTCTTGGATGGAGAAAAACAGTATCCTGGCCCTAGATAGATAAGGTGCATATCCAAGGAATAATTTCAGTGAGCCCAGACTCTTGCATCTTCCCATCCATAGAAGAGTGCGAAACTCATTAACCTGAGATGTCTGTTTTTTTGTGATTAGCAGTAGTTATGATGTTCAACTGCACGTGTTTTGGGGGTTTTTTTTCCAGCAAAAACTCCTATATACCCAGGCTCCTCCCTGAGCTCTTTGAGGCTGACTCTCAGAGCTCTGACAGGCTGTCGCCTGGGCTATAGTCCTCAGTAAGGTCCCCAAATAAAACATAACTCACAGCTTTTAGGCTGTGCATTTTTTCCGTCGATACCCCCCAAATTCTGTAAGCTTCAGCCCGCACAAAACCTGGACCATCTCCTAAGTGTCGTCCGTTCCTTGTTGGGATGATGGTAGTTGTGGTGATGGTGGTTTTCAACTTCTCAGGAAAGGAGGCCCTGGGATTATCTGAGAATTTAATTCATGAACAGGATTCAATGCAGAGTGAACCCATTTATCTGTAGAACGTGTGTGAGCTTTTCCTCTTCCCGGAGCTGACACCCCCATGAAGGCAGTTCACATCTTGTATACCTTCACCATCCCCCAGTGCCCATCGTGCCTTGCAGATACTTTATTTTGTTGGCTCAGCGGAAAGAATTAGGTTGAAGTTCTTGGGCTACGCTCTGTGCAAAGATGGCAGATCTCCACAGATCTTGGAAATATGGTTTCAGTCGCAGGCTAATTGTGTCCTATAGTCAGAAGGGTGACAAACGCAAGATAGGAAGCCCATGAGTATACCTAAGTTTGGGATTTTAAGCACATTCTCCTTATTTCTATCTTTGGAAGACCTAATATCTATTGGGATTTAAATTTGAAATGTCAGATAATGATCCCTTATTTCCTAAAGTACTATAGAATTAAGTTGTGTTCATATTTTCTGTTTTACAAATTCAGTTGCTTTCCAGTGAAGTCCTCTGAAGCCACCCTGGAGAATAGGTGGGTCTATTTAAAGGAAATGTTTAACTTTGGGGGGAAACGATAATAGAATCCTATTTGAGAAATACACATGGCCTGATCCATCTTTTTACATCTGGTGTGCCTTGACAGCCCTCCTTTTCTCAGGCCCCTGCCTGTCCCCTACCCCGGGCAATGGTGTTTCCCTGAGCAAGTTATGACTTAGACAAATTTTGCTTCTCACAGCTCTTTACTTGTTTGATTATTCCCTTATCCCAGGAATACCAGGTATTCCTGGATGACCAGGTCGTCCCAGCTCACCTGAAAAGTTCATGGTTTTAAAACTAAAGTCTCCACATTCCTGGAAAATGCTCAGTCCCAGGAAAATCTACAAAGATCCTCAGTGTAGCACAAAGCTATTCTTTATCCTATTCTGAGAATCCTTGACTCAAATTGTGGTGGTCTAATGGAGTATTTATTAGGTGATAAAGGGAAGTTGATCGGTCTGAATCCAACACTATGGACTGGGGAACTTGGGACCAGGGTTTATATGACCCAGTAGGTGGGGGGCCCTTCCAAAACTCCATGGGGCTGCTCTCTGGGCTCCACTCTGCTTGCCCACACACCCCTGTCTTGTCTCCTGTCCCACTATTCTTGTTCTCATGAAGAGAGACATTGGCTTTCCTCCCTCAATACCATGTGTATTAGTCTGAGTTCTTGAGAGAAACAGAACACCAGTAGCAGTTAGATAGATAGGTGGATAGATAGATAGATGATAGGCAGATAAGGTTGGATGGATGGATGGACGGATGGACGGATGGATGGACAAATGGATGGAGTGATGGACAGATGGATGGATGGATGGTTGGAGTGATGGATGGATGGATGGATGGATGATGGATGGATAGATTGGATGGATAGATTGGATGGATGGAAGAATGGATGGATGGATGCAAATATGGATGGATGTATAGATGAATGGGTAGACAGATAGACAGATAGAATCTCCCATGCTACATGGGGTTTCTTGGCATCAGTAACCCTGACATTTGGGTCTGTATCGTTCTGGGGTGGGGTGTCCTCTGTACTTGTACGATGTTGAGCAGTATCCCTGGTCTCCACCCACCAGATGCCAGTTGCACCCCTACCCCCAAGTTATGACAGCCATAATGTCTCCGGATATTGCCGAGTGTCCCCTGGGGGTCCAGTTGTCCCTGTCAAGGAATGTGGGGTCTGATGAACACACCGAGGACCCTTTAGAATATGGTGCATTTTGTCTCTTCCCTGTCACCCGCTGGAACCAGAAAGGACGACACACAGCAAGAACATCTTTCACTTTCCATGCTTCTGAGCGGCCCCTCCCAGCACTGCGGAAAGTCCCTGGCTCTCTAAGTGGGCTCACATCCTCCTGGGTTCATGGGTCCAGCCATGAAGGATTGCCACATACTTGTTCAGTTCTGAAAAGTGCTTGTGGAACCAGGAATAAAAAAAGAAAGTGTAACCAAGGAGAAGAAGGCATGGAAAACCCTGACCCTCCTACCTGTTGCCTTCAGGGGCCTTTGCGCCAACGATCGTAAAACTGTGTAGAAATACCAGGCATGATTCTGCGGTTGCTGATGGATTATGTTACATGATGATGCTAGTGGATCTTGCAAAACTCTCCAAAGATAAGCACACCCAACAGATTTAAACATGGCCAATTTGAACATTTTTTTAAAAAAACTCATCACTGCCTAATCTTTGCAAAAAGGAAGAAATAGTCTACTTTATGGTCATTTGAACTGCAAACCTACCCAGCCATCTGTATACAGAATATCTGCTGACATTGCTGAGTGCGGTTTTGTGGATGATTAAACAACTGTATAAATTAACAAGAAACATTTGCACATTTCTCCTCTCTCTTTATTCCGGAAACAACCCGTCCACAATTGAAAAAATATTTTGTGTCACAGGCCCACGGGATCTTTTTTTGTTCAAACTATGTCCACGAGAGGGCAGTTGATGCCACTTCAAGAGTCTTTCCCCTGGGATTTGAGAGGTATTTTTATTTGTCCAGTAGATTTCTGTCACTCTGCTTTAAAAGTCACTTCCTGCCGGTGAGCTAGGACCCTCATACACAGCTGGGTAACTGGGAAGGAACAGATCGGTCTCAACCAACCTCATCTTCCGAAAGAAAACAGTTCACACCGAGGTCTACACCCTCTACATTGATCATCTGCACTCATCAAATCATTCATGCTAGGACGGCTGACGCATGGTAGGGAGTTCTGCATTTTAAACCCCGATAGACATTGGAAACACATCAGCCATTCCTGTTACAGTGGCCGATGCAGAGCAGCTTTGCTTTGAGGCCCCCTGGCCGGCACCAGCCCCGCGGTCCGCAAGCCTGGCTCAGCCTCTAAGACCACATTCTCCAAGGCTACACCTGGGCTCAGGTCACCTACTGAGCGGTGCTGCCCCACCCTGCCAGGCGTGTAGGTGGCACCAGAATCTTCCTTCACATGCCGTTCTTACCTCTTAACTCATAGGCTGAGCCCTGTAAACATTTCCAAACGTGTCTCATCCCACCATTTTCTGTCTCAGAAGACAGACTTACCATCTGTGTCTTGATGCACATTTCAGGCTGTCGGGACTGTGTGCTGCTTCCCCATGTATCCCTGAGAGATACACGTATCCGTACCTTTCATCCGCATGCCCCGTCTCCCTTGGGATCTTACTGCATCTGTTAATTCCCTCTGGGCCAAATCCCTACAGGATTCCTTGAATGATTGTAAAACTGTAAACGTGAGTGTATCATTCTCTTGAGTAAAATCCTTTCCAATCACTCCACGTCATTTAGAGCAGGGATTGGCATATTTTAATTTTTTTTTTTTTTTGTAACTGGTCGGGGAGTAGTTGTATCTCTGGCTTTGCAGGGTATCTGGCTTCCTTGGAAGCTACTCGACTCTGCCACTTTATTGCAAAAGCAGCCATAGAAAATATGTCAAGGAACCGGCGTAGCTTTGTGCCAATAAAATTATTTTACGAAAAACAGATGGTGGCCCAGATTCGGCCCATGCGCTATAGTTGGTCGGCCTCTGATCTAGAGGATAAATCACAGCGGTCAAGCGTCACGTGGAAAGTTCTTCATGACCTGAGCTTGCTGACCTAAACTGTCCTCTTTCCTGCCGTGTTGTCTAAAGCCAGTGGATGGTGCCTGCATTCTCGTGCTCCATAAAAAGACGCTGAGCGAAGCCAGTGACTTATGCAGACTGTTTCAGCACAAAGCACACTCTGTCGGGACACTGTTATGGGCTAATTGTGTCCCATCAAAATCCGTATGTTGAAGTTCTCACCCCCAGGACCTTGGAAGGGGGCTGTATTTGGAAACAGGGTCCTTAAAGAATTGATTAAGGTAAAATGAGGTCATTAGGGTGTGGCCTGATCCCACAGGACTGGTGTCCTTATAAGAAGAGATCAGGACACAGACACACACACAGGGACGACCCTGTGAGGACACAGGGAGGAGATTGCCATCTACACGCCCAGGAGAATGGCCTCGGGAGGGACCAGCCCTGCCAACACCGGGATCTCAGATTCCAGCCTCCAGGGCTGGGAGACATAAATGTTTGTTATTTAAGCCTCCTTGTCTGTGCTACTTTGTTATGGCAGCTCTAGCAACTTATTTAGGCAGCATCTCAGTGCCCCAGAAATGATACTGCTTTGTGGCTTCTCAACTTATTTGGCTGTAAAGCCATGCTTGAAATAGTGTCTTTCAGGGATTTGGTGCTGTTGAGTTGGAAAGGCCCAACCGGTGAGAGATTCAAGGTAGTCAGACTGACAACTCCTCGGAAGTCTGAACTCCCACCTCCAACCCCCGGCCCGTTTCCTTTGCATTTGGGCATCACCTTAGGAGCATGGCTTGGTTCTGATTTTTCCATTCTGCCTTAGTTCATGCGATGCTACAACGGATGGATGTATTTTTCTTGGTGCAAAAACCTTCACGTTTTTTTTTTTTTAATATTTAATGCAGTTTCTAGTCTGGCTGAGGAAAGCGGAAAATTTTAGGCAACGGTCCCAGGGTTTCAGACCGTTTCCAAACTCTTGCTGTTGAATACAAATATTGTAAGTTCTCTTTTCTATGATCCACCCAGACTGGCTTTCTCTTTTCCTCACGTTCTCCGGGTTCTTTCTTTCATCTGTGCTGCGTTTTGCTACCTTTAAAACACGTTCTCAGTGTTTTTATGTTAAATGGCATTTTGCAGGCCTTTCGAGGAATCGCCGTGTCTGCATTTGCACTCTACACATTCATCGGAAGGGTAAAGGTGTTTGCACCTGCCTGGTCCTTCTCACACCTGAGGTGTGCTTGTGTTGGCTGAGATGCACAGACCTTACCAGGACACGACAGCACACAGTTTTGCCCCCTTCTTTAAAATTCACTTGTGCATAGATTGAAGATGAGTGGCTTAAGATGCCTCGTCCAATCTCATTAAATACGAGAGAGGCGGAGAGAGCCATCCAGAGTGTGTAAGAGCATGGCTATGTTACCGCAAAAACGTAAAAATGGGATACTCTTAAATCAGAATGAGTGTGCTCGGTTTGTTTTTCTTTAGCACCAGTCTTGTAGTGTTTTCCTTCCTAGAACTTCATAACATCGGTTGCAATAAACACATCTTACTTTATTTGGTGCTCAGATGTGGCTATTCGTACCCACGGGCCATGCCCATCAAAGATACACACAGTCCAATGGAAATTCCACTGATAATTTAAACGCTGGACATTGAAAGTCGTTAGTAACAAACGGAAAAATCCCTGTTCCCTGCGATCTGTGGGATTTTTAATAGGGAACTGGTGTGTCCCACTGTCTTTGCCATATTACAGACCCAGTTCTTCTAAGGATGTCTCCACTTACTGCTTGTGGAAACTTGGCCTCGTTCCCCAGTTTCTCTGGGCTTCTGAGCCCAGAGCACCAGAGCCTTTGTCTCCCGGATGCAGGGAAGGGTGTTTTCTCTTCTAGAAGTGGGTCCCCTCGGTGTCCTGTGTTGCAGCCACCTCTGCAGAGCTCCCTGACCTTCGGACCAACTCCGTTATTTATCCTAGTCGATTTCATAGCTTCTTGTAGCTGAATTACTCAGGCGAGGCAGACTGCCTTCAGGGTGGGGATGTGAATTACCCCATCAGGACCAAAGGGTCCCTCCTTTATCTACGGGGTAGCTGGCTGTGCGGGGTAACTGCCTTATCCGTCCTTCTGCACGTGCAATTTGCTTCTCTCCCCCCTTCTTTTTTTATCTTCAACTTGGTCTCTCCGGGTCCTCACCCACTTGGAGTTCCACGTGCTCTACCTCTGTTTTATTTCATCTCTGAATGCATGTTTTTAGGGGGCCTGGGTCGACGACTTTTCAGAGGTGTTAGAATTCAATTGTAAAGTGATAAACCTTGGTCACAGACTCAGATCTGAGATGCCCCATGGATTTGAACGCAGGAAAGATGAGGGCACGATGACTGGATGCCTTTCCTTGGAGTCCAGTGTTTAACCTGGTGTTCATTTCAGAGGCTCTTTCTTAATGTGATTTCAGACACTGTATATATAGACCACATCTTCTTTATCCATTCCTCTGTCGATGGACATTTCGATTGCTTCCATGTCCTGGCTCTTGTAAATAGTGCTGCTATGAATATTGGGATGCATGTATCTTTTCAAATTAGACTTTTCTCCGGATATATGCCCAGGAGTGGGATTACTGGATCATATAGCAAAGGAGTTGCTGTCTTGAAGCCAGGAGAAAGGGACGAAGTCTACAAGCTTGGGTCGTTTGAACCTTGGGTTTCCTAACTCTTTGGTGAATATAATCTCACTGTAGAAGCACCATAGAACTTAGGTTTGCTGCAAAAGAGCATCGGTAAGGTTGATACATTCATCCCGGTTGTACATGCAGAGAACACCAAGACTGCTTCTCTTCAACCTTCTAGAACTGAGATGACCTTTTTAAAACCCCAAACAAGTTGACTGACAGCAAAATCAAACCATGTGAAGAAGTACCACTTAAGGAACAGAACACATCCGCCACGGCGTAGGCTGAGTTCTGGTTCAGGTTGCTAAGGCAACAGTTTTTTAATTCACAGGTGAATAAACCCCACAGCTATCTTCCTATATAGATGTGAGGTTTCTAGAAACTGAAGTCTGCTTAAAAACACACATGGAGAAAGTAAGCAATTCGTTATCTATTAACAAAATCGCACATAGTAAATTCTGATCGGCTGTAATTATCTGGATGTTTTAAACAAAACCCTCTTCTTTCTTTCAAAACAACCCAACATCGTAAAAGCCAAGCATGCTCTATCCTTAGATGATCTCAGAGTGTCCCTCGTTTCCCACTTGACTGGCACTGTTCGAAGTGAATTACTCATACATAAAATGCTGGGTTTGGGATTTATCTTTCCAAGATGTTTTTTTTTTTTTCCTTGCCTACCTAAACGTGTTTGCCTTTTCTTGTTGAAATATTGCATAGTCTATAATTTGTTAAAAGGAAATATATTTAAAAATAAGTTGTAAATCTGACAGCGTGTGAGCTGGTCCAAGGTACTCCGTGACATAGAAAGCAGCCTAGCTCCCCTTAGCCGGTCACTCAGAGTTTCCTCCAAATGGATACCAACTCATGGTCCAAACATCCCATAGTCAGTTTCCAAGGGTCAGAGCAAGGGTTGTCCAGCTCTGTGTGAAAATTTCCAGAATCACTTATTTCCAAGGCAGCCCATCTGATGTGATGATACAGATGGTGAGACATTCTACTCATGGGTTGGACTACGGTTGGGTTTGTTGTAAAAGTTTACCTTTTGTAGACTTTGTCATAAATTCAGCTCCGTCCTAAGGAGCAGCCCAGACCAAGGGGGACTTCCCTGTCCCTAGAATGTCCTTCCTGTCTCTTTCTGGAGTTGTTTGGGTCACACTCTTTAGGGCACAGCTTGGATTTTCTGGATGGCGATGGTCACTCTTTATATGGCACACTCTGGGCTCTCAACATCCCATGTCAGGGCCACACGACGGAACAAAGCCCTCCCCTAGATTCTGAGCAACTCAGAGCATAACGTGACAAAGCATCCTTCCTTTCGTGACTCTGTCTTTCTAGCAACATTGCCTCTGGTTATATTCGCTTGATAGCCTCCTGGTTAGGAATTGATTAGATGAGCCATATGGGATTTAAGGATGGTTAGACCCTCTTGGGTTGGTTGGATCTAACCTTTTCTGTGTTTTCTTCAGTTCGGTGGGGGGGGATTTTCAACTGTTAGTTGTGCAAATATTCTTTCTCCTTGTCTTCCATTCTTTCTCTTCTTTCTGTCTGGGGCAATCATTGGAGTTTTGCTGGACTTTTATATAAATCTTCTGGATGTCTTTTGAAAGGCTTCTTGGAGGAGCATTTTCTCAGTTGTATTATTGGTTCAACAATTCTCTAAGTAATGAACACTGTATAGTTACCGCACATGTTGAATTATTTATCACAATTTTTAATTTATTTTTATTTATTAATTATTTATTTATTTTTGACCACTGTGTGGCTTGTGGGCTCTTAGTTCCCTGACCAGGGATTGAACCTGGGCCACGACAGTGAAAGTGCCGCGTCCTAGCCACTGGACTGCCAGGGAACTCCTTTATTTATCACAAGTTTTAAAATTTTCCACAAGCTGGGACCATGGCAAAGGACGGTAGAAGTGATAATGTCCAGTTTCCAAATTAAGGTTTTCTTTCCCTTTCTTTCTCTTTTTTGCTTGTTAATCTCTCATGAACCACATGTTAAGAGAGTGGTCTCTGTCACCACCTGGGCTTAGCTGCACTGAAGAAATTCATGGGGGACTTACACATTACAGGGCTATTGTGATATTTGTATTGACTGCTGTTGTGTTTGCGGGAGGATTCGCGACAGTAATCGTGGAGCCATCCTGTACAGAATGACCTTCCCAAATTGGGTTCGGATCTCATTGTCTGCCATCCACTTGGAAGAGGGAGCCCTGATTTCTGGAGAATTCAGAGTCCTCCTTCCCGACACCTCTGCCGCACCAAGCTCCCCCAGCAGCAATCCATGTGTCTCTTCCAGGACTTGACGCTTTATTTTTAAATCTCACAACAAATACTGGTGACAGGTCTTATCTCCATTTTATAGAGGAAGAGGGGACATTTTGAAAAAGCTTAATTAATGTACTCCAGAACCAGTGGCAGAGCTGCAGGTTACATCTTAATCCTCACGCTTAGTTGTGTACTGTGGTCTCCTCCATGCACCAGCGTCTCTCCGTGCACTCGTGCACACACCACACACATTTACACACACACACACGCACTCACACATACACAGCCACTGGCTCCTTTTGTTTCTTTGCTCTGGGCACAGGAATGAGCTATTCCCAGTGTGCAAAGTAGGAATAGTTAAGTGGGAAACTTAACTTCGCACTTAAGTTTCAGTCTCTCCCAAAGGTGTTTATTTATTTAAAAAATTTTTTTTGCCTGCATTGCTCAGCTTGCGGGATCTCGGTTCCCTGACCGCGGATGGAACCCGGGCCTCGGCAGTGAAAGCGCAGAATCCTAACCTCTGGGCCACCAGGGAACTCCCCTCCCAGGGGCTTTTGAAAAGAATAGGAAGTAAAGAGAATGAGAGAAAGCTGAAGGGAGATCTCCCCGTAGCATCCTAGGGTGGGAGGCGATCTCCCCCGGAAGGGCCAGCCTGGGGAGAATGGAAGCACCTGCCAGGTGGGGCTCCGGCCCCCTGTGCACAGCAGCCCAGTTTGTGGCGGGAAAGGGGACGGATCCAAGGAGAGATGGAGTGAGTTTGCCTATGCGTGACTTGTTTTGTTTTGCTGTTGTTTTTTAAGATTTAATTTTATTTATTTATTTATTGGCTGCGTTGGGTCTTCGTTGCTGTGCGTGGGCTTTCTCTAGTTGCGGCGAGCGGGGGCTACTCTTCGTTGCGGTGTGCGGGCTTCTCATTGCGGTGGCTTCTCTTGTTGCGGAGCACGGGCTCCAGGTGCGCAGGCTTCAGTAGATGTGGCACACGGGCTCAGTAGTTGTGGCTCGCGGGCTCTAGAGCATGGGCTCAGTAGTTGTGGCACACGGGCTCAGTAGTTGTGGCATGTGGGCTCAGCAGTTGTGGCTCGCGGGCTCTAGAGCGCAGGCTCAGTAGTTGTGGCGCACGAGCTTAGTTGCTCCGCGGCATTTGGGATCTTCCTGATTCAGGGCTCGAACCCGTGTCCCCTGCACTGGCAGGCGGATTCTTAACCACTGCGCCACCAGGGAAGTCCCGTGACTTGTTTTTGATGCTGCTTCACCCACGACTGCCAACCGGACACCCAGGCATCGGTAGAAATCAATGAAATAGATTGAAATGGGTGAATCATCACCCGTAGACAGCATGCAGAGTAGATGCTGGAGACCCCAGAGCTCCCTGAAGCTGCGCCCCAAGGCTTTCCAGATGCTCTCACATCCTGTTTTCACAAACCACAAAGGAGCCAGTGTAATTTCCACCCAGTAGAGACAGTGCCGCTCAGATCAGCTGCAAGAGAGTGGCAGCCTCCCACTCTGGCTTCTGCAGGAGTTGGCTGGGAGGACAGTTAAATGGCCCCAATGTGCTAATGAACATACAAAATGAAATTAATGCAATTATCTCTTCTGCTTGGCCGCTGCTCCCCGAATGTGGCATTTTCTCATTCACGTAGTTGTTAGCCATGATCCAGTGGAGATTTATTTATTTTTTTAATGTTTAAAAATTTTTCATTGAAGTATAGTTGTTTTACAATGTTGTATTCATTTCAGGTGTACAGTAAAATAATTCAGTTATACACCTATATATTATGTATCTTCTTTTTTTACATTCTCTTCTTTTTTACATTGTGTCTTTTTAGATCTTCTGCCTGTTTTTGGATTGGGTTGTTTGTTTTTTTGATATTGAGCTGCATGAGCTCTTTGTATACTTTGGAGATTAATCCCTTATCAGTTGCTTTGTTTGCAAATAATTGACATATACACACTACTACATATAAAATAGATAACTAATAAGAGCTTACTGTATAGCACAGGGAACTCTACTCAATACACTGTAATGACCTATATAGGAACAGAATCAAACAGAAGAGTGGATATATGTGTATGTATAACTGATTCACTTTGCTGTACACCTGAAACTAACACAACATTGTAAATCAACTGTACTCCGATAAAAATTAATTTTAAAAGTCCATTTAAACTATATTCTGAAGCACAGGAAACCCCACCACCATCAAAAAAAAAATGGTACTGGAGAGGTTTGAGCTCTTACCTGTATGGGAATATGGAGGAGAGGAAATTATCCAGAATAATGATTGATGAAGCCTAGTGGGAGAGGTATGGAGAGGAGAAGAGGATGGTGCTCTGGATATCAGAGGGGAAAGGTTTCTGGGGAGAAGCAGGAAAGAGCAGCTCCAAGAAGATGGGTTCTTGAAAAGGGGTTCTTGGCTTGGAAAGGAGATCGTGCCGTATTTCCCGGGGCAACATCACAGCAGTGGTGGGTTGGGCTGAGCGGTCAACGTAACGGGAGAGAAATGAGGGTGGTCCATGTTCGAGAACATTCGGTGGGGACAGGAAGGGGAAAGATGGGACAGGAGCTTCAGGGAAGGAGGAGGGAGGTCTCGGGAACGTCTGAGGATGTCTGCCATTTCTTTTTTCCTTTTAAAAATGCCCAGCCCCATCCGACATCTGGCATTTATGTCACGTTGGTGGAAACAAAGGAGAGGAAAGGGCGGAAGAGAATGTCAGGGAAATGCCTCACGCAGAGAGGAGTGGGTGGACGCTGTCTTGGGAGGGGCAGGTGTCTGTGGTCAAGACGTGAGTCATGAAGGGGGCAGATGGGGAGACTGGAAAGAGGGAGGAGGATGGAGTTTGGGAGGGACGACTGGACACTCACGCTGGAGATGCCGCTTCTCACGAAGATAAGCCGCCAGCACTGCATCTAAGATGGACAGAGTGCGCCTTGAGTGACGCTGATGCCATCAAGATGTCAACATCCCTGAAAGCCGTCCCCATTCTCATTAGCCATTTCTTCACGTCCCTTGATAGAATGACAGGACATTCTCATTAATGGTTTTTTAACCCTCTTCCATGCCATTTCCCTTGGTGTGAAATCCAGTGCTGAGTAAGCTGTACGGCTTCTTCTCTTTTTCTTTCTTTCTTTTTTTCTTTTTAACTTCACAGAACTCCCAAAGTCCCATCATTCTACAGGAATCAGATTGATGTCATCTAAACCTCAGCATATGCTTTTCGTTAATGATGGAAAGTTTCTTTCTCATCACCAAAGGAGTTTATGAGAGACCTAAGGGTGTAAGTGAAACACTTCATTACTAAAAAAAAAAAAAAAATTACCTGTGTCTTTGGGAAAATTATCTGGAGATATGAAAACATATAGGAAAGTTAATAAAAAGGGATCCTACACTGTTTCTATCAAATGTTCCGTCCTCTGTAATATAATGTCTTTTGTCAAGTTACGAGAGCAAAGCATATGGCACTTAATCACAGCATCTTGAATTCATATGCAGAGGCTGCATATGTGTCCATTATTTTTGAAATATGCTAAATGGACAGATTCTGGAAGTTCCAGATGTGAAAATTAAAAAAAAAAAAAATACAGTTCATCCCCTGGAGTTTTGTCAGAATCCCTTAGGATTTGTTCATGTTTCTTACTTTAGTAAGAGTGTTTACTAACACAACTACGGGAGTAGTACTGCTTTGGGAGAAGCTGGTTATCTTGAAGGCATCTCCGCCCCCATGTTTCAGTGGCCGTGAAAGATTCTCTCTTCTTTCTGGGAGAGTTGGTATTTTTTTGCCTTTTCTGACAAACTAACATTTTGGACCCATGAGCTTGTTCCAAGGTCCCTTCCCTCTTGAGCCCGGTCTGCTCCTGACCTCGGGGCTCTCCTCCCTCGAGTGTTCTGAGGACATGGGCTGGCCAGAACATCACCAGTTTATACATCGTAAAGGCTCATCTTGCCTTCCAGGAGGGAGCAGAGCGGAACAGAAGTGGAAGAGGATGGATGTGCCAGGCCTCAGGGTAATGCAGGGAATCGTGCACTATAAAAGATAACTTCATTTTCTCTTGGAGAGACACCATGCATGGGGGAAATGTTGGCTGGGGGTCTGGCCCTAGTTTGTCCCTCTCACCTCTTGGGACCTCTCTGGGATATCTATAAACTCTGAAAGGGAAAACTCTCCCAAGGTTCGTTTTCATTCTAACAAACACTGCTTGTTTCCCTTCCAGCAAAGAAATGGCATTCAGCGGGTGGTCACGCTCCGTCCACATTCCCACTCTTCCAGAGGGCAGTGGCACTGGTGATCATTAAAAACAACATCACCCTTCAAAATTGTGACAACTTCTTCCTCTAATAGCCTGAATCAGTGTCCCCGGAGATATCAGGTCTCCGTCTCTAGAACTGGGGAATGTGACCTGATTTGGAGAAGAAATCTTTGCAGACTGTCACCTTCAGAACTCAGCCTTGTCTGAAAATCCATCCAGTCAAGGTTAGATTTTTTTTTTTTGCTTTTATTTATTTATTATTTACTTTTTTCATTGAGGTATAGTTGATTTACAATATTATATTCGTTTCGGGTGTACAGCACAGTCATTCACTATTTTAAAGGTTTGTAGTTACTATAGAATATTGGCTGTATTCCCCATGTTCTACAATATATACTCGTGGCTTATCTGTTTTATATATAGTAGTTTGTACCTCTTAATCTCCTACCCCCCTGTTGCCCCTCCTCCCATTCCCTCTCTGCACTGGGAACCACTAGTTTGTTCTCCGTTATCTGTGAGTCTGCTTCTGTTTTGTTATAGTCATTCATTTGTTTTATTTTCTTTTTAGATTCCCCATATAAGTGATAACATGGACTATTTGTCTTTCTGTGTCTGACTTATTTCACCTAGTATGATCATTTCTAGGTCCATCCATGTTGCTGCAAATGGCATTATTTCACTCTTTTTCATGACTGAGTAGTATTCCACTGTATACATGTACCACATCTTCTTTATCCGTTCCTCTGTTGATGGACACTTAGCTTGCTTCCACATCTTGGCTACTGTAAATAGTGCTGCTGTGAACATGGGGGTGCATGTATCTTTTTGAATTAGTGTTTTCATTTTCTTCAGATACATCGCAAGTTTGTAAAGGGGGGAAGAAGGTCCACAGCAGAACATGAAGAGGGAAATCCTTTCCTAACACGTGCTGGGGGTAGAGCCATGAGGTTGCCTAAACCTTGTCCCTGGGATTCCGGAATCCCGATCGTCCAGGCAATGCTTGCCCATCCAGACTCCCGCCCTGCCCGGACTCTGCCTCGGAACCGGGAAGCTCTAAAAAGACTAAGAGATCGAGGCAGGTCACCAGCAGAAACTGGAAACAAATGCTCAATCTTTAGATTTAGGTCACTGCTTCTCCCCGTGGCGGAAAGCACACCGTTCCTCATCCATCTGGCAGTATCTGTTGAGCAGAACCGGCACCTAACCACAGCCTCTGCCAAAGCTGTCAGCGATGGGTGAGGTCAGCCTTGAAAATAATTTTCCAAGCACGTTGGATCTCCAGATCCTTTCAGTGTGGAAAGCTAGAATTCATTTATTAACAGCGTAAGTACATTTCGCTTGAGGAGCAAATGAGAAGAACGTGGTCATCTGCTCCAGGCAAGCAGGACACAAAAGGAGGTGGAATGAAGTCCCCTCTCTCAGAGGGGCTGCGGGTTCCTTGCAAAGGTGTTGTTACTATTTATGGGGAAGGTCCTCAGTTTTTCTGAAGTGAGTGTGCTAGCAAACTGAGAATTTTAAAAGAATAAGGTTTTTAAAATTTGATATACAACACTTAAATGTAGAAATTGAAATTTTTCTTTAATTAATTTATTTACTTACTTTTGGCTGCGTTGGGTCTTTGTTGCTGCACGCGGGCTTTCTCTAGTTGCAGCGAGCGGGGGCTACTCTTCGTTGTAGTGCGCGGGCTTCTCACTGCATTGGCGTCTCTTGTTGCAGAGCACAGGCTCTAGGCGTGCGGGCTTCAGTAGTTGTGGCACACGGGCTCAGTAGTTGTGGCTCGCGGGCTCTAGAGCGCAGGCTCAGTAGTTGTGGCGCACGGGCTTCGTTGCTCCGCGGCATGTGGGATCTTCCCGGACCAGGGCTTGAACCCGTGTTCCCTGCGTTGGCAGGCGGATTCTTAACCACTGCGCCACCAGGGAAGCCCAGAAATTGCAATCTTTAACTCACTTGAAATGGCTATCCTCTAATTGCTGGGTTACTCTACATGAGAAACTCAACTGCATGGGTGTGGAAATAAGCATAAATTCGTATAATAGGTAATACATATTATTCTAGCTATCTATCATCTACCAGTGTTTCATATCTATCAATCATCTATCTACTCTCTTCTATCAAATCTATCAATCTTTCCTCTATCCATATCTATGTATCTATTATCTGTCTATCCATTCACCAATCATTTATCTGTTCTATCATCTATCTACCATCTATCGAATCTATAAATCTTTCATCTATTCATATCTATCTCTCCACCTGTCACCTGTCATTTATCTGATGTATCTATCTATCCATCCATCCATCCATGTATCTATGTATCTATCTATCCATCCATCCTTCTATTTGTCTGTCTCTCTCTCCATCCATTCTTCTATCTATCCATCCACCCATGTATCTATCTGTGTATCTATCTGTCCATCCATCTTTCTATATGTCTGTCTGTCTGTCTACCTATCTATCCATCCATCCTTCTATATGTCTGTCTGTCTATCCATCTACCTACCTATCTCTATCCATCCTTCTATATGTCTATCTATCTTTCTATCTATCAATATCTATCTATCTGTCATCTACCCAGTAAATCATTCACACATAATACCCTCAATGATTCTGCCATTATTCTCATTCTTCAGATGAACAACCACCTGATGGAGTCACCAGTTACCTGAGGAAGGGGACACAGCCTTGGGAGATGGAGCTGAGACGTGGCCTCACCTACTCCTTTCATTAAAGGTGTGTGATTCACAATCACATTTACATTTGACCTGCTCCAGGGTCATGGTTACCCGTATTCATTTGTATACACAACGATATTCAATTTTGTTCTTGTTCTGTAGAATATCTTGCAGTAATTCAGTCAGCATTATAAACACCCACTGGGTATTTAATTTTATTCTGCCTTACTATTACCGTTCAGAGTCCGTGGCATACATCTTTTAACCCAGTTTTTTGAGTTTGTGAAAGAGTTCTCTCTGATAGGGGACAGAAGGTGAATTTCACTTGTGTGAGCTTCTCAATCACAAGGATTCCGAGGGAGTGGGAATTTACAATACAGTCGGCTTCTAGAGAAGCCCATGGGAGCCCATATAAGTGCCCTGCTACCTTTGACCAGCGCTTATGGTCATGGCTAAATCTGGTTCTTTGTTTTACTGTTGATGTAGTCATCAGTTACTATCTGATTACTATTAAACTATTTGACCTATTCCACAGGTAGTTTAAAAACATCTCACTTAATGTTCTCACTCCCCCCAGGAGATAGGACTCAAAGGGATCAATTTTACCGTGGGAAGCAGCCCAGGGACCAGAGCCCTGTTTGCATGGCAGGTAGAGGTAAGTCAGAAAGCGCCATACAGCGGTTCTCATTGCGTCAAATTATCTTTGCATGAAATACCTCTTGATACATCACAAAGAGAGTGCATTGCTCAAATCCAGATGTTTCACGGGAGAGTGATGGAAATATTTGTATGGCCGAATTCTAAGTCTGAATTTGAAGCATTTCCTTCGCTAAAATGTTTGAGGACTTTTTAAAACTTAACTTTATTATTTTACTGAACTGTCGTTAATGTACAATATTATATAAGTTACAGGTTGGACAATGTAGTCATTCACAATTTTTCAAGGTTACACTCAATTTGTAGTTAGTATAGAATAGTGGGTGTATTCCCTGTGCCGTACTATATATCCCTGTAGCTTATTTTATACATCATAGTTTGTACCTCTTAATCCCCTCCCCCTATCCTGCCCCTCCCCCGCTTCCCTCTCCCCACTGGGAACCACTAGTTTATTCTCTATATCTGTGAGTCTGCTTCTGTTTTTGTTTTATTCACTAATACTAGTTGTATTTTTTAGATTCCACATATCAGTGATATCATACCGTATTTGTCTCTGTCTGTCTTATTTCACTTAGCATAACGTGGAGAGGACTTTCATTTATAGAGAAGATATTAGCTATACTGAGGGACACTCACCACCCATTCTGCCATGAGCACCCATGACAGACGTATAACCATACTGTTTCCGTGGTCAGTTATTAGGGTTTATGCCTCTGCCCTTACCCGGCCACAGAAAATGTGGATTTTTCCATGCCTTTACCAGACGATACGACATTAAAATGCCATTCATTTGGGTCAGTGAACCACTTGAAAGATGCGATATTTGGGGAGTATGGCTTGAAGGACCATGGCTCATAGATAGCATAGGTATTATTTTCAACTCACCCTGGACCACCCAGAAGCTGAGTTCTTAGACCACTGCTGTTGTAGTTCTCCACAGAATTGCTACCTCTGCACAGCACTTTGTTAGTACGCACTGGATGTTAAAGTGAAAATATTTATAGCAGAGTGCATTTCCAAAGTATGTCACTGTGTTCCCTGTGGGGGAAATATTGAAAACATTTTGGGGATTAATGACTCAGAGATATGACTGGAACAGCTTTTCTTCCCAGGGAGAATTGTTGGGAAATGGTTATTCACAAAACAGAAGAGGTATCACTTTTTCCTTTGGCTGCCAAGAAGCTCAGAACTCAATGATTTTTAAAAAATCTTGTCCTTGTGGTTGACAGGGACATAAAGACATTTCAGGTGAAGGGGTTGAGGGAAGAGTACATTTTTAAATATTCTGCCTTCTGAGGGACAGGGATAAATTGGGAGATTGGGATGGACACATACACACTACTATATACAAAGTAGACAACTACTAAGGACCTACTGTATAGCACAGGGAACTCTACTCAGTACTCTGTAATGACCTGTATGGGAAAAGACTCTGAAAAAGAATAGATACACGTGTATGTATAAGTGATTCACTTGGCGGTACACCTGAAACTAACAGAACATTGTAAATCAACTACGCGCCAACAAACACTTTAAAAATAAATAAATAAGTACTCTGCCTTCTAAAATCTTTGTGATGGTCAGATGAAATTTATATTTGTTTGGAGAACTGCAAACATACAAAAGCAGGGAGAAGAGTATATTGTATCCCTCATATACCCATCCCACTAAGTGATTACCGCCCCCTGGGTAATCTTGTTGAATCTATAGTCACACCCACTCCCCTCCTTGGACCTCCAGACTCTTCTTGAGGCGAATCACAGGCATCAAACAATTGCATTCAGTTATTTAATGATATCTTATTTTGTCCTGCGTATTCTTAAGCAATAGACACAGTACACGTAAGGCATGTGGTGGGGAGGCAGGCAGACACATGCACATTTGCACAAACTCATGTGTTTTTTCCATGAGTCACTCAACTTCTGCAGCCGTGCTTGGGTTTGCACTCATTCTCAGCCTTGGAAACCGGCCCAAGACCATCCCTTGCTGGTGAGAGGGTGTCCAGTTGCCAGGTCTGTATTGTGTTGATGGCTCTTACCCGAAATTGTTCCTTTCCTTGGACCCCAATGGCATTTTCCAGAGTGGAAAGATGCAATATAAAAATAAAAGTATATCTCCTGCTGGAGTTGGAGGAAACCAATAATTCTTTTCTTCCCTCACCCTCTCGTATCTGGAATCACTACCAAGGGCTGCATTTACCAAGGAGACGATACTGTCATCCTCGGGATTCGGGGAGGAGAACCCGTCCTATCCTAGCATGAGATGACACTACATATGTGCCACCTGCTTAGATCAAGAGGTGACGTGAGTCCAATGCTTCTCAGTACTTCTCCCCTCGTCTGGGAGCCGAGAAGCCCAAAAGCCAGAGAGACGACACTTGCTCTCGATCTTTTCGTTTCTTCAAAACGCCATGACTGCTTCCATGATCCCGCCTGCCTGCATCCTTTCAGCTCACTTCTTGGAGATGTTTCCACATAAATCACCACCTAATGCACTATGAAATCACCCACGACGCCGTCCTCTGGAATGCGCTTCGGGGTAACAGCTGCCGTTGGGTTTCTGCTCTTGCAAAACTGGTATTTATGGTAATCCATTTAGCAATTATGATTATCTCAGTTTGTGGGAGCTTGGCAAGGAGATGACATGGTCTGGCTGCTTTGCAGGAGGAAAAGTAATGGACTGAGTTTTCCAGAAGGAGATGACTCAGCGCCTTGAAAGCTGTGCCGAGCAGGGCCGTGAGGTGCTCGTTAGAGGGGAACTGGGATCTCTTTAGGGACACACCCGTTACTGGCGACAGCTGGGGCTGTCAGGTGTGCCATGGGCCTTAAAGACAACGTGTCCCCAAAGGTGGAAAACCCTCAGAAAAGCTTCGGGAGATGATGCCTGTGGAATCTTCCATAGGAGACTTCTGCAGAATAAGGTGTCATCCCAACATCACAGAGACTGAGCAGCTAATGGTTTCTTAAGGTTTTTGCTTGACTTCTCCTCAAAGACGTAGAGCACGGCTTGGCACCCGTGGTCTGTACAGAGCCAGAGAGGAAATATTGGGGGCTTTTTCGGCCCTACACGTCGTCTCAACTACTCAGCTCGGCATTGCAATGGGTACAGAGATATACGTGTTGCCTAAACGGATGCTCTTGGTTGTGTTCCAATAAAGCTTTATTGATTTGAATTTCACATAATTTTCAAGTCTCATAGAATATTGACTGTTTTCATTGCTTTTGACTTTTTTCCCCAACCATTTAAAAAATACATAATTATTCTTAGCTTGTCTACAGAAGCAGGCAGCTGGCACGATTTGATGGGTTATTTGATGGGTTATTAATCTGTGGGTTGTTTGCCATCTCCAAGTATAGATGACCTGTATTAGCATTCTGCAGGGAAACAGAAGCCGTCAGATATCTATCTATATCTGTATATCTATATCTATATCACCTATCTATCATCTGTCTAGTCTGTATGTCTGTCTATCATCTATCCATCTCAGTCTATCTAATATTATCTATCTAATCCAATCCTCTATCAATCATCTGTTGACCTATCTATCTATCATCTATCTACTTACCATATGTATCCTATCTAGCTAGCTAGCTATCCATCTATCTATCTATTTAGCTTTCAACCTCTATCTCTGTCTATTATCTATCAATATCTATTCATCTATGTATGTCTGTATCTATCATCTATCTACTTATCATATCTATTATCTATGTATCTATCTATCTACAGAGAGAGAGAGAGAGAGAAAGTTGTTTATGAGTAATTGGCTCCCATGATAATGGAGACCCAGAAGTCCCACCGTCTGCCATCTGCAAGCTGGAAACCCCTTCCTACTTGCTCACCTGGAGAAGAGAGAACTGAAAGTGACTGGTCCGTGTCCCAGGATACTTCGCAGCTGGGATTGTCCCCTGAGCCAGATTCCTCCAGGTGCGTCCACTGTCATTGCAGGAGTCCCAGAGATGAGCTTGAAAGGCTCACCATGAAGTACACATCTCCTGGCTAGCACCATGCAACAGGGTCCTCTGGAGATGCTGGAGCGGGGTCCTCTCTCCAGCCTTGGTGTCATGGAGACTGCAGAGCGGGGTGACAGTGTGCTGCTTCCACACAAAGGTCCGAGGGGGTCTGGGTGCTTCTCTGAACTCCATGGACCCTGGTGCTATCATTCCTGTCTGTGAGCCATCCAGCCTGGTCCTCCTGTATCCCAGACATTGTTCTAATAGCAGAACATTTGAAGCTCTAAATGCTTCTATGTGTGGAGGCTGATAGAATCCTCATTTTCCAGATGAGGAAGTTAAGATTTAGGGAGGTGAAGAGGTTTGAGAAGCTGGTGGCTAAAGGTGGTGCCGTTAGTAAAATGAAACACAAGGCAATTCACCCATTCAGTCTGATTCCCCTGCTAATACAGCTACTGTGGTCCATGGCCTTGAGGACAAGGAAGACGGCAGATGGAGAAAACAGATGCTGATTCTGTCCTCGTAATGTCCAAACAAGGAATTGCTTTTATCTGTCTGCAACTGGACTTAATTAGAACGTTAGATTGGTGAGCTGAAATCACCTGCTGGAGTTGGGTCAGACCATCAGACATGCCTGCATAAGTGGCTTTGTTTAAATACAGCCTGCGATGGATAATTTTATCTGTCAACTTGTCCAGGCCACAGTGACCAGTCAAACAGTTTAGATGTTTCTGGGAAGATATTTTATACCTGGAATGAACATTTGCATCATTAGCCTTTGAGTAAAGCAGATGACCTGCTGTAATGTGGGTGGGCCTTATCTAATCAGGTGAAGGACATAAGAGAAAAAAAGATTTGAGGTCCCCAAAGAAGAAGGAATTCTGCCTGAGTTTCCAGCTTACTGCCCTGATGACACTGGATGTAAGACTGTAACATCAACTCTTACTGAATTTCCAGGCTGCTGGCCTGCCCTAGGGATTTTGGACTTGCCAGCCCTAAAATCATGTGAGCCAATTCCTTAAAATAACTTCTCTCCCTCTCGATAGATAGATAGATAGATAGATAGATAGATAGATAGACAGACAGACAGACAGACAGATAGACAGATAGATAGATGTGATGGATGTACCCAGTGGTACATTTGTAAAATTAAAATAGATGGATGAACCCATTGACACGTTATCACCCCAAGTCTGTAGTTTACATTAGGGTTTGCTCTTGGTGGTGTACACTCTGTGGGTTTGGGCAAATGTATAATGACATGTATCCATCATTTTATCATCATACAGAGTAGTTTCACTGCCCTAAAAAATCTTCTGTGCTCTGTCTGTTCATTTTCCTTTTTCCCCTAGACCCTGGCAACCACTGATCTTTTTGCTGTCTCCATATTTTGTCTTTTTTTTAATAATGTCATAGAGCTGGAATCACACAGTAGGTAGTCTTTTCAGAATAGCTTCTTTCGTTTAGTCATATGTATTTAAGTTTCCTTTCCCATGTACTTTTTTTTTCTTTTCTGTAATTTTTTTAATATTTATTTTTTTATTGGGGTATAGTTGCTTTACAATGTTGTGCTAGCTCCTGCTGCACAGCAAAGTGACCCTGCTGTATGTATGTATACACGTATCGCCTCCCTTTTGGATGTCCCTCCCATCCAGGTCACCACAGAGCACCCAGTAGAGTTCCCTGTGCTCTACAGCAGTTTCTCACTAGGTATCTATTTCATACCCAGCGGCGTATATAGAGTTCAGAAAAAAAATTGTCTATGTGCCTATTTATAGTAATATCTATAAGCCTTTCAGGATCCATCAGGGGGATTTCTCTTTGCCCAGCATCACCTCCCCCTCTGCTATCATCAACTGACAATCACTTTTGTCTTCTAGTTCTATTCCTCAACAGTCATGTGTTCCAGATGTGGCAACTGGGCAGACATGCGCGTGGACCACTGTCTCTATACATTTGTCACCCATAAACCCTCACTTCATTCCACAACCATTTCTTAATGTCTAGCCTCTTCACAAAATACATAGGACTGAGGACTCACCCAATTTACCGTTTTGGAAACGGTCTATAAATGTTAGAAAGTGTCCTGCCAGTATCCATCCTGCCATGCTCAGCTCACAAAAACCCATCTCCTCTTCCAGGATCCTGCCCTAGACTCGCCCCGCTGGCATACATTGCTTCTCTGGGCCTCCACGGTACACAGGGTGACCCGCCCCCAACCCCCAGTGGAATGAACTGATGTCCACAGGCAATGAGCCAACCCAGTGAGGGATGAGGAAAACTGGAGCCATCTGGAGAGGAAATCTCCATGAGTCTCTCTCTCTCTCTTTTTTTTTTTTTAAACATCTTTATTGAAGTATAATTGCTTTACAATGGTGTGTTAGATTCTGCTTTATAACAAAGTGAATCAGTTATACATATACATATGTTCCCATATCTCTTCCCTCTTGCATCTCCCTCCCTCCCACCCTCCCCATCCAACCCCTCTAGGTGGTCACAAAGCACCGAGCTGATCTCCCTGTGCTATGCGGCTGCTTCCCACTAGCTATCTATTTTACATTTGGTAGTGTATATATGTCCATGCCACTCTCTCACCCTGTCACATCTCACCCCTCCCCCTCCCCATATCCTCAGGTCCATTCTCTAGTAGGTCTGTGTCTTTATTCCTGTCTTGTCACTAGGGTCTTCATGGCCTTTTTTTTTTCTTTTTTTCCTTAGATTCCATATATATGTGTTAGCATACTGTATTTGTTTTTCTCTTTCTGACTTACTTCACTCTGTATGACAGACTCTAACTCCATCCACCTCATTACAAATACCTCCATTTCATTTCTTTTTACGGCTGAGTAATATTCCATTGTATATATGTGCCACATCTTCTTTATCCATTCATCCGATGATGGACACTTAGGTTGCTTCCATGTCCTGGCTATTGTAAATAGAGCTGCAATGAACATTTTGGTACATGACTCTTTTTCAACTATGGTTTTCTCAGGGTATGTGCCCAGTAGTGGGATTGCTGGGTCGTATGGTAGTTCTATTTTTAGCTTTTTAAGGAACCTCCATACTGTTCTCCATAGTGGCTGTATCAATTTACATTCCCACCAACAGTGCAAGAGTGTTCCCTTTTCTCCACACCCTCTCCAGCATTTATTGTTTCTAGATTTTTTGATGATGGCCATTCTGACCGGTGTGAGATGATATCTCATTGTAGTTTTGATTTGCATTTCTGTAATGATTAATGATGTTGAGCATTGTCTCATGTGTCTGTTGGCAATCTGTATATCTTCTTTGGAGAAATGTCTGTTTAGGTCTTCTGCCCATTTTTGGATTGGGTTGTTCGTTTTTTTGTTATTGAGCTGCATGAGCTGCTTGTAAATCTTGGAGATTAATCCTTTGTCAGTTGCTTCATTTGCAAATATTTTCTCCCATTCTGAGGGTTGTCTTTTGGTCTTGTTTATGGTTTCCTTTGCTGTGCAAAAGCTTTTAAGTTTCATTAGGTCCCATTTGTTTATTTGTGTTTTTATTTCCATTTCTCTAGGAGCTGGGTCAAAAAGAATCTTGCTGTGATTTATGTCATAGAGTGTTCTGCCTATGTTTTCCTCTAAGAGTTTGATAGTGTCTGGCCTTACACTTAGGTCTTTAATCCATTTTGAGTTTATTTTTGTGTATGGTGTCAGGGAGTGTTCTAATTTCATACTTTTACATGTATCTGTCCAATTTTCCCAGCACCACTTATTGAAGAGGCTGTCTTTTCTCCACTGTATATGCTTGCCTCCTTTATCAAAGATAAGGTGACCATATGTGTGTGGGTTTATCTCTGGGCTTTCTATCCTGTTCCATTGATCTGTATTTCTGTTTTTGTGCCAGTACCAAACTGTCTTGATTACTGTAGCTTTGTAATATAGTCTGAAGTCAGGGAGCCTGATTCCCCCAGCTCCATTTTTCGTTCTCAAGATTGCTTTGGCTATTCGGGGTCTTTTGTGTTTCCATACAAATTGTGAAATTTTTTGTTCTAGTTCTGTGAAAAATGCCAGTGGTAGTTTGATAGGGATTGCATTGAATCTGTAGATTGCTTTGGGTAGTAGAGTCATTTTCACAATGTTGATTCTTCCAATCCAAGAACATGGTATATCTCTCCATCTATTTGTATCATCTTTAATTTCTTTCATCAGTGTCTTATAATTTTCTGCATACAGGTCTTTTGTCTCCTTAGGTAGGTTTATTCCTAGATATTTTATTCTTTTTGTTGCAGTGGTAAACAGGAGTGTTTTCTTAATTTCACTTTCAGATTTTTCGTGATTAGTGTACAGAAATGCAAGAGATTTCTGTGCATTAATTTTGTATCCTGCTACTTTACCAAATTCATTGATTAGCTGTAGTAGTTTTCTGGTAGCATGTTTAGGATTCTCTATGTATAGTATCATGTCATCTGCAAACAGTGACAGCTTTACTTCTTCTTTTCCGATTTGGATTCCTTTTATTTCTTTTTCTTCTCTGATTGCTGTGGCTAACACTTCCAAAACTATGTTGAATAATAGTGGTGAGAGTGGGCAACCTTGTCTTGTTCCTGATCTTCGTGGAAATGGTTTCAGTTTTTCACCATTGAAGACAATGTTGGCTGTGGGTTTGTCATATATGGCCTTTATTATGTTGAGGTAGGTTCCCTCTATGCCTACTTTCTGCAGGGCTTTTATCATAAATGGGTGTTGAATTTTGTCGAAAGCTTTCTCTGCATCTATTGAGATGATCATATGGTTTTTCTCCTTCAATTTGTTAATATGGTGTATCACGTTGATTGATTTGCATATATTGAAGAATCCTTGCGTTCCTGGGATAAACCCCACTTGATCATGGTGTATGATCCTTTTAATGTGCTGTTGGATTCTGTGTGCTAGTATTTTGTTGAGGATTTTTGCATCTATGTTCATCAGTGATATTGGCCTGTAGTTTTCTTTCTTTGTGACATCTTTGTCTGGTTTTGGTATCAGGGTGATGGTGGCCTCGTAGAATGAGTTGGGGAGTGTTCCTCCCTCTGCAATATTTTGGAAGAGTTTGAGAAGGATAGGTGTTAGCTCTTCTCTAAATGTTTGATAGAATTCACCTGTGAAGCCATCTGGTCCTGGGCTTTTGTTTGTTGGAAGGTTTTTAATCACAGTTTCAATTTCAGTGCTTGTGATTGGTCTGTTCATATTTTCTATTTCTTCCTGGTTCAGTCTCGGCAGGTTGTGCATTTCTAAGAATCTGTCCATTTCTTCCAGGTTGTCCATTTTATTGGCATAGAGTTGCTTGTAGTAATCTCTCATGATCGTTTGTACTTCTGCAGTGTCAGTGGTTACTTCTCCTTTTTCATTTCTAATTCTATTGATTTGAGTCTTCTCCCTTTTTCTCTTGATGAGTCTGGCTAATGGTTTATCAATTTTGTTTATCTTCTCAAAGAACCAGCTTTTAGTTTCATTGATTTTTGTTATTGTTTCCTTCATTTCTTTTTCATTTATTTCTGATCTGATCTTTATGATTTCTTTCCTTCTGCTAGCTTTGGGGTTTTTTTGTTCTTCTTTCTCTAATTGCTTCAGGTGCAAGGTTAGGTTGTTTATTCGAGATGTTTCCTGTTTCCTGAGGTAGGATTGTATTTCTATAAACTTCCCTCTTAGCGCTGCTTTTGCTGCATCCCATAGGTTTTGGGTCGTCGTGTCTCCATTGTCATTTGTTTCTAGGTATTTTCTGATTTCCCCTTTGATTTCTTCAGTGATCACTTCGTTATTAAGTAGTGTATTGTGTAGCCTCCATGTGTTTGTATTTTTTACAGATCTTTTCCTGTAATTGATATCTAGTCTCATAGCGTTGTGGTCGGAAAAGATACTTGATACGATTTCAATTTTCTTAAATTTACCAAGGCTTGATTTGTGACCCAAGATATGATCTATCCTAGAGAATGTTCCATGAGCACTTGAGAAAAATGTGTATTCTGTTGTTTTGGGGTGGAGTGTCCTATAAATATCAATTAAGTCCATCTTGTTTAATGTATCATTTAAAGCTTGTGTTTCCTTATTTATTTTCATTTTGGATGATCTGTCCATTGGTGAAAGTGGGGTGTTAAAGTCCCCTACTATGATTGTGTTACAGTCGATTTTCCCTTTTATGGCTGTTAGTATTTGCCTTATGTATTGTGGTGCTCCTATGTTGGGTGCATAAATATTTACAATTGTTATACCTTCCTCTTGGATCCATCCCTTGATCATTATATAGTGTCCTTCTTTGTCTTTTGTAATAGTCTTTATTTTAAAGTCTATTTTGTCTGATATGAGAATTGCTACTCCAGCTTTCTTTTGATTTCCATTTGCATGGAATATCTTTTTCCATCCCCTCACTTTCAGTCTGTATGTGTCCCTAGGTCTGAAGTGGGTCTCTTGTAGACAGCATATATATGGGTCTTGTTTTTGTATCCATTCAGCCAGTCTGTGTCGTTTGGTGGGAGCATTTAATCCATTTACATTCAAGGTAATTATCGATATGTATGTTCCTATTCCCATTTTCTTAAATGTTTTGGGTTTGTTATTGTAGGTGTTTTCCTTCTCTTGTGTTTCTTGCCTAGAGAAGTTCCTTTAGCATTTGTTGTAAAGCTGGTTTGGTGGTGCTGAACTCTGTCAGCTTTTGCTTGTCTGTAAAGGTTTTAATTTCTCCATCACATCTGAATGAGATCCTTGCTGGGTAGAGTAATCTTGGTTGTAGGTTTTTCTCCTTCATCACTTTAAGTATATCCTGCCACTCCCTTCTGGCTTGCAGAGTTTCTGCTGAAAGATCAGCTGTTAACCTTATGGGGATTCCCTTGTGTGTTACTTGTTGTTTTTCCTTTGCTGCTTTTAATATGTTTTCTTTATATTTAATTTTTGACAGTTTGATTAATATGTGTCTTGGCGTGTTTCTCCTTGGGTTTATCCTGTATGGGACTCTCTGTGCTTCCAGGACTTGATTAACTATTTCCTTTCCCATATTAGGGAAGTTTTCAACTATAATCTCTTCAAATATCTTCTCAGTCCCTTTCTTTTTCTCTTCTTCTTCTGGGACCCCTATAATTCGAATGTTGGTGCGTTTAATGTTGTCCCAGAGGTCTCTGAGACTGTCCTCAGTTCTTTTCATTCTTTTTTCTTTATCCTGCTCTGCAGTAGTTATTTCCACCATTTTATCTTCCAGGTCACTTATCCTTTCTTCTGCCTCGGTTATTCTGCTATTGATCCCATCTAGAGTATTTTTAATTTCATTTATTGTGTTTTTCATCGTTGCTTGGTTCCTCTTTAGTTCTTCTACGCCCTTGTTAAATGTTTCTTGCATTTTGTCTATTCTATTTCCAAGATTTTGGATCATCCTTACTATCATTATTCTGAATTCTTTTTCAGGTAGACTACCTATTTCCTCTTCATTTGTTAGGTCTGGTGTGTTTTGACCCTGCTCCTTCACCTGCTGTGTTGTTTTCTGTCTTCTCATTTTGCTTATCTTACTGTGTTTGGGGTCTCCTTTTCACAGGCTGCAGGTTCGTAGTTCCCGTTGTTTTTGGTATCTGTCCCCAGTGGCTAAGGTTGGTTCAGTGGGTTGTGTAGGCTTCCTGGTGGAGGGGACTAGTGCCTGTGTTCTGGTGGATGAGGCTGGATCTTGTCTTTCTGGTGGGCACGTCCACGTCTGGTGGTGTGTTTTGGGGTGTCTGTGGCCTTATTATGATTTTAGGCAGCCTCTCTGCTAATGGATGGGGCTGTGTTCCTGTCTTGCTAGTTGTTTGGCATAGAGTGTCCAGCACTGTAGCTTGCTGGTCGTTGAGTGAAGCTGGGTCTTGATGTTGAGATGGAGATCTCTGAGAGATTTTCGCCGTTTGGTATTACGTGGAGCTGGGAGGTCTCTTGTGGACCAGTGTCCTGAAGTTGGCTCTCCCACCTCAGAGGCACAGCCGTGATGCCTGGCTGGAGCACCAAGAGCCTTTCATCCACACGGCTCAGAATAAAAGGGAGAAAAAATAGAAAGAAAGAAGGAAAGAGTATAAAATAAAATAAAATAAAGCTATTATAATAAAAAATAAGAAAAAAATTATTAAGAATAACTTTATTAAGAAAATTTTTTTTAATTTTTAAAAATAGATTTATTAATTTTTTATAAAAAAATAAGAAAAAAATTAAGAAAAAAATTTATTAAGAAAGAATTTTAAATTTTTTAAAATAAAAATATGAAAAAACTTATTAAAATTTTTTTAATTTTTAAAAATAGAAAATAAGGAAAAAATTATTAAGAAAACATTTATTGCGAAAAAAAATTTTTTTAAGTAAAGAATAAAACAAAAAAACGGACGGACCTAATCCTAGGACTAATGGTGAAAGTAAAGCTATAGAGACAAAATCTCACCCAGAAGCTTACACATATACACTCACAAAAAAAGGAAAAGGGGAAAAATTAATATATCCTGCTCCCAAAGTCCACCTCTTGAATTTGGGATGATTCGTTGTCTATTCAGGAATTCAACAGATGCAGGCACATCACGTTGACTGTGGAGATGTAATCTGCTGCTCCTGAGGCTGTTGGGAGAGATTTCCCCTCCTCGTCTCTGTTCGCACAGCTCCCGGGGTTCAGCTTTGGATCTGGACCCGCCTCTGCGTGTAGGTCACCTGAGGGCGTCTGTTCCCCGCCCAGACAGGACGGGGTTAAAGGCGCAGCTGCTTCGGGGGCTCTGGCTCACTCAGGCGGGGGGAGGGAGCGGTACGGAGGAGGCGGGGCGCGCCTGCGGCGTCAGAGGCGTCGTGACGTTGCAGCAGCCCGAGGCGCACCGTGCGTTCTCCCGGGGACGTTGTCCCTGGATCTCGGGGCCCTGGCCGTGGCGGGCTGCACCGGCTCCCGGGAGGGGCGGTGTGGAGAGTGACCTGTGCTCGCACACAGGCTTCTTGGAGGCGGCAGCAGCAGCCTTAGCGTCTCACGCCCGCCTCTGGGGTCCGCGCTGATGGCCGCGGCTCGCGCCCGTCTCTGGAGCTCGTTTAGGCGGCGCTCTGAATCCCCTCGCCTCGCGCACCAGGAAACAAAGAGGGAAGAAAAAGTCTCTTGCCTCTTCGGCAGCTGCAGACTTTTTCCCGGTCTCCCTCCCAGCCAGCTGTGGTGCGCCAACCCCTTCAGGCTGTGTTCACGCCGCCAACCCCAGTCCTCTCCCTGCGATCCGACCGCAGCCCGAGCCTCAGCTCCCAGCCCCGCCCGCCCCGGCGGGGGAGCAGACAAGCCTCTCGGGCTGGTGAGTGCTGGTCGGCGCCGAGCCTCTGTGCGGGAGTCTCTCCGCTCTGCCCTCCGCACCCCTGTGGCTGCGCCCTCCTCCGTGGCTCCGAAGCTTCCCCCCTCCGCCACCCGCAGTCTCCGCCCGGGAAGGGGCTCCTAGTGCGTGGAAACCTTTCCTCCTTCACGGCTCCCTCCCACTGGTGCAGGGCCCGTCCCTATTCTTTTGTCTCTGTTATTTCTTTTTTCTTTTGCCCTCCCCAGGTACGTGGGGCGTTTCTTGCCTTTTGGGAGGTCTGAGGTCTTCTGCCAGCGTTCAGTGGGTGTTCTGTAGGAGCAGTTCCACGTGTAGATGTATTTCTGATGTATCTGTGGGAAGGAAGGTGATCTCCGCGTCTTACTCTTCCGCCATCTTCTCTCCCCTCTCTCTCTTTTTTTTTTTTTAATTTTTATGGGAGTAGAGTCGCTTTACCATACTGTGTTAGTTTCTGCTGTACAGCAAAGTGAATCAGCTCTACGTATACGTATATCCCCTCTTTTTTGGATTCCCTTCCCATTTAGGTCGCCACAGAGCACTGAGTAGAGCTCCCTGTGCTACACAGTAGGTTCTCATTAGTGATCTATTTTATACGTAGTATCCATGGTGGATATATGGGAGATTGGGACTGACATATATACTCCGTGATTCTCTCTAAATAGCCTGGGTTCGGAAGAAATGGAAGCTTGGCTAGCGGGTGGCAGGACCCCAGTGGTAGCATGGCCATGGGGTATGCAAACTGGACAGCCAACACCTGTAGCCATCTGATGACACCTACAATGGATACATCAAACGTGGTGGGTGGTCCATGGCTTAGACGTCTCCTTCTACCACAAGCCGCCAGGTGTGTCTGATTGGAGCTGAATCAGGACAAGCCAGAGTTGAACTTGCTGGGATAAGAGCCTGGAGCCAGACATCACTGTCTCTGTGAAGATTTAGGGGAACACCAGGGACCACCCTCCTTGACCACTAGTTCTGGCATCATGGAACCCAACTTGTCTTCTGAGAACAAATGGGCTCCATGGGGAACAGGTGAGCCACTGAGAAATGCATGAAAGATTCTCACAGCCGTTGACAAAGAGGATAAATCCAGGACGAAAATGGTGGTCGACCTCTCTCTAAAAGAGAAAACCCGACCTGGGCACATTACCTTATTTGTGGTATTTCCCACCTTGTGATCATTTAGAGCAGCTCAGGGATAGGACGGCTTTGTTCTAATCATTTGAGAACTTTGGCTTACACTCTCCACCCCACGACCCCGTTCTAAAAAAAAAATCCTCCAAATCTCTTCTTACCCTCCAGGTTTCCCCTTCTCAGAATGGTCCCACTGTAGTTGACCCTTGAACCACGTGGAGGTTCAGGGCACCAAAAACTCGAGTATAACTTATAGTCAGCACTCTGTGTCCATGGTTCCTTCATATACCAGGGTTCAACTAACTTTGGATCGTGTGGTACTGTCGTACGTATTTAGTGGAAAAAATGTGCTTAGAAGTGGACCCACACAGTTCAAACCTGTGTTGTTCAAGGGTCAACTGTATATATACATAATTATTCAAGTCAAAATCTGGAAGTTGGTGCTTATTGATTCCTTTCTTTCTGTCCTGATCCGAGTAATGGTAAATCTTAGAGAATCTACCAACAAAGTAATACCCAGCCCAGCCACTTTTCCCCAAACCCACTGCGACACTTGGGTTTCTCCCTCCTGGGACTGAATCCGCCTCCTTCTGACTGGTCTCCCAGTGGCCTCTTTCCATCAATGTCCTGGTCATGCTGGATCCAAGGTGTTAATGCACGTCAGACTTTTAGTCTGATGCTGGCACACAGTAGGTGCTACAGAATTGTTACCCATGATTATTCTGAGAGTAATTACCCACCCTACCTCCCAGTTAATTCTTCCATTGTTAACCCAATTTCTTGTGCCCCTTGAATGGTTTTCCTCCAAATTGCTACTGACGTAAAAGCCACCTGGCCTTTACAGTGATCAAACGTCATGTATTAAAGGCCCTTCTGGGCAGAAGGATAGTTCCATGTCAGGTCCAGTCAAGTTTAACAGTGTGTGACTGAAAACTGTGATAAGGTTGGTGGTGGAATTTTTATAAGAGATGCTTGTGCCTTAGGCATCAGACGCACGCCATCATGGGAAAAGTCTCGGCAAGGGTTCATCTGAAGGGACCACGCCGCGGTGTGTTTGTTTTCATTAACAGTGTGCTTGGTGTTGGAAATCTGTAATATGGGTGCTTGCTTCAACCAATTATTCATTGGACGTCATTTTCTTATAGAAACAATATTAAGCGTCTCCCCATTCTATGTCAGGTACCACGTGGTGCTACACAACAGTGCAAAAATTGTGCAGCGTATTTTGCTCTAATTTTAGAAACAAAATGAGGAATAGCTTGATAATCTTGAGCACAGATGAGCTGAATTTGAAGGAGTTGCAGGTAGAGACATGGGTGGTGTCATTGTCATTGGGTAATGGAAGGACACCACCATGCTTTGTTTGGGACAGATTCAGGAAAGAGAAGAAACATGGGATATCAGTGTGAAACAACTCTAACGTGGTGTTCTCCAACTTTAACGTGCTCACATGTGAGTCTGACATGGTAAGTCCGAGGCGAGACTTGAGAACATCCATTCGTGGCTGGCACCCAGGAGATGCTAATGGTGGTCCACGTGTTGAGTGGGAAGCGTCTAGAGATGTATTCCCGTGGCCTAACATGGTAGCCAGTAGTCATCCCTGTCTAAGTAAATGTAAATGATTTAAAATAAAAGACAACTTGAAACCTTACTTCCTTGGTCACACTAGCTGTGTTTCAAGTAAGTGCTGGGTAGCCGCCATGTTGGATGGCGCAGCGTAGAACGTTATTCCAACATTGCAGAAACTTCTACAGGACTGTGTTCGTCTAGAGGCTGGCTGTCACCCAGGAACATCTAGTTACAATAAGGCTAATGGGTTTTTAATCTTTGGAATGTTTTTTTTGATTATAAGATTCTAAGGGGCATGAATGATACCCACATAAAATTCTGTATACCAGTGTAAAGCCCTTCATAATCAGGGCACAAATATACGTCCCTCAGAACACGCGGCTCCCTAGATATTCTAAAAAGCCCTGATATGAAAGAGCTAAATCCTGAAAAATTTCCCAAATTGCCACATTTCTAAATATGTTTATTACGCATACTCCTATACCCCCTATGTAAGGTAGCTATAGAAGTCTACAGCTATTTATATACACGTATCTGCATAGTCTTATATTTTCTTACAATTATTTTACATTCTCTAGGTGAGCAAAAGACAAGAAGATTCGGGCTTCCCAGAAGTGGAATCACGCAGGTGAGTCACCAGCTGAAAACTCAACCAATCGTGTTTGAAAATGAGAAACTCACATTGGCTACGCTGTCACTGGAGAGGCAAGAGGTTGATCCAGTTAGGAAGTCGGGGGCTGTGTTGGTGAGAGTAATGCGAACTGCTTTGACAAAGACACCGGAGAATTTCATAGACTTAACGCAATCACAGTTTATTTATTTTAAATGACTCGTCCTTTGCAGGTGTTCCTACTTGAGGAGATTTCTTCCCGGCGGGGAGTGAGAGATCCAGGTTCCTGGCCAAACTGGTCCTCTGCCATCTTCGACACCTGCCTCCCAAGGTGCCCCTGTTTTCATTTATTGGTTTGTTGCTGTTGGTGTTGTTTGTTGCTGTTGCTTCGGTGCCGCACAGCTGAAAGAGAGAAAACACGTGCACGCTTACCCATGGGAGGTTTCCATGGTGTACATCCTTCAACTCAGTGTTCCTTTAGCCAGAACCCAACCACACAGACACAGCAGATGCTGAGACCCGCTGGGAGGTGTTGCCAAGCTGAGAAGAGGGATAATTTGGTTTGGGATCAGTTAGTAGCCTCTGCCCATGGATAAAACCCTCTGTTGACGCATATGCAAGCAGTGACGAGACTCATCCCTTGCTGCCGGGACTGTACATTGGTACAGTTGCTTTGGAAATCCATTTGGCGCCGTGTTGAAAAGCTGAAGGTGACTCAGAAGTTCCCCTCACTGGTAGAAACTCTATAGAGAATGTCTTGCATGTGTGTCCGTGTATAAGCATGTTCTCAGGAGTAATGCCTCTAGTACCGCAACCTGCAGACAACCCACGAGTTTGTTGGCAGGAAAGCAGATATATAGAGTGTGAAGTGATTGACAGTGGAATATTGTACAGAAGTGAAGCAAGTTGACTGAATATACAGGCAACATCCTCGTGCATTTTAGAAATGCACAGTTGAGAGAAAAGAGTACAGAAGACCAGACAGTGTGCTCTCAATGAATAAAGCAAGCAGAATGGAATACTAATATGTTATTGAGAAATACAGAGATCTGTGGTGAAGTCATTACTATTTTCTTATTGCACATAAAATTTGGGAAAATACTTAACTCTGGTGGGAGTGGTTCTCAAGGAGCATTGAAAGGAAAGGGGATCCCAGAGAGTAATAATGATTCGGAAATGTTCTCGATGTTTGAAGCGGCTGGTGGATCCATGCTTGTTTTGTTCATTCCTTTGTCTATTCGTTACCTTCCTATCACTGCATATCTTCTTTTGAAGATCGCCAACAGCTCACACAAAAAGTAAGTTAGTTTCAGGCACAGTACACTAGTTTTAGCCAGTCCTGGGTGCCTTCCCACCCCCTGGTAATTCCCCATCGTTGAAAGGATCTTTTTGATTCACGAGTAGCTTCTCTACGACCGTCTTCTGCTGTCACCATCGTTTGCGGGGCTTATTGATCAAGAGGTGGTGACCGAACCCAAACCAGGTCCGTGCGATTGACCCCGGAGGGAGGAGACTCCTGGAACCCTTTGAGATTCAGGGCAGAAAACAAACAGACTTGGCTGTTTTGTCTTTAGTTTGTAGAAGATCTTTTCTGGTAGGTTGCAGTCTTTTTCATCAATGGCTGTCCTGCAGAGTTGTAATTTTGGTGTGTCCGTGAGGCGAGGTGAGCTCGGGGTCTTTCTGCTCCGCCGTCTTGGCCGCTCGGTCCCCGGCTGGGCTGTTTGGAGCCTGAACTCCGTTCCTCTGCTTCCCGTTGCTACGTCCTGCCACCCCGAGTCTCCTTGCCTCTCTCTTGAGGAGACCAAGGGTGTTCGAATAGATAACTTTGGGAAGACCCTGATACAGGGTGCATTAGAGGCTTGTTCAGTTCCCAAAGATCGGTCCCTTACTGAGAGAGTTGCCCAGGAAGCCTGCAAGGCCCCGGCGCCCTGTGTCACCTCTGTCTCTGTCCGTGGCCCCGAATCAGCAGCTATGTGTCTCTTCCCCGCACTGCAGGACCCGTTGCCACATCTGCACCGTGGACGTTACCCTGCCCTGAATCTCATTTACAGCATCCCTCTGCGGCTTTCTGCCCCGAGAAATGCTCCCCTAACATCTCCCCCTGAGACACACACGCCTCTGCTTTTGGAATCAGCCCCAGAGATTCACCCCCTCCCGCTACTCCCCTGGCATCCCCCCAACAGGGCCAGGCACGCCCCCTAGATGGTCTCTTTGCACTGTCTGTCATTTCATGATAGCCCTGGTCTCACTTCCCTCCGCATCCCCCGTTTGCCCTGCAGCCTCTGAGCGATGTGAGGGTAGGGGTTGCAGCTTCTCATTTTTATCAGTCCTGCCCCAGCACCGTGCCTGCCCTCCGCCAATTACCACTCAGCATTCTCGAGAAATACCAGGCACGAGAAGCGCAGCTCGGGGATGAACTGTGGATGCTGGTGCCTCAGTGAGCTCAAGGGTCCATGTCTTAGGTGGGGTCCCCCCGAAAGCAGGGAGAAAGCAGTGAGGCGGTGCTGGTCCAAGGAAGTGGAAGAGGGGGAGCAGGGGCCGAGGCAGGGAAGGAGGGAGAGACAGGGCAAGGCGGGGTTACCGCTTCTGGGTATGAGCAAGGCTGGCTGCTCTGTCTCAGGCACCCCCTTCCCCGTGGACGGAAGGAACTGACCCTCAAACAGAGGAAGGGAGAGGGAATTACCTGCTGGCAGATGCCTGTCTGCCGTTGTTCACAGGCTCCATCCTTCCACGTGGGGTCTTAACCTGCCCATGCTTTTGGGTTGTAATATATCAGCTGGAAATGGAAATGAATATGCGTTTGCATCTGTATATGCAGATAGATCTATGTGTGTGAATTTGTGAATATATATATATATATATATATATATATATATATATATTCCCCAGAGAACATATATTATATTCAAGATTAGATATAAGATGGACATATTATATATGATAATATATAAGGCATATATATGTAATATATATAACATATATATATGTCTATATATAAGTATATATATTATCATACATAAAATAATAATATATATTATTATTGCATATTTGGTACATATATGTATAGCCCATTTGGGCTGTTATAACAAAGTACCACAGGCTGAGTGGGTTAGAAACAACAGACGTTTATTTTTCCAGTTCTGGAGGGTGAGATTTCAGCATCTGCTGGCAGATCTGGTGTCTGCTGCGAGCCTGATTCCTGGTTCATAGATGGACATTTTCTTGCTGTGTCCTCACACGGAGGAAGGGGTGAGGGAGCTCTCTGGGGTCTCTTTTATAAGGGCACTAATCCCATTCATGGGGGCACCACTCTCCTACCCTCTTCACCTCTTCATACCATCGCCTTGGGGGTTAGGGCTCCAACATGTGGATTTTGGAGAGCATAAACATGCAGACCGTAGTGATGTATATATATAAGGAGATTTGCTGTAGGGAAGTGGCTCATGCAGTTATGGAAACTGAGAAGCCACAAGACCTATAGTCAGCAAGCTGCAGGCTCAGAAGAGTTGATAATGTCAGCTCCACTCTGAGTCTGAAGGCAGAAGACAGATGTCCCTGTTTGAAGACAGTTAGACAGAGAGAAGTGCCTTCCTTTCTGTGGGAGAGTGGATCCTTTTGTTCTCCTCAGGCCTTCAGTCGACTGGATGAGGCCCACCCACAAGGTGAAGGGCAGTCTGCTTTATTCAGTCTCCTGATTCAAATGTTAACCTCACCCAACAAGGTCCTACTGTATATAGCCTGGGGAACTATATTCAGTATCTTGTAATAAACCATAATGGAAAAGAATCTGAAAAAGAACATACATATATGTGTAACTGAATCACTTTGCTTTACACCTAAAACTAACACAACATAGTAAATCAAATCTACTTCAATTTTTTAAAAATGTTAATCCCATCAAGAAACGCCCTCCCAGACACACCCAGAATCACGTCTGACCAAATATCTGGGCACTTTGTGGCTCAATCAAGACACATTAAGTTAACCATCATAATGTCTACGTATATGTGTGTGTGTGTGTGTGTGTGTGTGTGTGCATGTGCGCGTGCATCTTAGGATGCATTCAGCACTGGGCCGAATAAAGGATAGAATTTTTGCTGGAACATATGGGCGCGGTAACAGTATTCTAAAGTCATTCTGAAACATCATTTGCAACGTCCAAATACAAATTAAGGGAAGGATCTGAAAAAATAAAAGAGAGAAAGTAGCCAGTTGGCCAGGCATACAGCATTCAGACAGCTGTGATGCCACATGAAAATTCCAGTAACTCCAGAAAGTTTCCATGTGTTCTGCGCTCCTCACTGCTGAGGAAAAGACGCCCATCCGGTCACCCCGTTACGGTCACGGCGTTGGAAGGAACTGGCTGCTGGCAGCCGTGCAGCTGTGAGGTCTGCAGGGTGTTTCTTGCTCCCTTACGTTCCTCTCTAGAAAATCTGTGTTCCCAGTTCATTTAAAGAATGCAGGGCGTTACTTCATTCTTTGTTATGGAGGAGTAATATTCCATTGTGTATATAAACCACATCTTCTTTATCCATTCATCTGTTGATGGACACTTAGGTTGCTTCTCAGCCATAAAAAGGAATGAAATCTTGCCATTTGCAGCAACATGGATGGACCTAGAGACGATCATACTAAGTGAAGTCAGTCAGACAGAGAAAGACCAATATCCTATGATATCACTTATACGTGGAATCTAAAAAAATAATACAAAGCAACTTACTTACAAAACCGAAACAGACTCACAGACATAGAAAACAAGCTCATGGTTACCAAAGGGGAAAGGGAAGGGGGATAAATTAGGAGTTTGGGATTAGCAGATACACACTGCTAGATATAAAATAGATAAACAACGGGGACCTACTGTAGAGCACGGGGAACTCTACTCAGTATCTTGTAATAACCTATAATGGAAAAGAGGATGAAAAAGAGTAGATATATGTTATATATAAGAATATATATTATATGTAGGAATATATATTATATATATATATAAATGAATCACTTTGCTGTACACCTGAAACTAACACAACATTGTAAATCGACTCTACTCAATTAAAAAATAAAATAAGAAAAAACATTGCAGGGCAGATTCAAACTCAGTTTAATTTTAAAATGACAAAGGCACCCACCCTGGGACGAAAGTGAATTACTCACTTCTTTACTCTGCATCAGAAACGAAACTGCCAGCCTCACAATTTGTTGCCACCAACTAAATGTGGAGAAGGATATGGTCTCATTTTGTTTCATGAAGCAGCTGTTGTAACCGTCCCTCGCATCCCAGGCTTATTACGCTTTACCCAGAAGTTCTTTTCACTTTGGAAGGCGGACGGTTTGTAATTGTGTATAAAGTAATAAAAACGACCAGATAACCTGTTTTTGCAGAAGATGCCAGAAATAGTCATCACAGTCAGTTCAGACAAAAGGCGCACATGCCCAAGAATCTTTAAGCAGTATATAAGAAAACGCAAATATTGCGACAGTCTCTTAAGATATGCCTTAGGACCGTGTCTATTTATGAGAAGCTAGCTTCGCCATGACAAATATTTCAAACCACGGCAGACGCTGTGTCTGGTGGGGTCACCCAGGCATCTTATCAGCCAGAATTCCACGCAGCAGGCATACAGGAACTGCCTCATTGTCTAGAAACCCCAAGGATGCATATTTACCCTTGATAAACACCGAATCAGAGCTCGTGTAATGTTATCCTTGTAAGCAGTTCTGTAGTAAGATAGACCATTGGATGAATCACCACAGATGTCTCATCTCTCCTGTTAGGCAACCAACATTTAATGACTCTTTATGGTATTTCGTACTTAAAACTTGGCAGGGAAGATTCAGGACCGGAGTGAAATTTTAAACAAAGTGTGATGCATACCATTTGGGCTTTTTCTTGAGTACTGGACTTCGGGTTGATGAGCTAGATTCTCTCATCCTACAAGACCTTTTGGTAGCCACTCCAGTTCTGAGGAACAATTGGCCCCAGTGTTTCAGAAGATGGTAACTCATTAATCCATTAATATCGATGAGTATTCATATATTAGTCTTTGTGGGCAAGATCTTTCCTAACAGAGAGATCACTTCTTGAATTTGATTACGCTCTGCCTTTTCTAAACTCACATTTTCCGTGAGGAATGTCAGTGCATATTGGTGTTGCCAAAATAGCAGAACATCATGGCGGATGGCAAGGGGCAGGGCTGGCCCAAGGGGGTTATGAGCAATTTAACAAGCATTTGTGTGTAAGGGTCTGAGCATCTGTTGGATCATTTCTGTACTTTCTGCTTCATCTTCCACTCTCTCGGATGGAGAGAAGTGTTGCCAAGTGACGTGGAGAAAGCCAGTGAGCTTTTCTGGTTTTCATTTCTCCGTAGTCCTTTTTATACGGATTCCCCCGGTCCCCTTGTAGTGCACTGTATGTGTCTTTTTTTTTTTTTTTTAACAGAGTGCCCTGAGCTAAAAGGATTTCTTTCCTCCAAACTACATGGGAAACCTCTTCTTCAAGATAAGAATGAAACCTATTTACCTTGTGTGGATAAAGCCTCATGCAGTACTGGTCCTATTTCAGCTGCTCAGTGAATGTTTGTCTAATACAAAGCCGTGAAATTCCTAGGAAACGCGGGCAAGTGAGTCACAGGGGATACATGTTTTTGACATCTACTGTTGTAGATTCTGAAACATAAAGAGATTCTGCAGTGCCTACCTTTTCCCCAGTTTCAGCCTTGGCAGCTGCACCCTAGCTCCCCACAAATAAGAAAAAGGGGAGAAGACAGTAAGCTCCTTGACTATCTCGATCTGAATACGTAGGCTGTCCTCACAGCCTGACTACCCAAGTCGTCAGTCGATGGTTTGATTTCCGTTCCGCGCAGGTCAGGAGGTTCTCAAGGAACAATAGGGAACAATACTGCTTCCAAGACCCAGAGGCAGAGAGACAGCGACCCTTCCAGCAAAGACGAGGACTTGACAGACAGAGAAGTATTTGTATGGAGGACAAGGAAGAGTGTAGCTCCAAAGACGCCTTTGCGAACACGCGTGTGCAAAATGGAATCTCTTGGAAGGACCGTCTGTGAATAACAAGGGAACCGTAGCAGCGGATTTGTAGGGTTTTCTGATTCAGGCGTACTCCTCAGAATTTAGAATCCATTTTCGTTTCTGAGCATAATTGACTTCGCTTTGATGCTCATATATTTGTCACGGAAGCCAAGAACCCCCTAGGATACCCCCCCCCCCTTCCTCTTCATGTTTGGATTATCCGCTACAGATCTCAAAAGTTAGGTCGGCAAGGGAACTCTCGGTCACTTCCCGTTACATCTCCTCCGTCAGTCTCGGCTTCACGGTCAAGAGCAAAACCCAAGGTCCCTTCCTGACGTCTCTCCTCCCCCCCATCTCCCCTAGAACAACATCCAGTTCATAGGATGGTGTTTCTGCCTCCAAAGCCTATCCTGAACCTGTCCCTTTCCTTCATCTCTAAGAGAGCTACTCATTAAATCCACCCCCCTCTCCTACCTGCATGCCTGCGATAGCCCCCCGGCTCAGCATCTGCGTCCACCATCACCCCGCATAGTCTTTGCTGCCCTCCAGCCAAAGGATGTGCAGAAACGTAAACCTTCCACCATCTTTCTTACCTAAAACTGTCCCCTGACTTCCCATCACGTTGAGGATGACATTCACACTCCTTCACATACAGTACGTGGCCATGCATTTTTTGGACCCATCTGTCTCTCCAACCTGTTTTCCCACCTCTCTTCCCTACACCCCCTCCTCTTCCCTTGTCTGGGTGAAATCAGGTCACTTAAAAGGCAGGCACTTCAGTGTGATCAGCACAGCTACGTCATAAGTCTGTGCACAAGCTACGTTGTCAATAACCTATTGACTGTTGATAAATGCCAGCTCATTGCCATTTTTATATTATTTTTACTGAACTATAGTTGATTTAGAATACTGGAATAGTTTCAGGGATATAGCAAAGTGATTCTGTTATATATATATTCAGTTATAGATACATGGATAGATATTCTTTTCCAGATTCTTTTCCATTATAGGTTACGACAAGATATTGAACAGAGTTTCTTGTGCTCTACAGTAAATCCTTGTTGTATATCTGTTTTGTATATAGTAGTGTGTATCTGCTAATCCCAAACTCCTTGTTTATCCTTCCCCTCCATTTCCCCTTTGGTAACCATAAGTTTACTTTCTGTGTCTGTGAGTCTGATTCTGTTTTGTAAATAAATTCATTTGTATTATTTTTTAGATTCCACATATAAGTGATATCCTATGATAGTTGTCTTTGTCTGACCGACTTCACTCAGTCTGATAATCTCTAGGTCCATCCATGTTACTGCAAATGGCAATATTTTACTCTTTTTTAGGGCTGAGAAGCAACCTAAGTGTCCATCAATAGATGAGTGGGAAAAGAAGATGTGGTGTGTATATGTATATATGGGAATATCACTCAGCCATTGTTAATCGGTAGTTTATGTAAATGTTGCCTGTCCAGAGATCTCCTTTCACTGCAGTCAATAAACATTGAAGGATTTAAACTGTTTGACGTGGAGCTTGTCTTGGGGCCACCCTGGCGCCAGGGAGAAGGGAAACAGCTCTAAAGCCCAGAGACATAAATCGCTCTTTGGATATTCTTAAATTGCAGGATTAGTGAAAACTGACAAGGTATGAATACGAATAATGCAAAGATGGTTGCAGTTAAGGCGACCTTTTCTATGTATGGGGGAAAAATTTTTTAAACTTCTTTCAGAGTGAATGTATGTATAAACATGGGCCAAGACCCATCAACACCGTTGTGATGTTTGCACAGATCTCATTTGAAAATGCAATAAAATATTTTGGGAGAGCTTTCCTTGAAACCTATAGTTGAGAAGTAATGGTCCCCTCCAGTCTCTCTGGGCTGGGGTTTGGCACACAGGTTTTCCAATGCAAAAGACACATTTATTTTTCTGTGGAAGGATGAACAGAAGGAGGAACTCGAGGACCACATCACCTGCTTAAGGAAAGAGAAGGAGCCTTGAATAGGTTGAATAGCTTCTCCCCAAATTTATGTTCATGTTGAACCTCTGAATGTGATTGTCTTTGGAAAGAGGGTCTTTGCACGTGTAACTGGTTAAGATGAGGTCATCCTGCAGCAGGCTGAACACTAAATCCCAGGAGGGTGTCCTTCAAAATGAGGAAGGCTCAGAGAATGGCGTGTAACCATGGAAACAGAGATGGGAGTGATGCGTCTACAAACCAAAGAACACACCAAGGATTACCCACAGCCGTCGTCAGCTGGTGAGGGATGGTGGGCGGAGCAGATTCTCCCCAGGAGCCTCTAGAAGAAACCAAGCCTGCTGACACCTTGGTCTCAGACTTCTGGCCTCCAGAGCTGGAAGAGAATAACTTCTCATTGTCTTGCCAACCCAATTTATGGTATTTTGTTATGGCAGCCACAGGAAACTAGTACACCTAGCTTTGTTGGCAACCTGGGTTCTGGAGAGAGTATACGCTTTAGACATTTTACAGCCTTTCCGACACATTTCGTACTGGAGCCTCCCAAGAGGAGTTCGTAGGTGTCACAGAGAGTGTGAGAAGCACCCCCAAATCACAGATGCCCCAGAATTGCCATCAGTGGAACAAGTGTGGAATCGCTTTCTCTAAATGACCCCTTCACATTCCTCTGAGCCTCATACTTGCACGTCCATGGTAATCATAAGCTCAAAGAGAAAGCTAAACATCCCTCCAGAGCCTCCCCGTACTGTACAATTGCACAAACTCCAAAGCATGTAAACAAGAGGCTATGCCTCCTAACATTTGCTGCCAAATGTCAGAGATAAATCATCCATCTCCGGAGCCCACATGCAATCAGCAGCAAATTAAACTTTTATCTTGCACATCTTCCGTTGCCAAATGCTTTTTTTGTTTCTTGGGTTTTTTTTGGTAGCAATTAAAGATGCATTCCCCCAGTGACTGTTCTCGGGAGGAGACTTCAAGAATGCTTTCCGGACTGAGAGCAGAGGATACCACTTCATGCTTTCAGGGCAGACGGAGAGGAGGTCTGCTGGAACAGGGTATTCTCTGTGACGTGGCCAGGAGGGATTTCAAAGTTTAGATTAATGGACTTTCTACAGAAAGAGATCACCTTGGTGTTTTGTTTTTTTGTTCTTAACTGAAGTACAGTTGATTTGCAGTGTTTCAGGTGTACAGCAAAGTGATTCAGTTTCATATATATTTTTTTTTTCAGATTCTTTTTGATTTTAGGTTATTATAAGATATTGAATAGAGTTCCCTGTGCTCTACAGTAGGTCCTTGTTGTTTATCCATCCAATACATAATAGTTTGCATCTGCTAATCCCAAACTCCCAATCCATCCCTCCCCCGCCACCCTTCCCCCTTGGCTACCACAGGTCTGTTCTCTATGTCTGTAAGTCTGTATCTGTTTCATAGGTAAGCTCATTTGTACCATAATTTTAGATTCCACATATAAGTGATATCATATAGTATTTGTCTTTCTCTGTCTGACTTACTTCACTTAGTATGATGATCTCCAGGTCCATCCATGTTGCTGCAAATGGCATGATTTTGTTCTTTTTTATGGCTGAGTAATATTCCATTGTATATACGTACCACATCTTCTTTATCCATTTATCCGTCGATGGACATTTAGCTTGCTTCCATGTCTTGGCTATTGTGAATAGTGCTGCTGTGAACATTGGGGTGCATGTATCTTTTTGAATTATACTTTTGTCTGGACATATGTCCAGGAGTGGGATTGCTGGATCATATGGTAGTTCTATATTGATTTTGTTAAGGAACCTCCATACTGCTCTCATAGTGGCTGCACCAGTTTACATTCCCACCAACAGAGTAGGAGGATAAGGAAATCATATTTTTAAAGAGACGAGGAGCCTAAGGCTATCTTCATGTCCTGGATTAGATTGTTCAAAACGTCCCGTGAAGTGTAAACTCAGAAACCACAACCTGCCTTCATTTTCACTTTTACAGATGGAAGGGGAAGTATAGGAAGACCATTGAAATAACAGTATCTGTATTAATGCAGTAAAAAAAAAAAAAAAAAAATTAACCTTTCATAGAATGTGGCTGTGCTTTTGCTCTCATGAAACTTCTTTTGACTTTTGTGACAGCCAGCCTCCAAGGCTGGGCTGCAGAACATGTCCCCGTGGTTATTTACGTGGAGCAAAGAAAGGGACCAGGTCACTAAAGCTGTAACCTGACATCCAGGAAGGACACACATAATAGGAACGCTTTTCCTTCCGAAGGCTCACATTTTTCACCTTGAAACTCCCACTTGAAAGTTTCAGAAAGTTACCTGGTGCAGGGCAGTTTGTGCTAAGAGTAGTAAAAATAACCTCCAAATCTCAGTGGGTCAGGACGAAAAATATTTATGTCTAGTTCCTGCAGAGTCCAGCGGGGTTGTTCCCCGTTGAGGGATTCTCGTGGGCCATTTTTTGGGGTGGGCAGCCCCTAGAGTGGATGCTTGTGGTCTTCCCCTCCTAATACACTCTTGTGTAGACCTTTTCCACAGTGGACCAGCTTTGTTCGGTGCAACCAATATGAGAAAGGCGATGGTTATGTCACTTCTACAAGTACATTAGAAAAGAGGTTAGTTTTACTGTTAATGTTTAAGTTTCCTGCAGATACATGTTCTCTTCTTTCTTGTATGTAGAATAGACTGATCCCTTGGGACACCACTGGTTGGGAGATTTTTGTTTTTAATGGGACCGGTCTTCTGCCCAGTTGCCGTTGGTCAGAATCAGTTAACATTGTCCAACGTACCAGTATTGGGGTGGGGTGCAGGTAGGGTGTGGTCTTGCTGTGTTCCCTGGGGGATAAAAGATCATTTCTGTAAGCTTCCCCCAAACTCCTGGTCATCTCTACCTTCATAGCCCTGCAAGATTTTGTGTTTTGATCAACAAGCTCTATTTTCAAATTATGTACATAATCGTCTTCCTTCTTATTATAAACAAATCACAGCAGTTCTAAATATTACATTAGACTGGGATTCAAAGTCAGTGCTGTACCCAGATAGTCTATGTCTGCTTTTTAATCAGGGTCAGTGTATTGCTAGAATACTCAGAATAAATTTCCTGTTTTTAAGAACTATAGCCTATATTTCAAAATTCAGATTCACATTCTCTGATGCATCTGGTCATTTAGATGACGTTGAATTCTGGAGAACTATTTCAGGTTGGTCGGGCGTATGAATTTACGGTTTCAGAAACATATGACATATGGAAAAATAAGGAATGACTATAGCATTTAGATAAACACTGCGTGTTTCGTGTCTTTGCCCCTTTGCGTAGCATTTAGAAATTTCCGTCATAAAAAAAGTGCAGATGAACGATTGCTTCGGAAAATATGAAGTTTCATAACCTACATTACCTGCAACAGGGAAGATAAGTAAGTCTGGTAATGCCATTGCTGTGTTTGCTAGCAGACTTTCTGATACATGAGAATAAGGGCAAATGCAAAAAAACAAACAATAAATTCCTTTATCATCATTTCTCCATAAAATAACCTTTTTCCCTCATGCTGCTCCAGACGGCCATTTATACAGCAAGTGATGTATTACATGAAGTTAAATATTTGGGTTGGTGTGTTAGTAAATCTGCTACTAGAAATACAGACAGCATTTTAAATTCCACTTTGCTTTCTGGGCACAAACTTTTCAGTGCAATCTTCAGATCATATTTCTTAGATTTCTTCATGAATTGGCTTGAGGACGGCTGCTACAAATGCTAATGAGGTGATAGGAAGCATTTAAACCCAGCTTCTGTGAGATTTTACACAAGACATTATTTCTGGATATTTTTCCAGCTCCCTCGACTTTTTTCCCCCCTAAGCAACGCTTCTGTTTATCCGCTAGACTGCATTACAGTGACAAAACACTAAACTGTGTTTGCGTGATAAATCTTTAAGCAATAAAATTGCTGCTTTATCTGTTTGGTGAATTTCTCATTTATTGTTCTCATTTACTCCATGGGAAAACCACTTCCGGGATCTGCTGCAGAGAAGGTGGAAAGCAAAAAGAATGTTCTGCCGTCCACCTCTGGCTCCGCACGAAAAGCCAGCCCCCAGGAACTGAGCTAAGAGTATTCTGATCGGAAACGTCGACGGGTTTCCAGCTTTCCACTCACACGCAAAACGAGGTGTGCTGTCCCAGTTTTCCTTTTTATTGAGATGTAGTCGCTTTGGAGAAGGTTCTCCTGAGAGGCGACGGGACGCCAGGTGTGCACGGCTCAGAACGCAGAGTTCATTGCTCAAGAAAAAGGGAAACACCCACAAAAGCCCCCATCACCCCTGCGGACGGAATGATCCTCCGAGAGTTGGCGCCTGGTGAGAAGTTCGGGAGGCTGCGGAAAGTAGACGTGATTGCGAGATGCAAATCTCCGATGAAGTACAAAATCTGCAAGGCTCAGCCGCCTCCGCTGGCCTCGCGATTGATGGAGAGGATGTGAATGAGGAGGTGCTGTCCAGAGAGACCATGGGAAGGTGGTGCCCTAGAGGAGAGAGGGGAGAGGGGAACGTGTGCTGCGGCTGCTGAGAACCTGAATACGAAAATATCCTTAGAGCAGAATGCGGGGGGCACAACGGAAGGGATTCATGCACCGTAATAGTGGGTGGAAAGGGGGCGGCAGGATGCAGGAACACAACCCCAAAGCAGAACAAAGGTGGGGCTTGTGTGAAGCCAAGAGTGAGGGATACTTGGTCCAGCAATCCCACTCCTGGGCATGGATCCAGACGAGACTCTAATTAGAAAAGATACATGCACCCCCATGTTCACAGCAGCACTATTCACGATAGCCAAGACATGGAAGCAGCCTAAATGTCCATCGACAGAGGAGTGGGTAAAGAAGATGTGGTACATATATACAATGGAACACTACTCAGCCGTAAAAAAGAATGAAATAATGTCATTTGCAGCAACGTGGATGGACCTAGAGATGATCATACTAAGTGAAGTAAGTCAAAGACAAATATCATCTGATATCATTTATATGTGGAATCTAAACAAAAATACAACAAACTAGTGAATAAAACAAAACAGAAGCAGACTCACAGATACAGAGGAGAAACTAGTGGTTCCCAGTGGGGAGAGGGAAGCGGGGAGGGGCAAGATAGGGGGAGGGGATTAAGAGGAACAAACTACTAGGTATAAAATAAATAAGCTATGAGGATATATTGTACAACACAGGGAGTGTTGCCAGTATTTTGTAATAACTATAAATGGAGTATAATCTATAACAATTTGGAATCACTACTTTGTATACTTTAATATAATATTGTAAATCAGCTATACCTCAATTTTTAAAAAGTTGGTTTTAATGTAGCAGGAATAAGGAAGATAGATGAGTAATACAGAAGCACTCTTTGGTGCTTTTGTGAATACAACAAAAAAGAAATAGACTCACACATATAGAGAAGAAACCAGTGGTTCCCAGTGGGGAGGGGCAATGTAGGGGGAGGGGAGTAAGAGATATACACTACTGTGTATAAAACAAAGGCTACATTGTACAGCACAGGGAATATAGCCAATATTTTGTAATAACTGGAAATGGAGTATAGACTATAAAAGTTTTGAATCACTTTGTTTTTACCTGAAACTAATATAATTTTAAATCAACTATAATTTAAAAAAAACAGTTATAGGAATTTGGGAGAAAAAAATATAAAGGAAACAGTGAAATGATTCCAAGGACATTTAAACTGCAAAGTCAGCTAATCTGAATAATTTGTGTATTAGTAAATGTTTCCTTTGTAAATATTAAAAACATACAAGAGAGAGACCTCCCTGTCCTATTTTTGCAACACCTTTTGAATCTATAATCACATAAGCATTAAAAGTTTAAAAATTTTAAAAGGGGAGAAAAACAAGGAGACAAAGAAAATGTGTCCCTTTAGGGTTTCTCTCATGTTCTCCCCTTAAGCGATAGAATTGTAGTCTTGTGTCTCTAAAGTTGGAAGGATCTTTGGAGATTATCTGACCCAGAGGAGAAAATTAAGAACCAGAATAGTTGTGGACTTTTTTTTTTTTTTTAATTTTAAGGTCACACAATTGGTAAGAAAATTTAAAAAAAAAAAGAAAGAAAGAAGGGGCTGAGTCATACTTGAAGAAACAGTGGTTGCTCATTTTACCAGATCTGTGAATGACTTTTTTTTTTAACTTTTTATTTTATATTGGAGTATAGGGGATTAACAATGTTGCGTTAGTTTCAGCTGTACAGCAATGTGATTCAGTTATACGTATACATGTACCTCTTCTTTCTCAGATTCTTTTCCCATTTAGGTGATTACAGAGTATTGAGTAGAGTTCCCTGTGCTCTACAGTAGGTCCTTGTTGGTTATCCATTTTATTTATTTATTTTTTCTTGAGGAAACTTTATTGAGATCAATACTTCAGTTTCACAATCACAGTAAAAACGGAGAGTTCGTTGGAATGTTCCAATTGTGATTTTTTCAAATATTTTATTAGGAAAATTTTAAAACATATAATTTGAAAAGATTTTACACTGAGCATTCCTTTACTCATCACCTAGAGTGAAGCATTAACGTTTACCTAGACTTGCTTTGTAGGCCTGTCTGTCCATTTATCTATCCCAATTTCCATCCATTATTCTACGTTTCTTTTTGAGACATTTTAAACTACGTACAGACATCCACACAGGCTACCCTGAAAATTTCAGTATACGTATCATTAACTAGGTTTTACTATTTGTTTAAAATTATTTCTAGGTAAAGTTTAAATACAATGAAATGCATAAATATTAAGTGTACCGTATGATAAGTTTTGACAAATAAATATGTCTATGCAACCAACCCTATCGAGGTAGACGTTACCGTTAGCCCAGAACAGTCTCTCGTCCTCCTTCCTTAAAATTAGCAAAGCCTGAAGGTCTGTGGGACGAAGTCCAGGAGAAACAAGGCACATACGTCCAGATGTCCTCTGCCGGTGGAATTACGTGGATATGGCTAATTGTCCCAGCAGTGGTATGGGACAACACATCTGAACTCTGGCCAAATTAGCCCACCCAAGCCTTGGTGTCCAGGAATTCTACTGGGGATCTGTCATGAAGGCTGAAGTGCCTGCCTCACAATTTCAGCTCTTCAGATCCCAGACCCCTAGAGCAAAGACCTGCATTCATCAAATAGCACAAATTAAGAATAAACTATTTAATCAGATTTGTACCACTTGGCCCAAAATGTCAAGCATACAGAAATGTTCTTCTCAGACAGACTGTTCTAATGCATCAGAACTCATTATTTCCCAGGTACCAGTCTGAGGCCATTCCTGAAGAGAAGCATTTGTAGTAAGTATGGAGGCAAACCGTACAAAAATGAGAGTACATGATTAAACTGCATAATCATGCACAAAGAGAAAGGGAAACAGCAGAAAACAGTTTGCAACACAATTTTGAAAAATAGAAAGCTGATGGTTAAGGTAACTGAAAAAAAAAATAAAGATGCCTACGTATTGGGATGTTATTGGTTATCCACTTTAAATATAGCAGTGTCGGGACTTCCCTGGTGGCGCAGTGGTTAAGAATCCGCCTGCCAGTGCAGGGGACACGGGTTCGAGCCCTGGTCTGGGAAGATCCCACATGCCACGGAGCAAATAGCCCATGTGCCACAACTACTGAGCCTGCGTTCTAGAGCCCACGAACCACAACTGCTGAGTCCGCATGCCACAACTACTGAGCCTGTGCTCTAGAGCCTGTGAGCCACAACTACTGAGCCCGCGCGCCTAGAGCCCATGCTCCGCAACAAGAGAAGCCACTGCAGTGAGAAGCCCACGCACCACAACAAAGAGTAGACCCCGCTCGCCAGAACTAGAGAAAAGCTCGCACGCAGCAACAAAGACCCAACGCGGCCAAAAATAAAAATAAATTAAAAAAAAATTTTTTTAATGAGATATGACCATAATTTAAAAATAAATAAATATAGCAGTGTGTACCTATGTGAACGACTTTAATTCCCCCAGTTCAAAAATCATGGTATGGAAAAATAAACACACCATCAAACACATAGCAGGAACATGGTGGACGTTCAGAAACAGAGGAAAACTTAAAACAGCCAGGTGACCTCGAAGCATCCGGTAAGACCCAGAGAAGACACCTCTACACCATCAGGGGGGCTGGAAGCTAGAAGAATGTCTTTTAAGCATGAAAGAGAAATTTCTGGATGTCTAAAATTCTACGCTGAGTCGAGTCTATTCTGAGTACAGAGGAAATAAAGACATAGTGCAAAGCCAGAGTGTTGTTTGTCTCTCACGGACCCTCATTGTTGGGACTTCAAAAGGAAACTCACAGGAAGAACAGTGTTGAAGTCAGATGAAGGAAGAGGATGCAAGAGACATTGTGAGCAAAAGGAGAAAAGGACCAGAGTGTGAACCCAATCTAACACTGACCACATCAAACCCAGCACCAATAATAAAATTACGACTATGTGAGGGCATACAAGCAAAGGTGGAGCCAAAATTAGCGGTGATAAAACTTGCAGAATAAACATGGAACAGAGTTAAAGCAAGTCATTTCTTTGAGAAGACAGTAAACATGTGAGCTTTATTATTTTTCTGCTGAAGTTATTAGGCATATTAAATTTAATCACTAAATCATGAAGACTGAAAACACAGCTTCCTCTTAAAAACATGGGAGAAATATTTTTTTTTTAATTTGGGTATCATAGAAGAGAAATAATAGAAGCGAAGAAAGGTAACGGTTCATAGAAATTGTAAAATAAGCACACAAAATGAAATTTAGAAATATTAGCAATTGCAGTACATACAAATGGATGAAAATATCTCTTGATAGATATGAACTCTTGGATCGGGTTTAAAAAAAAAATCTAGGTTCTTGCTAGTTTGAAAGGGTCTGAAACCAATAACCAAGAAAGGCTAAGATAAAGACACTAAAATGGTGAGTAGCTATGAAGAAGAACTTTTTGGAGCCCTGTTCAAATCAAGTAAAAAAGACTTTAGGAAGTTAACAAAAAAAGAAAAAGAAACATGGATAAAGAAGACTAGTATGAAGCGATAAATTTTCGCCAGAAAGTTATAAACATGCTAAAGTTCTTTGGACCTGGTAGCAAAGCACTTAAATACACAAAGCAAGATTTGGGGGAATTATAAGAATAAGCTGTCCAACATACAGCCCAGCCATCTACAAGTCTTTGCTTAGAGAGAATCCTGCTTTCAAAGGAGAGACATACCAACTCTCATTTGTGTAAAAATTAATGATTAGAGATACAGTATAAACTGAATAAAGCTCGCCTTTATTTCTACTTAATTGGCCTTTTGACCACTCCATGGAATCCAAGGGACTTGATACACTGAGTAGGTGGCGGAGGGGGAAATGGGATTCCTCCAAGCTCGTTCTCACTCCTGGGAGAGCCTGATACCTTAACCACCCTAGAACATGTGTGATCCATTAAGAAGAATTTTTGCAAGGGTCTGAATAAACTTGGAGGCGGAGGTTTTCTGTCGTCAATGTATTTTCGTGGAACCATGGGACACAGTCTCGGGATGACAGCCAGAAAGTTGCCAGTTGGAAAAAGAGTTGCATCAGTGAAAACCTTTTACCCGCCAGCCACTTGGAAAATGAAAGTTACACGACGAAAATAAACATACAGCCCAAATGAAAACCAGATGCATGCAGCTTTGAGGTTCTCTCTGTGTTTGGTTTCCTCTCCATCTTATGTTACATTCCTTCTAAAATGGATGCGACTTCTGGAAATTACTTTGCACAGTGAGATCTCCCATTTGTTTGGGGCAACATCTTTAGATAGACAAGTAGAGAGATTCCCCAGTTCTGACTCAGCTAAGGGAGATAGAAGTCTATTGTACATCCGAGGACACGTCTGGAACAAATCAGGCACATTTACTTGTTTCTAAGTACCAATCCAGACAGTAGCTTAAAAGTAATTTATATATCCCCTCTCCCCCCAATCCTTCTGTTTAGGATGGCCACACCCAGTGCCAAATTTTTTATCCTGTCGACAAGACCTTGACTTTTACGCATTTGACACTTTTTTGAGATACTGTACATTTTGTCTTTCTGCCTTTCTAAAAAGATGGCTTACTGGGCAGAAAAGAATACGTTCAGTCTGTGAAATGCACGAGTAGGCCTGGAAACGTATAAGGGACTTTTCACGCTCACTTGGTTTTGACATACGCTTTGGGGTATGGCTACACATATGACATTTTTTTGAAAACCAAGTTGAATAACGGCATTCCACAGTGTCTGGAGGCAGTGGGCAAAGCCTGACGTTATAACCAGGCACATCAGATTCAACTCTGGGCTTTCACACTGAGCTGTCTGAATTTGAGCTTTCTCACCTGTAAGAGCAAAAGCAAGAAGGAGAACGCACAGAAGAAAACACTGTGAGGTTACCACGAGAAAGCGTAAGATACAAATCTCCCAGTTTTGTACAACACGAGGAATATAGCCAATATTTTTTAAATTAATTTTTATTGGAGTATAGTTGATTAACAATGTTGTGTTAGTTTCTGCTGTACAGCAAAGTGAATCAGTTATACGTACACATATATCCACTCTTTTTCAGATTCTTTCCCCATATAGGTCATTACAGAGTATTGAGTAGAGTTCCCTGTGCTGTACAGTAGGTCCTCATTAGTTACCTATTTTATATATAGTGGTGTGTATGTGTCAGTCCCAATCTTCCAATTTATCCCTCCCCCCCCCCCTTTTCCCCATTGGTAACCATAACTTTGTTTTGTACCAATATTTTGTAATAGCTATAAATGGAAAGTAACCTTTAAAAGTTGTATAATTTTTTAAAATTTAAATAAATAAATGCCACAGTACCTCCCAACTTTGGTCTAAAGAAGCATTTGCTCCTTCCATCCCTGCCAAAAGGAACACAGGTACTCATCCTCAAATAGTCTTCATAATTTTTTTTGTTGCTTTTTACAAAGATACTTATTTTCATGTATTTTCCAAATTTTCTTCAATGAAGGAAAAAGTTATTTTCTCAAATAAAATAAGAAAACAAACTTGGTTTTGCTCAATGTGGTCTATTCACACACTCTTTTTTTTAATATAAATTTATTTATTTATTTATTTTATTTTTGGCTGCGTTGGGTCTTCGTTGCTGCGTGTGGGCTTTCTCTAGTTGCAGTGAGTGGGGGCTACTCTTCATTGCGATGCGTGGGCTTCTCATTGCGGTGGCTTCTCTTGTTGCGGAGCACGGGCTCTAGGCGCGCGGGCTCAGTAGTGGCAGCATGTGGGCCTTAGAGTGTGCAGGCTTCAGTAGTTGTGGCAGAGGGGCTCAGTAGTTGTGGCCCGTGGGCTCTAGAGCGCAGGCTCAGTAGTTGTGGTGCACGGGCTTAGCTGCTCTGCGGCCATGTGGGATCTTCCCGGACCAGGGCTCGAACCCGTGTCCCCAGCATTGGCAGGTGGATTCTTAACCACTGTGCCACCAGGGAAGCCCCTTCACACACTCTTCATATTACTATATGCCTTATGCTCTCAAATTTTCTTAGCTCATTAAAAAAAGGTTGACGTGATTTATAAGACATTTTCTGTTAAAAAACAAAGTAAGTCCATCAAATGATGCATTCACACAGCTACTGTGTTTTAGCATTGCTTCACATGAGGAGAATAGGACTTGTTTTAATGGCATTTCTTGGAATTTTTTTTTTACTCTTGGTAAAAATCTATTGTCCAGGGTGGCCCTCTTTTCCGGACAATGAAAAATATTTTAACTGTATTATAAAGTGATGAAGAGAAACTACAGATGCTAAATGAATGCATGATAGAGTTGGTTTTGCCTGTCTCTGGAGAGAGATTTCACGTGGCCACAGCCCTTGTAAATAAGAAACATTTCTTGGTTGGTTACGCTAGAAGATGCTGACCCCCATATTTATTTTACCCCTTGTGACCTTACCAGTTGTTCTACCATTTATGAAGGAAAAAAAAAATCATGTTGAAAGAAAACAATGATGAAGCACAGACATAGGAAACTTGCCACCAAACAATTTGTTTCAACAGCTTGACCAGACTTTGTCAGTGAACCTAACGTAGAAAGAGATCAGTTAATAGTCCCAAATTATGGATTACTTTGTGGTTGTTCAGAGCGTTTCAAACACTGGATGTTTTCCAGTTATTTTCATTCACTGGATGAAAAGGACACTAGGTTTACAGAAATGGAGTTTAATTTTACAGGATACCATCCAAGTATACATCTATTTTTAAATCCTGCTATTTGTGAAAGCAAATCGTAAAGGGGAACATCGATTCGGATAATTCTGTGGCTTCTTTTATAATGAGTAGAAGTCTCTTTTGCAAGAAATTGCTCTTGAAAGGGATCTCAGATGATTTTATTGTCATCCATTTTTTTTCCTATTGTATTTTAACGTCTGTGATGTGTTGTTTCACCCTGTTTTGTTTATAGAAGCTTAGATGTTCTCTTGAGCTGTGTCAGCAACCTGGCACCGATGCTGAGCAATGCCGAGCTTCCCCAAAACATGGCCAAGGAGGGGTTGTCACAGTCTTGAGGGTGTTGTTTTGATCCTAGTTACTAGTGGAGCTGCCCGACCTTGCCTTGTGCCTACCATCTAGCAGTTCCTCCATAAGTGCTATTTCCATTCCCCTGCTGTGAAACCCATCGATGTAAACCAAAACACAAAATAAATTCCGTGATCGCCTCTCAGAACTCGTTGACCTTTGCATGTCCATCTGATTCCATCGGGCAGCTCCAACGCTGAGAAAACCAAGACGAAACCAAACTCCTGTGTTCTTGCCATGAACCGCAGCAACAAAAGAGAAGAAAGTAATAGAAATATGAACTCCTCCTTTGCAACTTTCCAGTTTTCATTTGGCGCTCAGGGAAATCCGATGCTTGTGTTTGCTGGGTATATATATAGTCTCATAGCATAATGTAAGGCATATTTTGAGCTCATGATGAAATGTATTGGAATCTAAAGGTTTTGGGGAAATGGCCAGTCTTATCTAGTCTGACATGTTTTGTGGAGTTTATTTGCTCACTGGACACACGTGTCAGAGCCTGCTGGTGATGTCAAAAACTGAGCTGCTCTGCACCGGTGCCAGATCGCATCTCAGAGACAGAGTTTTGGGTGAAGCAGAAAAGGAGAGCTTTATTGCTTTGCCAGGCAGAGGGGGACACAGCGGGCTCCTGCCCTCGAAAAACTGTGTGTCCCAACTTGGGAGGGTTTGATGAGGAGTTTATAGCAATAGTTCGAGGGTGAGGTTGCTGATAAGATTAGGGTGTGTGCAGGGGCTTGGCCGCTTCTCCCTTGATTAGCAACTGTTCCTCATCCGCCCTTGGGAACTCAGGGAAAGTCATGGAGGCTGGAGTCTTGCCTACAAGAAACGGGGGACAAAAAAAGGCTTCGGGAGCCCACTGGGCGCGCTACCCCGCCCCGGTCTCACTAGGACTCAGGATGCAAAACAGGATTGACCCACCAGCCATCTCGCCACTTTAGCAAGAGCAGGGCAGGCAGTTACAAATGACAATCTTGCCATTTCAGTTTTGCGAACACTCAGACCAACCCTGACTTTCGCCAGCCCTCCGGCTATATCTTTTTTTTCTTTTTTTCTTTTTTTTTCCCCTGACCTGATCACCCTGGGGCTTTTTAATTCTTATTTTGCCACACCTGAACCTCACCTCTGTTTCTAGATATGCTAATCTCCTTCTTTTCAAGGGAGTGAGTTGACTTTTCTTCAGCTGGTTTTAATTGTGCGAGCTTGAAAAGCCTGCTCCTGGAATGGAGTTATCCGAATCATTGGTGAAAAATATTTCCTGATCCAAGAGTGAGGTCATGTAAGTTCTCCTGTGCCCCGTCTGCAGACAGAACCACAGAGAGCGTGTCATTCCAAATGCCACAAGGCATCTGAACTCTCTAGGTAAGATCGGGCATCCGTTTGCTCCTGGACTTCCCTTCGACGTATCTATAAATGCCCGCATTAGCCAGCGTTTAAACACCAAACAGAAAGCAGATGAGTGTTTGCCAAGGGCCACAGCGAGGGAAAACTGGGGAGTGACTGCTTTAATGGGTACAGAGTTTCCACTTGGGGTGATGAAAAACGTTTGGAACTACATAAAGGGGATGATTGCACAACATTGTGAATGTGCTAAATGCCACCCAGTCGGGTATTTTAAAATGGTTACAACGGCGTTATGAGTTGAACTGTGTGCCCCTCAAATTCACATGTTAAAAAGTCCCGACTCTCTGTCCCTCAGAATGGGACCTTATTTGGAATTAGGGTCATTGTGATGTAACGAAGTCGTACTGGAGGAGGGAGGGATCCTAATCCAACAAGACTGGAAATCTGGACACAGATCCACAGAGGCGGGGAGAACAGCGTATGAACATAAAGACAGAAATTGGGATGATTCCTCCATAAACCAAGGAACACAAGGCTTCCCAGCACCGCCAGAAGCTGGGAGAGAGGCGCGAGTTTCCCCCAGAACCTCCAGAAGGAATCAGTCGTGCGTGCACCTTGACTTCAGGCTTCTGTTCTTCAAAGAGTGATTTTTCTGTTGTTTCGAGCCCCCCAGTGGGTGGCACTTTGTTACGGCAGCCCTAGGAAATTAATGCAGGTGGTGCAATGTATATTAGGGGTATTTTAACCACAATAAGAAGAACAGGTTATCAGGATGTAAGATATACCTCAGAATGACATGCTTGAAAAGTAGTTGACCTAAAAGCACAGAGACGTAAAAAGAAGAAGATTCACACATGCAGATGAATTTCCAAGGAATCAGGCTCTTGTGATAAGCGATTTACAGAACTGTCCCAAACCCTCTAGTAGGTACAGGAGAAAGATCCCATTGGCCCCAAAGTTTATGGACGTTGCCTGGTTCTTGAGTCAGGAAGGGCTTTGTTTTTCCCCCCAGGGAAATCACCGGGGTGCTCTCCACATCTATGAAGAACTCAGGTGAGCTCCCTGGGGAGGGTCCTTCCAGGTGGATGACTTTCCACCTGACCAAGGACGCTCGGTCTACCTGTCTGCATCTCCTCTGATGCGAAGCAAACCAGCTGGGCAGAGCAGAGTCCTGACCTCCAGGAGGGTTTTGGGCAAGCGTGGAGCTGAGGAACAGGCGCCCTCTTGGAGGACGGAGGAGGAAGTGGCAGTAGGCAAACTGGAGAAACCTGGACCAAAAAATGACCAAGAGAAAGAGAAAGCCTGGAGTTTGAACGGACAGATCTCACAACCCCTGGCACTGTGCCTCTCAGCACCCCTGTTTTTCCTTCTTAGACATTGACTTCAGCTCCTAATTATTCAAACAACTTCCTCTAAAAGATCAACACTTCCCAAAAAGTAGGAGCCACTTCTATTTTGTCCCAATTCGTCCTCTAGGTGTTAAGACAGAGACTAGCCCGAATCAGCACCCAACGAAAATTCTTGAATAATTAAGCGAACGAATGAGTGAATAAACTTATGAGTGAATGGGAGGAGGGATAGTTAGGGAGGTTTGGGTTGACATGTCCACACTACTATATTTTAAATGGATAACCAACAAGGACCTACTGTAGAGCACAGGGAACTCTGCTCAATATTATGTAACAACCAAAATGGGAAAAGAATTTGAAAAGAGAATAGATATACATGTCTATGTATAACTGAGTCACTTGGCTGTTCCCCTGAAACTATCACAACATTGTTAATCAACTATACTCCAATATAAACTAAAAAGTTAAAAAATAAAAAATTTAAAGGCTTTACGTTCTGTCAAAAAAAAAAAAAAACTCACCCAGTGCCCTAGAATTAAGAAGCATCCAACAAATGTTTGCTAAGTGATTGAATCCCTGAAGATGACATGACATTTTCCCCCCTAAATTTTCCTTTAAGGATGTTACGCCCCAAACCATTAATGCTTAAAATAGGAGTGACTCAAAAAGGCAAGACACAAGTGTTGGTAAGGGTGTGGAGGAAAGGAAACCCTCATGCATTGTTGCTGGGAATGTAAATTGGTGCAGCCACTGTGGAGAATAATATGGAGATTGCTTAAATAAAAATAGGACTGCCATGTGGTCCAGCAACTCCACTTCTGGGTATTTATCCAAAGAAAGCAAAACCACTAATTAAAAAAAAATCTACACCCCAATGTTCATTGCAGCATTATTTACAATAACCAAGGCATGGAAACAACCTAAGTGTCCATCAACAGACGAATGGATAAAGAAGAGGTGGGGTGTGTGTGTGTGTGCCTGTGGATGCATACATACATTCATATATAGTGGAATATTACTCAGCCATGAAAAAGAATGAAATCTTGCCATTTGTAACAACATGGATGGACCTTGAGGGCATCATGCTTAGTGAAATAAGTCAGATGCAGAAAGACAAATTCCACATGGTTTCATTCCTATGTGGGATGAAACAAACTAATAAAGAAGCAAACAGACAAACAAAAAAAGCCAAAATAAGTGAACAAACCAAACCGAACAAAAGCAAACATGTAAATTCAGAGAACTGAGTATCGGTTATCAGAGAGGAAGGGGCCAGAGACGGACGGCAAAATGGGTAAAGGGGATCAAATATATGGTGATTGGTGGAAACTAAGTTTTTGGTGGTGTATACAGAAGTAGAAATATAATGCTGTACACATGTAACTTATATAATGTCATAAACCAATGTTACCTCAATTTAAAAAAATAAAAATAAATAAAGTAGTAGTGACTTACTAATTTGCATGACAACCCTTGCTGGGAGGTATAATTGTGTTTTGGAACCATTCTCCAAAATGAAAATATTTACTTATTCAGGAAATAATAAGAAAATGAATATAGCTGAATTGGATTAAGCATCAAGACTACATTCTAGTTCCCTGAAGCAATTTAGGACAATAGAGCAACAAACAAACCACTACAAACAGCAAAGCAAGAATTGGAATTGCAATTGAGGGGAATTAAGTGTTTTTAAAAAACCAAATTTATGCTACTCCTCAATAGTATTGGAAAGCATGCAACTGCTTTGTTGTGGAATTGAGTCCAACTTTTTGTTTCTTCAATAATTTGTTTTTGCATTGATGGTTTAATTCGTCTATTTCTCCTGAGGTTTGTTGACATTATTTGGTTTTCCCTTGTACTGTAAGAAAGAAAATGAGACTGTATTTATACTAAAAATGTGAGCAGGGCCATTCTAAAATATTACAGCTCCAGGAATTTCCATAGGGTCAGTTTCAGCTGATTCATTTAAAATTGTCCTGATAGAAATTTGTATTCTATAAGCAGATAATGAAATGTTTAGGGGTACTTTAGGGTCATGTTTTGTTTCCCTTTTATCCTCCAAATATCATTCTATAGATTATTTTAACATGAGTCTTAACGGTTTTTCCTTATGGTTACATCTTGAAAATGGGCTGGTAACCATCAGTGAATGTATTTCTACTAGATTTTGCTGTTGTGGAAAGAAGGTTGGATTACACATGGAAATGTGAGTTTGAGCCCTGTTTCTGATTCTTATTAGTGACATCTCAGGAGAGGCATTTAACTTTCATTCATTCATTCATTCATTCAGTAGACATCTACTGAGTCCTGCCTTTTTGCAGAGGGACTCATCCATCATGAATTCATTCATTCATTCAGTAGACATCTACCGAGTCCTGCCTTTTTGCAGAGGGACTCATCCATCACGAATTCATTCATTCATTCAGTAGACATCTACTGAGTCCTGCCTTTGTTCAAAGGGACTCATCCATCGTGAATTCATTCATTCATTCAGTAGACATCTACTGAGTCTCACCTTTGTTCATAGGGACTCTTGCAGCTACTGGGCTACGTCAGGGAAAAAACATGTCTTGCATTCTGCTGAAGCCTCTATTATAGAATAAACATCAGGCATCTGTGAGTCACAGAAAATGCTAGAAGGTGATAAATGCTATGGAAAGTTTAAAAAGCAGAAGAGTATATGGGGAATTGGAGCCCTCAGCTGAGAGCAGAAGAGAAGTTGAAGTTTTCTGTGCAGGAGTGTCAAGCTTGCTTTCATGGAGAAGGTGGCATTTCAGCTAAGGCATGGGGGCCATGAGGGCTGATCTCAAGCAGACGGCTGGAGGGAGAGTTTTCCAGGTAGTGGGAACAGGTTGTGCAAAGGCCCTGTGGTAAGGGGCACCTAGCATGTTTATGGAACAACATGGGTGGGGAAGAGTGAATGAGGAACAGGTTGTACAGACAAGATGGTAAGGGGTGAAGTGAGTCCTATAGAATAATGAAATCACATGTGCCTTTGGGAACATCCCTAATAATCCACGGCACTCTGGTTGTTTGCTGGAAAAGAGTTGGTGGTATTTGGGATCAGGGTGATTGCAATGAAGATGGTGAGAAGTGCTCAGAGAGCTGATATACTTGAATGGTGCTATGGGTTGAATTGTGTCCCCCACCAAAAAAAAAAAATGATGTTTGACATCTCAACTGCCAGTACCTGTGAATGTGACCTTATTTGGAAATAAGTTCTTTGCAGACACGATCAAATTAACATGAGGTCATTTGGGTGGGCCCTTACAAAACGTGACTGGTGTCCTTAATTAGAAGCTTGGGATTAACATATACACACTACTATCTATAAAATAGATAACCACCAAGGACCTCCTCACAGAACTATACTCAATATTTTGTAATAACCTATAGGGAAAAGAATCTGAAAAAGAATACATGCGTATAACTGAATCACTTTGCTGTACACCTGAAACCAACACAACGTTGTACATCAACTATACTTCAATAAAAAAATAAATATTTTGTTAAAATATAACAAATTTTATATAAAATTTTATATAAAATTTTATATAAAATTATATCAAATTTTATAATTTTAATAAAAAAATTATTTTAATTTAAAAATATTTTGAAAATCAAAAAAAAAAAGAAGAGGGAAATTTGGACACAGACAGACACAGGTGGAGAAGGCCATGCGAGATCAAAGGCAGATACAGTACTCCCCACCTTATCTGTGGTTTCACTTTCCGTGGTTTCAGTTACCCATGGTCCACCTCAGTCAGAAAATATTAAATGGAAAATTGAAGAAATAAACAATTCCTAAGTTTTAAATTGTGCAGCATCCTGACTTGTGTGAGAAAATCTTGCCCGGTCAGCTCTGTCCTGCCTGTGACGTGAATCTTCCCTTTGTCCAGCAACTTTCACCCTTTCCTCACTTAACAGCCATATAGTAGGATGCTTGTGATGTAGTGATTTATTTTTTAATTAATTAATTTAATTGAAGTCTAGTTGATTTACAATGTGTGCCAATCTCTGCTGTACAGCAAAGTGACTCAGTTATACGCATATAGACATTCTTTTTTTTATATTCTTTTCCATTATGGTTTTATCCTAGGCAATTGGATACAGTTCCCTGTGCTGTACAGTAGGACCTTGTTGTTTATCCATTCTAAACATAATAATAGTTTGCATGATATAGTGATTTATATATTTGCTCTTCATCTGTTCCTGGCACAGAGTTCCCAAAACCCTCGGCATTTCCCGTGTTAAGAGCCATAAAGGTGTCTTTTGTTGTATTCATGAGATGACATTTGCAAATCACCTAAGGATGGGGGCTGATTTCCAGGGGATCCAACCATGTACTGAAGAATGGGGCAGTCCCTTATTTATTCCTCTGTTCTCGGGTTCTAGCAGAATGGTTGGCTTATGACTTGTATTCATTAGCTATGGCTGTGTAGCAAATCATCACAAACTCACAAGTTTACAAGAACACACGTTTACTATCTCCAGCTTCTGGGGGTCAGTTTAACTGGGTCCTCTGATTAGGATCTCACAAAGCTGCAATCCAGGTGTGCCCAGGGCTGGTGTCTCATCTGAAGGCTCCATGGGGCAAAGATGCACTCCCGAGCTCATTCACGGGGTTGTTGGTAGAATTCAGTTCCTCAGGGGTTGTTGGACTAAGCAGCTGCGTTCCTAGCTGGCCGTCAGGCTGCCCTCAGTTCTCTGTCCTGCAGACCTCTTCATAGGGCAGCTCACGGCATATTTCATCAAACCCAGCAATGGTGGGTGTCCATACAGAGAACCTGCTCATAAGACATAAGTCACAGTCTTATGTAATATGATCACAGAAGTGGCATCTCCTCACCTTTGTCATCTTCTCTTGGTTAGAAACAAAACACAGATCCCACCCACACTCAGGGGGAGCAGATTATACAAGGACATGAATATCCAGAGGTGGACATCGCTGGAACCACTCAGAGTCTGCCCACCTCCTGGAAGAGACGTAATACATGTTTCTTGAAAGAAAAATAATAATCATCGCTGATGGTAGAGCTGACATAGAACCCAGCTTTCTGAGTTGGAGGTCAGTGTCTGTTGCCAATTTCTGTCCTGAAAATAAGAACCCCCAGGACACTGGACAGCTGGGGAGAGGGGGGGGGAGTGGAGGAAAGATCACGTTACAAAGATGAGTGCACACGACACCAAACCCCGACCGCCCCTCTGTTCTGAGAACCAGCTTGGTCTGCCTTCTAATCAAACCTAGCCCATTCTTTTATAATATCTCATAGGAAATTTAAAATGTGTTCGGTTGTGGACTTGGCTTTTTGAAAGATCTCCCGTGATTGTTGTTTCATACATCATAATAAAAACAGACTTTATAGGGTTTCTTTCCCAACCTTTGTTATATTTTAAACAGTAAGAGATCCAGTGAGACACCTTCCCACCCCCCTCCCCAACGGGGCTCCCAACGCAGAAACAAACTTGAAATGTCGGATCCACTTTAGAAGATGTTTATTCAGCTGGAGAACAAACACTGCTTCGGTGAACTTCAAAAACAACAGGGATAAAAACCTTCCATACACTTGGCATAATTTAATTAGCCTCTATTTTTCAAGCTGCATGGAGACAGAAGTCAACATGTGTGCACTCTAAAAATGAAATTTTGGATTATCACTTTAATGTACACCCAGGAAACATTACCCTGAAGTACTTGATGTTTCCAGAAACTCTAATGAATGTTTTACATGCATTCTTTTTTTAAAAAATTTTTTTTATATTGGAGTATAGTTGACTAATAATGTTGTGTTAGTTTCAGGTGTACAGCAACGTGATTCAGTTATACATAGACTAGTATCTATTCTTTTTCAGATTCTTTTCCCATTTAGGTTATTACAGAATATTCAGCAGAGTTCCCTGTGTTATACAGTAGGTCCTTCTTGGTTATCTATTATATGCTTTCTGTCATTTTCTTTTGTATATGGGTTAAAACGTATTTGCCTTCATCTACGGTTTGCAGAAGTGCCATTTACATTAGGGACCAGATCATTGTCTGTGGTGGGGCGCATCCTGGGCATTGTAGGATGCTTGGCGGGGCCCCTGGGTTCTACACACTAGATTCCAGTAGAATCATCCATTCTTGGAAACCAAAAATGTTTCCAGACATTGCCAAATATCCCTTGGGGGAGAAAATCATTCTGGGTCGAGAATCACTGATAATGAATAGAAGACTGGAAGAAAAGTCCCCCCAGATTTTTATTTCAAGAGAATCAATAGTGCTCGCTACGGCAGCACATATACTAAAATTGGAATGATACAGAGAAGAGTAGCAGGGCCCCTGCGCAAGGATGACACGCAAATTCGTGACGCGTTCCATATTTTTAATAAATAAAAAAAACAATAATAATAAATGTTGGTATACTCACAAATGAAAAAAAAAAAGAACCACATAATACATCCCAGTATCACTCTTTCCAGTTAGAACGTTCAGGCTACATTATCACCAGCACCTGGCATTGATATTTACTTACAGAGTGGGTCTTGTTTTCACTCCCTTTGACTTCAGGTGGATCCAGGGTATGGTGTTTTATCTCCCTTAAAATGTGCCATAGCCAAACTTACTTACTTTATTTGGAGTCTCCCCCAAGTCTTCAGATGTTTGGGGTCTGTATGGGGTCTTCACCACCCCCAGTGTCCAAAGATGGAGGCTTATTAAGATACGGAGGACCCTGGGCTCTTTCCTTTTTTTCAGGTCAAACTCATTTCCCTTTTATTAAAGTCCAAGTTACATTACATGGTTTGGTACTCAACAAAGGAAAACTTGTTCAAATAAGGTAATATGTTATCATCAGTATTTCCAGGTGATCGTTTACAATCAAGTAACAGTATCAGTAAATCCTTGGGAGGCCCATCCATGGGGTTTACACTTTGTCAAGGCCCAGTTCCTCTGGAGGGGAGATTCCCAGTTCGTTTAAAGTTGGTCTAGGTTCCTGGATGACATAGGGGTAGATTTCCTTATGAGGTCCTGCTTTGTCCTGAACAACCTCTAGGACGCGAACTGCACTAGCAAAATCATTTCAGCGTCTGCATGCCCGCAAAACAGCATCAGTGATTTGGGGTTCTGGAACCAGATCATAGCCAACAAGGGTGTTCATCCCTTTACACAATTCCCAAGCAGCAATATCTGGCTTATTGAAGTGTATCACCCAGCGAGCATCAAACTCCTCGTCTGTCTCATGTGGCCCGTGGGAGTGGCAGCGAATAGACTGGAGAGCGGCGGCAGGGCTGGAAGCCAGAGGGGGGTGCAGGAGGCCTCGAGGGCTGGTCCAGGCGACTGCAGCAGCTGCTACAGAGCGCCAGCCGGCAGCAGAGCCTAGCGTGACGGCGATGGCGGCACACAGGATAAGCCCCTGGGCTGTCTCAAATCTCACGTAATATGAAGAAGACTTTATGCCCATAAGTTCCCGAGTAAGGCGTTAAGAAGGTGACAGATTCAACGGTACCATCATTAATTCATTAAACGCCCATTTTCCGACAGACCTAGAAATGGAATATTTAAGTCTTCCATCATGTGGCATCCTAGCCAGGTTTATAAAAACAATCAAGTGTTTTTCCCTGGATACAGAAAATCAAGGACTTTACGTATGTCCAATTGTGTCTACCAAACACACTGTCTCAGATTTCCATGAAATAATTTCTAGCAACATTCAATTTTAGTGTTTGGGTTTTTTTTTTTTTAAGGGGAAGGTGCCCAATGGAAGAGTGGATATAATAATACATCACAAAGAAATTTTCGTAAATCCACAGGAATTAGAAACGCAGTGGGGTCTAGGGCAAAGAGCCACAGAGATTCAGTAATCAGGGCGAAGATAACACACAACAGAAAATCATTTTTGCCAAGTTTCTCCAGAGCCCTACAGCGACACGATACCGCCTCCTGGCAGGAAGAGTTCTTGGACGCTGAACCACGTCTTAGGCTGATGTGACACCCATCCTTCAGCCCAGGGAAATGGAAACAGGACCAGAACAGCAGGGAGGAAATGTTCTAATTATCCAGGGAGTGAGCTCTGGGGCTGCATAAACCAGAACATGACATGCGTATACCTAAGACAATGATGAGATTTTCAGTGAAGAGAAGACCCCACCTTTTCATGACTGCAAAGGTGAGATGTGAGCTATCACCCGAATTTGATAAATAGCTCCCCACGTTCCCTCCAGAGGTGGATACTTGGCACGTGAGAATAAAAACCTTTTATTCCTCCGGGGACCCTGGAACCACACGATACATACAAGTGCAGCCCCAAATAGCCCATCTTTGTATTCTAATCACATCTTTTCTTAAGAGTCTCACAGCACCCTTCGGTCAGCTTACGATGCAATTATGTTGTTTACGGTATAGAAAGGAACGTGTCCGAATCTCTCCTGGCATCTGTGCACATCTCGGGCTGGTCCTGTTTCTCTAACCCCTCCAGGTCTGGCGTTCCGTGGTTCTCATCCACGCTCCTGTTAATTAGGATGAGTTTGGATTCCCTGGCGGTCTGGCCCAGTGGTCGTGACGCTGTGCTTCCGCTGTAGGGGGCACAGGTTCGATCTCCGGTCGGGGAGCTAAGATCCCGCTGTTGTAGAAGGTCACAAGATCTTCTTGGACATGATTATCAGAGCTGTGGCAAGAAAATCAAAACAAAACAAAACAAAAAAAGCCCTCCAGTTTTGTGATTTTCCGTAACTATTCCTAGAACTGGAGTGATCATGCAATATATCATCCAAACTGAGATGGAAACGGGGGAGCTTGTCATAAGTTCATGGGCACAGGTATAAACTTGGACCATCCCAGGCAAGCCAGGGCATAGGGTCACCTCACCAAGAGTCGAAAAGGAAATGAAATGTATGTACATATACCTGCACACACATATGCATTGGAATATTATTCAGCCATAAGGTGGAACGAAATTCTGATACCGGCTACAATGTGGATGAACCTTAAAAACAAGACGTTAAGTGAAAGAAGCCAGACACAAAAGAGCACACGTTATAGGATTCCATTTGCAGGAAATGTCCTGAGTAGTTCAATCCCAAGAACCAGAAAGATACCTGGCTGCCTAGGGCCGGGGAAAATGGGGATTGACTGCGGACGGGTTAGGGTTTCCTCTTAGGGTGATGGAAATGTTCTGGAACAAGATCATGGTGATGGTTGCACAACATGGTGAATGTCCCAAATGCCATCGGATTGTTTGTTCTCTTTGATTGATTGATTTGGGGTTATGTGAATTTCACCTCCATAAAAATAAAAAGGAAATGAAGCCATGGTGAGATTCTCTTGCCTGCCATCCTGAGTTCAAAAATGCAGTATCACTTTAACGTATCCCCATAACCCGTATTCTGCTGGGTCATCAGGAAGAGTTTAAGGTGGTAATCATTGCACACATCATCAGCATGGCTCCTTTTTTCCCATTATATCTTCCGAGGGGATCTGTGTGCACCCAGAGGTGATTTTTGCCTCATTTCACCTCTGCTGGCAACGTCCCACCCATTACCATCACCCAGCAGAAACCCATCCCTCTGTAAATGCTACAGCTCAAGGAGACCCCCCCATCCCGGACACCTGTTCCTTCCTTTCCACCCACCCTCTCGGGCTCAAGCTCTTTAGATCTGCCGGCCCAGGGGGGGTCTCACACAGCAGGGGTTCAAGACACCTGTGCTCACTCAAATTGAACTGAAATGAGGAAATCCTGACGTTGACCCCAAAAATGTAAAATTTGCGTAGAATCCCTGGTAGTGATACCGAGCAGGGCCCTGTGGGGCTCCTGGGCAGAAAAGCTTTTCTGTGTCCCGCACTTCTTTTTTTTTTTCTTTAATAAATTTATTTACTTATTTATTTATTTTTGGCTGTGTTGGGTCTTCGTTTCTGTGTGAGGGCTTTCTCTAGTTGCGGCAGGCGGGGGCCACTCTTCATCGCGGTGCGCGGGCCTCTCACTATCGCGGCCTCTCTTGCTGCGTGCGGAGCACAGGCTCCAGACGCGCAGGCTCAGTAATTGTGGCTCACGGGCCCAGTTGCTCTGCGGCATGTGGGATCTTCCCAGACCAGGGCTCGAACCCGTGTCCCCTGCATTGGCAGGCAGATTCTCAACCACTGCGCCACCAGGGAAGCCCCCTGCACTTCTTGATTACGGGAAATAGGCTTCATTCAGCCCCCATGACCTTCCCTGAGTTCCAACGGGCAGATTCAAACAGTTGCTCCTCAGGGAAGGGAGGGGACGCAGAGACAAGGGAGGAGCAGTGAAGAAACAGTAGTGCAGCCTTGGGGCAGGTCCTGGTTCCCCCTCAAGGGATACACATGACAATATCTTTGAGTTCTTCTGCAGTTGCTGAAACCCCAGCAGGTGGGAGAAGTTAACTGCATGCTGCCCACCAGCACGCAGACCCCAGACCAGTTGGAACCAAAGGTCGATGATGCTGACTTCCGATGACCTCACCACCAACCAATCAGAAGAATGTCCATGAGCTGATCACACCCTCTTTGAACCATCGCTATAAAACTCCTCACTACCCCCTCCAGGTTGGGACACAGAGTTTTGTTTAATATTGATTGATTGATTTTTGGCTGCATTGGGTCTTCGTTGCTGTGTGCGGGCTTTCTCTAGTTGTGGCGAGCGGTGGCTACTCTTTGTTGCAGTGCGTGGGCTTCTCACTGCAGTGGCTTCTCTTGTTGTGGAGCACGGGCTCTAGGCGCGCAGGCTTCAGTAGTTGTGGCTCACGGGCTCAGTAGTTGTGGCTCACGGGTTCTAGAACGCAGGCTCAGTAGTTGTGGTACATGGGCTGAGTAGTTGTGTCTTGCAGGCTCTAGAGCGCAGGCTCAGTAGTTGTGGCATGTGGGCTTCAGTAGTTGTGGCTCACAGACTCTACAGCGCAGGCTCAGTAGTTGTGGCGCATGGGCTTAGTTGCTCCGCGGCACGTGGGATCTTCCCGGACCAGGGCTCAAACCCGTGTCCCCTGGATTGGCAGGTGGATTCTTAACCACTGCGCCCCCAGGGAAGTCCCCGGGACACACAGTTTTGAGGACATTAGCCTCCTGTGGCCCCCTTTGCCTGGCAAAGCAATAAAGCTATTCTCTTCTGCTTCACCCCAAACTCGGTCTCCAAGAATTAATTTGGTGTCAGGGCACGGAGGCCAGATTTGGCTTCAGTAGGAAACGTCACATCCACCAGCAATGATGTCCACTAGCACCAACCAGTGGGAAATGAAATACTGGCTGTTGGAAGCTGGATGTTTTCTCTCTCACCACATCTGTGGACCTCGAGAATCAGCTGAGTGATCTTAGGAGCAAAAAAGGTGCAACTCAGTCTTTCCACCATAAGATGGGTGTGTGTGTCATTTTATCAGAGCAGTGGAGAGAAGGGAAGTCTTATTTAAATAACAGGTGTGGTCAGGGACGTGACCTGGCTTGGCTGAAACTCTTACCAGATGCCACAGTGTTATACGATACAGGAAACACAGGGTCCTTTTTTGGTTTTGTCTTAAACTGTATTCATGGATTTAACATGATGTATGTTAGAAAGTGTATATATATATAAACACACTGGCTCGTACATATTAGAAGAATTCTGGCAGTGTGCTCATGTTCATATCAGGACTTGTTAAAATGTGTTAGTGTTCCTACACTAATACACTGCACTCTCAAATAGCCAACAAACTTAGGATAGTCTGTAGTTTATGGTCATGGATATGATGTTGCCTCAGTATTTAACCAATGGCAAATGTGTGCAAAACCCTGTGCCCGAAAGACATTTCAGTTACAAAATAAATGAGTCAAGAGTATGAAAAGTGCAGTGTGGCAAATATAGTCAGTAACTATGTAATAACTTTGTATGGTGACATTGTAACAAGACTTACCATGGTGGCCATTTTGAAATGTTTAGAAATATTGAATCACTATGTTGTGTACCAGGAATAACATAGTGTCATAAGTCAGTTATACTTCAAAAACAAACAAAAAAAACCCATAGAAAAAACATCGGATGAAGGCAGTCAAAAGGTACAGTTATAAGATAAATAAGTACTATGGTTGTGATGTACAACATGAAAAATAGAATGAACACCTGCTGGGTCTTCTGTATGAAAGTTGTAAAGATAGTCGATCCTAAGAGTTCTCATTGCAAAACAGAATTTTTTTCTGTCCTTAATTTCGTATCTATATGAGATGATGGGTGTTTACTAAACTTGTGATAATTATTTCATGATGTATGTAAGTGAGATCATTGTGCTGTACACCTTACACTTATACAGTGCTGTGTGTCAGTTATATCTCAATAAAACAGGGAGAGGAAAAAAATGCTAATTGGAGTAGATTTTTCTTACAAGGAAATGTAAATCATTAAACTGCTTCCCCAAGAAAAGTGATATGAAAATAGAATTTCAAAGACAAAAAAAATGAATGAAGAACTTCTGACCTGTTAAAATGAGTTTGTTCAAGTATTTTTATATGGATTATGGTGGGAATCCAAATGGATCCATTTCAAAGACTGTTGAAATTTTCATGTCAGTGTTCACAATTTTCTGTAAACTATATATTTTACAACTATTGAGACTTATGATGAGGAAGTTTAGAGGTCAACAAAAATTTCTAAGAAGGGATATACGTTTTCAAAATTTACTTAAGACCACTGATTTAGAATCAACCAAAATAATATGAAACTTGGTCCTAATTTAACAGCACGTATTTTACATACGAGTTATTTTTGTTTTTAGCTAAAAGAAGGAGCCTCTGAGCACTCTCATATCCTATTTAACTATAGTTGTTTTTTAAATTGTACATCATTATGTATGTAACTGTGAGACAATTTAGCAGAATAGTAAAAGAAGAAAACCTTGTTTTACTAAACTAAGCAGAAAATGGATATGGTTTAATTTTATTATTATGTCTAAGACTAATTAATTAGAGCTGGGGAAAAAAATTGCTTCCCCAAGAAGGGGCAGGGTTACGGAACAGAAGAAACAGAGAGGAGAAAAAAAGTGGAAGAAAAAATTCACTTGATTTACAAGGGTTTTAGGCAAGAAAATTGGGGGAGTCCCATAATGGACTAGAGAGATTGCACCTTGCCAGTGGCTGGTTCGAAGACACGTTGGCGTGAATCATCTGTCCTTTTGCCAAAGGTGAGGATGAAACAGCTCAGGGAGCGAACCATTCTGCCTGAGTGTGTCTAATGTTATTTTCAGATAAGCAGACTCAACCTGCATGGAGAGACCATGAGCTGGATTTCAGGAAAAGCCCAAGAAGAGTCCACATTTCTCTTAGGATTATGCCTGGGAGAGCATCCACAAGCCTGGAAACACTTAACCATCCCTTGCTTACTTGAGAAACGTCAGAAAGGATTATTGAAACAGATTGGAATGTTGAACCAAACTTATAAGTGTTCCTAAGCTGTGTTCATTAACCAAAAAAGATGCTGGAACAGGAAAAACAATGAACCTGGGAACGTAGCTATGGTTACACCCCTCCACCCCCAAAGGGGAAAGGAGTTGTGAATATTTAAGAGAACAGACTATGTTGGTCATTGACAATGAAGAAAATAAGAGAGAAGTTGTCCAAGGAAAATACTTTAAAGGTAATTTTCTTGGAGGGCTGAAAGAAAAGATGCAAAAAAAAAAATCAAACCAAGAACTCTTATCAGTTATGATGTCAGGTCTTTGGGTGACTGTGAAATGCATTTATTCATCAGATGAAGACAGGGCTTGGAATTCAACACATCTATTGCACAAATACGGTTTGACCACCTAGCATATAAGTCAATGTGGGCAGAAGTTCGATAAAAATGGAAATGTGACCCGTAGGAACGGGAAGGATTCCATGGATGCTTGAATCATATTGAGAGTGTGATGCTTCCTACTTCCTAATTCGAGAAAGGAGATAGCTTTAAGGTGAGCTACTGATTCATTTTTGCAGACAAAATCCTGCAAGGAGTCATAAAAGTTAGGTGGTAGACTAGATATCCCAGTTGGTTCTGCCCGTGGAGACTGTACAAATTATGATTTTTGAGTAGGAGCAGCTCCTTACCTGTTATCAATGCCATCAGGGAAAGGAAGAGAATAGGGAATCTGATGAATGTAAAGGGAAAACCCTAGAGGTGGAAGATTTGAATCCCAGTTGCACCCAAGTGCATCATGACTCTTTGGATGCAGTTGGACAGAGAGAAATTAGGAAATAAATTGCTGTGGTGATCTCACATTCAGAGGTTACTCACATTACCCAAAATGACATGATAGGGACAAAATTGGGAGTAGATCTAGAGTTAAGGTCTGGCAGAGAGGTTTTTCTCATGAAAGCCTGGAGACTCCTATGCATTGGGAGCCCAAGATCCCCACACCAACCCCAACAGGTCAATGTAAATGCAAAGATTTTCAAGTGTCACATAAGGAACTTCCAAGAAAAGTTTCCAGTGGGGAAAGAAAATGTACATTGGAGGAGATGGATTTCCCTGGAAATGTTTCTGTTAGGAGGGCAGTCAGATGTTGATTCATCAACGTCAAACTAGGTCCTTTTGTGTATCCTGAGTCAGAAGCATGCCCCATGATTTTCCTAGAGAGTAAAAGGCATGGTTTTTAACTCACCCCAGTCGGAGGAGTTTAAAGCACTTTTATTTGAAAGTCACTCCTCTGGTCCCAGGGAAATTCTGAAGCTGAGTTTCCTTCCTCTGATTGTTAGAGAAATTATATTTGGTGGGTATAAACTGGAAGTCATGACAATTCAGGCATTGTTTCTCTGTAACAGTTAGATGTATATTTTAACACATTTTTTTTTCCCTCCATGTGTTGGTTTAAATATAGTTGTTTGTTCTAAAGTTGGTGGTAGCTTGAAGCTAAATCACAGACTTGCTGCATCCGGCATGGGAAGCAGTCCTCTCCTGCACACACAGAGAAGGTCATCCTTTTCCTGGCACTCAGTCCTGAATGGTACTCCAGGTGTGTGTCAGGGACAGAGCCTATGTAATAGAGAAAACAGTTGGAGATTCAGGGAGGCAACTGCTCCTCAGATATGTTGGGTCATAATCAGCTTGATGCATACCAATGACCAGAGGGTTCAAGGGGGCATTACCTTGAACGTCAGTTACTGCACTTTCAGAAAGCTCGTAGGATGCATCCTGGGGGGCATAGCCATTTAGTGTCCCCCTTCAGAAAAGTAGGGCTGTGGGCTGGAGTGTCCAGCCCTCTTCCCATACACCTGGGAGATGCTTTAGGGTTGACCCCCACCATTCTTTGAAATCATCCGTAACTCACACTTCAGAGTGCTTAACCAAAATGAAATCTGTGCATGTGGAAGCTCTAATTGACTACATACTGAAGCAATTTCCATAGTAGGTATGAATAGATGTATGACTGATAGATGATAGCTAGATGGATAGATGATAGATAAATAAATGATAAATGATAGATGACAGATAATGAAAAGATGATAGAGATAGGTGATAGATAAACAAGTAGATGATAGATGATAGATACAGATAGATGAAATAGAGAGATAGGTATAGATAGATTGTTTATAGATACGTGATAGGGATAGATAAATAGATAAATAGAAAGATGATAGGGATGATGATAGATGATAGATATGGATGGATAGATGAATGAATAAGTAGATGAATAGATGGGTGGATGAATGGGTGGAGAGAGAGAGATGATGCATGGATAGATATATAGATGCATAGATGTGGATGAATGGACAGATAGACAAATGGATGAAAAGACAGATGGATAGATGGATGGATGTATAGATAGATTATATAGAGAGATAGAGGATAGATAGGTAGATAGAGAATAGGTAGATAGATACTTAGGTGATAGATGGAGGGATGGATGATAGATAAATGATAGGTAGATAGAAAGATGATAGAGATGATAAATGATAGATGATAAATGATAAAAAGATGATAGAGATAGATAATAGATAGATGATAGATACAGATAATGATAGATGAAATAGAGAGATAGGTAGAGATAGTTTATAGAGACATGATAGGGATAGCTAAACAGATAAATAGAAAGATGATAGAGATAAGTAAGTAGATGATAGATAGATATATAGATAGGTAGATAGAGATTTTCTAGGTCTCCACTGTGCTGTTGTGTTAATTACTTTGGAACCATGCTCGCACTTATATTCAAACCATGCTTATTAAAATTCAAGACGTGAGAACACAAAGGGTCATGCAAAGTCCTAGGAGGTACATTATATGTAGGGTTACTTTCGTCCAGAATGAAAAGTCCACCACAAAATGGCAGCACCCAAGTGTCCCCCAACCCCTCTCTCTATGACTCTGTCCTCCTGCATCATTAATCTGTCAAATGTCAATTCAAGGAGCATTTTATTAGAGAATCACCCACCACCATGAACAAAGCACAGCCCTCCCACCCATGAGAGCAGCAAGTCAAGGGCTGACAGGGTCCAGGAAGGTGTAATTAATTAGAGAATGTTACCCACCCCAGCACCCACCCAGAGGAAACCAGTCAGAAACAAATTCACTGGTCATCTTGGCAAAAACAAATGCTGAAGAATGTAAAACACAGCCTACACGTGTCCATATGTGCTTTCCTTTGCTCCTGAGGGCGGGGGCAGAAACCCGCCCCAAACACCATAGTCAGGGACAGTCAGGGTCTTTGCAAAGCCTCCCTATCCAGCCAATGCTCACTCAGTTTTTTCAGGGGCCTATAACACAAGCGTATGGTGGGCTGCAAAATCCATTTGCCGCAGTGGTAGAAAATTATAGTGCTAAACACCCAGAGACGGTATGTTACTCAACTCAGGCTGCCATAATGTAGTACCACATATGGGGGGCCCTTAAACAGCAGACATTTATTTACTCAGTCTTAGAGGCTGGAAGTCTGAGATCAAAGGGCCAGAGTGGTTGGTTTCCGGTGGGGACTCTCTTCTTGGTTTGTAGACGGCTGCCTTCCTGCTGTGTCTTCATATTGTGGAGAAAGAGAGAGAGAGAAGGTATCTCTTCTTCTAAGGACACTAAGCCTATCGGATCAGGGCCTCACCCTCATGACTTCATTTCACCTTAATTGCTTCCTTTCTCCAAATACACCTGTGCTGGGGGTTAGGGCTTCAACCTATGAATTTCAGAGGAACTCAAACACTCAGTCCATAATAGATGGAAATATCCCACGGTACACATTCTGTGTGTTGAAAGTGAGATTCCCCCGACCCCTTCATTAGCCTAACAAAACACTTCATAAAGTATTTGTCAGAAGTAAAAAAAAGAAAAATCATCCACATCAGGTGGCCCACCTCAAATTTCTTTTGCAAATTTTATTTTCAATTTCCTTTTGTATGTGGGTTCAATGCAGAAGGCAGTCCTGTACATGGTTTTATTTTCTTTTCAGCTGTTAGTATCTTTCCAGGCATGGCATGTGGGTCAGTGTAGCAGTTCGAACCCAGTAGGAGTTCAAATTTAAAAAATTGTTGCTGGGACTTCCGTGGTTAAGACTCTGTGCTTCCACTGCAGGGGGCATGTGTTCTATCCCTGGTCGGGGAACTGAGATCCAAAAAAATTGGTGCCCATTTGATTGGGTTTTAACATGAATGTTCACAGTGGTGTATGTGCCTGACTGTGGGATAAAAGTTGAGTTTGCACATGTGCTGGACAGAGGTATCTGTGGTAACCATCGGTCACCAATAAGTAGTGGACACTAGTGTTCCTTCCAGGACCACAGTAGGAGCTCGGTTATGATGAGGTCACATGCCCAGATTACCAGACTCACTTTTAGACATGCTCAGCGCCACTTGTGCTGTGTCTTTATCTGTCGGCTACTCTGATGGGTTTGCCAGCCTCCTGCCGAGCTGGGAGGATGGTAGGCGTAAATTTAGGGTAAACAGGTGATTCTCTTCAGGAGCTCCTGGGTGCCTTTTGAATAAACGCATGGTGGTCCTTTGTCCGTCTCCTAGAGTTCTCCAGGCTGATGTGTGGCCGAGAGGTTAGGTGCATAGAGCTGCCCTTGCGACCACAGGATGAAGCGTTGAATCTGGGGCTGGGGTTTGGTTGAGGAGCGGCTGGTCTGAGCTCCTGTTGGAGCCGAGGCCAGCCTCGTCCACTTGCACGTGGCCAGCACTGGGGGCTGCATCCTGCAGTCTGCCTGCCTCCTGGGTGTCCTGGTCAGGGCCGAACGGCCAGCCACGAGAACCCTCCCCTGTCTCAGCCACCTCCCACATCTGGCTCTGGCCTCTGGGTTATCGTCTTTAGCCTCTGTGTGTCTGGGTGTCCGAATGTGTATGTTTCTGCATGAGTCTGTATCTGTGTGTTTGTGTATGCACATGTATTTGTGTGCATATGTGTTCGTATGCAGGCATGTGTTTAGGTTTGCGTGTATGCATGTGTGTCTGTACATGCGTTTGGGTGTATGTGTACGCATGCATGTGTTTCTGCATGACTTTATGTATGCATGTACGTACGCATGGGCCTGTGTATTTACTTGTCTGTGTGTATCATCAAAAGCAGTCTTCTCCTTCCCATCTCCATTTTTTTCCTGCTTTCTTTCTCACTCCCTAAATGCCGTTCCAAATAACAAGGAAAAGAACAAGCTCATTAAAATGTCCCTTGTTTGTGGAGTGAACCGCACATCTCAATGGCATTTGTTATTAGGTTGGGAACAGAGACTTTTGAATCCGTCTCCCAAGACAGTTTGAGAGGCTTATGGTAAAATAAATCCTGAGTTCCACCACATCTGCAAACATATTTCCAACAGGAAAAAAACAATGTTTACCCAGAGAAATGTCTGACAGATAAATGAGAACTTACTTCAATGCCTAGAGACCGTATCTCAAACTTCATGCAACAAACACACCCACAGTAATGTGTTCATGTATAAATATTACGGGGTGGGTGTTGGTAATGGATTTCCCTGCAGGACATTAAGATTGCGTTGGATATCTCCATGTGCACCCTGGTTAATCTAGTCTAAAATGTACGCTGTCTCATAAACACACACACACACACACACACACACACACACACACACACACACGCGTCTTGAAGCCCAAATTCATCACTTCTATCCATCATCCAGCTCATGGTGACCTCTGAGAAAGATAAGAAACACATACTAGGCACTTCCAAATTTTACATATGGTTAAACTCAGAGCCAGGAGATACGTGGATAGCTTTGTCCCATGGATAATATAACTTTGAATCACGCTCTCCTTGCAGAGATAGATTTCGGGGTAATGCAAGTCAGGTCTACAAGGAGCAGAAGAAAAAAAAAAAAACGCATCATGGTGACAGTTATTGTGAGCGTAGCACCTAGTCAGTGAGAGCTACAGAGGATGTGGGAACAGAAAAACGATCCCTAAAAATCGCAAGACAGAAATGAGCCCTTGCCTGGGGCGGATGGTAGAGGCAGGCGGCTCAGGTATTAGACACAGCAAGCGTCAAGATTTATCATCTTGAAGGAGGTTTGAGCTCTGCTCCGCACCTCTGGGCAGACAGCTGCGCCTTAGCCCTTCCAGGGGAGGTGACGTAACTGGTCCTGGAAAAGGCAGGCGAAGGCTGAGTGCTGCTAAGATGAAAACCTGTGGTGTCTGCAGAAAGTTGGGAGGAGATCTTAGCCCCTTTTTCGGCTTTATGTATCACCTTCCTTTCCAAAAGCACTCCCCCGGGGCATTTGCATTGACCTTGTAAAATCTCCAAATGTCACAGCTTTGAGGGGAGAAGAGGTAGCCTGTTGGAAAATGTTGTTTTTGCAAATGCATCCTTTTTTAAGATAACCTCTTGGGGCCACAAAGAGGGTCTCGTCAGCAGTCCAGACTTACTCATCTCTCTGGAGAAAACAAAAAACAAAAAACACTCAGGGAACTTTCCCAAAGTGACCCTTGGAGCATTTGGCGTGCTTGGCCGATGGAAACTGCAGTGGGGCTATTGTTAAACCATCTCATGTCAAGTCACTTCCTGATGGTAAAGGAAGAGCCGACAGTGACCCTTTGCGCAATTGCCAAAATCGGCTTCTCTTGCTGCCTCCCAGGGAATGCCATCTTTTGGGCAGTGACAAGCAGCAGAGGTAAAGAAGGGACAAAAGTGCCATTCGACTCAGATGTCTGGGCAGCTGGTGGTACCCAGGAATTCCTGGGGAGAGAGACGTCCAACTAGATCTCACGTTTTCCACTCTGGGTGCACATCAGCTTGTCTTGAAAAAAGCGTTTCCAAAAAGTTACGATAATTTCCTGGCTGACACCAAAAGCACAGGCAACAGAAGAAATAAATAAATAATTAAATGGGACTTCACCCAAACTAAACACTTTTGTGCATCAAAAGACACTCTCAAGTGGCATGGACATAGATACACTACCAGATGTAAAACAGATAGCTAGTGGGAAGCAGCCGCATAGTACAGGGAGATCAGCTCGGTGTTTTGTGACCACCTAGAGGGGTGGGATAGGGAGGGGGGGAGGGAGGGAGACGCACGAGGGAGGGAGTATGGGGATATATGTATACGTACAGCTGATTCACTTTGGTATACCGCAGAAACTAACACAACAATGTAAAGCAATTATACTCCAATAAAGATGTTAAAAAAAAAAAAATTACTCTCAAGAGAGTGAAAAGACAACCCCCAGAATGGGAGAAAATATTTGCAAATCATGTATCTAGTAAGGGATTCGTATCCAGAATACGAACTCCTCCAAGGCAACAACAACAAAACACAAACAACACAATTTTTAAAATGGGCCAAGAACTTGAATAGATGTTTCTCCAAAGAAGATGGGCCAATGAGCACATGATAAGATGCTCAACAGCCATAGTCATTAGAGAAATGTAGATAAAATCCACAATGAGATACCACTTCACACAAAACAAAACAAAAAAGTGGAAAATAAGAGCTGTCAATAATGTGGAGAAATTGCAACCTCGTGCATTGCTGGTGGGAATGGAAAATGGTGCAACCACTATGGATAACAGTCTGGCAGTTCCTCAAAAAAGTTAAACAGAATTACCATACGATCCAGCCAATTCTGGGTACATACCCCAAAGAATTGCTAACAGGGACTCGAATACTCTTGTTCATAGCAGCACTATTCACAGTAGCCAAAAGGCAGAAGCAAACCAAGTGTCCATCGACAGATGAATGGATAAAGAATGTGGTCTATCCACACAATATAACTCAGCCCTAAAAAGGAGTGAAGCACTGACACAGGCTACAATCTGGCTGAACCTTGAACACATGATGTTCCGTCAGAGCCCTGACCATGCAATGCAATCCTTGCTAGAAGGTCTGCAAACACACACGCGTGCACACACACACACACACACACACACCTTTTTTTTCCCCAGGGAAAGGAGACATTCCTCTTCTGATTCTTTCCAGCACTTACATCTTTATCACTTCATCTTACATCTTGATCATTATTAGTACATTTTTACGCAGACTTCATTCAGAGCTCACTCACGGCATTTGCAGATGTGCGATGATTATGGGATAGCGGCGGGATGAAAATGCACTTGAGGGTGATGTCAGGAAGTCCTACCCGCTCTGCTTTCTTTGGATGTGGGTAATTCCATCTCCCCAGGGACACAGACAGGGCCAGGAAGTCGGAGATACATTGGGACTTTTTGTTTTTTAGGTTCTTTACTTTTAAAAAAAATTTTATTAGGGTTTAATTGATTTGCAATGTTGTATTAGTTTCAGGTGTACAGCAAGTGAATCTGTTATTCAAATACATCTATCCACTCTTTTTCAGATTTTTTCCCGTATACGCCATTACAGAGTACTGAGTAGAGTTCCCTGCTCTACAGTAGGTCCTTGTTGGTTATCTATTTTACGTATATTAGTGTGTATATGTCAATCCCAATCTCCCAATTTATCCCTCCCCCCCCCCTTACCCCCGGTAACCATAAGTTTATTTTCTACGTCTGTAAGTGTATTTCAGTTTTGTAGATAAGTTCATTTGTATGTTGGGAATTTAAATGAGAAAGCTGAGTGGAAAAAGGGGAGAGGACAGAATAATTAGGAGCCAGAGAACCTTGGAGAATGTGAACTCCTTGGGACCATCATGGTCTGTTTCTACCCAGAGTTGAGAGCCCCGGGGTGTACTGGGGTTGGCCAAGTATGCTTGGCCCGAGGGTGAAATATTGATCCCAGAAATCCTTAACAGCCCCATCGATTAGATGCATGTGCAGGCAGGGTTGATGGACACATCAGCTGGATGTATATAGAACATCACTATTGATAAGACAAAGGTACTAATTTGCTAGGGCAAAGACTACAGACGGGGCGGCTTAAACGTTAGACATTTATGTCTCCCAGTCCTGGAGGCTGGAGTCTGAGATCCAGGTGTGGGCAGGGCTGGTTCCTCCCGAGGCCTCTCTCCTGGGCTTGTAGACTGCCGTCTCCTCCCTGTGTCCTCCCAGGGTCGTCCCTCTGTGTGCGTCCGTGTCCTAATCTCCTCTTCTTATAAGGATGCCAGTCCTATGGGATCAGGGTCCACCCTAGTGACCTCATTTTACCTTCATCACCTTCTTAAAAGGCCCCACTTCCAAATCCAGCCACATTCTGAGGTCCTAGGAGTTTGGACTTCACCGTATGAATTTAGGGGGAACACAATTCAGTCCATAACAGGAGATCAGGGTATGGCACATATTTTTCCCTCCGCCAAGCTGCCCATCTGCGTGGGGAATTTAGGTTTGTACAGACACACTGAAATAAGCACTTTTTATTTTTGTCTCCATCAAAGAATGCAACCCTTCCCTCTTAAAATCATTACGGGGGCGTAGAAAAATTATTTGACAGATGCCCAAGGAAACCAAAAACACGCTTGCATGTTTTATTCTTTGTACTTCCAAGAGTATGGGCTTGACTCTCTGTCAGTCCCAGTAAAGGGAGGGAAGGAGAGAAAGGTCGGGGGGGAGACCTCACTTACCCTCCTCGCTCAAGGGTACCTCTCCTCCCGTCGTTACCGTCCATTGGAAGCTTGATAAGCATCTCCTGTCTCCCAGTTGGAGGGACTTGGCTTCATGTCTCATTTCACATCAATAACTAGTTCGTCAAATAGATAAATGGTAGACGAACATAGTTTGCACGTGTATCTTTAAGGCAAAACGTCAGAAACACCTACTCCGGCATGGATCTGGGAGATTGGAGCTGTATTTCCATGCTCTAGGAAAACACGGTCATGCCCTCTGCCGAGAGGGGCATGTCTCATAGGAAAATGGCAACTTGAGATTTAAATCCATCTGAGTTGGGTTTGAAACCCTGACCTGCTCCTACAGGACACTCCTTGTCTCATTTATGGGTAAGTTTTATCAGTTGCAAAATGGGAACTAAGACCCACCTTGTCAAGGGCGATGAGAATTATCTATACTTGCTGGGAAGCACTTAGTAAACCCCAGCTTGGGCCATGCCAGACGCCCACCTGGAGTTGCTGTTGCATTTTTGCCCATGTGGGTAGGAGAATGTGGGCAAAGATAGGTAGGCACCGGGGGTGAGTTTTTTGACCTTATAGCACCCTCAGATCTCCCAGGAATTCTCACTGCCTTTACATAGTTTACATCTCAGTGTTTTAGATATAGATTGTCATGTTTTTCTAATTAAACATCTCAAGTAAAACTTTAAAAAAATAATATTTAAACCTTCGCCTAGGGTGGAAAAGATTCATTTTCCCCCAGCTTTATCGAGGTATAATTGACAAATAAAATTGTAAGATATTTAACGTGTATACTAGGACGATTTGATATACATGGTGGAAGGATGGAATGCTTTCTTTTTCTTTCCTTTTCTTCCAGTTTGATTGACAAGATGAATTCTTTCATGATGCTCTTCATCACACACACACCCCCTCCCTCAGTGGAGGTCCAAGAACTTGGCAAAGATTCGCAAAACATCAGAGAAAGGCAGATGGAAATTCATACAACTGCATGCCTGTTGTGGGCGCACCACAGTGAGCTTCATTCACGCTTTGAAAAGTTACTTCAGAACAAAATACACTATAAAGTGTATTTTACCATAAAGCAACCACTAAAATAACAATAATGTGCCTTCATCTTGTTATTGCAAACATTTTCTGTGTTTCTATACAAACATATGAGCATAGTAATTTATTCAACTCATCATTTCACTTATCCAAACCAAAAACCTGCTAAAGCAAGAAAATAATAGGATAAAATCGCGATTAGATTTGAAAAGTAAAGTCTATGATTTAATTAATTGCATTTTAAAGTATTTAATACAACCTACTCTTTAAAATTTATTTTTATTTTTGGCTGTGTTGGGTCTTTGTTGCTGCGCGCGGGCTTTCTCTAGTTGCGGCGAGCAGGGGCTACTCTTCGTTGCGGTGCGTGGGCTTCTCATTGCGGTGGCTTCTCTTGTTGCGGAGCACGGGCTCTAGGCACGCGGGCTTCAGTAGTTGTGGCTCGTGGGCTCAGTAGCTGTGGCTCGCGGGCTCTAGAGCGCAGGCTCAGTAGTTGCGGCGCACGGGCTTAGCAGCTCCGCGGCATGTGGGATCTTCCCGGACCAGGGCTCGAACCCGTGTCCCCTGCATTGGCAGGCAGATTCCTAACCACTGTGCCACCAGGGAAGTCCCCAACCTGCTTTTTTATCCTCACCACTATATGAGTATACTTTCAATGCTTTAATTATACAGTTGAAACCTTTTAAAGCTTGTCATTTAAAATTGAAAATATTGGTTTAAGTTATAATAAACCTGAAATCAGTGTAATCCTTATAAAGCAAGATGTCATTTAAATATGTTCACATTTGTTCTTATATCTGTAATATTTTAGGCATGTTAACTTTTGTCTGTCTCTAATTAAAAAGTTAAAATTTAAAATAAAAATAAAGATACCACCTACTTTGATTCTATAGGATTCAGTGCTAGAAATCTTAATGATGGCCTTCCCTAAGTCTGACCTTATCAGTTGCTTGTGGTCTTAAAGACAGCTAGAAATACTCTTTTTCAGAGCCAAGCTGTCTTGACTTCCCAAGACTCTGGGTTCCCTTTTTTCCTGTGTCCTCACGTTGGCTTCATCCCAGCTGGGCTGGAGCAACCCTCCAACCTTGTACAGATAGAGAAAACTCAGATTGCAAGAAAAGAACACAGGGGTCTGGTCCTTTCTGATCCCCAAGGGGCCCCTCACTGGGGGGTTGCCCCTCATCAGGGCCAAATTTGTTTTCCATTTATGTTGAAACACAAAAGCCACCTGGGTCGAGTTTTTTGTTTCTGTTTTTTTCTCTTCCTCCTGAAAATTCCTTCCATTGTTCTATCTGGCACTCTGCCCTGGAGGGAGATTTTAGCAGCCTCTCCCCGTCCAAGTCTGTCTGATTTGGGGCACCTTGAAGAGGCAATGGTCCTTCCCGTGAATTTGGTCTCTACAGCTGTTCACCACGAACGCGGGAAACCCATCTCCCTTCCTAAAGGCTTTGGCTTTCGGCTTCACAGGAACACTCGGCCCCAAGAAATTACAGGGCTCCCTTAAATCTGTGCTGAGTCAAGATGAAAACAGTTCTGACACGGAGCTTTCACGTCGGAGGCACGAAGGCTTGTGAATGAAAGCTTGAAGATCAACTTTTCACAAAATAACGCTACCCTGTTTTCTATCTGGATTCCTTGAGTGTTATGCATGCAGAGTCTGGAGTTGCTTTGTGGTTTTCCAGAACCACTGGATATAGTGTTTATGATATAATATCCCAACACAAATTATATTACCAATGAGCACTGACATTTGAGTGGAAATATGTAACTCAAATGACTCTGTGGGTGGTTGTTGACGCCAATAGATGTCTTTCATAAAGTCCAATGTCAGTGCCAAGGTAAGGGGGAAAAATGCATTCTAATTATCATTTTATGTTGTTCCTATCTTCTGCTAAGAGCAGATTTTTTTTTTCAAAGTTCTACTCATTTTACCCTTTACATTGTAATGCTTTATTAAAAACACAAATATAAAATGTAAGCATAAGCTAAATATATAACATATTTATATATTAAACTACAGATTATCATTTACAAATCTTGCATACATATATATATATAACTTACACATTCAATATACTTACACAAAGTAGAAATATAGGTATACCTTAAATTGTAAATCTCTTTTGTGGATTTTTTTTTTCTTTAGTGGATTCTTGATGTTAACTAGATATGCCCATATCTGCTTGAACTCATTTGTTTAGCAATATATTTTTCCAGTCATCTAGGGAGATTACAATTATGCTTCAAGTTTATGATGCGGTACCTTTGATTCCCCTTTTTTTTCTCATAAAACAGGATCCAGGTGTTACTCTAAAATAAGCACGTGTGCAAGATTTCCACTTAACATCATGAAGTGGGTGGATCCTAAGTCTGTACTTGACCATAAACTAATAGAGATTACTATACATTCACATTCTACCTCGGGAAAAGTTACAATTTTTTTTTTTTTTTTTTTTTGGCTGTGTTGGGTCTTCGCTTCTGTGCGAGGGCTCTCTCCAGTTGCGGTAAGTGGGGGCCACTCTTCATCGCGGTGCGCGGGCCTCTCACTATCGCGGCCTCTCTTGTTGCGGAGCACAGGCTCCAGATGTGCAGGCTCAGTAGTTGTGGCTCACGGGCCCAGTTGCTCCGCGGCATGTGGGATCTTCCCAGACCAGGGCTCGAACCCGCGTCCCCTGCATTGGCAGGCAGATTCTCAACCACTGTGCCACCAGGGAAGCCCACAATTATTTTTACATGCTGATAATGTGTAAAAGTGTGTTTCTGTTGTTCACCATACAAAAACTGTGAAATCCTATTGCCTGTGCTGGAAGTATATACTTAGAAAAATAAGAGTTACCTATCATAAAAGTCTGCTAGATGTCTTAAAGAAAGAAAACCAACTAAAAATATGGTGGCCCTTAGTACTTTATTTTTTGTTTGGTTCATTGCTGTCCTTATTGGATTCATAACCTCTGGCATCTTGGCTTTGACTTTCCAAGTCTTTCATCTAGCTATCCCTTCCCATGTGTTTTGTACAGAATACAATAAGGTGAGAAAGACAGCACAAACACATGCCAGAATAGGAAAGACAGGAAGAGGAAAATAACAGAAGTGCCATATCCATCTTACCAAATTCATCTAGAGCATCACCTAAGAAGAAATGGTGATGCCAGACAGCATGTCTTGGGTCTTACGTCCAGCAACAGAATCCCATCGTTTATAAAATCCATGTACTGCCTGCCTAGGAATTATGCTTTTTCTCCAAGAAATGACTCATTTTATTACCATAACCCATGTATACATTTGTTCTGATTCTTTCTTTTTTTCCTTTTTTTAAATATTTATTTATTTATTTATGGCTGTGTTGGGTCTTCGTTTCTGTGCGAGAGCTTTCTCCAGTTGCGGCAAGCGGGGGCCACTCTTCATCACGGTGCGCGGGCCTCTCACTATCGCGGCCTCTCTTGTTGCGGAGCACAGGCTCCAGACGCGCAGGCTCAGTAGTTGTGGCTCACGGGCCTAGTTGCTCCACGGCATGTGGGATCTTCCCAGACCAGGGCTCGAACCCATGTCCCCTGGATTAGCAGGCAGATTCTCAACCACTGCGCCACCAGGGAAGCCCTGTTCTGATTCTTAAAAATAGTTTTGAATAGGCAAAACTATTTCTGTTTATACCTGACGACATTTTTTTTTTGACATTTTTTAAAATAATGTTTTTACCAGCTATGGATTGTCTACAATAACATATTTATTCAGAATATCTGGAAAATATTTCAATGGAAATTACAAAATAGGATTTTATTGTAAACTTAGTAGTCGGTGCATGAGGTATGACAACCTCTGTTGTTGAGTATGTTTAAAGATCAAGAGGTAAAATGAACAAAATTGGGTGCAATATATTTTATTACCCTTCTAAAATCTCTAAACACCTCTTCATTTTATTATTTAATGTTTTTACAGTCAGTCTGTGAGACAGATAAGGCAATGACAGGAGAAAAGTGAAGCTTGCTTAAGATTATTTCAAAATTGAGTCCTGGCCATGGGATTAGAACGTAACTCTCCACCATTTCAGAAAAATGACTTTTTCCACATATCACATCATGAATTGTTATTCTCCTTAAATTTTAAATTCTTAATCCTTTTTCTTTTTAGCCAGAAGAGAGATGACTGGAAAATAGTGGGAAAATACAGACATGGTGTCAGAAGGCTCATTAGGGAAATTCTTAATCCCTTTGAGATGAAGTGTCATATAACACCTTCATTAATTTAGTATCTGTCGAGATCTCTGTCGGTAAAAGACGAACCCTTGAGTTACCAGATCATGTGTAAATGGTGTCAGAAACCAAGGATGGTGCGAATGCGTGGGATAGGATGTTGAGTTTGGTTTCCAGTGATCTCCTCATCAATATTATCTCGTTGTGATTTTAAGGGGATCTTGGCTTATCTTGTCAAAATAAGAAAAGACCCATTACAAATATAAGAAGAAGCCAAAAAGAGCATTAAAACTCTTTGAATCCTACATGGTACCCTATCTCAAAATTTCAGCCTCAGCAAATGTTTGTGGATTGAGTTTTTAGTGATGACAGAATTACTCTAACTGGCAGAGAATCAAAACTAGTACAGAGTGGAAAACTCACTCTGGAAATAAGAAGGACAACAGGATGACAGGTATAACGTAGAAGAACTGAAATATCCACAACATTAAGCTATAACCACCTTTAAACATTTGCTTTTCCTAAGTCTATATGACCCCTGATAAGTGAACAGAGTGCCATCCTTGGTAAAATCCAACTTTGACTTCTGGCCCATAAATTTAAATTGCTATCCACTGTGAATTTGAGAGACACTAAATTCCCTAAGAAGAGAAGTGAAAGATATTATTACTATGTTCTTTTGCTCAGCTGTAAATGAAAAAAACAAAATTCTTAGATCCCTGATATATTCAGAATTATATAATCCTAAACTATACGATATTAAAAAAATGTATTTTGTAAAGCAGCTTACTGGTGCAAGTTTACGTCAGAATTCTGTGTGCCATAGAATTATTATATGATCCAGCAATTCCAATTCAGGGTATATACCAAAAAGGAATAAAAGCAGGGAGTCAAAAAGACATTCGTACACGCACGTTCATAGCAGCACGATTCACAGTAGCCAAAAGGTGGAAACAAGCAAAGTGTCCAAGGATGGATGATGGATAAACAAAATGTGGTTTATGCACACAACGGAGTATCATTCAGTCTTAAAAAGGAAGGAAATTCTGACCCAGTCTACAACATGGATGAACTCTGAGGACATTATGCTAAGTAAACAAGCCAGACGTAAAAGGACAAATACTATCTGATCCCACTACTTGAGGTACCTTGGCAAGTCAAATCCATAGAGACAGAAAGTAGAAAGGTGGGTGACAGGGGCTGGGGTACGGGATGGGAAGTTAGTCGTTAATGGGAACAGGGTTTTAGTTCGGGAAGATGAAAAATTTCTGGCGATGGACGGTGGGGCTGTTTCCACCGCATTGTGAATGCCGTTATGCCACTGAGCTGTATACTTAGAAGCGGTTAAACTGGTCAATTTTGTGTTACGTATATCTTCCCACAATCAAAAATACTTTTAACAAAATAAAAAGTAAAAAGTGTATGGCAAATTTCTTTCTTACCAAACAATGATTATCGTTGTAGCTTTATCTAGATATCTTTAGTGCTCTTAAAGACATTTGTTAAAACTGAAGGAAAATGCATTCCCATTCAGATGCCCTGGGGGCCGAGTCCCAACATGTCGCTGACAAGTGGAGTTTAACAAGGGATATTTTCATAGATTTCCCTTCATTAGCACGAATTCCTGCTGACATGATGCAGAACTAATCGGTGCCCTATATCTCCTATCCTCCCCACGTGGGACCTGTAAAAACTGGAAACTCTTAAGACTCAGTGTCTGTTAGCAGTTTGGGTAGGATTCCATTGTTCTCTCTTGTCACCCAATGAAAAGCGTGCTTTAAGATTCCACGAACACAATGGCTCTTTTTTTCTTATCTGACACCACTTGGCTTCTCAGCTCCAGGTCACATCCACTCACAGACAATGGCAAAACTTAGCATGGCAGAAACCCCAGACTAAACTGTGTATTGAAAAAAAAAATCCCTCATCCCAGCTTCAGTGTAGCAATCTGACCGGGTCTTTTTTGAGATTATGTACAGAAAATCATATTATTGTTTTACCAAGTGTCATCAAACCTGAAATGAACATCTATTACGTTCTGAAAGCTCCATTAAACGCTTGCCATTTATCGCTACTCCAGGAAGTACTTTTGTTACCATCCCCATTTGCGAGAGGTGCAGCTTTGTCATGGCAGTTTGAGTAGCCGACTACACTGTCCATCGGTCCGTTGTGTGTGGTCCAGCAGGGATTCCATCTGATGGCTTTGCTTGTGTAGAACAAGAGAGAACAAGTTCTCTACTTGGATGTGGATGACAGCCTCAAGCTCCCACTGGACCCACTGGGTCCACGTCTCAGTCCCACGGGTGGTAAATCTCTGGAGAAACGAGTCAGATTTGGGTAATGACCCAGGATGCTGTTTTTACTGGGCTGGTTCTAGGTGTGCATCCATCCGTGTATGGGTGGGTAGACGGAGGGTGGGCAGAAGAGGAAGATTCCGGTGGGGTCTACGTGGAGTTCCTCAGATGGGCTGGATTCCCCATTAAACCTCCCTGAGCGCCCCAAGGCTTTGTCCGTGAGGGACACATCTCTGCCTACACAAACAGGCTTTCTGGTCCCGATGAGATTTAGCTACTATGTACCAGGAGGAAACATTTACCGCGATTAAACTTTTAATAACACTTCATTAAGATTATACCATCTGAAGCAACTTGGCTGCCAGAGACCTAGCTGTTATCATAACCTTGGGGTCTATTTACAGAGGAAGAAAAATTAAACCAGGCTGTGATTCCCCTGCTGTTTTCTCTTCCTGGATTAAAAAAGATACTCTAAAAGATAAAGTATTTCTCTGAGAATTAAATTTGTCGAAATGCATGTGCATTCGTTTATTGTGAACAGAATCCAAACATTGGATTTTCAGCATTCCCTCCTATTTTTTTTCAGCTTTTGGCTTCGCGTCACCTTTTTTTTTCCTTTTTAGTTCCGAAGGCACATCCAAAAGGCACACACAGAAAATAATTTAACGTTTTCTCTTCCTAAAGTATTTTCATAATCTAAAGTGTCAGTGCCTTCCTTTTAAGTTTATATATTTCCACAAAGAAAAAATATATGCTCTTACTGGCACACGAAGATACCCTTACAGTCATCATAATAATAAAGTACACCTACTCCACATGCCAGAGGAATGAAGAAAACAGATTCTCTCGCCGGTAACCTTAGAAATGCGCTCAGTTATTTTTATGGCTTCTTTGAGCCGACTTAAAATGCAAGTGGTATTCAAGTTGGGTCGTTAGAATTCTAATGTTTGCGAAGTTTGTAAAACTCATGCCTGCTTACCGCTATGTTGTCTTTGATCTCATGAGCCGCAAGTCATCTTTCCCTTGGCCTCTCCCAATGCTGCTTTTCCGGGTCACACATAAGATGGTCATCACCAGCACCATGTCTGAAATAATGGTTCCCGGAACTCCACTTTCTAACCCCGACTCTGGGGTCACCATCTCCAGGGTCCTCCCACATCTCTAGGGCGCCGATACATGGACCGGTCTGGTTGTATTTCCACGACTTACGGTCCATTTCATGGCTCAGAGCCATAATCGCTGCCTTGCAAACACCCAGAGCTCTGGGACAACAGAATTCACCACCAAGCGTGCTAAAATCCAGACTGCCAGTTCCCCATGAGCTGGGTGTGAGGCAGACTGGGACCCGGGACCCTTTGCGGCAGGGCTTGCACCTGGACACACCTCTCCTCAAACAACAAGATACAAAGAAACTACAAGGGACTAAAAATAACTGCGTGCGTGCACAGTTGGGGCAAATTATAGACAAAAAGATACAAAAAGACCAAAAAAAACCAACTGCCACTTCTGAAGAGGCAGGGGCAAAAGCAGGGTCCTGTGCATGCCCCCTGCACACAAGACCACAAAGGGGTGGACAGACCCCCTAAGCCACCCCTCCAGCCGGACACCTGCACACACACCTACCCTCACCCCATATAAGGAATCAGCTCGTCCCCCCTTGGGAAGCGAGCGAGGGAACCTGTTACTTAGTCTCACTTCCCCATGCTGCAGCAGGGGTCCCAATAAAGCCTTGCCTGAATTTCTCCTCTGGCCTCTGGAGGCCAAGAACTCTGGTCAGTCAGTAACAGGTGTGGGCTGGAGAAAAATCACACCAGTGTGCCCATTTGTCTGTTGTATCCTTTTCCTCCCAGTACAATTCTTTCCCCACTTTTTAAAATCATTGTTTTCCATGTCTCCCCGTTTTCTTAAAACCTCAATATGCCTTCCCCAGCCTAAGCGAATGATCTTGACTTCAGTCTTACAGAGGAACAGAAATTCTCTCAGCTGAGATCGACCTCACCTCCCTTCCATCAAACCCACCCGCCTTTTCTCTATTGCCTGCAACTCACGTGGAAGAAGTATCTGAGCATATTAATGTTGAAACGCCTATATCTTCCTTCCCTGCTCTTGGCAACCCGAGGTAACACCCACAGTCCCAAAGGGTTGGTGTACTGTCCATGGACCCTCTTCTGGGTCATGTCCATCTTCATCGCCTGCTGCCCTGGATGTTCTGTCTCAGGACTTGTGCAAACTCAAACTTTTGGGGGTGGCGGGGGGGTGATCGTGAATGCCCCCTGTATTATCCACAACAAACAAGGATAGGTTTGGGGCATGTATGTCCCATCCTTGGGGCGGACACAGTCCTGATAAGTCATTCTTTTTTAAAAAATTTTTATTGGAGTAGAGTTGATTTACAACGTTGTGTTACTTTCAGGTGTACAGCAAAGTGAATCAGTTATACATACATCTATTCTTTGTTGGATTCTTTTCCCATATAGGTTATTATTCTTCTCCCTTATTATAATATTTCAGATTCTTTTCCCAAGATTACAGAATACTGAGTGGAGTTCCCTGTGCTCTACAGTAGGTCCTTGTTACTTACCTATTTCGTATACAGTAGTGTGTATATGTTAATCCCAACTGATAACTCATTCTACAGGATGCTGAGAGCGTTGCCAGTGGGACTAAAGTCACCTTTGTTCCTTTCCCTTTCTTCCTGGCTCACTTAACACCAGCTTCTTAGGACAACATCCCAAATAAACGACCTCACTCAGGTCCCTGGCTCAGGCTCTGTTTTTGATGGAACCCCAACCTAAGACATCCAGCTCAACAGGGAATGCCTGCTTTTCCATCACGGAGAACAAAAACCCTCATCATTCCTCTGAGAGGAAGAAAAGGTTCATCTCAACACAGAAAGGCTGGGAAAGTCTTTTCTTGAGGCATAGAACTAGGAGCTGGACATCTGTCAATCTTTCCCCCCTCCCCCAACCTCCCTAGCCCCTGACAACCACTTTTCTACTCTCTGTTTCTATGGGTTTGACTTTTATTTGGATTCCACATATAAGTGAAAGCATACAGTACTTGTCTTTCTCTATTTGACTTCTTTCACTAACCACGTTGCCCTCAAGATTCATCCATATTGTCCCAAATGGCAGGATTTTCTTCTTATGACTGAATAATATTCCATTGCATATATATATACACACACACATACATACCATATATATATATATATATATATATATATATACATACCACATATATATATACATACATACCATATATCTACACATACCACATCTTCTTTATCCATTCATCTGTTGATAGACACTTAGGCTGCTTCCAAGTCTTGGCTATTGTAAATAGTGCTGCTGTGAACATAGGGGTGCATGCACTTTTTGGAATTAGTGTTTTGTCGAGATATATGCCCAGGAGTGGGATTGCTGGATCATATGGTAGCTCTATTTTTAATATTTTGAGGAACCTCCATACTGTTTTCCACAGTGACTGCACCAATTTACATTCCCACCAACAGTGTAGGAGGGTTCTCTCTTCTCCACACCCTCTCCAGCATTTATTATTTATAGACTTTTTGATGATGGCTATTCTTACTGGTGTGAGGTGATATCTTATTGTGGTTTTGTTTTCATTTCTCTAATAGTGATGTTGAGCATCTCTTCATGTACCTGTTGGCCATCTGTATGTCCTTTTTTGCAAAAATGTCTCTTCAGTTCCTCTGCCCATCTTTAATCAGATCATTTGTTTTGTTTTCTATTGAGTTACGTAAGGTTATCTCATTTTTCTTGAAAGCATTGGTTTTAAAAATGAAAATTGCAATAATTTGCAAACGACCTCATATTAGCTCATGGATAGGACACAGCTCAGATGCAAAATAAAGGGTGTTCCAGACACGAGCACTCACGGCTAATGGTTCTTACTCAAGCTATCTGGGAATTGTAATGGGGAATCAGAACAATCTTGGCAAAAGTGCCCTGGTAGAGTAATTGATCCTAAATTAAAGACTTAGCTGGATCCCGAGGAACTGTTCAAAACTGGCAAGCCACCAAAGCACTGTATCTTTATCATCATATTGAAAATGGAAATAGTTGGCAATGGTATGCACTCAAAACATAGCTACAGTTTCTTTTAAAACTTGAATATTGAATTCGTGGCAACATTTGGGTTAAATTTATGTTCAAAAAAATGGATTGTCTTCTGAAATGTGGGTGGAGAGGCACATATGCACGGTTCTGTTTATATATCCCTCACAATAATTAGTTGAGCAGGCAGAGAATTCGTTTTCCAGATTTCTTAATCTGCTAGACAGGACTCCAAGAAAGAGAGAAAGTCCATACGCGTTTTCATTCTTAGGGTATATTATCCTTTTGGAAATATTACCGAAATGTGGAGGAAGCAGAATTACTCTCTTCTGGAAAACAGGTGTATCTAATATTATATGTTTTTCATCAATGGCCTATCTTTTACCACTGTTCTTAATTTTCTTACAATTTATGGAGCACTAAAGTGACTTTTACTTCAAGATCGTAAAATATAAGACAAAAAGAGAAGCCAATCTTTACCACTTTACAGGCATTTGCACACATGCTTGTGAAGAAAATGTTTTGGCAAGTGTTAAGAGTTCATTGACCATCTCAAGTCAAGATATTCTGGAAGGCTGAGCGACCCTCAACGGTGAATCCAGGTGGAATCTCCAACCCTAAAAATAAAACCACTAACTAGAGAGGTTCTATGTATCCCAATGGATATTTCCACTAATGTGTGTGTGTGTGTGTGTGTGTGTGTGTGTAGGTGTGTCTAAGTTCTAGGTCAGAGAAATTAATGGGTCAAGGACCATAATGTGTATGGCGAAGAAGCTCATTAGGGGCTGAATTGTGTCCCCTGCAAAATCCATATGTTGAAGCCCTAACCCCCAGGACTTCAGGATGGGGCTGTATTTGGAGATGGGTCTGTACAGAGGTCATTAAGGTAAAATGGGGTCATTAGGTGGGTCTTGACCCCATAGGACTGGTGTCCTTATAAGAAGAGAAGATTAGGACACAGACACACACAGAGGGACGACCCTGTGAGGACACAGGGAGGGGAGGGCCATCTACACAGCAAGGAGAGAGGCCTCAGGAGGAACCAGCCCTGCCCACACCTGGATCTCACATTCCAGCCTCCAGGACTGGGAGAGAATATATGTCTCTTCTTTAAACCACCCAGTTTGTGGTATTTTGTTATGGCAGCAAAATAATAAAAACTCTACATGGCTGTGATGATGCAACAGAACAATGACAACGATGATTATGACCTTGCAATTAATGAAGGAACTGGACGGCTGAACGCTATAAAGTGTGTTGCCTGTTTCAGCTTCCTGATATGATTGGCATGCAGATTTAGGCAAAGCATGTGTTCTTTAGAATGTTGACTCCGTGCTTTATAGTTTCCAAAGGAGAATGAACAGGAGGGGAAGGATAACTGAAAACGAGGAAAAAGCTCATGGAAGAAGGCATGTAAGTGAAGAGGACCTATCGTTAAATTACATTGTTAAAATTGACCAGGGGAGTGGAGGTGGGGAAGGGGAGGGAGAGAGAAACACAGGGAGGGGAGATAAATTAGGAGTTTGGGGTTAACACATACACACTATTGTATATAGTCAATAAAATAGATAACCCAGAAGGACCTACTGTCGAGCACAGGACACTCTACTCAGTATCTTGGAATAACCTGTAACAGAAAAGAATCTGAAAAAGAGTGGATACATGCATATGCATAACCGAATCACTGTGCTGTACACCTGAAACTAGCCCAACATTGTTAATCAACTCTACTCCAATTCAAAATAAATACGTAAAATTGGCCATTTGAGTTATTTTTCTGTTACTACATTATTTACATGGAATGTAAAAAAGCAAAAACGTTTTTTGAGAGGAAATGCCAAATTACTCACTGCACATTTTAAAAGTGAATTAAGAATCCATTTTAAAGGTAGAACATGGATTTTCTACCACCTTCCATTCTCACTTTGGGACCTTCTATTTATGAGCCTTGAAAGCCTGAAGATCATTTTAACCACCAGAATCCAGTTCTCCCTGGAATAACTTTTCACCGAAAAAAGTAAAAGAAATAAGAATTCCACAGACAGTAAATTGTTCAGTGAGGTTATTTTAAAACTCACCGAACTGATTCATACCCTGTAACATTGCTACTTTTATGTGTCGATTGGTTGCTTTTGAAGTTGGATAGTCAAACTTATCCGCCGTGCCATAATCAGAAAACATCAAGAGCCAATGGCTGCCCATGTGAAATCTGATATTTACTGAAAAATAAAACTTTGTTTTAAAAGCAATCTTCTATGCTTAGTCTCAGGAAAGGAAAGGTTAATTTGAGTCCCTGATGTATCTTTCATTTTTCTCTATGATGTACATTTTACACTTGAATATTTATATACCAAATTTTTATAAAGACAGAAATATGCATTAAAGACATTTTAGTAGAACAGAGAATTAAAGGCAGACTTTGAAAGTTTAGTGATGTACCTGACTTAAAGCAGCTCAGGGAATGGAAATACACAAATACTATCTCCCTCTCTCTCTCTCTCCCTCTCTCTCTCGCTCTCTCTCTCACACACACACACTTAAGGTGAATTAGGGTCATGCTCACTGTGGGGCAAGATGAACTTACATTATAGCCTAGGTTTGTTCTGTCCAAGTCTCAGGCAGCTAACCACTGGGCAATACTGCCTTGCTAAGGTTACACAAAGATTTGGCAGGTGTACGGGCGTGTGCAGTGGCTATGGGAACGGGTCAAATTTCCCTCTGCACTTTCTTAAAAAGATAGAATGAAATCCTAATCAGTTTTTTAAAAAATCCAAACACACTACTATACATAAGAGAGAGAACCAAGAAGGACTTACTCCACAGGGAACTCTACTCAATATTCTGTGATAACCTATATGAGAAAAGAATCTAAAAAAGAGTAGATATATGTATACATATAAGTGATTCACTTTGCTGTACACCTGAAACTAACACAACATTGTAAATCAACTCTACTCCAATGAAATTAAAATAAAGAATAAAATATCCACCGTGTCCATCCTATAAAATGAAATCACTTGATAGTAGGGGAGGACTTTTCCTGTGTTTCCTTGAGTTTATTTTGTAGGAACATCTTTGATAACATCCTGACATAGACACACAGTGTGTTTCAAAAGTTCCCAGTTTTTATGGGCCTAGTGTAAACCACCGTCTCGGAGCGGAAGTAATACTGGGCAAGCTTTCCTGTGAGAAGCCCGCACTTTGAACTCCAATTGTGAGGCCTCCCTTCTCTTAAAACTCCAAAACATTTCAATGGTTTGAATTGACCCGAGGGTAAACTTTAGGATCTGTACACGGAGAAATTGACTAAATGTCCCTCAGGCAATCTTTTCAGAGTAAACATAGTTTACCTGGGATGCTGAAAAAGACGGAGGGTAAAGACTTCAAAATTGACATCTCCGGCGAGAACTCCGAGTCTAGCTATTGAGAACAAACAAGTCAAGTCAGGACTGTGTCTTTTCATAAAAACAGAGATCTCTGTTGTATATCTAGTAGAAGTCACCTCAATCTTGCGTGGAAAGACACTGGAAGATACCTCTGATTGGGACAAAATTTTCCCTAGAAAAAAGAATTCCAGGTTGGTGCCAATGTACATACAGTCGTTAAAACCTGAAGACCAATAACATCGGGAAACCTTCCTGTTTCTGGATGAATTTATTTATGTATTTACATTGATCGAGCTCATTAATTCATTTAATTCATTTATTGGCACCATATGCCAAATTGTACTTTGCCCAAAGGGACTGTCAAGGAAAATCCACAATCACAACGCTGGAAATCAAACACAAACAAAGCTTGTCTTACCTTAAAAGGACGTTCTGTGTTCCCAAATGATTGATTTTAATGGTTGGATGTCTCAGTGAAAAAGAAAATCCCTCGTTGACAAAGATGAAACCACTTGGCTCTTTCCCATCTTACAAAGGTTGGAATAGATACTTTTGCAAGAGAAGGCTTGCAGCTTTCATGTTACTGTTGTAGACCTTTTTGTTGAAAAATGGTGCAATAAAGTTAAACAGCCTGCTTCTTTTCATACATGTACAAGCTTCGCATTTTCTTCTCATGTGAAAAACGTATCAAGCATACACACAGATATATCAAAGGCCGGAAATGGATATCCAGTAAACGTATATATATACACAGACATACACATACATGTATCGTAAATCGCTTCTTGGTTGTTATATATCATCAGTCACTTCTTGGCTCTGCTTTGGTCTAGAATTAATTACAAGCTTGGTGAGGCCAATGTAGGTGTAGCAGCAAACTTGGGTCATTTGGGTTTTTAGGGTAACAATCAATAAAAGGGGTACAGCATTGTGTCAACCCTCTGATCTTCACCTTCTTATAAACTGACTTTTATCTCTGTTAGCAGAAGCTTTGCGATGAGCTTTGGGTGACTGGGGTGTTTGGTGTCAGCCTCAGGGGAGGAGGACCGCCCAGCGCAAATTAAAACTGGCCCTTGCCCTCTGACCTCTACCACAGGCCACCCAGCCGGCCTAGGGCTGTCAGCTACTCCCCAGGGTGACTTTTTCACCTTCACCCCATCTACTTGGAGGGATCCAAGTGACTCCACGCTCCTAAGTTTCTGAAGATCTTAGTCCTGGGAATGACCGCAAAACTCAATATGTGAAATACTTGCCAGTTCCTGGAGTGCAAACATTCACCACGGCTGATTGCAAGTCATCGGTGAGTGGATATATGTATACGTATACGTATATACGTATGAACCTACAAACAGAGCTTCTATTGGTCTGTCTGGTCTGTTATTCTACAGATTAGAGGGACCCAAACTTGGCCGCACATCACCTGAGGAGCTCTCAAAAATCCTAATGCCCAAGGATATGGAGAAAAGAGAACCCTCGTACAGTGTTGGTTGCATTGTAAATTTGTGCGGCCACTGTGAGAAACAGTATGGAGCTTCCTCGAAAATGTAAAAATAGAATTACCATATGATCCAGCAATTCTACTCCTGGGTATGTTTCAGAAAAACAAAAACACTAATTTCAAAAGAAACATGCACCCCAATGTTCATAGGAGCACTGTTTACAATAGCCAAGACATGGAAGCAACCTAATTGTCCATCAACAGATGAATGGATAAAGAAGATGTGGTACATGTATACAACGGAATATTACTCAGCCATAAAAAAGAATGCAATAATTCCATTTGCAGCAACAGGGATGGACTTGGAGGGTTTTATGCTAAGTGAAATAAGTCAGACAGAGAAAGACAAATACTATACGATTGCACTTATATGTGGAATCTAAAAAATACAACAAATGAACAAATGTAACAAAAAAAGCAGACTCACAGATACAGAGAACAAACTATTGGTTCCCAGTGGGGGGGGGGGGAGGGGCAAAATAGGGGGAGGGGATTAAGAGGTACAAACTACTATGTATAAAATAAATAAGCTACAAGGATATATCATACAGCACAGGAGATAGAGCCAATACTTCATAATTACTTTAAATGGGGTATAATCTATAAAACATCAATTCACTACGTTGTACTCCCGAGACTAATATAGTATTGTAAATCAACTATACTTCAATAAAAAAAATGCTAATGCCCAGTATGAATTCCCGATCAGTTAAGTGAGATATCTGGATTGTGTCCTGGGTACCGGCATCTTTAAAGATCCCCTGATGATTCCAAGGTTTGATAAGGTTTGGAATCCTCTGCTCCAGGTATTAAGCCACTAATCAGTTAATTAATTAAACCATTTTGAAGATGCCTGCTTGTTGCCTACTTGGAAGTGACTGGGTTTTGAGGGTTACCCTTGAGGCCCTTACCCTGAGATCTTTGTACAAGGCAGTTCCCCCATGCCCCCATCAGGAAAGCAGCCCAGCATAATATTGTTTTTTATAGGCATACTTGTATAGTTAGGGAACAAAATTAAATCTAGGGTTTCATATCAATTCATATACTAGCTTCATGGAAATTCATTTTTTAAAATTATTTTTTAAATTAAAAAGCTAATTCATGGTAGATGACATGTCATTATACATTTGCCAAAACCCATAGAATGTACACCACCAAAAGGGATCCCTAATGTAACCTATGGGCTTTGGGTGGTGACGATGTGTCAGTGTAGGTTGATCAGTGATAACAGACATTCTGTCTGGTGGCGGATATGGACAGTGGAGGAGCCTGTCGGCAGGGGTCGGGGAGGGGCTGTAGGAAATCTCTGTACCTTCCCCTCAATTTTGCTGTGAACCTAAAACTGCTCTAGAGGAAAAAAAAAAAAGTCTTGAAAAAAAAGAGCTAATTAGCCTCATGCAAATTCAATATTTTTCTCCATTTATAATGACCTTAGAAATAATAGCAGAAGAAAGAGTTGAGCTTTTCAATTACTTTTTTTCAAGTTTGAAACCCCCTTTGGGGGTTTCTTTGTTTGTGTTTTAATTATTTTTAACTTTTTCCATTTTAATTGAAGTATAGTTGATTTACAATGTTATGTTAGATTCAGATGTACAGCAAAGTGATTCTGTTTTACATCTTTCAGATTTTTCAGATTCTCTTCCATTACAGGTTATTACAAGACATTGAAGGATAGACAATAAGGTCCTACTGTACAGCACAGAGAACTGTATTCAATATCCTATGATAAACTGTAATGGAAAAGAATATTAAAAAAAGAATGCATATATATATATATATATATGTATAACTGAATCACTCTGCTGTATAGCAGTAATTAAAGACAACATTGTAAATCAACTATACTTCAATTTTTAAAAAAGACATTGAATATAGTTCCCTGTGCTACACAGTAGGTCCTTGTTGTTTATCTGTTTTTTATATAGTAGTGTGTGTTTGGTAAGCCCAAACTCAGCTGACTTAGATCCCAAGCACTAGGTTATCAACTTACTATGTACTTCTCTGGGTGAATTGTTCAACCTTCTCCCTACTTCTGCTCTGCTTACCAGTGAGCTCCTTGGGATTACAGACTACAGGATCAATGTCTACCAGATAAAGCAAAGGTTTGCAGTCTGCTTGACTGACTTCAATTCTTGAGCAAGTATTTTTATTCAATATCTTTGGACCTTGTTGGGTTATGGACGGGATTCAATAAGATGCTATATGGCAAGGACTTGGCTCAAAGGTTGTATACGACTTATCTTCCTATTTGTGTTCCCTGGGGTTTGAGATGGTGCCCCTCACTGGGTGAAATGAATCCATTCTCACATCGTGGTGTTAGATCCAAACCAAATACAGAAACACACATTTCCCCTAATGTTGATGGAATGCCATATGCAAGTATACATATACACACCACCTCCTTCTTCATCTGCTATGTCTTACCAGAGTCTCTAAAATACTGCCGTTGAAGCTGTTGGGAAAATAGAATAATAGGAACCTGTGACTTTGGGATATAACCAGAAGGCCATGGTAGATCGAAGTTATTTTCCTTTTCAAAGAATCTGAAAAAGAATATATATATATATATACACGTGAATCACTTTGCTGTACGCCTGAAACTAATACAACATTGTAAATCAATTATACCCAATTTAAAAAATCTAAAAAAAAACAAAAAAAAATTAATTATTCCATCCAAGGTGAGAAAGAATGCTTAGTGTTCATGAACGACTTCACGTCCTCCTTGGCATCTTGAACCTGACCGCTGGCAGCTTGAGAAGATGGACCCTGACGTGCTTCTCAGTCTGACACATAAACGGAATCCAGCAGTTATTAGGATTAATAAGATTTGAGACAAGAACAGCATCAAGAAGAGTCCTTAAGCTCAGAATTCCGACGTTTAGATGAGAAACAAAGCTAACATCATAGAAGGTATTAAATACAGTATGTTCCCGTGAACGGAATAAGGAACAGCTTTAGCCGTGGTCATGAACTGTGCAGTCTGAGCTACCCGAGTGCATTCTTTGCTTCTCAGAATCATTGCAAGGAGCCAGGGACTCCCGAGGGACAGAGTTTCCTGTTTAACTTTCTCCTCCAAGACAGGCTTCCTGGTAGCGAACTCTTTAAATAGCTCTGGAGTGCATTACTTGTATCCATTGATTCGTGTGTTTTTGTTGCACGCCTGCTGAGTTATGGGGGTTAAGAAACGAGCACAGCCAGAGTACTGGAAGCGAACGGTAATTTAAAAATCAGATGAGTAGACATTTATAGACGGTGGTAGGTGCCACGATGGAAATAAACAGGATGCTAGGAGAATGCCTAACAGAGTGGGAACAGAGCCAGTCCATAGGGTGGCCATTCAGGAAGCAAAGTGTCCAGGTGACAGATGGTGGTTTCCCAGTGGTGCTGATGGGCACGGAGAGATGCAGGTCAAGGAGAGCTGCCCATGCGGGCCGCTGATGGATAAAACAAGGAGGAATGAAGACTGCTAGGCTCCTAGCTTGTGGGCCTGGACCTGCAAGGCTGCAAGGCAAGTCTGATTTTTGGTCTTGATGACTTTAACGACCTTTGAGATGTTGGAGATGAAATATAGGGGTCTGGAGGGTGTAGACAGGATCTAGGCTACACCACACATTTGGAATGTTGGGAAGTCTAGAGTGGTGACGGACACCAAGGGCGTCTGATGATAAAACTTAGCAAAAGTGAGTCAAATAAGAGAAAGTAGTCCCGGAGAGACCCTTGAGGAAGAATGGAGAAGGTCAAATGCATCCTTTGGGGTCAGTGAAGTTAGTTATCATATACTCACTGAGAGCTAAGGGTAAATTTCAGATTATATCTGAGGATGAAGAAATAGGACTTTCAATATCAACAACTCAGAGAATATGGTTCACTATACTTATTTAGTGATGCTTCCATTTCTTTTTTTTTAATACATTTATTTATTTATTTATATTTGGCTGCATTGGGTCTTCGTTGCTGTGCGTGGGCTTTCTCTAGTTGCGGCGAGCAGGGGCTACTCTTCGTTGTGGTGAGCGGGCTTCTCACTGCGGTGGCTTCTCTTGTTGCGGAGCACAGGCTCTAGGCACACAGTCTTCAGTAGTTGTGGCACGTGGGCTCAGTAGTTGTGGCTTGCGGGCTCTAGATCACAGGGTCAGTAGTTGTGGCGCACGGGCTTAGTTGCCCTGTGGCATGTGGGATCTTCCCGGACCAGGGCTTGAACCCGTGTCCCCCGCATTGGCAGGCGGACTCCCAACCACTGCACCACCAGGGAAGTCCCTTCCACTTCTTCTTATATCACCTACATGTAACGTACAATACATTAATCATCTTATCTCATTAGAAACTAGGTCTCCACCAGTGCATAGGGTTTCAATTCAGCAAGAAACTGTAGATTCTGTTTCACTGAAGGAGGTGCAATCTGTATGTCTCTTATCTCCCCTGGAAAGTAATATATTTTAAAGCCCGGAACTGAAATCATGAATATGCAAAAGTACATGTCTTCCATTTAATGGCATGGCCCATTGCCAAAAGGCAGCGTGTTTTTTGTGGGGAAAACGTTCCAAAAGTCACCAAGTCTATGAAAAGGAGAAGACCATTCCTGGAAATGTGTTCACAATTTCAGTAAAGTATCGTACATTCCAGAAGAAGTCAGGAGGAAGGTCCTTGCTGCCCCCAGAAATCCGTCCAGTGGGAAGCAGTTCTGTTTCCCCAGATGAAACTGCTTGGGTCCACAGTTCTTTGCACAGGAGCTGAGCTGTGATTTCCACTACGAGCCTGGTGATGAGGCTGGACCACTTAGAAGGACCTCTTGTCAGATGATTCAGGCCGTCCTCTTGTGTGGTCAGCAGCCAGTTCTCCTGGGGAGGAAAAGAGACAGATGCCATGGCCTGGCGGGTCGGGGGGGTGCGGGGGTGGGTGGGTAGGACGAGGAGTCGGCATTCATCACCAGCCAGGGAAATCCCAAGAAGGAGGTGGTAGATTCTGCTTCCCTGAAGGAACTCAGGGCGGATGCGATTTTTACATCGTGGTCTCTTGGAGGCCACAGGGAACGTTTCGGGTGGGAATCTGATGGCTGCCAGACGGAGCATGTTTCTGGGGAGGAAACGGGTCTCCCACGCAACGGATAAAGCACGGAAGGGAGCAAATCAGAAGCTCCTGGGATGGGCTGGGGAACCTCGAGAAGTCCGGCAGCAGGAACAGAAACGCTATCGTCAAAGTCTCATGGGCTTCCTCCCTGCTCTCCCTGTTCTACCCACTCATGTCTCCTCTGCCCTGTAGCACCCTTGGTCCCTGGCGGCCCTTTCTATCCATCCTTTCCACCTCCTAGCTCTCCCTTCCCATCCTTTTTGCTCCATCCTCCTCGTTTCTCCCCTCTCAGAAAATGACTCTGCTTCCAGCTAACCAACAACTACTTCTCCTTTATCCCTTAGTCTCTCCGGGGCACATTTCCTTTAAATACAAGACTGTAAAACCCTGCCAACAGAGAGGATTCTTCCCCGGGGACGTTTCAAGATGTGACAGGCAGGTGTAGAGGCTCTGTTGATCTGGAGAAGCTTTTTAGCAAGCCTGGAAGGCAGTCCTCAAATTCTCCCAGACCCACAGCTGGCTTCATGCGATGCTGACAAAAGTTGGACAGGTTTTTACCATGAGATGTGTATGTATGTTTCTGCAGGTCAGTAAAGGGTGATGAAGATTAAGTGACGAGCCCAGATAGAGCAATAGGCATTGTGTGGGGAGCTTAACTCTATGACCAGCTGATCTTAGTGCTTTAGGACACGACTCTGAACTCCAAATTCCATGTGTGTGTTTGTTCCCTAGAGCTGCCATAATGAAGCACCATAGACTGGGGGCTTAAACAACAAACATATATTGTCTCCAGTCCTGGAGGCCGGAATCTGGGATCCAGGTGTGGGCAGGGCTGGTTCCTCCTGAGGCCTCTCTGCTTCCTGTGTAGATGGCCCTCTCCTCCCTGTGTCCTCACTTGGCCATCCCTCTGTGTGTGTCCTAAGCTTCTTTTATTATAAGGATACAGTCATGCACAGTTTCTGGTTCATGGTTAAGGCTACATGGAAGTAAAAAAGTGAACGGTGCAGGTTCTTCAAAATGTTCATCAAAGGGCTTCCCCGGTGGCGCAGTGGTTAAGAATCCGCCTGCAAATGCAGGGGACACGGGTTCGAGCCCTGGTCCGGGAAGATCCCACATGCCGTGGAGTAGCTAAGCCCATGCGCCACAACTACTGAGCCTGCATGCCGCAACTACTGAAGCCCACGTGCCTAGAGCCTATGCTCCGCAACAAGAGAAGCCACTGCAATGAGAAGCCCGTGCACCGCAATGAAGAGTAGCCCCCGTTCGCCGCAACTAGAGAAAGCCTGCGCACAGCAACGAAGACCCAACACAGCCAAAAATAATAAATAAAATAAATAAATTTTTTAAAATGTTAATCAAAGAATTACTATATGACCTAGCAGTTCTGTTATGGGCTGAATTGTATCCTCCCCCCTGCCCCCAATTCATATGTTGAAGTCCTAGCCCCCAGGACTTCAGAATGTGGTTGGATTTGGAGATGGGGTCTTTAAAGAGGAGATGAAAGTAAAATGAGGTCATTCGGGGGGTCCTGATCCCATAGGACTGGGGTCCTTATAAGAAGAGGAGATCAGGACACAGACACACACAGAGGGACGACCCTGTGAGGACACAGGGAGGAGACGGCCGTCTGCACGCCCAGGAGAGAGGCCTCGGGAGGAACCAGCCCTGCAGACGCCTTGATTTTGAACTTCCAGCCTCCAGGACGGGAGACAATACATGCCTGTTGTTTAAGCCGCCCCATCCATGGCACTATGCGATGGCACCCACAGGGCACGAATGCACCCATGCACTGGCCATACCTGAGCTGGATACTGTTTCTCTCTCCCCAGGCGTTTACAGTGCTGATGAGAACCATGGCTGCTTACCTCAGGGTATTTGGTCCATGGTGGTTGTTTTTTGTTTTTCTTTTCCATTTTCAACTTAGATTCATTATCTTTAAATAATTTCAAGGCTTATTTTAAAACAATATGGGTCATAGAGTTTTGAGAGTTTCACACAATGTGTTTGTGGCAATGAGTTTCAACTTTTAGGGATTAATATATTTTGCTCATCTCTCTTCCCATTAACAATAAAGGCTGCCATTCATTAGTAATGTGTGAGAAACATTGATCGAAGCAATTCTTAGTCATAGCAAATGTCCAGTCCGTTCAAGGATGCAAGAGTAACTCAGAGAGTTTCAACAGGAAAGTTGACTCCCTTGATTAGGGTTGAGGAAATTCATAAGTCACCAACATGTTTTGAAACACAAGGAAAACTGCACATGGATGAATTGGTATTTTTAGAGCATCGTTATAAAGTACAAAATCAACTGAGGTCAAGCCCTGAGTAGGTTTGCATTTTTGTCCAATACACCCAACACCAATAGATGGTGAAGTGTTTAATAGGGCTAGAACAACAGAGCAGGCAAATAGGATGAAACACACACACACACACACACACACACACACACACACACACAATCCTCAAAGACTGAGGAGGCACATGAAATATCCCTGCAATGGAATAATGTTCCTGGCTTCAAAAGAAGCCGTTCTAAGTTATTTTTCCTGTGTCTACTGGAGGTGAGCTATGGCAGACGGCATCTGGTGGCTTACGTTTGCAGCTGGCATCCCTACAAAGACGCCATGCTTGGGTCTAATCAGAAGATTATCTTCATGCCTAGACACTGAGTTCCGCTCTCCTCATGCACACAGAGTAGGCTGGCCCTGTCGGCCAGAGCTCTTCGACCACAAAGCCTGGGGGCAGCTCTGTTGTCTAAGAGAAATGGCATCCCTGCCACAAATTTGCCTTCTGGAACCCAATAGATACACTGGATATATGTGATTAAGAACCTCCTACGCATTATTTACCTAAAGGGTTGCTCACTGAGATCATTTTTGGCAAGAGTCCTGGATTCTAATAAATCATTATTTTCTACTCTTCCTATCGCTGGTCTTTTTTTTTTTTGCATGTGTTATTCTGTAATTCTCCAGGGATGTTTTCGCATCCTAATGGCCCATCTCCTCAGCACACAAATCTTATATTATCACAGCATCTTGTCGGTACATAGCATGTCTGGAAGAGGAAGAAGCAAAAGAAAGAGCTAATTGTAGGATTGGTGATAAATGAAGACCGCGATGAAGCGACTTCTGAAAGTGTTATAAAATCATCACAATACTATCAACTGAATGGCCTGTGTGTGTGCTTGGTCCTGGGCTAATGGCTTCACAGACATTATCTTTGTGAGTCAGGACACTTATTATGCAAGTGGGAGCTGGAATCTGAACTCAGGGTTTGGCTTCTGTCTCTGAGTTCTTAACCACTAGTCTACACAACAGAGCATTTCAGAGCTCAGCATAATCATTATATGTGGGTTTGTTTTTTTTTTTCTCTTTTCACATCAGGATCTTGGAGTTCTTTCAACACACAAATAAATGTGGATTTTGTGTGTCTGTGAGACAGAAACTTTTTGCTAGAAATTCTTTTTTTGTTTCTTTGCTTTTTCTATTTCATCTCCCTCCAAGCAGAAGACTGTAACTGAAGAAAAAAAACAGTGATTCAAGTAAGAACAGCTTATGATGGGGGAGAAGATACGGACAAGACTTGCCTTTTTGTTCCACCATAAACCAGGAGTGAGGCCATAGGAGAAACCACGCCTAACCACCCTCCTTGATTCTGAATCTGGAGGTGTGCTTCCCTGGTGGTTTCTATGAGGTGCCAGAGGATATTTCTCAATGTGAACTTTCTCAACAAGAGAATCTGTGCAAATCTGTTTCTTATGTTCCCCTGAAGCCTTCGTAGCTGTGAAAAAGAAATCATCTCTTTTAGGAAGTACAGACTTTTGGATGGCCCTGCCTTTTTCCCTGCTCCGTTTAGCTGCAAATGGATAAGACCAGCTGAAGCTCTGTATTCCCTGCTCTTTACCCCTGTTTGTTTCACATTTCCATAACTCAGAGCTGTGAGAAACTGTCTGCCTCTTGAAATCACCCTCACCAGCAAGACGTGTTCAGGCCCATCTCATTGTGTGGTTGGTGACAGCTGGACTTCAGGCATGGTTGGTTCCAGCAGCTCTTCAGGAAATTTCTTTTGAAAAAAAAATACCTAGCACTAGTAGTAATAATGTGTTTCAGGTGATGCAAGTGGGTATGTCAGGGAATGCAGATGGGTGGACCATCCCCGTGGAAACTACGACTCTGCAGAGGTGTCTCTTATGTAGGCGTGAGCCCAGGACAGCCCTGACCGAAGGCTTCTGTTGCCACCACCTGTATGTCTCGCTTTTCCTCTCCCTCATTGTCCCTATTACCACCTGTCTCCCCATCCTATCTCGTCCAACTACTTTTATCAAGGATGGGGATTGACCCCGTCCCAACTGGCAAGTGAAAGCACCACCAAAGAAGGAAAGAAAATGTTTGTGACTGAATTTTCTCCTCCAATCTCTTAGCTGTAGCCTTTGAGACATGAGTACGTGCTTTGTGTTCTCACCCATCAAAGTTCTTCAGATCAGGGATACTAAGGTGGTACAGAATAGATGCCAACACCTGGGAATCAGGGAAGTGGGCTGTGGTTGCCATGATTCCTCCTTGTTGTCATGGGAACATGGCCAAGTCCTAAGAACACTAGGTCTTACGTTTCCTCTTCTGGAAAACCAAGGAGTAGGGGTCAATCTGGGTTTTTCGATCCTGACCACATATTAACGTGACCTGGGGATTTGAAGAACAAATCCAGTGCTAGGTTCTGGTCCAAGAGATTCTGTTCTAATGGATCTGCTGCTCAAGAGTGTGGTCCATGGACCCATAACATCGGCATCATCTGGGAGAGTTTGAAATGCAGAATTTGGGGCCCCTACTCCAGATGTACCGAACCAGAATCTGCATTGTAACAAGATCCCTGGGTGATGCAAAAGCACATTAAAACTTTAGAAGCACAGGTCTAGGAAGATTTCTCAGATCCGTACATTATGGGGTTTTCTTCTTGCAAAGCATTACACATGATACCGTATCTCCTAAACTTAGGAAGCACTGATTGTATTTTAAGAAGCTCTTGGGCTTCCCTGGTGGTGCAGTGGTTGAGAATCCGCCTGCCAATGCAGGGGACACGGGTTCGAGCCCTGGTCCGGGAAGATCCCACATGCCGTGGAGTAGCTAAGCCCATGCGCCACAACTACTGAGCCTGTGCTCTAGAGGCAGGGAGTCACAACTACTGAAGCCTAGAGCGCCTAGAGCCCGTGCTCCGCAACAAGAGAAGCCACTGCAATGAGAAGCCCGCGCACCGCAATGAAGAGTAGCTCCCGCTCGCCGCAACTAGAGAAAGCCCGCGCGCAGCAACGAAGAGCCAACGCAGCCAAAAAATAAATAAATTTATTAAAAAAGAAGCTCTTAACAGGCAGTCCACCCATGAAACACATTCCCCCAGCACCCTCTTCACATGCTTTATAGATATTACATCTGCATTTTTATTTTTAGATTGCTTTAATACATGCTTGCCCTCACAACCCTTTAATTTAAAGCAGAATAAATTAAGAGCCAGAAAGGAACCTTAAATGTCTTTCAAAGTAAACAATATTGAGAAAGAATCTTTTCATGGCTCATCATTTTTTTTTCTAAACCAAAGCTAAACCCCCAAAGAGCATCGACTCCAATTCCAGGGCACCATGTGGACTCTTAGAAACAAATTATATGTTAACAATTTGCGACCACAAAGTCCCAGATGACCGGTAACCAGGAAGGTAGGCACAGCTTACAAAGGATAAAGAAAAACTTGAAAAAAGGAACCGTTCTTTCAGCAATGGCTTTATTTTTTAATTTGGAAATTGGCTTCCTTTTTGAATTTGTCTTCCAAGATGTGGAGCGACTTAACGGATGGCCACTTGCCATCTGCTTTATTCAATTTAAAACTCCTCTGATCATATTTTTTTTTTTTTTGACCACCACTTTTCCTTTCTTTTCATCTACCTGCTTAGTGACCGTGAAAATGTGCATTTGCTCTAAAAAGATGCAATTTTCAAGGTCTTTGCCAAAATCATAAAAGGAGATTCAGTTGCTTCTCTTTATTAAGTTTAAAAAAATTTTTTTCTTTAGACACTGGCATGCTGTAGATCGTGGTTTATTCTATTCATCTGTCTTTTGCTTGTAATGAATATTCACCATATGCATTATTTAGTGAAGATGTGTTATGTTTTGCATTTGTGACATATTCTCGTATAGTAAAATCATGGCAGATTTTTTTCTTTTCTGTGCTGAGGTCTCTTTAAGAACTGTTCAAATAAAAATGTCTAAAAATGCCAATTTTTCCCCTTTTGCATGTAGTTGAATTAAAGTTTCCAAGGGTTTATAGATCATCAGAGGTTACCTCTGACCCCAGGGTCAAAAAGAAGAAGTTCCAGTGTTTTGAACTGATTTCACTTTTATTTCCAAATGCTAGTCTTGTAACCATTTGCAAACGCAAAGGACATCCTTCAAAAACACCCAGAAGGCAGGTGGCTGAAAATGATCAAAGGATAGGATGAATACATTACTATCACATATGGAGATGAATTTTTAATGTACATTCGGGTTAGTTAAAAAAAAAAAAAAAGTTAAAAATAATAATAAAAAAATAAAATACATTTGGTCCGCATTTCTACTTTCAAAGAAAAGCCTCTGTTTCCTGTGGGCTTAATGATTTGTCTCTGCCTCTTATTATCCTGACCCGGAGATATGAGAAGAAATGACAAACAAGACTCAGCAAGCAGGTTTGACTTTGGATGGGCATTAGGACGATTCCTAACACAGCGGGATTTAAGGCAAATGGAGAAATTCTTCCACCAAAAGACAAAATAAAATAATAATAATTATTATTGTTATTAATATATTGCATTATATATTATAAGCAATCAATAGAATAATAATTTTTATAGAATAATTCCTCTATAAAAGTTATTTATAGTAATTATTCTGTAAATAATACTGATGCAATAGAATAGTAATAATAATTATTACTACTCTATTGATGCCAAAGGGTCCAATATTTGATCTAATATCAAGCCACTTATCTATTATTTCTCAAACTCTAAATGGCCAGTGGCAGGGTTGCCAGGTTTAGAGGATTCCAGTGAAAGGTGAGTATCAGATTAACAATGGATAATTTTAAAAATTTTATTTTATATTGGAGTATAGTTGATTTACAATGTTGTGTTAGTTTTCAGGTGCACAGCAAAAAGATTTGGTTATACATATACATGTATCTATTCTTTTTCAGATTCTATTCCCGTTTAGGTTATTAGAGAATACTGAGCAGAGTTCCCTGTGCTCTACAGTAGGTCCTTATTAGTTATCTGTTTTAAATATAATAGTGTGTATATGTCAATCCCAAACTCCCGATCCTTCCCTACCCCGGCCTCCTCCCCCTTGGCAATCACTGCTCTGTTCTCTATGTCTGTGAGTCTGTTTCTGTTTCATAGATAAATTCATTTGTATCATGTTTGAGATTCCACATATAAGTGACATCATATGGTATTTGTCTCTGTCTGACTGACTTCACTTAGTATTGGTAATCTCTAGGTCCATCCATGTTGCTGCAAATGGCATTATTTCATTCTTTTCATGGCTGAGTAATATTCCATTGTATATATGAACCACATCTTCTTCATCCATTCCTCTGTTGATGGACATGTAGGTTGCTTCCATGTCCCGGCTATTGTAAATAGAGCTGCTATGAACTTTGGGGTGCACGTATTCTTTCAAACCATGTTTTTCTCCAGATATATGCCCAGTAGTGGGATTGCTGGGTCATATGGTAGCTCTTCCTTCATACAGTATTAATTCTCTGTCCTTGAATGGTGTAGGTCATCGGGTGGAGACACTAGCTTCCTCTGTTTAGGGTCAAAACTCTTGCTGGCGTCTCTTTGGGTGTACCCTGATTTTCTAGGTGGCTTCTGGGAATTAAACAAGGCATTCCTTAGGATGGAATTACATGGAAAAAAAATATTTACTGTCTCTTTGGGAGCTAATAGGCAAACACTGCCTACACACTGTTTCCCTGTATAAATTTCAATTTACGTGCATTCCCACAGTCTCAAGACAATTAAAATTCTGCCAGCCCCCCTTATGTCTGAACCACAGCCAAAAAATGGGATTGGCTTCAAATCAGAGAAAATTACATTTTTTCCTCTAGGGCACTGTGTATAAAACACTGTGAAATAAAACAATTTCAGAAATATAAATTAATAGTATAATGACTCAAGTCCTTAAGGGATAAACACACACACATGCACACACACGCACACACACTCTAACTTAGGTTAAAAATTGAGTTCGTTTTACCCTGTAGAAGGAAAATATGACCACCTTGATTTTTTTTTAATTAATTTATTTATTTATTGGCTGCGTTGTGTCTTCATTGCTGTGCACGGGCTTTCTCTAGTTGCGGCGAGCAGAGGCTACTCTTCACTGCAGTGCATGGGCTTCTCATTGCGGTGGCTTCTCTTGTTGCACAGCACGGGCTCTAGGCGTGCAGGCTTCAGAAGTTGTGGCTCGCGGGCTCAGTAGTTGTGGCGCACGGGCTTAGTTGCTCCGCGGCATGTGGGATCTTCCCGGACCAGGGCTCGAACCCGTGTCCCCTGCACTGGCAGGCAGATGCTTAACCACTGCGACACTTGGGAAGTCCCAACCATCTTGATATTAAAGATCTACTTTTTCAGGATTTCTCTTCTTCCCTGATTCCTTGTGGTCCCCCCTCCTACATCCTGAGCCAAGGTAACATCCCCCGTAACTTTGTTTGTCTCTTGGGATCTGGGTATCACCCCATCCGTACATGGGATGTTCCAATCACCTGGGTACATCTACCATCCCACGGTCACGAGCAACTAAGTCAGAATCTCTGGGAGGGACCACAGACAAGGGTATTTTCTGAAGCTCATGGTGATTTCCCTGTGCAGCTGAGTCTGAGAACCATGCCTTGAAGGAGCTTCACGCTACAGCCAGGGTCTCAGAACCAAGGAGACACAGCTGGTACGTGGTGTCCTCTGATTCTGGTTTCCAATAGATGTGCTCTGCTCCCTTCGTAGGAAACCCCATGGCTCTCTCAGTCCGTGATTAAACCTAATTTCTTTTCCCTCCTTCCTGTGACGATACTTTGTACTCATTCAGCACACCACCCCCTAAACCTGGGCACGCCCATTTCTTCCTCCAATGTCTACTGATGGTTCCAGGCACTTTCTTAGAAAAATGCAATGAGAATGCTGGCGATCCCGTTGACCTCATGTTCCAGGGGGAGCGGTTAGAGACGATGCAATAAATGCCAAATCCAAGTATTTACGACTGTTTCCAAAAGTCCATCAGGCCACAGGGAGGGGGGAAGCTTATTCTGGAACAAAGGGAAGCAGGAGAGCCACTCTGAAGAGATGGTATCTTTATAAACCATTCAGCATTTGGAGAAAGAGGTTTCCAGTAGGTGTAAAGGGCCTGATGGGGATCTATCTTGTGCTGTAGGCTGGTCAGCAGGATTTAAGTCTATTGTCTCCTAGGGCTGCTGTAACAAACTGCCACCCACTTAGCAGCTCAAAACAACACAAATGTATTCTCTTACCGTTCTGGACACCAAAGTTCTAAAATCAAAGTGTGGGCAGGGTTGGTTCATTTTGGAGGCACCAAGAGAGAACCTGTTTCTTATCTTTCCAGCTTGTAAATTCTGTCCAGGGACTTCCCTGCTGGTCTGGCCATTAAGACCGCGCTTCCAGTGCAGGGGACACAGGGTCGCTATCTGGTCGGGGAACTGAGATCCCATGTGCCGCACGGCCAAACACAAAAAAACAAAAAAACAACTCTGTCTGAATTCCTGGGCTCACGGCCCCTTCGTCACATCAATCCAACCTGTTTCTCAGATCACATGTCCTTTGCAAGCTTTGAGCCTCTGGCCTCCCTTTTCCAAGGACCCCTGTGATGACGTAGGGCCCAGCTGGAGAAGACACATGCTCCCACTCCGCACAGCAGCACTGGTTATCTCCACACCCGATGGGCAGAGACTGAAGCTGAATCCAGCCTCTGTTACCCCGACACTGAATTAATGCTCGGAGACGGAGCTTTGGGGTGAAGTAGAAGAGAATAGCTTTCTTGCTCTGCCGGGCAAAGGGGGCCACAGTGGGCTCGTGCCCTCAAAACTTTGTGTCCTGACCTGCAGGGGGTAGTGAGGAGTTTTATAGTCATGGTTCAAAGGGGGCGTGGTCAGCTCGTGGACCTTCTTCTGATTGGTTGGTGGGGAGATCATAAGGAGTTGGCATCATCAACCTTCTGGTTCCAACCGGTCTGGGGTCTGTGTGCTGGTGGGCAGCATGCAGTTAACTTCTCCCATCTGCAAAGCAGCTCAAAGATACTGTTCTGTGTATCCCTAGAGGGGGAACCAGGACCCTGTCCCAAGGCTGCACTATTGTTTCCCTTGGCTGTTCCTGCCTTGTCTCACATCCCCTCCCTTCCCTGATTAGCATCTGTCTGAACCTGCCCTTTGGAACTCAGGGAAGGTCATGGAGGCTGAATGAAGCCCACTTCCTGTAATCAAGACACAGGGGGACACAGAAAGGCTTTTGTGCCCAACAGCCCCACAAGGTCCTGCTTGGTATCAAGATTTCTAAATGCCTCTGAAAGCTTTTACAAAAATCTACAACTGATTCAATGAGAATTGGTCATAAGAAATACCTTCCCAGATCAGATGATGTGTTTTGGGTTGGCCAAAACGTTTGTTTGGGTTTTTCCGTAAGATGTGAACTTTTTGGCCAACACAATACTATGCCGCTCAGCTCCATCAGCCGAAGTGTAGATACAACCCTCGTCCCTCCCTACCTAGCCCCACCTGGATACCCATGAGCGAAGAGTACTCTTATTTTGAAAGAATATAGAAAAGCGATGCCTGGTACAAGGGCTTTTAACCAGGACGTGCACGGACATGTATTTATTCTAAAGGAAGTAAAACATGGGAAGCACAGAGATTTTTTTTTTTTTTTAACATTTAAAGGGCTGCCATGGAGTTGAAGTACCGCAGATATCTTACATGTCCACTTGGGGCATACCTGTGACCCATGAAAGTTACAAAGAGATGGATTTGGGGCTGAATGTGATAGATTTTGGCACGCCTCTAAAAGAATCAAGCCCCCATCATTGGAGGCACTCAACTCATTTAGGAGCTTGGCAAGGATGGTATGGAATTACTTTAGCCATTAATGGGGTGATAAAATCAGATGGGGATTATATAAACAAATAGGAAACTGCCCTCCGTTGAAGATTTTCCTTTTGAAGGACACTTATCTGTTCTTTCACTTGTTTCTGGAACAGCCATCCTGAGTTAAGCCCATGGGCTATTATTTCCCTCTCTTTATAGGTCTCCTAATCACTAAAGTTAAAGAAGGATCTAGGTCATCTGACTTCCTCCAGATCTGTACCCGTTTCCCACCCCCATCAAGGTAATACTTGGTATTGCAACAGGTATTCCTTTGCAATTAACTTAGCTCCCTAGATTATATACACCGAATATCGTTTCCATACGTGGAAAGTATGTAAATTGTATCTGTATTCCTTCAAAAAATATACAGTATGTATATATATATATGCAGTATATACAGTATATACATATATAATTTTCTAGGTGTTTAATAGGTGTGTTGGCCCCAGGGTTGAACTTTATGTATGAACATGTTACTTGCTTTTTCCTTCCTTAACAGTCATGAAATGTTTAGTCTCTCTTGGAAAGACGGTTATATAATATCACTGCATGATGTGTGTCACTTAAGGATACAGGATATTTGGCTAAGTAAACAAAAGCAGCTTCTCTCAGATACCTTGCATGACGTGTGGGGAGAAGGTGGGTGGTCCATTTAGAACGCAGACCTCCTATTTCAAGGTTCCAATTCACTTTGTTCCAGGACCGGCAGAAGGCAGAACTCAAATGATGTTCTTAAATTCATGTCGTGTTTAACGATTCAATTATCAAATCTAATTTGCAGTGAGTGGCTCAATAAGCACTTTTAAAGAAAGAAGGCTTGAGGGTAAACTCGGCAAACTGGAAACTAAAATCATTAGATTTATGTTGTCCTTTTGACAGTGTGATCCTTAGGTTAGAAGAGTATCCAGGTGGTAAATCATCACCAGGGTTGATAACTTGATGTAATTAAATTTTATGGGGAGAAGCAAGTGTAGGGCAAAGCTTTACAACACTAGATTTAGCAATGATTTCTTGGACAGCATACCAAAGGCACAGGCAACAAAAGGAAACATAGACAGAGTGGACCTCATGAAAATTAAGAAATTTTGTGCACCAAAAGACAGTATCAACAGATAAAAAGGCAACCCTCACAATGGGAGAAAACATTTGCAAATTAAATACTTGATAAGGGATGCATATCCATAGTATATATCAAACTTTTAAAACTGAACAACAGCAACAAAACAATGGCAGAGGACTCCAAATTGGTGATTTTGACTCAAAATACCCAATTGAAAAACAAGCTAAGGACTTGAATAGACATTTCTCCAGAGAAGATATACAGATGGCCAACAGGCACATGAAAAGATGCTCAACATCACTAATCATCAGGGAAATGCAAATCAAAAGTATAATGAGATATCACCTCACACTCATTAGGGTGGCTACTATAAAAACAAACAAACAAACAAAAAATACAACCACACAAACAGCAAACGACAAGTTTCGGTGAAGATGTTAAAAAATCAGAATTGTTGGTGAGAATGTAAAATAGTACAGTTGGTAGAGAACACATTATGGAAGTTTCACAAAAAATTAAACATAAAACCACCATATGATCCAACAATTCCACTTCTGGGTATATATTCAAAATAATTGAAAGCAGGATCGCTTTTTTTTAAAATGTGGTACGCAGTTTATTATTATTTTATTTAAGAAGAAATCATCAGACTCAAAATTTCAAGCAAACCTTTGGATAAGGCTATTTTTTTTTTTTTGGTCAAATTAATGGAAATTAGTTGCATTCATTTATCTTAAGTATAGATAGGTATAATAGATAGGCAGATAGGTAGATGATAGACAGATAGATAGAGATGATGAATAGATTATCTTACGGCAGTGCAGCATGGAATCCCTTTGGGTCCAGAATCAGGTCTCAGAGCTCTGAGCTTTTTTGTTTGTTTGTTTCTTTATCATTTTGATGTATTTTATTTTATTTAAAAAAAATTTTCATTGGAGTGTAGTTGATTTACAGTGTTGTGTTAGTTTCAGGTGTACAGCAAAGTGAATCAGTTATACATATACCTATATCCACTCTTTTTTAGGTTCTTTTCCCATATAGGTCATTACAGAGTATTGAGTAGAGTTGCCTGTGCTATACAGTAGGTCTTTATTAGTTATCTACTTTATATATAGTAGTGTGTATATGTCAATCCCAATCTCCCGATTTATCCCTCCCCCTCAGAGCTCTGAGTTGAATCGGGGTTATTTGAGTAGGTATCCACCTCAGGATGGATTCTATTCTTATTCTACTGAGACCTTAAAGTCCTGACCATGGCTCCTCGGTGTGAACCCTGGTGGTCAAGGCATCAACAGCCATAAAATATACTTTTCCTTGAACAAGTTACATCTAACTTGAACTACTAGCGAGCAAAGGGATATCTGTGTGCTCTCATTCTCTGTTCTCTGATTTAGAAACTCCTAAAATGGGCAGAATTCCACCTACGCTATAGAGAAAAGTCTTCATGCCAGACACACTTTGCCAGTTCTTCCTAAATATAGTTTTATCTATGCAAATTATAAGTTGACATAACCCTTGCCCCTAGGCAGGAAATTCGGAGTCAAATGCCTTTAATTAAGTCAAGTCAGCTGCTAAGTACAAGTCAGCAATCCAACACAACTATTAGAATCTTAAAAATGATTGTCATCAGTAATTCTATTGAATGATGTTGCACGTGGGATCCAGAGAGATTTCTCATGCATTCCGTCTCTGTGGAGAAGAGAGACATTAGGAGCAAAGCTTGCCTTTCCCTGCAAAAGTACAAGAACTGTGGTTGCAAGGTGTGAATCGGAGTCTCTGCATGTCATAATCACCCGTGGTCATTTCCTGACCTGCAGAACCATGCCTGTTGCACTAGGTCTAAAGTAGAGTCTTCCATCTTTGGCTATTTTCTAAAAAGCATTTCACTGAATTTTACCTATCCACCCGTGCTTGAGTGGATAAACAAAATGTGGTCCAGCTATACAATGGAATGTTATTCAACCCTAAAAAATGAATGAAGTATGAATACAGGCTATAACATAGATGAACCTTGAAAACATTTTGCTGAGTGAAAGAAGCCGCACATAAAAGACCACATACCCTATGATTCCACTTATATGAAATGTCCCAACTAGGTAAATCTAGAGAGACAGAAAGCAGATTAGTGGTTGCCAGGGGCTGGGGGTGGGAGGAGCTGTGGAAAAGGAAGAGTGACCGCTTAATGGGTCTCCTTTGGGGATGACGTAAATGTCTTGGAACCAGGTAGTGATGACAATTGCACAAGACTGTGGATGCTCTAAACACACTGAATCGTGCCCTTTAAAGTGGTTTAAATGGTAAATTTTGTATTGTGTGGCTTTCACCTTCATAAAATAAAAGCGGAAGTCAAAGAATGACTACACTTTGGACACATGTTTCATTTAAACAAGAAATATTCCTTCTTAAAAGATTATTCTAAGTTAAAAGAAAAAGGAATCCCCAAAATTAAAAGCATTGTATGTCCTGGATCTTTCACAAGTTTGACGGGGCTGACATCATATTCCTTAATAGCTTTACGTTTAAATTGCAAGGCAATAAAACATTCCACTGTATTTTTATAAAAATCGGGAGACATTTCTAAACCAAACAAAGGCCCCTTTTGGTATAAAACTAAAAACTCATATTGCAAAAAAAAGAAAAAAAAAAAAAGAATACAAACACGAAACGTTTTGTCTACCCCCCTTGTTTTTCGGTCTTAAATGTCAGAAGTAACCATTAACAATTTCTTTTAACTTCTTTCAGAATTTTTATATGCAGTCAAGCATGTATATATGGGTGTATGCCATTAAAAACACTGTAAAACGTGAAAGAATAAACATTAATGCATATGCTTATATTCATAACGATTATGCCCGAGAAACAAATGGGGAAGGACCAGTTGTAAACCATTAACCTTAGGAATTATTTTCAGGAAATCCTGAAAACCCTTTTCAGGAAAAAAATGAAACTCATGGATAAATGACTATGTGTTCTAATAATAATAAAACATAGCATCATAATGAAAACAAAGCAAACATACATTTTTCTTTCTTATGTATCCCTACCATACAGGTTTTGTTGATTCAAAAAGTGATGAATCTTACATTATCATTTGTTCTAAGTGGTGCAATTAAAAAAAAAAAAACTGGGTTAACATTTGGACGGTGACTGTTATATCACTGAGAAATTTTTTCATTGCAAGTAACAAAAACCCTACTCAAGCTAGGAAAGCAGTAAAGGTGCCTTTTGGCTAAGTGTGTGCTGAAAGGTGATGGAAAGTTTCCTGAATCAAAGGGAAACTATGCAGTCCGTGGAGATGACAATTAACTTGAAACTCAAAGCTGCCACCCACTTCTATCTGCCTCTCCTCAGGTCCACCTGTCTCTTTTCAGCTCCAACCTGTGGGGGAAAAAAAGCTGGAAAGACAAGTGAAAAGTATAAGGGGAGTGGTCAGAGGAGAACTTGCTGAAAGGGACCCCCCTGAGCAAAGACCAGGAGAAGGTCCAGAGGAAGGCATGGGGGAATCTGGGGAAAGAGCAACTCCAGGTAGCGGACACAGTCGGTGCAAAGGTCCTGAGGCAGCGTCTTTTGTGATAGTTAATCTGTAGTTCCCCACAATAAACCAACACATCTGAGGGCAGAACATCTGTCTTTATGGGGCTTGGAGTGGAACACCATCCAGTGGGCATTTCTGCTTTGATCCGTAACAGGAAAAGCTATCAACTCAGCTGAACCAACTCAGGCAAGACAGGGAGGTTCCTGGAACCCACATGAACCTTGAGAAGGAAGCAAAGGTGGGAATTCCCTGGCGGTCCAGTGATTAGTACTCTGCGTTCTCACTGCCGAGGCTGCGGGTTCAATCCCTCGTCGGGAAAGTAAGATTCCCCCAAGCTGCACAGCGAGGCCGAAAAAGAAAAAAAAAAAAAAAGGAGGCAAGTGCTCTCTGCTCCATCTCCCATTTCTGCTTCTCCAAAATGTTGACCTCATTTTCTTGAACAGCCTTCCTCACCATGACAAGAAATACGGCGGCTGTGGGTCTTCACACTTGCCCACTGGGCATCACCGGAAACTGCATCTCCCTCTCTGTTTGAGAAGTTCTGGGCATGGGTCGCGACTGGCCTGGCCTGGGTCATGTGCTCAGCCGTGCACCAATCATTTGTATCCAGGAGCCAGGCGTTTTGATTGGTGCAGAAGGTCTATCAGCGATTGCTCATCTTGGTGCCAGCCAATCACAGCCCAGCATTGTAGGATGACATAAACCTGGCCAGTCCCGCTTGAACCCAGTTTAGGACCCAGAGAAGAACGATGCCGAGAAGGACTGCGTTTGTGCTGGGTCTGGAGGTTCCGGATGCTGGAACAAGAAAAAAAAAATCCATCCTGTATCAATGCACCCCACACCAGGGACCTACATTTTCAGGTAGGCAACATGATAGAGTTCTATTTCCTCCATCACAATATTTCTATCATTACTTTAAAAACATGACATTTTAAGGTTGTTAGGGGCTGATTTATTGCTTCTATGGTCGATGTCAATGTGACACATTTTACCCTCTTACAGGGCAAACGGGTAGTGCAGTAAGGCAAACAGTATCCCCTCAAAATTCATGTCCACCTGTGATCTCAGAATGGGACCTTATTTGGAAAGAGGGTCTCGCTCTGCAGATGTGGTGCAGTGAAGGGTCTGAGATGAGGTCCCCCTGGATGAGGGTGGCCCTACATCCAATGACAGGGTCCTTCTAAACACAGAAGAGGAGAGACCCAGACACAGAGGAGAAGCCCCACAGAGATGGGAGGGTTGGGGCCACAAGCCCAGGGACGCCTGGAGCCCCCAGAAGCTGGAAGAGGCAGGAAGGACCCTCCCCTGGAGCCTCTGGAGGGAGCGCGACCCTGGGACACCTTGACCTCAGACGTCTGGTCTCCAGAGCAGAGAGCAGTCAGATTTCTGTTGTTTTAAATCACAAAATTTATGGTAATTGATTACAGCAGCCACTGAAAACTCATATAGGTACGATCCAAGTTTGAAGGCTAATTAGGAGTCATAACTACACCACGCAGTTTCTGTTTCAGCTAAGTATTTCCTTTGCCTTTTTCTTCTTTGGAAAACCATCAACAGAACAATCCCAGCATCATTTTCTGCTCCACACTCTAATTGTTTTGAGTCATGTTTTCCTTCCACTTTATTCCTAAGTAAATTCTCTTTGCATCTTTAAAGACCATGTCCCAAAGCCTGTCGATACTTCTTTGAACTCGGTTTGGGTTTGGGTGCCTGTCTAATAAGCTATTCTGCTTACAACACACATGCCTATGTGTTGTCAGTGCCTGTGCCACCTGGCAATTCGGCAAATCCGTGTTTCTCTTCCGTGATGTGCAGGGAGAGCTGACGGTCACCAGACACAAGAATGTCTTCCTGCTTGTCTGTTTTCAGAATGACTTAAGTTCTCTGCATAAGTCATCTGTTGTCCATAAATGAGGCTGCCCATCCCAATTCATGAAAGAGGCATGTTCCCAAGGCATAAGGGACCTTACCTGGTGTCCTGAATGCATCCACAGGTGAGAGAAATACCCTGGGATCTATCCTTATGAGACCCACGGAAGGGCCAGGGATCGAACCCTCGCCCCCTGCAAGTGGAAGCATGGAGTCTTAACCACTGGACCGCCAGGAAAGTCCCAGAAGTAGCTTTTTTTTTTTTTTAATTTTTTTTTTTAAGGTTTGCATTTTTTTTTAAATTTATTTATTTATGGTTGTGTTGGGTCTTCGTTTCTGTGCGAGGGCTTTCTCTAGTTGCGGCAAGCGGGCGCCACTCTTCATCGCGGTGCGCGGGCCTTCGCACTATCGTGGCCTCTCTCGTTGCGGAGCACAGGCTCCAGACGCGCAGGCTCAGTAATTATGGCTCACGGGCCCAGTTGCTCCGCGGCATGTGGGATCTTCCCAGACCAGGGCTCGAACCCATGTCCTCTGCATTGGCAGGCAGACTCTCAACCACTGCGCCACCAGGGAAGCCCCCAGAAGTAGCTTTTAATGACCTTTCATTCCAGCCTTCCGTGCACCTACCGTATGAAATCCCGTAGAAGCTACTTGATTTGTATTCCTAGAGACAGGATGTAAAATCAGCATAAATGCAGGTCAAAATGCTTTGTCAAAAAAAAAAACAAAACACCAAAAACCACAAGTCTTGACACTCCATAGAATATTGAATAGTCAGCGTCACTGGACATCTCTCTGAAATGAATACTTTCACATTGAGGTAGAGACCACTGGTTAACTTTTATTTCGAAAAGGAAGACGGATCTTGGTTTCTGACACGTTGCCATCCAGAGCTGAGGTCTTTGAACGGGTGCCTCGGCGTGGGCTGCTTACCCCAGTCTGCGTGTTATCCTGTGGTATGGAAGAGAGAGCTGAAATTCCATTCTCTTATCCCCCTGCACTTGGTTTCCTACCAAGCAGAATTTGGAGACCCAGAGTGGAAGAGCCTGTGTCTGTGACTTGTTCTAGATGCTTCTGGCTCAGATAAGGGGGAGGGATGGAGAAATAAGCTTCCAGTTTGCTAAGCAATCCGCTTCGGCGTGTCCCCCTTGGTGGGTCGGACTGAGTTCACGTCTGTACCTGATGCTTCTTCTGTAGATTTCTACCCTCCCCGCTGAGCAGAATTTGCTCCAGCCCATTTTGCAGGTATGATTCAACTGTGCTTGGGAGATCTGGGGAGTTCCTCTGATGTGTACTTCTTATTTTTTGTTCTGTTTGAAAATTCGCTGTTGAGAAAAATCTGGAAGCATTTTAGTAAATGCAACAGAATGGGAGACTTCCACTGACTGTGGTATTAAGGAAGGAAGCAAAACAAAAATACCCCCTCGTTTTCAGAGAGGTTGCCAGTAGCTTGTATTCTCATTTAAGGCTTACCCTAGACAGAGCGGGGGCAAGTTTCACGTGGAACATTCCTGAAAGTCTGTTTCTGCTCAAATAAAGATACATCCCCGCTAGCTATTAGTCTACCCCTGGGATTTCCCAGTTATGCGAGTAGACATTTCCTGTGCAGACTTTTTTTTTTTTCCTTTCTCTCCAGTCATCCTAGAATACTTAGGGTCAGTCCTTCTTCTGATTACGGAGGCTGGGTAGCAGCCGGTGATGCAGGATTTACTTTTACAATCCCTGTTAAGCAAAAAACCGTATAATCCCGTGGTCACACACAGCCTCCCCTGGAACAGGAAACTCTCCCATTCAAGATTCAGAGCGTTGAAGAGCTCCAGCCGAAGCAAGAAACAACCGCTATATCCCCAGAGATCCTGCCTTGGGGAGAAATCAGATAAGAGGATGAAAGATACAAGAAAGGACTAAAAAATAAAGGGAGTGTAGGTTCAACAGATCCTGTGTATTAACCACAGGTGGGACACGGGTACTGTGTTCAGGTCTTTGTCTACAGGATTGCATCCTGTGGTCACGGCAGCCCTGAAAGATGGGCATCATTGTCTTTATGTCACGTTTGGGGAAGCTGATTTTAGGGAAGGTTTCTGCCCAGCCAAGAGAGAGTGGGAAGGAGGAAAGGGGGGCGTAAGCCCAGCTGTCTGTACTCTTTACCAATGGCTCTGCTGTTAAGGGGGTCCAATGAGAAGAGTGGATGGGAGGGCTCTTACGGTGATGCAGACAAAATTCTTCAAGAAGACAGATGCTGCTAGAATTAGAAAGATGGAGAAGCAATTGCTGATAAAATCGTTGGGTGCAGCATGCAAGGAGCCGCCATCCACCGAATCACATGGTGTTTGGTTACTCTGGAGGACTCCAACCTCTTGTCACTATGGAGGTCAAATCACTCCTTTCCTCAGAAAGCACATTACGCACTGTCCTAACTTACTGACCTGTCCCTTATCCCCTCAACCCTCCTCAGCCTCCACCTTGTGGAATTGTGGGGAAACAGGTAAATTGAATTCAACCAGCATGTATTTAAAACCCTCTGTATTCAAGGAATTTTGTTGGCACTTCTGGGGATCCAACAGTAAATCAGACATGGTTCCTGGAGCTAACCACCGAGGGAGCAAAACAAATGTCGAAACAAAAGGAATAAATACACCAAACTATTGATTTTTCAAAAAAATTTTGGAATCATTAAGAACCCGTAATGCTATATTCATGGATTTGTCATATCCGTTATGTACTGTGACTTTTTAAATCTACACATTTCTTAGTAGGATTGAAGCTCATTCATTTCCTCACTCACTTATTCATGCATTTGATTGAGCACCTACTGTGTGCTAAGCTCTGTGCTAGTTTCCAGGTTTCAAAACATAACCATATCATTAGACAAGGGCAAGTAATTGGCCATAATACAAGCAAAGGGCCACATGGATGGGCAGGAATGTTGGAAAGCGCTACGAGATGGACGTTGAGGAAGAGATCATCAGACAGCGTCAGGGAAGGGACAAACGATGGACTGAATACGTGCCTCAAGATGAGAACATGCATGGACATAAGAAGGAAGAGGAGGAGGAGAAGAAGAAGAGGTGAAGAAGGAGAAGAAGGAGGAGGAGGGATCTGCTACCATTTCTTCAAAGCCAGACATCAGCAGATACAAGGTCCCTGGACAGGTTAGCAAGACCCTGCCATGTCATGTGTCACCGTGGACAACTTCAGAACTTGTCTGAGGATGGGGCAGCCCTCCAAGTTTGGGTGACCCGCTGGTGGTCGGACAAAGAAACAATGGATGGAGGAAGAGGCAGGCAGAAGCTAAGACCTGAGCACCAGACTACAGTACCGAGCGGGCGAGGCCGTTGGGCTCAACAATTCTTAGGAGTCACAATCCGCTAGACTTGACCCCCAGTTGACTTCAAGGTCCTAGAGGAGAGGCACATGGGGACCGTGACTTGAGTTGCCAGTTTAGCTGAGTAGGTGGATGGCAAAGCCACGAAAGAAAGCTAAGGAGATGTTCTGGGGACAGGTTTTTAATAAATTTAATTAAAGGGTTTGGGGCATTTCAAGAAAGAGGATCCCTAAAACCAGTCCCTGGAAATATGTCAACACACATTATTGCTATGGACGCAGTGAATGGACCCACTTATGAACTGGCCCCTGATCTGCCTGGTGGATGCCCGCCACCTTGGGCAGGGACAGTGAGGAATTCCTAGACACTTTTGTTTTGGTTGCACCGGGTCTTAGTTGCGGCATGCATGTGGAATCCAGCCCAGGCCCCTTGCACTGGGACCACAGAGTCTCATCCAGTGCGCCACCAGGGAAGTCGCTCCTACAGACTTTTCAGGAGACACTAAGCCGGTCCGTGCTGGGTCCATCAGAAGCAACTCATCTGAAGGTTCACTTCTGGACACCTTCTAGCAGCTCTTGGACGGGTTCCAGGCGTGCAGCAGGCTCACTCAGGACACCTGGAATGTCCCCTCCTGGATGCCGGCCCTGGGACACCCCTGTTGCTTTCTCTTCACAGTGGGTGCTCTTGTCCTAGCTCTGCCCAGGGGGGCTGTGCTGGCGACAAGTCCTCACCTGACCCCTTGGTCCCTCTCCCCAGATCTGATTCCTCCTGAGAACCAGGATACCGCCTTGTCTCCCTTCCCCTTCTGCGCTGGGGACGCACGGCTCTCTCCAACCTCTGTTATTTCGCCCGGTCCACAGGCGGTTCTCACCTGCCCCAGCAAGTACCACCAGGCTCCCCAGAGCGCCGACCCAGCCCCCCTCGGGCTCTCGGAACAGGACGAGAGCGTTCCACCTCCTTGGCAGGAGGATTCTGGCAGGGGGAGGGAGGCTGGCGGCCAGGCGCCTCAGCAGAGGCGAGAGGGCGTGGCCGCGGGGCTCACGTTGCAGCCGCGCCTGCCCCTCGGGTTGGGGCGGTGGTGGTGGGGGGGGGGGTGCCGGCGGGCGCAGCCGGCTCTTGCCAGCCCCCGGGTTCGGAGGCGCGGCCAGAGAACACTGCGGCCCGCCCGGGGGAGTGCAAACCCGGTTCCCTCTCTCCTCCGCGGAAAGGAGGAGACCCTCTCCAACTCTGCTGGCAAGGGCGCTCCGGGTGCAGACTCTGGGCTGCAGCTCGCCCCGCGCTCCGGGCCTCTCCCCCTCCCTCGGGTCCCCGGAGTTCGTCTCGGACCCGGAGCCCTCCTTCCCAGAGCCGTGTGCGCGTGGCCCCCGCCCTTGCTCCCGGCGGCGTGGACGAGGCGTGCCCACTGGGCACGCGGCGCCATGAAGAGCCGGGAGGAGGGCTGAGCGCAGAGCGGCGCGGCCAGGGTCCCTGCGCCGGGGCCCGCGCCCCGTCTCCCCGGGGTGGGGCAGGGCGGGGGTGGGCCGAGGCGTGCACTCGGGGAAGTCTCTGGGCGACGCGCATAAAAGGGCGCCGGCTCTCCGCGCCGCGCTGGGAAGCCGCGCCGCCTCGCCCCCGGCCCCGGGAAGGGCATGGCCCCGGCGGACCCCCGGCGGTGACGCGCGCGCGCGCCGGCCCCGCGGATGCTCCGGGCGCAGCGCTCCCGTGTGCCGCGGCTGCCGAAGGACGGGTGAGGACCGAGGGCGGCCCGGGCGCGCGGCGGGGGCCCGGCTCTGTCTGCCGTGGGGGGAGGGGGGGGTGGTGGTGACGAGAGTGCGGGACGGACCTGTGTCGCGGGGGGGCCGAGCGGGGGGCGAGGGCAAGCGGACGTGTTGAACTGGTCCCTGGCCCTACAGTGGAGGGGCCGCGGGTCCAGCTCCCGTCCAGGCGAGAGGCTGGCGGACTGTTCCGGGAAGATGCGCTGAGTAGGTCGGAGGAACCCCCAGCCTTTCTCCCGTCCTCCCTCTCCCTCGCGGCCTCTCACCCACCCCTCCCCGGTTTCCAGAGAGCCACCAAGGGGATGTCCCGGCGTAACCGATTGGCTCTCGGGTTGGCGGGGGAAACCGCAGCTGCAGGGCCCCCTCGCAGATCCTCCAGCTCCGGCTGCTAAGGCTCTCCTCCCGCTCGTCTTCCCCTGGACAGGGGGAGACGCAAAGCCCCCCTCGGCCGGGGGCTGAGCCGCGCGGGAGCTGGGTAGGTCACCGTCTGGGAGAGACGTCCTTTGCTGTCCGGGTGCCGGGCCTCAGAGACCCGCGGGGCACCGCGAGCCGCGCTCGGGGAAAGCTCGGCGTTCACCGCGCCGCCTGCCCGGCGCGTGAGAGCGGGCGCTGCAAGCCGGCCAGGGGCGCAGGGGCGCAGGGGCGCAGGGGCGCAGGGGCGCAGGGGCGCAGGGGCGCAGGGCCGCGCGCCCGGCCCCTCCAGGTTGTCCGCCGCCTGGGGTCCCGAGGCCAGCCTCGCGCGGTTCTCCGGACGTGTCGGGAGGTCCTGCAGGCTCAGGGCGCTTCCCCTCGGGACCGCGGGACGAGGGTTCCCTGGGGAGCGTTCCTGCGGTCTCCCGGGGGGGACCCGGGTGGAAGGCAGGACGGGGAGCGCGGCTGCGGAGGGGCCATCGGGACGCCGGTGGCAGGAAGCCAGGGCGGAGGTGAGGCGCGCGGGCGGGAGCGGGGGCGGCCTGGGTTCCGCAGAGCCAGCCAGCTGCCCTCCGCAAAGCCGCAGGAGCCCGTTCGTTCCAGGGCGCAGCGGAGGGGCTGCGCTTGCTTGTTGCACGGCCGCCGGCACCGTCCGCCCTTGAGGGGCAGCTGGAAGGCGAGACGCGTCCGGAGTTCCGAGAGCGTCTTTTTGCAGGTCCCGTAACCGATGGAAGGGCTGCGGCCTCGGGGTGTCCCTACCGCGTGTGAGCGCAGGGAGAGTTTATGATCAGAACTTAGGGCTTGCCCAGAGCAGGGACGGACCGACAGGCGCCTTTCTCTTCTGTGCGCTTTACTTTGCATGTGTGTTACTTATTTGTAAATAAACTTTATGCAAGAGTTGACAGAAATACGGGTCGATGAAGGAGGGCATGACCGATGCATGAAAAAATAATCACGGACATTCTAAATGACGTAGCTGATGCAACCTAATATGTATCTGACCGTTTCTTTCCTTCCCTCCCTCCGTCTCTCCCTTCCTTGCTTCCTTCCTTCTTCTCTCTTTCGTCTTCCTTTTTTTTCTTTTGTCTTACTGATCTTTTTTCTTTGCCTGAAGATTCTTCATCAGGAAGTAATTCCTTTCCTCTTTCTCTAATGGCAGATTTTTCAGAGGTTCGCCCCAAATTTCCTCTCCGGTAAACTAAGATGCTGTACCATCTCAACATTTTGGCTCTTCCAACGAAAACAAAATTAAGGATCATAAACAAAACCACATATAATGGAACATACTTCGCTTTAGTGAATGCCTCTGTAAGCACTTGAAGAAGATATAATTAAAACCTGAAGGAATGTCATTAAAAGAAGGAAACCCTTCTGATAATAACGGCCTTCCTGAGAAGCTTTTTATTCAAATATATATACAATAAGTAACGGCTCGGCAATAACATTGGAGGTGGACACATAACATTTACTTTATTGTTTATTTTATTATAGAAACATGAATGTATCTCTTGTCTCTATAAGCACAAATATACACATTTATACAAATATGTATGTGTGTATGTATACATTTATACACACACATATGTATTGTGTGTATATTTATGGCCGTGTATGTGGGCATGTGTATTCCGTACCCTCCTTCACAACACAGTGAGATTTCCAAGTCATCTCAGAGTCAGGAGGGGAGGTTATATTCTATAGTAACGATTAAAGTGAATGGCGAAAGATTTTAAAAAATAAGTTTTGTGTTTCTTGATGCACATGTTTTGTGTCCCTAAAATGTACGGTGTGATGTCTTGTGAAGCTTACCCCCATGGTGCACAATTCAAGTAAAATCTGCTGGAAGTACGGAAGCGCTACCTGACATCTGGTTTTGTGGTTCCACGACAGGTGTCCTGGGATGACCCACCCCGACAAGATGCCAACGCGGGCGCAGTGGCGAGCACTCTCCGTGGTGCTGATTCTCCTCTGGGGACACCCGCGCGCCGCGCTGGCCTGTCCGCACCCTTGCGCCTGTTACGTTCCCAGCGAGGTCCACTGCACGTTTCGCTCCTTGGCTTCCGTGCCCGCTGGGATTTCTAAACATGTGGAAAGAATCAATCTGGGGTTTGTACCACGTCCCTTCTGAGCAGTCTCAGCCTTCTTGCATGCGTGTTGATTTGGTTTTTCGTTATGTGTATGTGCGTTTACGTAACTGCGAATATATACTCCTTTTTGTGTCACTGTGTCTTGCGTTATGCGCTCCTATATGGGCTGAATCGAGGGGGCATTTGTAACTCTACTAAATGTGGTCCTTTGGGGCTGTTATCTGAACTGATCCATCCCCGGAAGCTTCTATCACAAGGCTTAAGAACGAACCATCTCGGACAGCTTCAGTTCCTTGATAAGTCTCCTTTGATAACAGTGCTTTAATATAGTGCAGATATGAAAGCGTATGACCCACACATAAATATACTAATCGTATTTTAAATAGACTTCAGGAACTATTACAGAATAATAAAAATAAGTGAGACATCTGTGACGTTTTGTAAGTTATCTGCATGACGCAATTGTGACTTTGAGGAAATAAGAGTTCTTTCAGATTTTGCCTATTTAAAATATTAATATCTTTTAAACAGATATTTTAATGCAGCATTTCAAGGTAGAATTTTTATATTTTTAGTTTCCTTTTATACCCATATATGCTTTCTATACGTTAGTGTACGTTGCTCTGAGTTACAGGTACTCGTGTACAATTTTCATATTAAACAATTGCTTGTACAACTTTAATAGTAAACAATCATTTGGACTTCTTCAACAAAACATATTAGCTACTTTCTACCACCCATAAAACAACAGAATTATTTAGGGTTTGATGAATAGCCACTGTGGGGACATTTTAATAAGATGAAATGGCCTAACCTGAGTCAATGAACAAAAAATTATAAACATGCCTAGACATCTCTGAGTACAGGGCTTCAACAATTCTTGCATTTATTGATTATAAAGTCCAGGAGTAGAATAAAAGAACGGGAAGTTAAGACATGTGAATCCATAGCAATAGACCATTAAATAGCTTCCTCCAAAAAAGCTTGGCAAACTTTACGATTTGACGCTCTGAAAAATCTAACCACGATGATGATCGTTCCATGGGGAAAACAGTTTGGCTTTGCCAGGAGAGAGAGTAGTAACAGTTTCCTTGTTACCATCTTTAAATCATTTTACAATTTTAAAACCAGTTTCCTTTTCACAATCTTACAATTCATTCAGAAGAGGAACTGGAGCTGCTTTGAGTCAGGGTAGGACGGGCTGCGCTAGTTTGTAGAAAGGAAAATAGGGCTCATCTATGATTTCTCTTCTTTCTTACACCTCCTGGGGTGCAAAATAGCTCTGTCTAGGGATCGCCCCTTTCATGAGCCATTTTCAGCGTAGTGTCCCTCTTGCTGGGTTAACTACCTGATCCCTCAAGGCTGACCCCTTGTCAGGGCACAGAATCGGGGCTACTGTTAGGCGTTAGGGGAGCCCCCTAGACAGTGTGGGATTGAAGGTGCAGGGGGACTGTTTTCTGCTGTGCTTCCTGTGTAAGAGCCCCGAATGCCTCACCTGTTGTGTGTTGAGGGTCTGGGCTGTCAGGTTGGCTAGGGGTTTGGGGAAGAAACTGCATGCATCCGCCCCCAAAACTTAGCTGTGTGATAGCTTGAGACTTACAAGACCTATAAACTGTTTTTTCTTGTGGAGCTGTTTGCATCTCATTCACAGTTTCCAGGATGGTTTTCTTCCACCCATCTTTAAAATGACGTGTTTTGTGAGCGTGGAACCTATGTCACGTCTCAATGAGAACATAGTTCTTGGTGGTTTCATTTTAAACAATTAATGGTGAAGACAATGAATTACAGTGTCCTAAAGGCTTTGCCACTAGAATGAAAGATAGATATCAAAATGATTCTTTTTCCTACTGTCTCCAATAAGATCTTGAGATGGTTTTGTGTGATATTAAAGATGAAGAAAAAAGAAAAAGTAAGAAATAGCTTCACTGCACCCACATATATTACTTCCATCTGGCTTAATTTGTAACGTTATTCGATGTGCCACATTTTAAAAATCACTCGTATAATATCACAGCACTATTTCTGGAAACCAGTCTCAAAGCAGATAAGGAGGCTGGCATTGTGCCTTTTGTTGGGGGAAAAAAAAAACCAAACAATAGCAACGTCTAATACAGATAGAACTCAGGGTCTGAGTTGTCTATTAGCGATCTGGAAAGGGTTTAAAACTCTCAAGGATTGAGGGATTATTGGCAGAGCAGTAATGAAAAAGTTTCATTCCCACACAGATGTTTTTAGGGTTCTCACTCAGCATTGAAAGAAAGATCTGCTCTTTCCTGTTTGGACAGCCCCAGAGCTTTTTCAGGAATTACTTTCCAAATATTTCTGAGTAAGAAAATATCATCCAGTTAAATGTCTGATTTATAGACCTTTAAAGATTTTCCCCCCTTTGATTAAAAGATGAGTTTTGATGACATCTTTCTGAAATTTCTCAAATGCCCGTACTGCTCTTTTTCATTTTAAATTTTGCTTTGGGATCCTAACGGGTATCCGTGAAGCAATTTTACATGTATCTGTTGTTCTTTCTTTTTTACTGTGATATCATTGACACCATTATATGAGTTTCAGGTGTACAACATAATGATTTGATATGCGTATATACTGCAAAACGATCCTATGTTTCTGATATAAAACTCATTCCATTTAGCTGGTTATGTAGTCAGTTATTGCCCATCAACAGATGAGGAAGATACTTTGGAGAGAAGGATGGGTAGCTGATCAATTAAAGAATGGGACTCTACACCAGGTCATTTCAGTCTGCCGGTCAAATTATTTTCCTGACTGCCACGTGAGTTTCCCCGTCTCTCTGCTGGCTCTGCTGGATTCCTGAGCCGATATGCCCCCCATCCAGGACTTTGAGGGGATTTACTCAGGGGGGGAGGGAATCCAAATAAGGGTGATTCTCTGCACCCAAATATCTTCCTCCCCTTCATCTTCTCCCCGCCGCGGCATCCACCATTGTAGCTGGATGTCAAGTTGGAAGTGAGACTCTGGGAAGACAAAAAAATTCCAGAAGAGGGAACACTGGTGAGCCCAGCACAGCCTTGAACGAAAACGTGCTGCGGAACATAACACTCTTTCTGACCCATCTGAGAGACGGAGCCTTCGACTTGCCCCACCGCTGCCTCCGAGTCAAGACCTGCCTCTTCCCTCTGGCCTCTCCACTCTTCTTTACCTCTGGGGTCTTCGCAGGTGGTCTCACCTCCTCCCAAGTCCTTAGTCCATGCGTCCGTTTGGGAATGCTTCCTGCATGTGCACATCTCAGGTCTTGATGGGACTCCTGAGTCCCACCCTCACCGTGGCGTCTGACAGACCTCTTCAACATCGCATGGCAAATATAACTTGGAAGTGTTTCCCCTGCAATCTTTTCCTTATTTGCAATTCCATCCCTCAGCCATGCCTGTTGCCTCTTCCTCTAAGCACGTCTGGAAACTTCCCATGTACGTTTATCTCCACGGCTCCCACCCTGGCCGTGGACACCAGCATCCCTCCCCGGGATTCACTTGGTCTCCTCATTCCTCTCTTGTCTGTCTCTGACCCATTCTGCACAGAGTGGAGCTTTGTTGTTTTACCACATAACTTTGTTCATGTCACACCCTTCCTGAAAACCCTCTAGTGACTTCCCACTGGACTTGGAACAAAGGAAGCACTTTCCTTTCTACATCCTCCCAATTCTGAGATGACCTGGTCCCTGCCAACCTCACCTACTTCCCCTGATAATATTCTCCCACTTACTGTTTCCAGACGAACCTCAGGCAACAAGGAATGGAAAAGAGTTTACAGGTTGATATTCATCCCCTCTTGGGTGTTCACCATCTCAGGCAGATTTCTTGGTAGAATCCTAAATAATGATGAACAAATGAGGCAGCACATGAGCTCCCCATACTGTCCCAACCTGGGTTAAGGCAGGGACTCTCCGCTTCAGCACATTTGACATTTGGGGCCCTCTTACCGTTTTGGATACCATGGTTCCTTGTCATGGGCGCTCGCCTGTGCGTTGTAGGACGTTAAGCAGCGGGGTGGACCTCACCTCCCTAGAGGCTGTGATCACCAAGGTGTGGGGCACGTATGTGTTTAAGGAGGAAACCGGACCCGGCTGTCATCTGCTGAGTTAGCTCTGAGCTCTTTACCAGCCTTCTCTACAGATGCATTTCCTTTTGTTGAGGTGATAAGGGGAAATACAAAAATAATGTCAGGATGGATGTGTTTGATTTCCACAGAAGCCCTGACCCCAGGTTCCTGCCCTACAACACAGCAAGGTACAGGATTCTCTGTTCATCTTATAATTGGTTCTCCAGGGATTCCCTGGTGTCATTAACAACGGAGCAGTGAGGAATTTCCAGACCGGTCAAGGAAGCGTCTTTACCAATCTCTATGCAAAAACAACACCCCAAACGCACCACAATGTTTACAGATAACTTCCATCACCCATCAGAATTGGGAGCTTGTCTTTGTGAAATAAGGGTGTCTGTTTCATTTGGTCCTTTAGTTCAGAGAACGTCCTTGTCTTACTATATGCAAAGCCACTTCCAAAGCTGTCTTTTGTTTTTTTGGTTTTTTGTTTTCCATTCATGCTGGCCACGTGTCTTTGTTATGATTTCCGATGAGGGGCCCTCTTGACCAGCTGCGTTTAAAGGTCTAAATCTTATGTATCTCCCAAAATAGCCTGTGACCACGTAAGTGTACTCCGAGTCAGAATTCCCAGCGACCATGCCTTCACTGAACAAAGGCTAATAAAAATGTGTCGGTTTGTTTGCAACCTTAGAAATAGACAAGGACACAGCGAGAGAGGATTATGCTTTGGGAATGGCACCAGTACAACCTTAGAATCAACATTTTGCTAAGTTGCCCCTGGGTGGGCTGGGAAATCCTCCCCAGATGGGATTGAACTTCACTGTTCCCCATTCCAATTATTTATTTTCTAGGTTTAATAGCATACAGGCTTTGTCGGAAACCTCGTTTGCGGGACTGACCAAGTTGGAGCTACTTATGATTCACGGCAATGACATCCCCAGTATCCCCGACGGGACTTTGAGGGACCTCATTTCTCTCCAGGTAAACCCGGGCATTTATGAACGGCACAAATAGCAGCCTCTAGGACCAGTGGTGAAGAGGGGAAACTATAGAGGGCTGCCTAACGATGATTGAAATGGCCATTTTTTTTTTTAACGTAAGAAACGAGCTTAATGTCATTACTTTCCTGCCCTTTGTTCTGGTTTCTGTTCCTGGTTGTGGGTTGGTTGGTTGTTGTTTTTGTTTTTTAATCATAAACAGGATTTTCCATCCTCCCTGTCTTTGTAGGTTTTCAAGTTCAGCTACAATAAGCTTCGAGTGATCACAGGAGAGACCCTGCGGGGGCTCTGGAGCTTAATAAGACTACACATGGACCACAATAAGATAGAGTTTATCCACCCACAAGCGTTCAGTGGCTTGACGTCCCTAAGGCTACTCCACTTAGAGGGAAACCTGCTTCACCAGCTACACCCCGCCACGTTCTCCACGTTCACGTTTCTGGATTATTTCAGACTCTCCACCGTGAGACACCTCTACTTAGCCGAGAACCTGATTAGAACTCTTCCCACCGGCATGCTCCAGAACATGCCGCTTCTGGAGAATCTTTACCTGCACGGGAATCCGTGGTCCTGTGATTGTGACATGAGGTGGTTTCTGGAATGGGGTGCAAGATCCAAAGGTAAGAACAGCAGAGCGACTGCCTGACTCTTAGCTGCCCAACCTTTACCTCTCTGGACAAATTACTTTCTGCACCATCGCTTCATCTCAGGTCGGGTGAAATCACATCCTCAAATCAGTGAGCCAGGAAATGTTATAACTGAAATGCCAAGACATCTCCATGGCATAATTCAAATGCAAGTATCCTTTATCGAAATGTAGAGTAATTATCATTTAATCAGTTATAGACAGTTGACTATGGTTGCCATAGCGTGGATTTTTGGAGTATTCTTTTCAGCCTTGGGTTACAGCTAAAGGTTGGATTTTCTGTGCACCCTCGTCCTACAGGAAGTATTCAAGGATGCTGGGAAGAGAGAAGACTGGGGCGGCTATGTGATTATTCTCTCGTGATGGGGGATACAGGTGTTCTGTATTGAACCAGAGGGGGAAAAAAAAACCCCAGGATTGATAGGTAGAAGTTGCAAGAAAGTAGATTTTGCATCAAAATAAGAAAGATTCTTTTTCCTTTTTCTTTTACACCGCCTTCCCCAAGCCCCACGTTGGAACCCATCCTCAGAGCCCGTTGAGTTTCTCCTACTGAGTCTTTTGGCTCACCTCCATCCTCACAGCCACCAGCCGGGGTCTGACTCCTTTCTCCTGTCTCTAAGGAGGCAAGTGGAGTGCTCTGAGTAGGTCTTTTTATTTTCTTTTTTTAAAAACATTTCTTACTTTATTATTATTTTTTAAAATTTATTTATTTATTGTTGGCTGTGTTGGGTCTTTGTTGCTGCGCGCGGGCTTTCTCTAGTTGTGGCGAACGGGGGCTACTCTTCGTTGCAGTGAGCGGGCTTCTCATTGCGGTGGCTTCTCTTGTTGCAGAGCACGGGCTCTAGGCGTGCAGTCTTCAGTAGTTGTGGCGCGTGGGCTCTGGAGCGCAGGCTCAGTAGTTGCGGTGCGTGGGCTTCTCATTGCGGTGGCTTCTCTTGTTGTGGAGCATGGGCTCTAGGTGCACAGGCTTCAGTAGTTGTGGCTCCCAGGCTGTAGAGCACAGGCTCAGTAGTTGTGGCTCGCAGGCTCTAGAGCGCAGGCTCAGTAGTTGTGGCGCACGGGCTTAGTGGCTCCGCGGCATGTGGGATCTTCCCGGACCAGGGCTTGAACCCGTGTCCCCTGCGTTGGCAGGCGGATTCTTAACCACTGCGCCACCAGGGAAGTCCTGAGTAGGTCTTTCTGCAGCCTTGGTCGGTTACCCCGTTTCAGTCAACTCCCCACAGAGCGGTTGTCAGACACGTTTTCAGAGTAAACACCTGCTCATGCCCCAGCGCCGCGTCTGTCTCCACTGGTTTCCCGCTGCTCTTAGGATGGAGCCCACGCTTCTTACCATAGTTCCGACGGTGGTGCGCCCACTCACCGCCTACCCTCCGGCAGTGGGCTGGTCCCGCTCTTCCCCGCATTCAAATAGGTCAGAACCTATTTCTAGCTCAGCGTCATTGGACCTGGTCACCATCTACCAGGAAAACTCTTCTGCTAGATGTTCAAGGGTCTGGCTTCTCTTCAGCGTTCGGATCTTCACTGAAAGCTCTCCTCCTCTGAGAGGTCTTGCTATCCTTCATTTCAGCTTAGCCTCTCAGCCTGTGGCCGTCGAGGAACTTCCAGCCCACACACCTTATGTCGCAATTTTGTTTTCATTTATACATGTCACAATTTTGTTTTCACGTATATATATATATATATATATATATATATATATTCTTTTTCAGATTCTTTTCCATTGTAGGTTATTTATTGAGTATAGTTCCCTGTGCTATACAGTAGGTCCTTGCTGTTTATCTATTTTATATATGGTTCTGTGCATCTGTTAATCCGAAACTCCTAATGTACCCTCTCCCCCCTTTCCCCTTTGGTAACCATAAGTATTTTTTCTATGTCTGTGAGTCTGTTTCTGTTTTATAAATAAGTTCTTTTGTATCATTTTTTTAGATTCCGCATATAAGTGCTATCGTATGATATTTCTCTTTCTCTTTCCGACTTACTTCACTTAGTGTGATCATCTCTAGGTCCCTCCATGTTGCTGCAAATGGCATTACTTCATTCTTCTTTATGGCTAATATTCCATTGTATATATGTGTCACATCTTCTTTATCCATTCATCTGTCGATGGGCATTTGGGTGTTTTCCATGTCTTGGCTATTGTAAATAGTGCTGCTGTGAACATAGGGGTGCATGTATCTTTTTGAATTATGGTTTTCTCTGGATATATGCCCAGGAGCAGGATTGCTGGGTCATATGGTAGCTCTATGTTTAGTTTTTTAAGGAACCTCCATACTGTTCTCCATAGTAGCTGTATCAACTTACATTCCCACCAACAGTGTAGGAGGGTTCCCTTTTCTCCACACCCTCTCCAGCATTTATTGTTTGTAGACTTTTTAATGATGGCCATTCTGACTGGTGTGAGTTGGTACCTCATTGTAGTTTTGGTTTGATTTGGTTTGTCACAGTTTAATGTAGGCACTTGCAGTGGCCAGGTGTCTTTCCTCCATGGAGATGGTAAGATTCAGGTTCTTTCATCGATGGCTCCACTTTACATTTGACATCAAATTTGCTAAATCAGGCAAAGGATGAGGAAGGACAGGTATACTGACCTCTTAATTGTCTTAATCAGAAAAGACACACGTCACCTCCGTTCATATTTCAGTGCCCAAACCCCACTGGGTCCAAGACAGGCTGAAAACCATCATTTCCCAGTAGAAACACTACACGATGGTGGTGGAATCATGAAGCTTTTGGGGGTAGAGAGCCACCGCAGCCATTCTGGAGATACATGCCTGTGCCTTTGTGTGCTCATATGTATGCATTATGTCTGTATATGTTTGTGTGTGTCCATATGTGTGTCTGTGTGTATGTGTGGTATGTCTTGTATTTGTGTGCCTGTGTGTTTGGGGAGGTGTGTGAAACCATCCTATTTGCATCTTGAGATTTTTACTTTGAAACTCGAATAGAAAACTGCATTCAGAGGAGCAAAAGTAGACATAGTGACATTGGTTAGAAGGTTTGTAATACTCCAAGTGATGGCAGTTTGGCTGTTTTATTTCCAGCGCGAAGGGAAAGAAGTGGACACATGCCAAGAAGGCTGTCAAAAAGCATCCTAGTTTTCTAGTCTCCCCAGTTACGAATACAGAAAAGCCACGAGACGTCCAGCGGGGAGAAAACATAATTTGGTTCTATAGGAGTCAGTTCGAGGAGCCTTTGTGCCATTTAATAGACGTGTCAAGTAGGGCATTGGGTGTGGGACTCATAAGAATGAGTCTGGGCTGGAGGAGCACAGATGGAACTCATCACTGGCGAGTGAACGGTAACTGAAACCGTGCACGTGGGCGAGGCCATCTACGACCTCAGAGCAAGAAGGGAAAGGGCTGAGACCGACTCAGGGAACACATCATCCATAATGAGTTGGGCAGAGAGGGAGGAAACAGTGAAAGAGTCAGTGTTGGCCAGAGAAGGAGAAAATTCTGGAGGATTTAATGTCCGGGAAGCCAAGAGTAGAATGTGAATCCAAAAAGTAAACACTGCCTGAAATGAAAAATTCTAGCAAGAGAAAACATACTTATAAAAGGTAGACATGATATGATTCATGCCAACTGTTGATCCTATAACCTGGAAATATATTCATGGGTTGCAGTGACTTAACGTAGATTCTCCTGGACCCTCATAAAAGGTTACGTGTATAATACGTATGAATAGACCTTCTTTTTTAACTTAAAAGCACCTTTTAAAAAAGTACTCATGACCTACTGTCCAGAAGTTCCAACACCCCGGTTAGTTACCACGCACTGTGCTAAACTGACTTAAAGTCAGAGGTGACGCCACAGAGGCAAGGTGGGTGAGGTCTTAGATCATTGTGGAAGTGCATCCAGGTGATAAAGATGCAAACAAAGTCTTTACCCTCTGGCCATTCTTTGGGTCATTGACTTACAGCCTGTTTGTTTGATTGCATGTTTCAGGGATTCTGAAGTGTAAGAAGGACAAAGCCTATGAAGGGGGTCAGCTATGCTCCATGTGCTTCAGCCCCAGGAAGCTGCACAAACAAGAGATTCAGAAGCTGAAGGACATCACTTGTGAGAAGCCTTCTGTCGAGTCCCCTCTGAGACAGAACAGGAGCAGGAGTAGCGAGGAAGACCAGAATCAAGAGGAGGATGGTGACAACGCGTTGTCCTTGCAGGGGTTCCAGCACCCTGTATGGAACGTCTCTCTGAACATGAGCGACGAACACGGGAACACAGTGAACTTGGTCTGTGACATCAAGAAGCCCATGGACGTGTACCAACTACACTTGAACCAAACAGACCCTCAAGAGATAGAGATAAATGCCACAGTCGCCTTGGAGTTTGAGTGTCCGATGACTCGAGAAAACTATGAGAAACTCTGGAAGCTGATTGCCTATTACAGCGAGGTCCCTGTGAAGCTACACCGACAACTCACGCTCAGCAAAGACCCCAGACTCGGCTACCAGTACAGGCAAGACGCCGACGATGGGACCCTCTACTACACGGGCGTCAGAGCCCACATCCTGGCAGAACCAGAGTGGGTTACGCAGCCGTCCATAGACCTCCAACTCAACCGGCGTCAGAGTACGGCCAAAACAGTGCTGCTGTCCTATTCCTCTCAACATGCTCTCACCGTGTCCGCCAAAGATGCGAGGCCGTCTCGGAGCAGAAGCTGGGTAATGATTGAGCCCAGCAGAGCGGTGCAGAGAGCCCAGACTGTCTTGGAAGGGAGTCCATGCCAGCTGAGCTGCAACGTGAAGGCTTCTGAGAGCCCATCGATCTTCTGGGTGCTCCCGGATGGCTCTGTCCTGAAAGCACCAATGGAAGACAAGGACGGTAGATTCTCCATCCTCACCAGCGGCTGGCTGAAGATCAAATCCACGGAGCAGTCAGACGCTGGTTTGTACCAGTGCATCGCTCGGGTGAGGGATGAAATGGACCGAATGGTCTATAGGGTCCTTGTGCAACGACCTGTCACTCAGCCCCCTGATGGACATACACTGACCATTCAGAAGAACCCAGGGGAGCCGGTGATGCTGCCTTGCAATGCACTGGCCATACCTGAGGCCGAGATTAGCTGGATCCTTCCAAACAGAAGGATAGTTAACGATATGGCTAACACGTCACACGCATACATGTTGGCCGATGGAACTCTTTCCATCCCAAAGGTCCAAGGTAGCGACGGTGGTTACTACAGATGCGTGGCTGTCAACCAGCAAGGGGCAGATCACTTTACGGTGGGGATCACAGTGAGTAAGAAGGGATCTGCCAGGGCACCGAAAAGAGGCAGACGCCCAGGCGGGAAGACCCTTTCCAGAGGAAGAGGAGATGTCGTGGAGGATGAAGGGGGATCCGGCATAGGAGATGAAGGTAACACAGCGAGGAGAGTTCTCCATCCAAAGGACCAAGAGATGTTCATCAAAGCAAAGGACGATGCCATCACCGGAGGTCAGAAAACCAAGAAAGGGCGCAGAAAACTGAAACACTGGAAGACTTCCGAAAAGGAACCAGAGACAAACATCGCAGAAGGTCGCAGAGTGTTTGAGTCCAGACGAAGGATAAACATGGCCAACAAACAGATTAATCCAGAGCACTGGGCAGATATTTTAGCCAAAGTACGTGGGAGAAATCTACCTAAGGGAACCGAAGTACCCCAGGTCATTAAAGCCAACACTCCTCCATCAGAGAGTCTAGAAGTGACACCCCTTTTGCCTGCTGTTCCTCCCCGCTCAGTATCACCTGTGCAGACCACAACCAGTGCAGAAGAATCCTCAGGAGATGTGTCTTTATTTGGCGAGGAAGAGCAGGTTTCTAGCACTGTTTCCTCAACCAGGATGGTTCTGGTCCAGTCTGGCCACGATGGAGTAATTCTTGCTGACCCCAAAGTGACAAGCACACACCTGCAAGAATTTATTGATGATGAGTTTTCTGAGAAGACCAAGGCTCCAGCTGCCACTGTAGTTGACTCGAATTGGGCTACAGCCACGACACTGCCATCTGTGCCTTATGAATCTTCTACTCTACAGACCCTGGATATGGTCCGCGAAGAGCCCACTAACAAAAACATAGCCACAGAGGGCTGGTCTACACGAGATGTTGCATCCATGCCAGGGTCTACATCTAGTGAGTATGAGTCTCCATTGGATGCCATCTCCTTGGCTGAGTCTGAAACTCTGCCATACTTTTACCAAGGTGTGGAGACGAATTCACAACCCGGTGAAAATACAACGAAAGAACAGACCTCCACACACGTTACTCCAGTGCCTGCCTTGTGGGTTGCTAACACCAGGACCTCTGAGCCATTTGAAGATCCCATTTTAGGGGACCCCAAAATCCCAGCACAAACAGCTCTACAAGAGCAAACGGAGAGCCCGAAGCTTGTGAAAAGTGGTTTAAGCACTCAGGGCCACCCACTGATTCCCAAGGGCACAGAGGAGAATTCTCAGAGGACACTACAGGAAGGAGGTCCGCTAGAGAGAGACCCCAAAAGCTCCAGAAGTCCTGAGAGGAAGAGGCAAGGCATCGCATCTACCACTGTGCTTGACTCAGCGCTGGAAGCCACGGCCAGCATCACTGCCTTGCAGCGCCCCAGGGAAACCACACTTGGCGTTCTGTTTGACAAGGACACCAGCACGCTAGCGATGATGATGCCAACCCAAAAGGCCGCTTCCCCATCACCACTGACCACTCATCCTTCCCGAAAGAGACCCAACGGGAGGAGGCGATTACGCCCCCATCGATTCCGGCACCGGCATAAACAAAGCCCGCCCGCGACTTTTGCCCCAGCGGTCACTTTTTTGACACCACTGACTCAGGTACCTGAAGTGAAGACTCCAAGCCAAGCGGAGAGCTTGCTGGTTCCTACATCTTGGGTTGATAGCACAGTTGGTACCCCAAAGCAGATGGACATGGAGAAGCATGCAGAACCGGTATCCAAGGGAACCCCACGCAGGAAACATGGGAAGAGGCCGAAGAAACATCGATACATCACCTCCACCGTGAGCTCTATAGCGTCTGTGTCCAAGCCCAGCCCTTCCCCAGAAAATAAATACAAAAACACTGTTACCCCCAGTTCAGAAGTTGTACTTTCACCTACCACCGTTTCTCTCACAACTGGAGACCCACGTGAGACAACCAGAGTGGAAGATTATAGGACAACCACCACCAAAACACGTTTATCTCATGATAAGTTCCAAGAGACAATTCCAGTCACATACGAGCCTGTATCAGACGGAAAGGAAATTAAGAATTACGATGTCACAAACATCAAGGACTATAAAACCAACAGTCTAGTCCCTGGCGAGTCAGTCACTCATGTGGCATCCCCTTCTGGGGCCGAGGTCTCCACTGCGGGAGTATTTAAGGAGGCATCCCCTCCTTCTGGCTTTCCAGGAACTGCAAGGTGGACCCCTCCAAGGGCAGCCCAGCCTGAGCGGCTACAGACAGACCCACCTGTTACCAGCTCTTCAGAAGCTCTTACAGACTCACCCTTTTTAAAAGAGTTGGAGGACCTAGGTTTTCCTTCTGAGTCTTCACCTTCTGCGGTCTCTATGCTCTCGCAACAGGAAGAAGTGGTCCCTTCAACTACTCTCGCCATCATAAAAGTAGAGGCATCTTCAAGTCAGGCGGAAACCACCATCCGTGGTCAGAGTCATCGTGAAACCACTCCAGCCATTATCCGTTCTGAAATTAGACACCAGAGTGAAGTCTCCACACGTGCCCTGGTGGAGGAGCCAACAACCCCATTCCCACCCACAACTCATGTGTCTCTGGCAGAAACCACCGCAAAGCCCACACCTCTTATGTCAGAAACACTGCCAACATCAGACGCTTCCAAACAAAACATTTTCTTCCATTATGCTGGGGAGACCCCAGCAACCAGAACACCTTCAGTGAATAACGAAGGAACTCAGCATGTATCGAAGCCAAATGAATTATCCACTCCCTCTTCCCACCAGGACAAATTTACCTTCACTCCAAAGCAGGAGTCGCGAAAGGAAGCCTTTGATGGTACAACCAAAAACAGCCTTCCAAGGGGTCCAGATAGTCACCACGAGGCTGGGAGGGTCCAAGGTTTCCACCAACCAGCCAGCGTTGCTGCCACACCGGTCCCACCGAGGGGAACCGTGAGGCCACCACACACGGCCACACAAAGCTCCTTTAGATACGTTGTCACTCTCCAGCCCCACCTGACCAGCAAACTGGAAATCGCTGCATATCCGTCGAGGGATCCGCCAGAGAATAAGCACTTCACGACTCCAAAATTACCAAGTTCAACAACTCCTGTGGTTCCGTTGCCTGGGTCCAAACCTAGCATTCCTAGTAAGGCGACTGACCAGGGAACTGACCCATTCAACGGCAGCTCCAAATTGTTTGGAGACAACAGCATCCCTGAGCCAAGAGACCCAGCGGGCAAGCTTCCAGATTCGAGAGTTCCTCAGTATCCTGATGGAAGATTCCCTTTCTTTTTCAACAGGACCCTCTCTTTTCCACAGTTGGCAGCTACTCCGAAGCCTCAGATCCCCACCTCTCCTGCCCCAGGGATGAGAGGGAGAAAAGTCAGCCCAGGTCCCTACAATAGGACACATTCCCAGAGCATCAGCCATGTGGACTTTGGTCCCCCAGCGCCTCCTGTATCGCACCTTCCCCGGACCATGGCGCCACCCTCAACAAGCTTAAGAAACATCCCTCTGGTCTACTCCACCCGGAGCTCCATCCCTTTCATAACATCTTCTGCCCAGCCTTCCAGAAGCTTCCATCAGAGCAGCTCAAAGCTCTTCTCTTCCGGAGGACCACCTGCATCCAAATTCTGGACGCTGGGGGAAAAGCCCCAAATTATCACCAAATCCCCCCAGACCGTGTCCGTCACTGCCGAGACAGATGTCATGTTCCCGTGTGAGGCTATGGGGAAACCCAAGCCTTTCGTGACTTGGACAAAGCTGTCCACAGGTAGGGTGTTTACACATCTGCATTTTAACCAGGGCTGGTGTAGGGGAGGGGCTTACTGGAGTCTGTGAGTGCAGGTAGAACCAGAGATTCTGGGCAGAAGGATAGGAAGATGGGATGGGAAAGGACATCTGAGAATCTAGCGACAGGTGTATTCCTTTACGGGGACAGGAAATAAGGAATTAAAATGGGTGTCAGGTTTTAATGGAGTCATGGAAACACCTACAAGGTTCTTTGGATAGGGCATTCCTAACCGAGGCTTAGGACTGTTCCACTCTTGCCTCTTCCCAGTGAGGTCCAGTACAGAAGTCATCCACAAGCCATGTCGGGGTGCAGAGGGGCGTGAGGGGAATTGTGCAAATCGCTCTTGTCCTCGCACTGGCTTGAAAGGTCAGGGCAGCTTGGTGTGAGCTCATCAGGCATTGCTTTGACTTGAACCTAGAGATATAATCTTATGAGTCCGCTCGGGCTGCCGTAGCAAAGCACCAGAACAGATGGTGCGGCTGGAACAGCAGATATATTTTCTTTCAGTTTGGGGAGGTTGAAGTCCAAGATCAAGGTGTCACCAAGGCTGGTTCCTCCTGAGGCCATTCTCCTTGGTGTGTAGACGGCCATCTCCTCCCTGTGTCCTCACAGGGTCGTCCCTCTATGTGTGTCTGTGTCCTGATCTCCTCTTCTTCTAAGGACACCAGTCCTATGGGATCAGGACCCACCCTAATGACCTCATTGTACCTTCATCCCCTCTTTAAAGACCCCCATCTCCAAATACATCCACATTCTGAGGTCCTGGGGGTCAGGGCATTAACATATGAATTGTGGTGGGAACACAATTCAGTCCGTAACAAGGCTCTATACAACGGTCTCTACTTGGCAGGCTGGGATGCCCAAAGACCACTTTGCTTCATAAGATGACCATCGGCTTTCCCGATGGCGAAACAGATTCTAGGTGACGGAAGAAAGTAATAGCGGAGGGCCTACAACCTCCTCGAATGGACCTCCCTTTTCCCCTTTCTCTTCCCTTCTCTCTCAACATGGCTGTGTCCTTCAGGCTTGGATCCTGTTCAGAGGGTTGGGTTTTTTTCGGTTACCATTTAGATAATCTAGGGAATGACAAGTGCTGATATCACTAGAGAGAGCTGTACGTTCTCTGCTTATCTCACACATGTTGGATGTGTCCCAGTGGTGAACAGAGGGCACTGAGCATAGGGAAATTACCAACATCTTTGATCAGCTCAGCGTTTGACAGCAAACGCTTTCGTAATGATTTAATAAGGAACTTGCTTGAAATAGCAAATGGGGAACACCACGGGGTTTTCATTGTAGAAGGATTGTGCCTTTGAAGGAAGGCATATTCCTCCCCTGGGAGATCCCATTTGCATTCATCCTTAGGGTCTTCCATACCTTGGGCCATTTTAGAGCATCCCTGGACCATGCCCCCTCCCTAGACATACACGCACCTTCCTCTCCCTGACCAGGAATCTGCTTCTACTGCTGGCTTCTCCTTTGTTAGCTAGCTCCAGTTTTTAGAAAGTTCTTCCTCATTTCATGCCCAAACCAGACAGTCTCCCATCCAGCCAGCGCTGTTTTCTGTGCTCCTGGAGCTAGCTGCACGATGTCTCTATTTTATTGAACCTTTTCTACCCGATAAACCAAATCAGCTCATTGAGTGCTAATAGGAGACTGCCTTCTACCTGCCCATCGTGATCTGCAGGAGGTTTTAGTGGACCTTCCCTCCCACCTCAAACCCAATGAACTAGACAAGCACTTTCGGATCGCTGCGTCATGAAACCCATCCATGGGGAGGTGGTTGGGGGGCAGCAGGAGGCTTTGCATGCCCACAGTCACCTGTCATTCAGGAGGGCTTGGACCCGGAGCAGGGTGACCTGCATCACCTTCAAGACGGGGAGGTTATACTGTCATCAACCAACACCCGTTTCCCTGTGACCAGGTGGGTTGGGAAGACTCACCTGGAATACCCCATCCATGGCGGAAAGCCTTGTCGTGGGAAGTGTCAGGTAACTTAGGAGGTAGGGGACATGAATCCTCAGTGCTAGGGCTGGGGAGAGCGTCCAGGGTTCCAAGGTTCCATGCAAAGGCAGGACTCCCAGCTTAGAGAAAATTATTAGGAAAAGAAGCAGAGGAGTTCGTCAAAACTAAAACGAATAGCCCATTGACGGGCGCATGGACCCAGGAACCAAGCAGCGTGGGATAGGATGGGAGGATTGAAACTCAGGGTTTTCTGGGGCTTTCCAGTTTTTAAACATAGGATTTGTTATTATTCAGGTATGGCGAGGCTAACAGGTCGGGAGATGACTGCCGTTGAAAAGACACTTGGTCACTCACGGTTCCCAAGAGGAGGGGGCACAGCACACCACACAGGGTTACACGGGGAAGCACCAGGGCCGGTCAGGAGGCAGAGGGAAAGGGGGAAAACCAGACAAGAGCCTTTGTTGTGATTTTCGCAGGAAGGAACAGGTGAGGCAGGGTGAGCAGGATTACGATGGGCTGGTGTGAATAATTCCAGCAGGTCCTGGGTGCAAGGGCTGCCCTAGTTGTCTGGTACCTGCCCTGGGGGGGATGAGGGCAGGTGGATTGTGGCCCAGAGTATGGGAGCCACTCAGAGCAGGGAGTGGGGGGTAGGCTCTGGATGTGTCAGTTTGCATTTGGAAGGTGGGTCCTTTGCTATCTCTAGGAATTGGCCATCCCTGGAAGGTCAGCAAGACCCCAGCATGTCAAAGCATCAGAAACACTTGATTATTACAGACCCTGACTGTGGCAGAGTCCTGAGAGATGGGCTATGAAATACAGGGAGTATAGACAGTGGGGAGAAGGAGGGGCGTGTGCCCCCTGACTGTAGAGGTGGGACTCTCAGGCACCATCCGGAAGCCTGAGTTAGAGCGCAACTCAACCAGACGGGGCAGAGAATGACCAGCCCTATGTCGCTCTCAGGAGCCTGGCCGGACAGAGGCAGACAGAGACTGTGAACCTGGGGCGTCCCCGCAGCCGACCTGGGGACCTCAGGAGGACAGCGTCCGCACAATGAGGCAGAGGCTGAGCAAAGTGGCGCTGCCTCTCCAGTACCTAAAGTAAATGAAGAGGCCACCTTGGGAGACCCTGGGGCTCGTGACGGCTTCCAGAACCCTCTCTGAAAACCATACCTGCTGCCTTGGCCTGAAGGTGGCATATGCCCTGATTTGGGGATTAGTGTGAGAGTCAAGAAGAATATCAGAGAAACTGGGTGGTGGGTCTTTTGCTTTTTCTGTCTGGACATAACGAGGAGAATCAGATTAACTCATAATCCTTGTTCCGTCCCTTTGGAAAGACCGTGTTTACATGGAAGCTGATGGTGCCTGCTTTCGGTTTCCAGGTGCCCTCATGACCCCCAACACCAGAGTACAGCGGTTTGAAGTCCTGAAGAACGGCACCTTCGTCATCCGAAACGTACAGGTGCAGGACCGCGGCCAGTACATGTGCACGGCCAAAAACCTGCACGGAGCAGACAGGATGGTGGTCCTGCTGTCAGTCACGGGGCAGCAGCCTCAGATCCTAGCTGCCCACTACAAGGATGTCACCGTCTACCTGGGCGACACCATCGCCATGGAGTGTTTGGCCAAGGGGACCCCAGCTCCCCAGATCTCCTGGATCTTCCCCGACAGGAGGGTGTGGCAGACCGTGTCCCCCGTCGAGGGCAGGGTCACGCTGCACGAGAACCGGACCCTGTCCATCAAGGAGGCGTCCTTCGCGGACAGAGGCGTGTACAAGTGCGTGGCCAGCAACGCAGCCGGCGCGGACAGCCTGGCCATCCGCCTGCACGTGGCGGCGCTCCCGCCCGTCATCCAGCAGGAGAAGCTGGAGAACATCTCGCTGTCCCCCGGCCTCAGCATCCACATGCACTGCACCGCCAAGGCCGCGCCCTCGCCCAGCGTGCGCTGGGCGCTGTGGGACGGCACGCACGTCCGCCCTTCGCAGTTCATCCACGACAACCTCTTCGTCTTCCCCAACGGGACCCTCTACATCCGCAACCTGGCGCCCAAGGACAGCGGGCGCTACGAGTGCGTGGCCGCCAACCTGGTGGGCTCGGCGCGCAGGACCGTGCGGCTCACCGTGCAGCGCGCCGCCGCCAACGCACGCATCACCGGCACCTCCCCGCAGAGGACCGACGTCCGCTACGGGGGGACCCTCCAGCTGGACTGCAGCGCCTCCGGAGACCCCTGGCCGCGCATCTTCTGGAGACTGCCGTCCAAGCGGATGATAGACGCGCTCTTCAGGTACGTGGCGCTCCTGCGCCGCCAGCGGTCCCGGGGCTCCTGAGCCCGTCCCCCCTCTGGAGGCCGGGGACACCTCCTCGTGGGGTCGGGCAGAAAGAGGAATGACTCCTTGTCGCCAGTGCTGGCGCACGGGCGTTGTGGCTTCCTGTGTGGGCCGGGTGGGGGGCATTGCTTTCTCACACGATGAAATCTTGTCTTTTTTTCTTTTTTAACGGGCGGCCTTTCGGGATCTTCGTTCCCCGCCCAGGGATCGAACCCTTGCCCCCGGCACTGGGAGCACAGAGTGTTGACCGCTGGACCGCCAGGGAAGTCCCAATCTCGTCTTTATCAGTTGAGATGCAGAGCAAACACCTAGCCCTTGGCCCTGCTCCTCTACTCCCCGCCTCCAGAGAAAGATAAACCAAGAGCTTTTGTTTTCACGATCGTATTTTTAAGTGTATTTAAATAATTAGATAAAACAATTTGTTGTCTTCTCATCCTAATCTCAACCAAACACATAGGAGCTTCAGATCTTACCTTCCAATGTGTTAGCAATAGAAGGAAAGTAGGTAAAGCAAAAAAATTAAAGGCATATGGCAGCACAAAGGTAGCACATCTGGAATTCTAAAAGTTCATCTTGGCTAGGAAAAAAAGCACCTTGCCTTGCCCCATCTTCAGTTCGCAGATGTATGAATCTAGAGCAGTGGGTCTCAGCCAAGTGGGATTTTGTCCCCAGGGGACATTGCGCAGTTTTGGGAGACATTTTTGGTGGATGAGACTTGGGGGACGAGGAGGGGGTGCTACTGGCCTGTGGTGTGTGCAGACCAGAGATGATTCTCGGCACCCCACAGTGCACAGGACGCCCCACGTCAGAGAGTCGTCCGGCCCCAAGTATCAGTAGTGCTGAGGCTGAGAGATACTGTCTCAGCGAGGAAAACTATCTATCTATCTGTCTCCCTATCTATCTATCTCCCTATCTCCCATTTGTCAATCATCTATCTATCATTTATTTTTATCTATCATCACCTATCTGATATCTATCGTTTATCTATCTAGTATCTTTCCATCTGCCTATCTGTCCTCTATTCTATGTATCTGTCATCCCTCACCTATCTACATCTAGCTCAAACTCTTTACCTATTTACCAATCATCTATTTTTATATATCTAACATCACCTATCTGATATCTATCGTTTGTCTAGTATCTTTCCATCTGCCTATCTGTCATCTATTCTGTGTATCTATCTGTCAACCCTCACCTATCTATATCTAGCTCAAACTCTTTACCTATTTACCAATCATCTATTTTTCTATATCTAACATCACCTATCTGATATCTATTGTTTGTCTAGTATCTTTCCATCTGCCTATCTGTCATCTATTTTATGTATCTATCTGTCAACCCTCACCTATCTATATCTAGCTCAAACTCTTTACCTATTTACCAATCATCTATTTTTATATATCTAACATAACCTATCTGATATCTATCGTTTATCTATCTAGTATCGTTCCATCTGCCTATCTATCCTCTATTCTGTGTATCTATCTGTCAACCTTCATCTATCTATATCTAGCTCAAACTCTTTACCTATTTACCAATCATCTATTTTTCTATATCTAACATCACCTATCTGATATCTATCGTTTATCTAGTATCTTTCCATCTGCCTATCTATCATCTATTCTATGTATCTATATATATCGTCTGACATTTATCTAATCATCTGTCTTCATCTATCTCTAGCTCTGTCTACCTACCTATCCATCCATCTTACCTCTCTCTCTCTATCATCTGTGTCTATCTATCTATCATTTATTTTTATCTATCTGTCGTCACCTGTCTGATATGTATTATTTATCTATATAGTATCTTTCCATTTGTCTCTATCACGTGTTCCCTGTATCTGTATATCGTCTGTCATTTATCTATGCTATCATCTATCTTTATCTATCTCTAACCCTCTGTCTATCGCCTGTCTATCTATGGAAGTGGTTCTCAGCTAGACAGTTCTGTCTACCAGGGGGCACTCATCAGTGTCTGGACATATTTTTAGTTGTCACAGCTCGTGGGGAAGGGTTGCTACCCTTTAATTAGTGGAGACCCGGATGCTGCTCAAAACCCCGCCGTGCACAGAATGCCTCACCACAGAGAGTCACCCAGCCCCTGATAGCAGTAGTGCCGAGGCGAGAAACCCTGAGGTAGATCCCAAAAAGCCGTTGTCTCTTTAGTAAGCGTTTCAAGATGCAGAGGAAAGAGACAATGATTGGCAACATGGAAGCAAAGGCACATCAGTGACGCCATGTTGGAAACCCCCTGGCTTGTGGTGCGTCTTCAGCCCACACAGCCTGGCAGCTCAGACAGGAGCCCACCTCAGCGCGGGTTCCTCCCCGGGATGTGATCAAAAGCGGCATCCAAGGTTCTGCGCGGCTATGTCTGGTCTGTCCAGTCTCCTTCCAACGCAGGAAAAGGGCGAAGTCGCCTTCTCACAGCCCGTATTTTAACTTCAGGTGGCTGGGTGGTGCCTAGTGTACCCTGCACCATCGGTCCAGAATACCGCATACCCACTTTTCCCCGCAGTATCTTCCAGCTGAGCCAGTGTCCTGCCATGCAGAGGATTGTTTCCCATTGACACTGGCGAGGCTGAGGCAGTGCTGAATGAACACTGAAGTGAGGGAATGTAGTTCCAGTGTGAATTGGGGCCATTCTACTAGTATCTCGCTATAAATCATAAGCTTCAGTCTCTGTAGCTTCATTATTCCTAGATTCTGGCTAATTACATTCTTAGAAAAGTGTAATTAAACAGCCCATGTGAGTTTTTTAAAAGAACGGGCTGTTTGCCCTGCCTACACACTGGCACCGTTTTAAAACAGAGCTGCTGGACTTTCGTGTCTCGAAGCGAAGTCTCCTGTGATGTGTAGCCAGCCGTCTTTCTCAGAGTTGCTCTGTTGATTCAGATAATGACGAAGGTTAGGATTTGCTGCTATAGAAGTTTCTAAATGTTTACAGACATGTGCTACTATATACATTTTTGGATTCTAACTCCAAGAGTCATTAAAATACCTTTGTCTGCTCCACTCCTATCGAATGACCTACTAATTCATGTTGACTTGACTCTCACTCATGGCCAACAAAACACGTTACGTGGTCCTTGTTAGTAGGTGCTTTGACGAACAATAATCAGGCTGAATTCCATCATAGGCAGACACTTTTTTTTTTTTTTTTTTTAATCAGTGACACAATTCCAGACGTGCTATTAGAATGACACAGTGTGCAGGAAATATTTAGGGATGAGTAATCAAGCTCTCCCTGCAGATGCCAGAATTATAATTTATAAGTAATTGACATTTTCAATCTGGACACGTTTAAAGTAGGAACCTCCCAAATCTCTTTGCCCTGTTATTCAAAACATTAGTTCTGCGTTGCTGGAGGACATACCGATATATATTTACAAAAATGTCACACACCTAGTGAAGATATTTCTGTCTTTCTTTCCACGTTGCCTTTTTAAACTGAAAAATCTTTCTCAAATATTAACTCAGCAGTGTGTGAGTTTAGGTCTACCGCGTGGAGAAATGGAATGTCAGCAGGAGGGTACGAGCTGGTGAGGGTCATGAAGCTTTCGTTACAGATTCTAGGGAAGAAGCTTTTACACCAATAGCACCAAATTCTGAAGAATCCAATCGCAGCATCGAAACTCTGGGTATAACCGCAACTACGTGATTCATACTGTAGCTACTTTGCTGCCTGTTTGCCTCATAATGGGATACAACATCATAAAAATTGTCAAGAGTAAAAATCGTCTATAAAATTTTTAGGAAAAATGTCACCTCTTCCTAAGGTTAATGCATATTCATTCTGTCCCGGACTCTAGAATTTTATCTGATTTTATCATTACAACAAGCTCCACACTGACAACCAGGCAAATATTTGATCCACACACGCCCACACAAACCGGGCTGATGTCTTAGACTGCATTTCACATCTTCGAATCAGTGGCCAGGCCAGCCAAAGGTCAGGCTCCACTGGGGCGTTCTTAATTGTGGTAAATAAATCACTTCTGCGTTTGGATGGCCGTCCCCTCCGGGCTGCAAAATCCATCCAACATTTTCAGCAGCGGCCCTGTGCGCTGAAGGTTCTGAGAACCACAAGTTTTTGTTTCGTTCTGGTGACCTCAAGCCGGGAGAGAGAGCGTTTGGGAGACTGACATCTTATTCTGTTTTCTTTCTCTCGGTCAGCTTTGATACCAGGATCAAGGCGTTTGCCAACGGGACCCTGGTGGTGAAATCCGTCACGGATAAAGATGCGGGGGATTACCTGTGCGTCGCCCGGAATAAGGTTGGCGATGACTTCGTCATGCTCAAGGTAAATGTGGTCATGAAACCAGCCAAGATCGAGCATAAGGAGGAGAATGACCACAGGGTCTTTTACGGCGGTGACCTCAAAGTGGACTGCAGGGCCACCGGGCTGCCCAACCCCGAGATCTCCTGGAGCCTCCCGGATGGCAGCCTGGTCAACTCTTTCATGCAGTCCGACGACAGCGGTGGACGGACCAAGCGCTACGTCGTTTTCAACAACGGAACCCTCTACTTCAACGAGGTCGGGTTGCGAGAGGAAGGTGACTACACCTGCTTTGCCGAAAATCAGGTTGGCAAGGATGAGATGAGGGTGCGCGTCAAGGTGGTGACCGAGCCCGCCGTCATCCGGAATAAGACGTACTCCGTGGTCCAGGTCCCCTACGGGGACGTGGTCACCGTGGCTTGTGAGGCCAAAGGGGAACCCACGCCCAGGGTGACCTGGCTTTCTCCGGCCAACAGGCTGATCCCCACCTCCTCCGACAAGTACCAGATATATCAGGACGGCACTCTCCTTATCCAGAAAGCCCAGCGCTCGGACAGCGGCAACTACACCTGCGTGGTCAGGAACAGCGCCGGGGAGGATAGGAAGACGGTCTGGATTCACGTCAACGTCCAGTCGCCCAAGATCAACGGGCACCCCAACGCCATCACCACGGTGCGGGAGATTGCCCCAGGAGGGAGTCGCAAACTCATCGACTGCAAGGCGGAAGGCATCCCCACGCCAAGAGTGCTGTGGGCCTTTCCCGAGGGCGTGGTCCTGCCGGCCCCTTACTATGGCAACCGCATCACCATCCATCGCAACGGTACCCTGGACATCAAGAGTCTGAGGAAGAGCGACTCCGTCCAGCTGGCGTGCATTGGGCGTAATGAAGGTGGGGAAGCCAGACTCATTGTCCAGCTCACGGTCTTGGAGCCCGTGGAGAAGCCCATCTTCCACGACCCGGTCAGCGAGAAGATCACCGCCATGGCTGGCCACACCATCAGTCTCAACTGCTCAGCGGCTGGGACCCCGACACCCACCCTGCTGTGGGTCCTTCCCAACGGGACGGAGCTGCAGAGTGGCCACCAGCTGCAGAGGTTCTACCACAAGGGCGACGGGATGCTACACATCAGCGGCCTTTCCTCCGTGGACGCCGGGGCTTACCGCTGCGTGGCCAGGAACTCGGCGGGCTACTCGGAGAGGCTGGTGTCTCTGAAGGTGGGGCTGAAGCCCGAAGCGAGCAACCAGTACCACAACCTGGTCAACATCATCAACGGGGAGACCCTGCAGCTGCCCTGCATCCTTCCGGGGGCCCGGCAGACCCGCTCCTCGTGGACGCTGCCCAGCGGCGTGGTGCTGGAGGGTCCCCAGGTCCGAGGACGCGTCACCCTGTGGGAAAACGGTACCCTCACCGTGCGTGACGCGTCCGTCTTCGACAGGGGCACCTACGTGTGCAAGGCGGACACGGAGTACGGACCTTCCGTCGTGAACGTCCCGGTGATCGTGATTGCCTATCCTCCCCGGATCACCAGTGAGCCCACGCCCGTCATCTACACCCGGCCCGGGAGCACCGTGAAGATGAACTGTATGGCCGTGGGCATTCCCAAAGCCGAGATAAGCTGGGAGCTGCCGGACAAATCGCATCTGACCGCGGGAGCGCAGCCCCGTCTCTACGGGAACAGGTTTCTTCACCCACAGGGGTCGTTAACCATCCAGCAGGCCGCCCAGAGGGACGCGGGCTTCTACAAGTGCACCGCCAAAAACCTACTGGGCCGTGACTCAAAAACAACCTACGTCCACGTCTACTGAAGCCCTGGGAGGACACCGTGGGCTCCACGGGCGCTGCTTCGGAACTTAGAACAGAGCCTCCTTTGGGTTCACAGCTGGGGCCGGAGAGTCAGGGCTCTAAAAGGATTTGCCCCGGGGCACGGTGGCCCCCTCCGGCTTGGGTTTCAGGCTCACGTCGACCTTGACCTGTGCTTGTTGACGAAAGGAAGCAACGCAGACACGGGAAGCAGGTGTCAGCCTCTCTGGGGACTTTCTTTCATGTTTACAGGATGCTATATGCTCTTGCCTTGCATTTCACAGGACTTGGGCGCAAATGACAAATTCTGTGTTGCTGGCACCATCCTGATGCTTGAACGGGCGTCTGTAGGATATCTAAGGGGCATTCACTGCAAAGAAGCTGTAGAGATTCACAGTGCCTTGCTACCCCCGCGGAAGATGCATTACCTAGTTAACCCGCTGCCGTTTTAACATGATAGAACGTTCTAGAATGAGTGTCCGTCTTTCCGTTATTTCTTCTGTCACTTCAGAACTCCAGTTTGCCCGACAAGGGCTGAGAACCAGAGGGTTGTTTGTTTGTTTGTGTTTCACGTACACGTGTCCTACAGTACAGCTCCCATTTTATAGGAAAGAACGCTTTCTCCCTGGAACTCACTTTTTATATAGTGTTTTATATATATATATATATATATTTTTTTTTTTTCTTTCTAATCAGACGATGAGAGTAGAAAGCGAAAGACGTACTTTCTGTCTCATTAAAAATAATAAATTATTGGTCTTTACAAGGCTTGGATACATTAGAGCAGGCACGGAAATGCAATTAAAACCAGTTTCCTTCCCGACTTCCTTCAAATTCATGAACCACTGTTATATTACCTTTCCCAGCGACCCTCCGGTAGGGGATGCTGAGATATTGGATTTCCTTGTTGATAATAAAATTTATCCGGAGAGAGCTGTGCGGGACCGGGGAGACGACAGGAGAGGGAGGACAAAGGTAAGTTGTGACCGCACAGAATAAATCCAGAGCCTTCCAGAGAAGCCCAGAAATATCTTTCCTCCTGTCAATTTGTGTCCACGGAAAATAGATCTCTTATTTCCATGACTGCTTTACTGTATTTTTAAGGTCAAAATAATGTACATTGGATAATAAAATAGTATTTTCCAAAGAAACAGGCAGTCATGACAGTGATATTTTCAAGGGCAAAAGCACTTCAGATTGGTTAGATCTGATCAGATCAGATCAGATTGGTTGGAAAACTGCTTTTGTCCACCACCTTGGAATTATTCTGTTTTCTGTGAGTATTTCACCAGCAAGGAAACTTAGGTCCAAGGTGGCAGCTCCAGCAGAGTCTTTGACAGGAAGGTAAGGTGGGACCAGCTCCAGTATGAAGCAGGGTAAGTTGAGGCTGAAGAAAGGGTGCCACAACAATCCTGCAGCCCGTGTTCTTCGGGGAAGAGACATCTTGGGTGCGTGTAGCAGTATTCCTCAAATGTGCATTCTTTGGCTTCCCCCGAGAGGAAGGAAAAAAGCAAACTCAAGATAAATATTTGGGAAGAATGTGACTTTTGACCATGCTGCCAATCTGGAAAGAATGGCAGTCATTGAAATGAAAGAGAGCTTGGCTTTTCAAGACTGTGGGAAGCACGGACACTGTCCCACTTATGAATCCATTTATTTGCTTAAGGATAACTACACAGCCCTTGGGGTGTGCCAGGTACCAGGATGGGCACCAGGGTACCCTGATGTGTAGGAAACACATCCTGCTTGAAGAGTTCATCCTCCATAGACAAACCCTTCATCCAGGACAGGGTTTCTCCACACTAGCACTACGGACATTTGGGGCTGGATCATTTTCTGGGGTGAGGGCTGTCCTGTGCACTGTAGCGTTTTTAGTGGCATCTGTAGGCTTTATCCACGAGATGCCAGTAGGATCCTCCCCTCCAGGGCTGACAATCAAAGAATGGCTCCGGGTATTTTCAGTGTCCCCCCATCACCCTTAGTTGAGAACCACCACCATAGATCTTAAATAGATACAATTTGATAGGTAGGTAGATAGATGATAGATAGGAAGAAAATAGGTAGATGATATGCTAGATAAGACAGATAAATGATAGATGAGATAGGTGTGTGGATGGATGGATAGATGATTGACACATAAATATATGATAGATGATACATACGATTGATAGGTAGACAATAGATGATAGATAAGACACATGAGATAGATGATAGAGATAAATAGATATGTATGTGGATGGATGGATGGATAGACAGATGATTGATAAGATACGTAAATATATAGTAGATAATAGCTAGATGTTGAAGATAGATGGTAGATACATGACATACATGATACATATATTCATAGCTGATAGGTGGATAGTTGACTGATAGATACATCAGTAGATAGTAGATAGATAATAGCTAGATGATGATGGTGGTGATGATAGATTAGATAGATGATAGATATATAGATAGGGAAGATAGATGACAAATGGATGGATGGATAGGTGGGTAGAGAGAGACAGAGAGAGAGAGACAGACCAACAGATTGAGTCTGTCATGCTAAGGCAGTCTCCAAATCTCGGCACGCTTGCTCTCTGGGGCTGAGCCATCCTCCATGGGGGGGGGGGGGGGCTGTCCTTCACTGTGGGCTGTGGGCAGCACCCCTGGCCGCCACCCACTACATGCCAGTATCACGTTCCACCCTCCTCTCCCCGAGTTGGACAACCAAAAATGTCTCCAGGCGTTGCCACATGCCCTCTGAGTTGCAGAATCACTCCTGGTTGGAAACCACTGTGCTAGAGAAATAAATGCAGCAAGGAATTTTAGAAACAGATTCATTTGGGCTGACTGCCTCAGAAGGTGAGACCCAGGATGGTACAGCAACCAAGGCATAGGCTGCTGTATACACATCACCTAGAAAAAACTGGTGAAGCATCTCCCTGTCCCATCATTCTGGGTTCGTGTAAGGTTAAGAACTGGTGGTAAACTTCTGTAAGCGAGCTACACATACATTCTTTTTTTTTTTTTTGGCCGCACTGTGTGGCTGGCGAGATCTTAGTTCCCCGACCAGGGATGGAACCTGTGCCCCCTGCGGTGGAAGCACTGGATTGCCAGGAATTTCCTTCAACATACATTCTTAAGGACTTGCCTTGTCCTGATGTAGGCGAGGTAGCATGACATGAAGAGGTATATGGTGGTCTACACTCTGCATCTTCTCAAAAGACATAAGACTACAAGTCAGGTTGCTACAAGGCTGAGACACTCAGAAGCATTAATCGTGGTTCTAGGGGGGGTGTTCCTGTCCCAGGGGACTCAAAGGCCACGTCATATGGAAGTCTAAGGGATATTTATTTGATGGAGAAGCCATTTTTACTGGGCTAAGAAAGAGGGATGTCTGGGCAGGATAACATGCATAGGAGGGAAGCACTGCTCCCCCCGCAGCAAAAATATTTCGAAGAAAGTTCCAGCCTCCAGCAAGGTGACCTGTGGTCGAGCAACAGATAAAAAGTAATAGGCATATTTGGACTAGAGTTTAAATAAGTGTTTCCTTTTTGGTTGAAAATGCTATGATATCCGTAGTTGGTTGAATAATGTTCTCCAAAAATCCATGTCTACCTGGAATGTCAGAATGGGACCTTACATGGAAATAGGGTCTTTGCAGATGTGATGCAGTGAAGGGTCTGAGATGAGGTCCTCCTGGATGAGGGTGGCCCTAAATCCAATGACAGTGTCCTTATAAGACACAGAAGAGGAGAGACACAGACACAGAGGAGAAGCCACATGAAGACAGAGGCAGAGACGGGAGGGATGAGGCCGCAAGCCCAGGGACACTTGGAGCCCCCAGAAGCTGGAAGAGGCGGGAAGGACCCTCCCCTGGAGCCTCCAGAAGGAACCGACCCTGATGACTCCTTGATCTTAGACGTCTGGCCTCCAGGACTGAGAGAGGATGAATCCCTTTTGTTTTAAGACAACCCGTTTGATATAATTGGTTATAGCATCCGTGGAAAAACAAACACAAATCTTAAAAATTTTCTAGTGGAGACAGTCACAATGAGAGGTACCCAAGTACTTTGAGATTTAGTCATCCTAAGAGTCTTTTAAAATAATTTGCTCAGAATGGGGGGTGTATGTGGTTTGAGATCATTCATTGCAATCACATATGGTTCTGTTGTGATTTGTAAATAATATACTAACTAAAAGATAGGGGGTTTTTTTCCTCCCAAATGACCAACTTCTCACATCTGGTATATGTGCTTGTAAATCTGTGTGCACAAGCACAAATCTCGGTTAGCCGTCAATTGTCACTCTTCGACTGTTCCCAGGTCCTCACTGAAAAACAAAACCCAAGCCAGGCTTTTAAACCCACTCTTTAAGATTTGGTGTGTAATTGCAAATGCAGCTCTCATTCCGAAGAATCTGGACAGGACTTTAGTCCTGGTGAGGGGTGACCTGCTACTGAATTCACACTGCAAGATGCCGAGCAGGATATTTTTCTGCACTTTTAATCGTGTTAAGACCAGACTAAGGATGGGCAGTGTGGTGAGTTCCTGGATCCCAAGAGGACCTGAGGTTATGGGGGGTATGTTGGGGGGCAGGGGGAGCCCAAAGGTCCTTTTAGCTCCATCCTGAGTGTCTGGCTATTCAGCCTCCTTCCTAAGAGACTCTACTGTACGTTAATCTTGTAATGACAAGGCAAGCTAGTGGTTCTCCTTGGCTTCCAGTTGTAATCAACTAAGGAGATTAAAAATTTCTCATGCCCTGGTATGTTCATTTCCTGCACCTCCTGGAACAAATGACCACAAACCACGTGGCTCAAAACAATTGAAATTCATCCTCCCCCATCCTGGAGACCAGACGTCTGAGGTCAAGGTGTCCCAGGTCCATACTCCCTCCGGAGACTCCAGGGGAGGGTCCTTCCTGCCTCTTCCAGCTTCTGGGGGCTCCAGGTGTTCTTGGGCTTGTGGTCACATCCCTCCCATCTCTGCCTTCATCTTCCCGGGGCTTCTCTTCTGTGTCTGGGTCTCCCCTCTTCTTTCTCTTAGAAGGACCCTGTCATTGGAGGTAGGGCCACCCTCCTCCAGTAGGACCTCATCTCAAGATCCTTAAGTTAATTACATCTGCAAAAATCCTCTTCCTAAGTAAAATCCTATTCATAGTTTCCAGGGATTAGTATGTGGACGTATCTTTTGGAAGTCCACTGTTCAACCCACTAACTAGACCAGAATCTTTGCGAGAGAAGCCCCAGCGATAATATGTTCGTCGAGGCTGAGATGAACATGTGGAGGGTTTTAGCGCTGGCATCCTGCCAATGGTTTGGCAAATCTGTACCGGAATCCACTGCATTTCTTCATGGTTTAATGCTCCATGGGACATTCTAATGTGCTAATTTCCACCATACTGTAGGACCCCTCTCCATCCAAAAATCAGAAGCTTGGTGCGTGTTGCTTAAGCTCGCTATGCTTCTGTTTCCAGACTTCTGAGAGAGAGGAATTACTGCACACCCCCCTCATAGGGTCATTGTGCAGATAGGGAGTAAGGTGCTTAGAACACAGCCCGATCCTTTGCCTGTTCTTAGTATGCATTGCTATTCCCACGATCCTTGCTATTTTTCTCCAGGGTTTAAAAAAATATAGCTATGGTTTCCAAAGCACTTGCACACACTGTATCCCACTGAAGCTTCACCCCTGCTCTTGGAAGAGTTGATTTCTGGGGAAGAGTTCATAGAGATGATATGGTTCAGTCCTACACCAGGCGACATTGGCTGTGACTTGTCCATCCAAAGCCATGTTGCAGAACCAGAATCAGAATCAGAACCGACCTGTGTGCTGTGCTGGGCTCTGCTCAACCATGAGGCTGATTAGAAGTTTATGGCAGAACCAACGAAGCCTTGAGCAGCTGAGACGTGGGCTGGAATTTAGGTTCTGCCCCTTAACAGCTGTGGGAACCTTGGTGTCATCTACACGAACTTCCATTTCTGTATGTGTCCGATGGCAGGGATACCGCTCACTTTATAGGATTACTGGGAAAACCACCGAGATAACATATGGATGGTGGAACAAAGGTCAAAAGTCATATTTTTAAAAATCCCACAGCTGTGCCCCGCCCCCCCAGTAGGGTAGCATAAATCATCGGAAAGATATGTTTTTGTTTTAGAAAACTCGCTAGGACACTTTTAGATTATGTAGAAAGTTTCCCATGGCTGGGCTGTCAGGAGGAAGTTGAGATAGAGAGCAAAGTAGTGAGGACACAAACAGGAAATCAGAATAGAGAGAGAGAGATAGACAATAAATAGATAGATGATAGTTACATTGATAGATAGATAGATAATAGACGATAGATACATAGATAGACATAGTTACACAGATACATACATACATACATAGACACAGATAGATACATTGATAGGTGACAGATAGATAGATATAGGTAGACAGGTATAGTATATAATATATAAATGTATACAATATATACAAATTAATATAAAATTGTATATGTGAATATGTATTGGAATTCAAGATTCAAGGACTCACATTTAAGCATACTATACAATCAATTTTAAATTACCGGCCGAATTGTTTACTACCCAAAATATTCACATAAATCTCACAGTCCGCACACCACTGCCCACCTGGGCCGGGTCCACACACCATAAAAATATCATACAGGATCCATTTGTCCCAGTTACAGCTTCTCATCTGTTTACAAAAACTCTTCCATCCATAGAAGAGAATGCCACAATCCTTCATAGTAACCAGGTCCTTTCACACGTCCTAACGTCATCTTAGAAGTTATTTCTTATTTTAAATGTCCTTTCTCTTTGTCTTTGGAGTGTCTCTAGTGACACGTGGAGAAGTAAACAGATGGGATTCCAACTGTAGAGTTGGGTAATCCAAAAAGTCACACAGAGGAGGGAACACACAACTTAGGGGACAATTTCAACCCCCAAAAATGAATTTTAAAAATCTTGGTCCTCTTTTTTTGGTATGCCACTCACATTTTAGTGCCCAGAAGACATATTTTTTCAGAAGCAATCCTACCACCTTGTAGCCTGGATCTAAATCTGGCTCCTAGTTATGTCAATTCCTTCGCTGCTAAAATGTTAAGAGCAGTGCAAGTTCCCTGAGGCAGAGGTGCTTGGTTACCCGTCCCCCAAGCCTCAAGCACCAGCTGCCGTACGGCAGAACGTTGGTGGGAGTACAGCATCCCAGGCAGAGTCTATATTTCCCAGGATCGTTGCTTGGAGGTGGAATCACGTGACTAATTCTCACCAATGACGTGTGTCCCTTCCAGGCTGAGAAGGTGAAGATGCAGAGATGCCTTTCTGGCTCTTTTCCCATCCCCCAACTGAGTAAAGAGGTTACAAGGGACCAGGGAATGGAGGAGCCACAAGATAGGAAGGACCTGAGTTCCTGAATCACCATAGACACAAACACCTGGCATGGGCTGCCCTGTGGGTTCTGTTGGGCTCCGGTCCCCATCACCTTTCCTCTTATGCCCACCATGGCTCTTGAGAACCATCCTTGCTCTTGAAAGTGGAAAACCATGCTTGTTGTGTTACGCGTCTGCAAGCCTGAGGTTTATCTCAGCCGTACCATCATCCCACATGAAACATTAAGCCATTTATTTATCTTACCTATAGCATTGTCCCACGTGACACATTAAGCCATAAAAACGTTGTGATGTTTAAATAAGATAAGATTTCTCAAGGGTGTGCCATGGAAATTGTTTTTTTTTAAAGTCATTATTATTATTGTTATTATCATCTTGATGGATTGATAGTGGAACTCAAATTTGCACAGGAGTGGCAATTTTCAAAATCTTTCATATACACTGTGACTTTAGCAACGGAACTTTCACTATTATGTCTTTACTCTAGTTCATGGGATTCCGTGGCCAGCCCCAATTCTTGCCGTCTGCGAGTGGCAGAGAAAGACTGTCTGAAGTCCAGGTCAGCATTTCAGTTGGATTATTAAACGTGGCATACGTTAAAATTTTGTACAATGTTGCAATGAAGGCATCTGGACTCTGACGACCCCTTTATCATTTAAGAGACAGAACGAGTAAAGTATATTTTAATTTTTACAAAGTCCTAGAAAGATTGGGAGTAGTGATGCATTGTTAGTGAAAAACCTAATTCAGCTTTCTGTTATTAAAAAAAAAAATGCAGACATACTGCTTTTGGAAGGAAAAAACAAGGCTATTTTCCATTAATGTCTGGCGACGTGGCATCGAAAAACAATGATAAAAAAACACAAGCCCATCTAAGAGAATTCATGTGTACCATGAAGGTTCACGCAGTCTCTTTTTACTATTTTGTGTTGTATAGCATCTATGAAATATGTCAAAATAATTCAATGATACATTTTCTGGGTCTGGATGAAGAATTGGAGTTTATGGACTTCCTTGGCTCTGAATGATTATAAAAATAGATTCTGTATAAAAGCTCTCTTTCTATTTTTCTTTCTGAACGATGGCAGGAGCTGGAGGTCTATTTTAAATCAATAGTTAAAGGAAGAGATTAAAAACACAATTTTTCAGAGAACTGGATTAGTATCCACTGCTTTTTCATTTTCTTATTGTTGATTCTGGAAAATGAGACGTTTTGTCAAAGCTGTTATTTAAGCTAATAATTTAAAAAAAATAACCACTGAGATTTTTCCTGCAGAAAATACCACATTGAGTACATTTCAAAATGGAGGAAAGTAATCTTTCTTGACATCTTTCCAGCAGAAACCAGAGAAGTGCACACAAGGCCACCCACCATGAGGCCAGGTTGCTGAAGGGACAGAAGGAATTGCCCAGAAAAAAGGTGGATCTGGGAGTTGGGGGCCTTTTGGGAGGAAAAGACCACGTTTCTAATGTCGCATAGCAAGCTTCTACTCTACTGAGATTTAAACCCTTATTTTATAGTATAAATTTTATAAATAACTAAAAATAATATAGAAATATAGGAACAAATGGAAATTATTCACACACAAAAATTCACAATCCCATTACCCAAGGATAAACTCTCTGAACACGTTCAGATTTTGTGAAAAAAAAAATAAATATATATATATATATATATATATATATTATATATATATATATATATATATTCTATTTATAAGCCAAACTATATGATTTTAAGTCCATTTATTTTCCATGTAACAATGTGATTTGCATCTCCCCATGTCATTAGTCAGGCTAATACCCCATTCAGTGGATGTGCCATTAAGTATTTAATCCTATCTTGGTGGATATCTACATTGTTCTCCATTTTTGGCTGTCTCTGCAAAGACTGTCTCATAAATCTCTGAATTCTGAGATATATCATTGCAACAGTGAAGGGTGTGAACATTTTTAAGGCTCTTGCAAACCGTTTTGGAAGTGCTGTCGAAAACCTTTTTTAAAAGGCTTTCCACTTCCCGTGGCCACCGTACTGGCATGTAAGGATGCTATCTTTCTACCCTTTATGCCTAAGAACTGCTCTCACTTTAACAATTCCTAATTTTATACTCAAAGGTGGCACTGTATTTTCTGTCTTTCATACTTTTTAATTAATTGTCAAAATACATAAGTTGGCCATTTCATGGAGGAATTAGTTATTAGTTTTTGAGCTGTTTAGGATTTCTTGCTGAGCAATGTAATAATTTACATAACAAGGCATTAACGCACCCTAAGTGCAGCAAATACACAACAAGGCATCAATACTTGTTCTAAATATAGCACATGTTTTTTCCACTCATCATTTTTTTTCAGTTGTTTGGAGAACTGCAATCTTTGGAAGTACAGGCGTTTTGAAACTGTTTGTAGCTGTATCTCTCTTTTATTCCCTCTCTTTTTTTAATCCTTTTGTATGTTTGGAAAGTCCTTCTTCATTCTGAGATTAGGTATTCTCCTACATACTTTTAAAATATTTCTCATTTTTAAATATCAAAACTCAAAACATTTGTAACTCACTTGGCTCTACGGTATGAGATGAAAACACCTGACTTTTTTGACTCATTAAACCAATTTTTCTAGTACCATGTATTGATGTGTTATTTTCCCAGTAATCAGAAGTTTCCCTCACATTAAATACCCCTGTGGGTTTTGGTTCTCTGGCTTATTGTAGGGTGTTTTATGTCATATTTTAACATGAGAGGGCAAGTTTCTTAGTATTTCCCATATTGCTATCTGCATTCTGGCCCAGTTTTGCCCTGAGATAAATTTTATTTTCCAAGATTTCATAACAAAAAGTCATCAATATTTCAATTGGAATTTTAAAAAAATATGAATTAGTTTTGCAATATTTGTATTTTATGAGATTGAGTCTTCCCACACAAGGACATGAATTGTTCATACTAATAATCTGCTTTTTATATCTGCCAGAAACGCTGTGATCTTTTTTTCATGGAAGTCTTGAATACTTTTGCTAAATCTTTTCATGGAGGTCTTTTTTACATACATCATTTTCAGCAGAGCTACTTAATTGATCGTATTGTCTGTGAAAAAATATAGCTTATTCTCTTCCCCAATTGTTAGATCTCTTATTTATGTTTCTTGTTCTGTTCTATTGACTATACGTCCCAAAGCCACCGGTTGACAGCATTTCTGATTGTTAACAGAAGGACAATGTATCTGGAGCAGCATTTCTTAGGTAAAGCTCAAAACTCTGGTTCTGACAGATGCTCTAAAAAAGAAACAAGGGCTTTTCTACTCAAGAAAATCTGCATCAGGCAACACAAAGCAAATATTTATTTAAGAAGAATCTTTCTAGAAATACAAATGGCCAATAGGCACATGAAAAGATGCTCAACATCACTAATTATTAGAGAAATGCAAATCAAAACCGCAATGAGGTATCATCTCACACCGATCAGAATGGCCATCTTTAAAAAGTCTACAAATAACAAATGCTGGAGAGGGTGTGGATAAAATGGAACCCTCCTACACTGTTGGTGGGAATGTAAGTTGGTGGAGAACAGTATGAAGGGTCCTCAAAAAACTAAAAATATAACTACCATATAATCCAGCAATCCCACTCCTGGGCATATATCCAGACAAAACACTAATTCAAAAAGATAAATGCACCCCTATTTTCATAGCAGCATTATTTACAATAGCCAAGACATGGAAACCACCTAAATGTCCATCGACAGATAAATGGATAAAGAACATGTGAGATATATATAGATATATAGATATATAGATATATATATATATATATGTAATGGAATATTACTCAGTCATAAAAATAAATGAAATCATGTCATTTGCAGCAACATGATGCAACTAGAGATTATCATATTGAGTGAAGTAAGTCAGAAAGAGAAAGATAAATATTATATGATATAACTTGTATGTGGAATCTAAAATATGACACAAATGAACTTATCTACGAAAGAGAAACAGACTCAAAGACATAGAGAACAGACTTGTGGTTGCCAAGGGGGAAGGGGGGAGGGAGGGATGGCTTAGGAGTTTGGGGTTAGCAGATGCAAAGTATTATATATAGGATGGATAAACAGCAAGGTCCCACTGTAGAGCACAGGGAACTATATTCAATATCCTGTGATAAACCATAATGGAAAAGAATATTTTTTAAAAGAATGCTTATATATGTATACCTGAATCACCTTGCTATACAGCAGAAATTAACACAACATTGTAAATGTACTATACTTCAATAAAAAAATTAAATCAACAAGAATCCTTCTGACCCTAAGTTACTAACCATGTTCTTTTGTTGAGAAGGGGTGTTTCCATGCACCAAAGACCTTTCTCACACACTGTGGATGAACCGTGTATGCAGAGGCTCACCTTGGCTGTAAGAAGCCAAGTCAAACAGCCAGGAATTCTGAGAGCCATCTGGTCAACCATGGATAGCTTGGCCTCAACTCTAGTGGAGTATTTACACCATGGAAATTGTCAAGCACTACAAATCTGAGTGCGTGTGTTTGAAAGACAGTCCACTTCACACACCACTTATTGTATAGCTTATCTCCTTCATGCATTCATTAAATGCATATTTTTGAGCATATGCCAAACATATGTGCCTTGTGCCAAACAAGGTGAAAAGAGCATAATAAAAACGTCAAAAATGGAGGCGAAAATTTAATGAATAACTACACAGTAATCCATGGATAAACACAGTCGTGATACATCTTATAAAGAAGAACAGGACGCGATTAGAGTTTGTAAAGCAGGTGTCTCGCCAAACCTGAGCTCCCAAGTGTTGCCCGAGGACATGACGCCTCGGCTTTGACCGAGTTACTCACCAGGACTCTGGGCCTTATAAATATATAAACAATTCTTTTCTGACTGGAATTCCCTACATCAAATGCAGAGAGACCACTTTTTTAAAAAGCAGCTTACCACAATAAACAGAACCCGCCTCAGTAAGCAATCCAAGCCTCAGAACTGAATAATAAAGATTCACTCATATGGGAGAGATCTGAGATCAAAGGACAGGATAGAGCATTTATAGTGGACTCTACAGGAGACCCTCAGAACCCACCATGTTTCCTGAAAGATTCTCCAGGTCGAATCTTCCCAGGTCTGATTCTCACACATCAACCTACCACCAATTCTGGTCCTTTTGGTTCCCAGATACATTATTGTCTCTGTGTAGCAGAGGACTGCATGGAAAAGAAATCTAATGAGTTCCACATGGTTTGAAAAGAAGCAAAATAATAAAAGCATAACTTGGAATCCTTCATATTCTCTCACTTACTGCCCAAATTCTGCATGTGTCTGTGTTTAGGAACTTGGAAACGTTTCTTTCCCCCCTGACTCTGTGTCTTGGGTTTATAAGCAGTACAAGGTAGCAATAGGTTTTGCCCTATCAAGTGTTGTTTATGTTAGCTTTATGTGACAGAAGTGCCATTTTTATTGTGTTTGCTATTAAAATAGCTGATAAAATGGCGTGCCAACTTGTTTATGAATTGAGTTTCCTTTTGAGATCCAACCTTTATTCTTAGCTGTAGAGGTCCACGGGCAGTCAGATTTGCATGGACTTCTTAGAGAGATATGATCATTCCATGTCCTTACGTACGTATCAGTGGCATTGCTTTACGTCTTCTCATATTTAGTGAAGACCTACTATTGATCGTCGATTCACAATTCGGTGGAGAAAAATGAGTGAGATAACCCAATGACCCCAAGGACAGAATAGACCACCAACTAAACGCTCATTAACAGGGGTAGTTGAAAGAGTTTTAAAGAGGGTATACAATTGGATGAGAAAAGGGTCTTAGAAGAAGCGTCAGTCAAGGAGGGTTACGATTTGATCAAGCACAGATGGCAGACAAACATCCTTGGAAGAAAATGATCTTGAGGAAGACACAAGGATGTGGATTCCTGGGTCTCTGAGAAACAGTGAATGGTTCGATTTAGCTTAGGGCTGAGGTTCACGGAGTGTGGGGTGTAAGAGGAAGCTGAGTATGCCCGTTGTGCTGTGTTATGACGAATTGTCCATGATAAGATGAATGGCACAGTCGATATGGAATAGTTCTATGGGTTTTGTTTGTTTTTGATGACATACCATAGATTCTTTGACTGCTAAGAAACTTCAAGAAAATTAATGGGGACATGGTAAATTGGCATGATTCCCACTGGGAAAAATTAATGGGGCTCCTGGTAAAATTCGTTGGGAGGTGATTGTCATAATCCAGACAAGGATTGATGAAAGTCTGATTGAAGGGGGTTGACCAAAAAGAGAAAGGAGAAAAGGTGGTTGTGAAATACGACAGGAAGATTCTCTAAGATGTGGTGACTGTTTGCATGTCAAAGAGGAAATATCCCTATCTAAAAATAGTTGGATCTGAGTGACTAACAGGAATGTATCTCCTTCAGCAAGAAGGGGTAAGTCCAAAGGTGAAGCTGTTTTTTTCAGACGGTGAATTGAAGTTATCTGGCAAATAATTAGAAATTAACTAGATTCTATTCAATATCACCAGATTCAGAAATAATTACATTTTAAAAAATGTATCTATTCCATTATTTTAAAGTTTAACGTTTTTGACTGTTAGACACTCATTGATATGATCTGAGCTAAAGATGCCAAAAGAAGACTGGATAAACAACAAGGACCTACTGCACAGTACCGAGAACTATATTCAATATCTTATGATAAACCATAGTGGAAAAGAATATATAAAAAAAGAATGTATGTGTGTGTGTGTATATATATATATATATATATATATGCACAACTGAGTCACTTTGCTGTACAGCAGTAATTAACATAGCATTGTAAATCAAGTATAATTCAATTAAAAAAAAAAAAAGATACCAGAGGTATTGGGGCAAAAATCAAACCATAGCTAGCTCAGTGAGAATGTAGAGCATCAGGCCGATGCCTACAAGGGGGTAAACTGGAGATTTTGATTTTGATTTAAAGATGCATTGTCATAACCCCAAGTGCATGCTGGTTGGAGACTGGTGAAAGTTTTCTTAGCCTCCTATAAAGCCTTTGTTACTTGGCCCAAATGGAGGCAATAAAGACCCAACCCAGAAAACCTACCCAAAGTTGCTGCAAAGCCCAGTAAAATCCACTCAGAGGCACAGTCCCAGCTGGCCTGCAAAGCTGTGTGCCTGGAAGTAGAGGACCCAGGGTGATTGGCTGCATCTGGGGCTGGTGGGGGGGGGGGGGGACCGGCTCTCCACCAGGAGGCGCAGACACAGACCCCCTCCCTATTCTTTCTTTTCTTGTCAGCAAGAAAGAATCGCAGACGCACACAGACAGCTCTGGAGCTCAGACTTCCCTCTCAGCACACGGCAGTGATGGGTTGACTGCGGCCGCCCCTGTTCCCAACCACAGAAGCCAGCGAGAGAAAACACGCGGGGAGCGGGGCGGATCACAAGTTTCCTTGGCCAAGCCAGGGACACGAGCAAAAGAGAGAAGACCCAGTCGGTACAGATTGAAGAATCACAGAGGACCATGAATTCCATCCATGGTCAATGAATGGAATTCTCATTAGGCTAAACGTCGAAGTGACTTTGATATGGTCTCCGCGCCAACAAAACAACAGCCAACTGCCAACCAATTTGCCAGGATAAATAAAGCAGGCTGGGCCCGTTCGGGCTTGGTGAATGGCTTTTGTCCTAAGGGTGGTGCCTAGGAAAGCTGGGACTTCTACCAAGAGCTCACTAAAGCTCGGTCCACATGCCTATAGGATGACTCACGCTGAAGCCAAACCTGCAATAAACGCAGCAGCAGACCAGGAAACAGGATGACTTCTGTGCGTGGGCAGTGGCAGGCCTGGCAGATTTTTATTTTATTTTTCGGGGACAGTACCCACGGGGGCACAAAGGAAGGGTCAGGAGGAACAACGAATACCGCCATAAGTTTTGGAAAACCCTCCATTATAATTTTCTTATTTTACTGCGAGAGTGAAATGATGCGTCATATCAGAAGCCATAGACACCAGGGATACAGAAACATGTAAACAAAAGTCGTGCAACAGAGCACGGGGAGACGTCCGTAACCCAGGAGAAAGGAGACCTGCGTTCCGAGCGACAGAAGGGAATGCTGTGATTAGGGGATACACCGGCATTATTCAGACAAAAACTTTCATCAGAATCATACCTGTAAATACTGCAAACCGTTATCTTCATGAAAGTAAGATTGCCGTGTACATAGCTGACTAATGAGATGCTTGAATGGCCATGGGGATGGCTGACATTAACAAAATGTTTGAAACCTAGCTGAATGCTGTAACATTTTACCACAAATCGAATCATCAATATATTCTTTGGACAACAAAGGGGTAAAGTTTTTCTTCATTTGCAAATTGTATAATTTATAAGGGGCATTTACAACAAAAGATCGTGCCGCACCATGTATTGCTTTTGGTCAGAGGTCATTAAAAAAACGACTACAATAATTCACAGGAAAAGCAGCGTCCTCAGATTAAGACAGTGGAAGGTAACTCAGGTGTCCCGAGGGACCAAGGCTGGCTCAACCCCGGGCTCACCCTTTCTCTAGATTCTCAGGAACGCCTGGTACAAGAGATATTATGTCCCTGTTTGCCAGGTGGGGGGGATTGGGGCTTTCGGAGGCCAGGTGATACTCATAACGGTCAAACCTGGACCTCTGGAGTCAGAGCTGGCACACCTAAGCTCTGTCACTCCCCACGTCGGTGACATGGTCCACTGTTGGCCAACATGCACAGCCGTGAGCTGCAGATCTTGAATCAGAAATGAGGTCACACCAAGTGCAGACACTCTCTCCACTGTGCCGTGACGTCCCTGCAGAGGGTCTAAAATGGAAACAGGAGAGTTAAGGTCTGTACGTACCTCTGCATTTTGGTTCATCTACCATCAATGCCTACCGGGTTTCCCAAGACTTAATGCATAGAGAAGGCTTCTAACCCTTGTCAATCAAATAGAATGGCCAAATTTTGCAATTTTCCTTAATTCCCTCTCTCTCCCTCCTTCTCTCGCTCTGTATATTTTTAGGAAGGATTTACAGTCCTACAATATTATTCCAACTTCTCACGGCAGCTCCACTTCTTGCCTGCACCTACGGTCATTCACTATGGAAAATGTACGTAGAACTGACCTACGTACCGGCCGTGCAGAGAACCACACAGGCATTTCTTATAAACTGTCCAGCTTCAGCTCACCTTTCCCGGGGTTGCCTTTTCACTAAGTAGCCAGGAGACCTCCCATGAATCCCTGACTACACAAATCCCCACAGGCACAGCTGCTCTGTGATCTTTATTTGCTGCATCCCACTTAACTTCTTCTTCTACTCAAAATATAAACCCCGGGCTACTTCAGCAAGATGGCAGGGATGACGAGCTTCAACACGCAGGGCGCTGTCAGTTCAGGGGCTGATTTGACCGCGGGGACGTTTGATTGTGCGGTGATTCAGGGCCGCTGAAGAGGCACCACGGGAAGACAGACGGTCACCTTAGGATGAACGTTCCTTCAGGGATCATCTGGGTGTGGGCACACTGGGAAGGACCGTGTCACCATTCAGTTAAGCGTCCTCCTGGCATGGCTCTGGCACCAGCTAACGGGCAGACCTCGGGGCTTCTCTAGCAAACCAAAGGGACGGTGAATTAAAGACATTGCCAGAAATGTTGGGGAAAGCCTCAAGAAGAAGCATATATCTGGAGAAGACCATAATTCAAAAGGATACATGCACCCCAGTGTTCACAGCAACACTATTCGCAATAACCAGGACATAGAAGCAACGTCAGTGTCCATCGACAGAGGAATGGAGAAAGATGTGGTACATATATACACAATGGAATATTACTCAGCCATAAAAAAGAATGGAATAATGCCATTTGCAGCCACACGGATGGACCTAGAGATTGTCACACTGAGTGAAGTAAGTCTGACAGACAAAGGCAAATATCATAGGATATCACTTATATGTGGAATCTACAAAAAGGGTACCAATGAACCTATTTACAAAACAGAAATAGAGTCACAGATATAGAAAACAAACTTGTGGTTACCAAAGGGGACAGGGGGTGGGGGAGGGATAAACTGGGAGATGGGGATTGACATATACACACTACTATATATAAAATAGATAACTAATAAGGACCTACTGTAGAGCACAGGGAACTCTACTCAATACTCTGTAATGACCTATATGGGAAAGGAATCTAAAAGAAGAATAGATATATGTATATAAAACTGATTCACTTTGTTGTACAGCAGAAACTGACACAACATTGTAAATCAACGATACTCCAATAAAAAAACTAATTAAAAAAAGAAGCAAACCTTCCATGAGAGGGATGCCTGTAGGAAAATGCTGACAATGTCAGCTTCCCATCTTCACCCACTAGGAGGGGGCACGAGCACCAGGCTTGTGGTTGGACCTATAATTCATCTCGGGGTTTGACTGTGTTACTCAAGCAGGTTCTAAGTGACAGGGTCCAACTTACGAATGGTCTAGTTTCAACAGGAAAGTTCTAATTACAAACAGGATGGCACTGGGTTCGCACGCTGGGAGAAACATGGCACAAAAAAAGCTGCAAATAGGACACTTGTTTTCAGTAGGACACCTGATACAAGAAGGTAGGGTGTCACCCCGTTCAAACTCAACTGGGAACATGAGTATCCACTTGGGGAGACAGACAACAGACAGGGCGTATCCCAAAACAAAAACAAAAGCCGAAGACCAATAGCACAGGGAGATCAGCTCGGTGCTTTGTGACCACCTAGAGGGGCGGGATAGGGAGGGTGGGAGGGAGGGAGACGCAAGAGGGAGGAGATATGGGGATATATGTATATGTATAGCTGATTCACTTTGTTATAAAGCAGAAACTAACACACCATTGTAAAGTAATTGTACTCCAATAAAGATGTTAAAAAAAAGAAAGGTGAAGACCAATAAAATATGTTAAGCACATTAAAAAAAAATGAGGTAGTTGCAGCTGTATGGTGTTGACACTGTACAGACTGAGATCGGTTTGGAAAGGGACAGCTTATGTGTACTTTCTTTACTAATAAGATGGTATAACTGTCATTCTTATTGAAACAGAGCAGGACCCCATGGTCCTTGCCCCCCACGTCCTTGGCCTGCCTTCCGTCTGTGGAAAAAATTTTAGCCAAAGAAAAAGTTTAATCAGAGAAGTGAGAAAATGCAGGAACAAAGGAAAACAGTCCAACAGGACAAAATAGTAATAGTTTAGTCAGTCATTAAGCAAAGTCAAGGACCTTTAGTTCCTCCTCAAGGGCTGTAGATCATCTTCTGAGCCACATCCTGTGAGCTGTCTTATAGATACTGAAACCCCACCAGGTGGAAGACGTGAACTGCATGATGACCAGACTGTAGCCATGATATAACCTGCCACAATTCTGAGAACTGGCCTCAAGGAAATGGGAACAAACCAACCCTGGAACTGAAGATTAACTGTACTTAAAACAGTCAAGATGACGCGGATCAGACCACCGCAGGACCAATTTCAAGATGACCATCAGAGCTGACAGCGCTATTTCTGCCTGGGGGCCCCTCCGTCCGCCTATAGAAGCTCTTGCCCCCTGATTGTCGGGGAGGAGGGGGCGGAATCGGCCTCTGGACTGGGGTCCACTCCCCCCCCCCCGCCCCCGCCCCGGTCGCCGGCCTCCAAAATAAAGCAACCTTTCCTTTCCCCCAACCTGGCCTTTTATTGGCTTTGGAGCAGCGAGCAGCCAGACCCGACTTTCGGTAACAATTATAACAACAAAATCTTACGTTTTTACCTTATCCAGATGTTTAGTATGCTAGAAATAAGGCACCTTAATTGCTTATTCAATCAATCCATTCACTTTCGGGCAAAAGACTCAGTTTAGTGAGTCGGGATACCATATAATACCCCAACCGTAACCCTAACCCTCACTATATCGTATGGTATCCTGACAAATGCTTCTTCTACGGGTTCGGTCACCTGGATGAAGGAGGCTATGAGTTCCAAGGAGGAATTTCCATCCTGAAGAGAAAAGTGCTCTGTTGCAGAGACCACTGTTCCCCGGAAGACGCCCGGACCCCACCCTCTTGGACAAACAGAGAAAGGGGGGAGCCATGAGTCCAAACCCTCCCAACCTTGCCTGAAGCTTAACTTTTAATCTGATATTTTGAGTGAGGACAGTTCTTTGTTCCCGTAGAACTGGTCTACGTGCCCTTTGCAGGACTCTGGGGCTGTACTCAGACACAGAAATCTCTTCACCAATCCCACGAATACACCTGCCAACGTCAAGATTCTTTTCACTGTGCAGAGAGCACTCTGTACGTGAGTTCTCTTGGGAAACACAGGACCCTGGGAGGACTATTGAAATTTGGTCTTGGCAGATCAGTAGGTAATTCAAGTAGGTTCTCAATCCTTCTTCCTTCACTTTTACCTGTCTCTTCTGCATCTTCCTCTGGAAACGCCCAAACTAGGCAAGACAGTCCTCAGGAGGGAGAGTCCAAGTTGAAACTCACACAAACACACACACAGACACACACACACATACAGTCCATCCTCATTATTCATGGATTCCATATTTGGGTTTTTTTTTGTGGGTGGGAGACTTTTTTTTTTTTTTGGTCACACCGTGCAGCTTGCGAGATCTTAGTTCCCCAACCAGGGATTGAACCCGGGTCTATGCAGTGAGAGTGTAGAATCCTAACCACTGGACTGCCAGGGAATTGCTGGGGTAGACTCTTTTTTTTTTTTTTTTTTTAAGAAATAAACATACTTACCTTATTTATTCCCACAGAGGTTCACAGGAATATCTGCAAATTTTAAGAAGAGAAATATAAAAGTTCATATTTAAAAGAATATACAATTCTTTCCCTGATTGACTATTTAGACCTAGCTATCCTTCTTTTGTTTTAATTGAAGTATAGTTGATTTACAACGTTGTGTTAGTTTCCGGTATATAGCAAAGTGATCGAATATATATATATATATTCAGATTATTTTCCATTATAGGTTATTACAAGCTATTGAATATTGTTCCCTGTGCTCTAGAGTAAAAAAGAAAAATCAATATTTGTGAGTTCACTTATTCTCTAAAATCCATTTGTAATGCCCAAATCAATACTATTGATTGCACAGCTGTTTGTGGCCACATGCCGAGTAGTGAAAAGCTTGTGTGGCCAAAGCTGAGGTTAAATGGTGACAGTGTCTTCTTGTGTCATCTCTCTTACAGAAAACAAGTGTCCCTGTTGCAGCCTATGGAGTGCCATGTTTTTCCCATTTTTTGGTGCTTTTTGTTGGTGAGTTTTGCTGTGTAAAGTGGGCCCCAAGCATAGCACTAAAGTCCCGCCCAGTGTCATGAAGCATGAGAAGGTCGTGATGTGTCTTAGGGAAAAAAATGCTTGTGCTAGAAAAGCTTCCTTCAGGCATAAGTTTCAGCGCTGTTGGCTGTGAGTTCAATAGGAATGAATGAAAATATGTAATCAATACAGTGTCTTTAAAAAGAAAAACACATAAAACCAGGGTGTGTTATGGATCGGCTGATGAAAATATTGTAACTGGAGATGCACAAGACCCTAACTCTGCATTTCCGCAGAAGCCATGGTTTCGTATGCACTAATTCAGAGTTTGCAGTGATCTGAACATAACTGAACATATCTGGACATATCTGAATAATGAGAGAATATATATATATATATATATATATATATATATTCTCTCATTTATATTCTCATATATATGCTCATGTATATGTTATAATATATATTCTCATATATGTGTTTTAAATTATATATATTGTCATACATATTCTCATATATATTTTCTCACATATTCTTATATATATTTCTCATATATATATTCATGTATATATTCTCATACATATTTTATATATATTCTCATATATATTTTATATATATTGTTATATATATTCTCATATATATTTCTCCCATATTCTTATATATATTTGTCAAACATATGCTCGTGTATATATTCTCATATATATTTTATCCATATTCCTATATATATATGCTCATATAATTTTCTCATATATTGTTATATATTCTCATATGTATTTTCTCATATATTCTTATATATATTGTCATATATTCTCATATATATTCTTGTATATATCTCCTCATATATTCTCATATATATTCTTGTATATATCTCCTCATATATTCTTATACATATTCTCATATATATATGCTGATGATATAGGCTCATGTATATTCTTACATATATGTATATGCACACACCATTTCATACACAGATGAACGGCTCTGAGGCCCCACCGTGATCGTCATCTTCACAGCCGTCCCCTGCTGACCTCTCTCCCGATTCTGTAACAATAACACAACCATAACACCTTCGGCGGCTCCCTGCTGACTAAGGATAAGCTCCCAGCCCTCATCCCTGGGGCTGGCACGCCCTGGCCCCCCGTTCATCTCTTCTCATCCTCCCCAGCTGCCTCACGTCTGCACACTGCAGCTCTCCCTGTGTTCTGAACAACTCAGGGTCACTCCCAGCTGCAAATCTCACACGTTCCTCTGTCCCGGACCTTCTCGCCCAACGGCTCCATCTCGTAAGCTCCAGTTCGTCCTCTGAGGTCTGGTAGGAGCAGGGCCTCTTCCGTAAGCTCGCGTCACACCCACCCTGCTCGGTTTCCCCGTGGCGACGTCCTTCTTACCTGTGTGAATGAGTCGAGCGTTCCGGCTCCTCCCCCCCCCCCCCTTGTGTCTCCAACACTTAGCAGAGCTCCCTGTAGGTATTTTCTGGCCACACTGATTCTAGGCACATTTATTGTCTTCTCTTCTTGAACCGGCTATGAAGCACACATCACAAAGGTTGCTTTCAAGGGTCTACGACCCAAGAGAGTCCCCAGAATATGGTACCAGCAACGGTCCTATTATGGGTCCACGTCACCTGTTTTACTAAAATCAAAGACGAGGTCTTTGGGGAAAATATAAAATGCTATACGTAGGAGTGTAAGGTAAGACCAGGAAAAAGGACTGTGTCACCGAATGTATCACATCACGTCGAATGTACACCATCTGGAACCTAAGACGGTCGGTATGTTAAGGAAACTGTATTTGAAATATCTTCAGATGATGCCCAAGTTCCAGTAACTTTGCTTCCCTTGTGAATCACACGGCCTTCATAAGCCGTGTTGACCATTTTTTCACATTACAAGACGTTTCGTGTGTTTGGATCTTATATCCTAGACCAGCCTCTAAGCCACCAGAATACGCCACCCCAAAACAGACCACTTTAGTTTAAGGATTATTTTGAGCTGAAAACAATTGAGAAACAGCAGATGCCAAACAAACAAAAACAAAACAAAACAAAACAAAAAAAACAAACAAAACCCAAACCAAAACAATAAAACAACTCTCTGCCTTCCTCCTGTATGCCTAAAAGGAGGGCATTAATTTCCCTTTGTGTTGGAGCAGAATGAGAAGATTTTAGACTTTCATCAACCCAGAAATGGCACCAAAAGGAACCTGTATAACAAACCTTACTAAAATAACCCTTATCTCCTATTAATTTCCCCCATATATTTACCTTCCCACATTTTGCTGCCCCTAAAGCTCTAAACCCCTTTTCCTTTGCCTTGTGACTTCTCTACAAATGTATTGTTCTTTGTCAAAATGGTATATTGTCTCTCAAGCCTAACTGCTTCTCTGGGGTTCTCACTTCTTTCTAGAAAGGTCTCCATGCCACATAAAAATATTAATATCAAATGAAATGGGTATGCCTTTTCTCCTGTTAATCTGCCTTTTGTCAGTTTAATTTACAGGGTCCCAGAGCGGAACCTAAGAAGGTAGGCTAAGTGTTTTTCCTTCCCCTAAACCCCTAAAGGATGAACATTGTTATGTACGTGTGTGCACATGTATATTTGTGTGTTTTCATGCCCTTTACAATCTTCAACAATTTACACAAACTTTTACACTCTTTTTGTAATCAGACCCAATAATCAAATGTTGGAGTGATCTGAGAATGTTTCTCTGGAACTCTGGAAATGTGCTTTACTTATATGGTGTGTTTCTGCAGTCCTATTTTATACAATTATGTATTATTTTTTTTAAAAAAACCCTCTTGACCTATTGTATGCTTAGGTATTTTGGAAACCTCGGCATTTTTTATAGACTATCAAGAATATTGGTCCTATCTTCCACTTCTCTGAGACCTCGCTATATACCAAAGGGGATGAGAGCTTGAACAAGCATTTGAATTTTTTTCTCTCCATCAGAGCTTAGGGGTGTGTCTATTTGAGGTAATTTTGGGGGGTAGCTGACTTTTGTAACTTCTGCTAGGTTAAGGTTAAAGGTTACACAAGGTTTCCAGCTAGGAGGTCAGGAGAATGTCCATAAATGTTTTCACGTTGGCGTGTACAGAATTAGACTGACTCAGAGAATATGATTCATTCCTACGGTCCAACCCTTTTTCCCCCTTCATCTTCCCTGCCTTTGTCCTAGCCATCACCCCGTTCTTGATTTAGAGTTTAAGAAGCAGCTTTGTCTTCCTTGTAGCCTACAGACACACACCCACATCTCCTCCTTGACGGGGGTGATTATGCCATCTTCTGCTTTTGAATCTTTGTGGAATGTCACACATGAGGTATACCAGTATTTTAACACAGAATTTGGTGGACGTGTGTGGCCTTTCAGAGTACGCAGCCCCTACCGGCAATGCCCACATTTATACTCTGAGTGGTATATACCGCGTTTCTAAGGAGCAAACGTTTCTTTCTGAAAAGCTATTAAAAAGAATTCTTTTCACTTTTTAAGGAGCAAGCATACATTTAGAAGCAAACTGCAAAGGGGGAGGAGGGATAAATTAGGAGTTTGGGATTAACATATACACACTACTATATATAAAATAAATAAGCAACAAGGACCTACTGTAGAGGACAGGCAACTACATTCAATATCTTGTAATAATGTAGAATTGAAAAGAATCTGAAAAAGAATATATCTACATATATATACAGATGTATACATATGAATCACTTTGCTGTGCGGCTGAAACTAACACAACATTGTAAATCAACTATACTTCAATAAAAAAAATATTAAAATTGAAAAAATTTGAAAATGAAAGAAAATGGTGTGTGTGGGTATAGAGTTTCAAGTTTGCAAGAGGATGCACGTATGGATTGGGTGTTAACAGTACAGTACTGAACAGTACATATAAAAATGGTTCAGAGGGTACATTGTATGTTGTGTGTGTTTTACCACAATTTAAAAAATGGGCAACCCTGGAAAAACATGACACATTGTCACAAAACAAAACTAAACTAAACTAAAAAAGTCCTCCCTCTCGCGCCCCCGCACACACAAGATAATAGCAGACATATGTTGCTGTGTGCATTTTGCTCTCAACGTCCCTTGGAAAATCGCCCACCAAATGCTTTAAATCCCCCTTTTCTGGTTCAGTGAGAGACAGAGAAAACAATCCCGTGCTTCTATCAGAGCCAAGGAGATGGTGATCAAGGCAGGTGTGTGTCACGGGTCAGAACCAGCGGAGACACCTGGTTCTCATTTACCCGTCCACGTAGATGTTCCATTTGAGAGACTCCAATGGAAAGCCAATTTTGAAAACCACATTCATTTCTTTTAGCCTAGCAGTTGAAATCAGAACCTCCTTTCCAATAAGATAAGACAGCTTTAAAATACGTGCCCATTCTGACCGGTGTGAGATGATATCTCACTGTAGTTTTGATTTGCATTTCTCTAATGATTAGTGATGTTGAGCATCCTTTCATGTGTTTGTTGGCAATCTGTATATCTTCTTTGGGGAAATGTCTATTTAGGTCTTCTGCCCATTTTTGGATTGGGTTGTTTGTTTTTTTGTTATTGAGCTGCATAAGCTGCTTGTAAATTTTGGAGATTAATCCTTTGCCTGTTGATTCATTTGCAAATACTTTCTCCCATTCTGAGGGTTGTCTTTTGGTCTTGTTTACGGTTTCCTTTGTTGTGCAAGAGCTTTTAAGTTTCATTAGGTCCCATTTCTTTATTTTTGTTTTTATTTCCATTTCTCTAGGATCTGGGTCAAAAAGGATCTTGCTGTGATTTATGTCATAGAGTGTTCTGCCTATGTTTTCCTCTAAGAGTTTGATAGTGTCTGGCCTTACCAAACGTAAAATAGATAGCTAGTGGGAAGCAGCCGCATAGCACAGGGAGATCAGCTCGGTGTTTTGTGACCACCTAGAGGGGTGGGATAGGGAGGGTGCGAGGGAGGGAGATGCAAGAGGGAAGAGATATGGGAACACATGTATATGTATAACTGATTCACTTTGTTATAAAGCAGAAACTAACACACCATTGTAAAGCAATTATACTCCAATAAAGATGTTAAAAAAAATTAAAATAAAATAAAATACGTGCCCCCCAAGCAAACAATCATTGTTAATATGATACTCACGGCTGCGTCAGCCAACACGGGCAGAGTGCTTGTAATTCAAAAGGCAATGGAGGCGTGTGATGCTTACCTGTTCTCTTTTAAGTCTTACGGTCAACGGTGAGGTAGGGGTTCTCGCTACCTCTCTTTCTTGGTTCAGGAGACGGTTCTAAGTAGCCCCGAGTCACCCAGTCAGGAAATGTGCGGTCAGAATTCCAACGCAAGGAGCTCGTGTTCCATCCCAGGGTCTGTAACAACTCCAGCCAGCATCCTGGTCTTCACGACTCCAGGTGGAAAAACAGTCCTTTGGTGGCGTTTTCCCAGGATGCATAATCATACCCTTCTCCCTCCTAGATTAGGTGATTTCACATGTGTGAAACCTGGAATTAAGTGTTTTGAGCCCATGTTGCGTGTTTCTGTCTTTACGATGTTAGGTTTCAATCAATGCAACAAGTATGCGGGACTGCACGTATATTGTGATGTGTGAAGAGCTTATCCAAGCCTACACAACACAATCATTGCCTCTGCAATGGGGTCACCTGCAGACAGGTAACTGACACAAGGGAGACTGGGGTGGATCGTGTAACGTGTGAGTGAAGCGTAGGGAAGAAGGAAAGAGGGCAAGTTCCATTTGGGGTGGGGGAACTTGGTAAGGTTTCAGGGGCAAAATGATTTTTGGAAGCTGGGACGTCCAATTGTAGGAGTCGGTCATCGAGAGGAGAGGGTGTGGTCAGAGAGAAGGGGCAGGGAATGGGAAAAGCAAACGGACCAGGAGGGCTTGCAGAAGTGAGACTGGGGGGAAACCGGCAGGAAACCTAGAAAAGCAGACGGAGGTCGGGGACCCTTCCATCCCTAATAATAACTTCTGGGTGTTTGTCTGACCTGGGATCGAGTCCCAGAACAACCGCTTTCAAGGTTAGCCAAGTTTCCTAATTCCTTCCGGTGTCATCTTTAAAAACCAAAAGAACAACAGTAGCAACTACTTCACAGAGTTTGTGTGGAGTAAATAAAAACAAACAAACAAACAAAAAATGGCATGCAAAACGCTTAACACCATGGCTGTCACACAACACGCTTTTCACAAAATAGCTCAACACAGCAAAACTCCAAAGGCGTAGAACTGACTAACGGCCCGAACAGTTAATGATGTGTATTTATAAAAGCTGACGGACCTGAGCTTTATGGCTATTCTCTGGTTGCTTTCTAAACACAACGCATCCTTATTATTCACAGATCCCACGTTCGTGAATTCACCTACTTGTTGAAGTGGATTTGTAATCCCCAAATCAATACCCCTGGTGCTTTTGCTGTCCTTGGCCGACACACAGAGAGCAGCCAAAAAAAAAAAAAAGAGAGAGAGAGAGAGAGAGAGGGTCTCCTGATACACACATTTCTGGCTGAGGTTGAAGAGCGCAACATTCTACCTTCTTGTTTCAGCTCTTAGATTGTAAACAAGTCTCCTTTTCACGGGCTCCTGAGCGCCTTGTTTTTCTCAGTGTGGTGCCTTCTGTTTATGATTTTGCCGTTTCTAAGCGCAAGAAGGCTGCCATGTGCCCAACGGAGAAAATCCACACGTTGCATAAGCTTGGTTCGGGCTTGAGTGATTATCTAGTGCTGTTGGCCATGAAAGCAACATGGATGAATCACTAATATCTATTCAATATGCTGTCTTTAAATAAAAACACACGTCAAACAAGGTTAGGTATTGGGGCGTTCCCTGGCGGTCCAGTGGTTAGGACTCGGCACTTTCACTGCCGTGGCCTGGGTTCAATCCCTGGTCGGGGAACTGAGATCCCACAACCCCAAAGACAAAGTTAAAAAAAAAAAAAAAGTTAGATATTGATCATTGATGAAAATGTTGTGATCAGAGGCTGTAGAAACCTAATCTTGCATTTCCCTTAAGGACACCGGTGGTAGCTTTGTAGGACTTAACTACTGCAAATAACAAGAATTGACTGAAATCCCAGTTTTTCTTTCCCCTGAATGGTGACCTCCAATATGGGACGTGTGGAGTCCGCAGATCCTTGCGATTCCGGTGCCCAGGCTGGGCTCGTTGTAGGCGTTTGATAAATATTGGGTGACACAGTCAAATTAATGGTCTACATGCAGTCTTATAAGAAGCATTTAATAGCATGCAAAAGGCACCACATTTGTTGAAGAAGCGGGACGCGGAGAAATAAAATGCATGGAATTTCTGTGCTAAATCATGGCTGAATATCACGTGAAATAGCCATGACAGAAAAAGGATGGTCCTTTGTGCCCCGACATCATGACAGACGACGCTTGAGGGAAGCAGTCACGTTATTCCTATTGACTTTCACCAAATGTCTGTTGCAGACAGAAGAATGCAGGACATCAGCACAACTTAAAGAATGTAATCACCTCCTGTGTTAGTTTCCTGCTGCTGTTGTAACAAATGACCACAAACGGGGGGGACATAAGACAGCAGGAATTTATCCGCTCACAGCTCTGGAGGCCAGACGTCTTCAATCAAGCTGTGGGTAGGAATGCACTGTCCCCTGGGGACCCCAGAAGTAGAATCTCTTCTTTGCCTCCTACAGCTTCTGAGACCTGCTGGCATTTTTTTGACTTGTGACCGTGTCACTCCAATATCTGACTTCATGGCCACATGGCCTTGTCCTGTCTGTCTTGTCCTCCGTGCATGTCATATAAAGACGTTTGTCATTGAATTTAGAGCCACCTGGACAATCCGGACTGATTTGTTTGTCTAAAGAGCTTTAGCTTAATTAGACCTGCAAAGACTGTTTTGTCATAAAGTCCCATTCACGAGTTCCGGGGATTAGGAATAGGAGCATTCTTTTAGGGACCGTCATTCAACCCACTACACCCCCTATGCAGAGAAACACAAAATTATAGGAAAGGAGCAGATAACATTTATTGTTCTTTTTTTAATTGGGATACGTTGACATAAAACATTATGCAGATGACATTTCTGTTTTTAAAGCTGAGATACAATTGACATAAAACATTGTATGAGTTTCAGGTGTACAACATGATGATCTGACATTTGTATATGCAGATGATGTTTATGATTCAACCCAAGAGTAGAGAGAACAGAGAAGTAAAAGAAAATAAACCCCAGCCTTTCCAGCAGGCAACATGGGAGGATCCCATTGCAGTGCCATACCAAAGTCCTACCCTCGTGTGTTCCCAGAATCTAGTTAAAACGGCATTCATTCCACAAAAACTCATTCAATGACAGTGCGTTAGAGCGAAAAGGAACGGGGTGGAATGTAAAAATCTGCATTCAGTGGAAACTATACCAGAAACACATGCGGACCACTTCTTATCATCGGCGTTTCAGAATCCTGGCTGACAGACGGCATGCATAAATCACATCCTTTTTTCCAAAGACAATAGATGTAGAAGCCCAGCTAACACAAAGTGAAGACAAGCCAGAAGGGTCTGGAAAGGATAAAGGTAAAATCTGGACTTGTCCTCAGGGGTGGGAACTATCGATATATTTAGAGAGAGTGCCTGGTGATCACTTTCACATGTTTGGTTTCTGGCAAGGAACACGTTTACACATTGGGCTGACGTGCGTGAACACTGAACGCCCTGTTTGGAACTGTCTGCAATGCCTTGAAGGGTTTGGGTTATGTGATGCCAAATGCATTCATTCGTTGATGGTTTGACTCATTTTACAGGAGCTCCTGGAGCATGTCAGATACACCAGCATCATGCTGGACAGCTCAGAGAGACATGGATAAACACCACAAAAGAGCTCCATGCCCAGATCAACTAAATCTTAACTCTGCGCTCCATCCAAGGTACATGGGCTCCTTAACCTTCTGTCCTCCAGGGGATGGATGAGGGTAGAATCATTTTTTTTTTTATTTTAATTTTTTACTATTTTTAAAAAATTTTTATTGGAGTAGAGTTGGTTTACAATATTGTGTTAGTTTCAGGTGTACAGCAAAGTGAATCAGTTATACATACACATGTATCCACTCTTTCTTAGATTCTTTTCCCATATAGGTCATTACAGAGCATTGAATAGAGCTCCCTGTGCTATACGGTAGGTCCTTATTAGTTATCTATTTTATATATAGTAGTGTGTATATGTCAGTCCCAATCTCCCAATTCATCCCTCCGCACCCCTTCCCCCTGGTAATCATAAGTTTGTTTTCTACATCTGTAGCTCTATTTCTGTTTTGTAGGTAAGTTCATTTGCGTCATATTTTAGATTCCACATACAAGCGATATCATATGGTATTTGTCTTTCTCTGTCTGACTTACTTCACTTAGTATGATCTTCTCTAGGTCCACCCGTGTTGCTACGAATGGCACTATTTCATTCTTCTTTATGGCTGAGTAGTATTCCATTGTATACATGTACCCCATCTTCTTTATCCATTCATCTGTCGATGGACACTTAGGCTGCTTCCGTGACCTGGCTATTGTAAATAGTGCTGCACTGAACATAGGGGTGCATGACTCTTTTTGAATTGTGGTTTTCTCAGGGTGTATGTCCCGGAGTGGGATTGCTGGGTCGTATGGTAGTTCTGTTTTTCGTTTTTTTAAGGAAGCTCATACTGTTCTCCATACTGGCCGCACCAATTTATCGAGGGTAGAATCATTTCTAAGCACAGAGCATGGACAACCACCCAGAGACCACGCACGCATAAACACGAGGGCTCGCAGGCAGCAGCATTGCTGGAGAAGCACGTGGTAACGCTTCTGTGTTTTCTGGGGGAAGTTCCTCTCCTGAACAGCGTCCAGATTGGCGAAAACGTCTCCCTCTTCCGCCACCTTAGGAAGAGCTAGGACTCCTTATAAGAACTGGACAGCTCTGAAGTGTAGATCTATGGTCCTTCAGTTGAACTACTTTATACTCTGGGCAAATACCTAGTGCTACCAAGGTGCAGATCTTTATAAAAACCTCTTAGACACCCATTTCCTACTCTAACCTTGCAGTGACCGTAAGTGGATGATGTTGGCAAGTGGGGAACGTCCTCTAGATTTAAGAGAAGCTGATGTGGCATCGTTGCTTGTGCTGCTGTTATTGTTGTTTGGTTTCAGTACAAGGGCATTGGTGAAAAAACAGTGCTGGTGGTGATATAACTGACTCTGACAATGTGTGACCTGCTCGGTGAATTAGCAGTGGTGTAGGCACCCCAGTGTGAGAAAAAGGAAAGAAAGCAGGAATAATAAGACTGCACGTCACTTAAACACATTTTTGCAAGAAGATCAAAGGAGAGAGTTCAGTAGGAGCTAAATTCTGTAGAACGGGTGGAGCTTTGAATGGGAAGATGCCCTCGCATCCCCAAAGCTCGCAACCTGTCAAAGCAGCGGGCAGCCTGTATGCACATCCCTTAGGGAGCAACCAGAGTACAGTGGGTTGAATGGTGGCCCCAGAGAGACATATGAACACCCTGACACCAGGGACCTGGGAACGGGACCTTATTAGGAAACAGAGTCTCTGCAGAGGTGATGAAGGGAAGGGTCTGAGATGAGGTCCTCCTGGAGGAGGGTGGCCCTACATCCAATGACAGGGTCCTTACAAGACACAGAAGAGGAGAGACACAGACACAGAGGAGAAGCCCCGTGAAGACGGAGGCAGAGATTTGGAATCCCTCCGTGGCAGCAAGTCAAGGAATGCCTGGAGCCCGGGACAAAAAAAAAGGCTAAAAGCCTAAAAGTACTAAGAAATATAAATACAGTCATATATCTAAAGGCACTTTTTTCCAGCCTTTGAAGCATGCTTGGTTATGGCCTCATTTGTGGGGCCTCACCAAACACCCTGGTTGCTCTCATCCTGGAAAGAGAATTCCTTATCACTGCATCAGTAGGAATGCAGGCGGCTGAAACCCCACCGAGGCAGAGAGGCACACATATTGTGCTAATTTAACACGTTTTTGGCTCCCCTACATTTCATAGGAAAAGAAGGAACAGGACCAAGAAAGATTTTTGCCTGACTTCCCTGATTTTTATCTGGGACACAGGACGGAGTTATTAACCTCCCTGGTGAGGACCATTAACATCGGTTTGTCTTTGGAACCAGATATTTATGATGTGTCCCAGGGCCTTGCTCTTTCCTTTCTGGAGAAGTTTGCAATTCGCTCTGCCCTGAGATTCTGGGGAGGGAGAAACCGCGGTTCCTGCCCGGCTCTCTCAGATGGCTTGAGCAAAACGATAAAATCCCACAACCCAGGGTCTCAGAGTGCTGGTCGAATGCCACGGACGGGAAAAACGGTTAAAGAAAAGGGTGATCCCCCAGAGGGCAGCCACGTGGTATAAAAGACTCAGATTCTAGTGCTTTTGGTGCCAGAATCCTTTTCACCGTCGGTTATGGGTCGTTGAACAAAATATTTCAAATCAAAGAACTTGAGTTGTTGTTTCTTTAATGGATTCCGAAACTCAGCGGGGAAGAGGCGAAAGGATTCCATTGTCCAGTTCTGATTATCTTTTACTCTTTCGAGGCATGTGCAAGAGTCTGACTCCACACAGCCTTCAGGGATTTACGTGCAAACAAAACCTAGACAGGAGTTTTCTGGCCACGTCCATGAGCAGCCAGCCCAGCCTCAGCTAACAGCAAGTCTCATGACCGTCAAAGGCAATGTTTTCAAGTAGCGCACGTGCAGTTTTCAACCTGGACCCGTAGACCAAACAGGACAGGGGACCACATCCTCACCAGGTCAGGTCTCTTCTCTATGGCAGCTGCAGCCTCCACCGCAGAGAAATGACCCAAAGCCCTCATCTCTCCCAATAACCCCCTGTCCTTAAAGAGAGGCATCCCCGATCTGAGCAGACCTTTCACGTCCCGCAAACCAGCCCCAGTTCCTCACATCAGCTCCATCTCTGCTTGGTCTCAAATCCACCACGCTGGCCTCTGCCTGTCTCCTCTCTAGTCCCAGTTTGAAGAATCTCCAGCCTTCTCATATTATTGAAATTTTAAAACCCAACCGTAGACGCTTAGTTAGTGCAAGCTTTTCCTTGAAATGTCTGCTAATCCCCCCCAATCAGGATGAACCTCTGTCCTCCTAACTCCCACGGTGAATGATTATAACCTCTCTTACTGACCTTGTGTTCTTTGATTACTTGCCGGTTGTAGAAATGCCTCTTTTTCCAGCTAGATTCTAAGACACTGAAGAATAAGGGTCCTTTCTTCTCTTCAGGACCTCCGCTGTCACCATCGTATTCTTGCTCTGAATCAGTGCGTTGTCACATACACTTATTCTGGCATTCACGGGCTTTTCTCTTGGGGGAGGACAAAGCCATTCAATCAGAAACATTAGCAACTGGATTGGAAAGATCATTGCCAGGAGGTGTGAACCCAAAATAAGCATGACTTCACTTCCCTGGGGGGCAACGGGAAACAACACGATAGCTAAATTTAGCACAAAGCAGAGAGGAAAAAATGCTGTCATCCCCATTGAATCAGACACTCACGCCCTGCTTCCAGGGGTCATTTTATCCCTGGCCGGATGCTGGCCCCATGGTACCTCCGAGCACGGAGCTGACACATGGCCACTCTCACAGAGATGTCACGGCTAGACACACGTCCTCTTTCTTCTCTCCAATCGTTGAAAATATATGAAGGTCAGAACGCGTATCGTAAAGGCAGCTTTAACACAAGCCAACGGATCCAAATCAGCCTTGGGTAAAACCTAAACCATGAAAATGGGTGGGTTTATGATGAGTGACACACAAGATCCCTCCCTGGATTAAAACAGTTATTTCACTTCACACATATTTTATTATCCGTTATGGACTAGACTGTGAAATTCAGGCAGGGAACAGGGTCCCACCCTAGACTTTTATTTCCCAGATGAAGACCCTGTAGATGATTTACTACATATTACAAAATGATCCTCAAAACCAAGGGCAAACTAGAATCTCCTGCATTACCCCTAAATTCACTGTTGATATTGTGTGTGTGCGTGTATATCACGCATTAGCATATATAAATATTAGTATACACATTTATATATTATTTATTTATATTCATCTATGTATATAAATATATTTAATATGTGCATATTATTTTATATATGTACATGTATATAAATATATTTCTATATGTTGTTTATATATTTGTACCTATAGATAATGTACATATATGTCTACATATAAATTTGTTACTGTTTCTATTAATTCCAATTTATACAGGAATTTGTCTTTCCAAATAAACCTCTGAAATTTTGCCCAAGAAAGATTTGCAGCTACAAATAATAAAAAATGGGTTCAAATTAGGTTTAAGGCTCTAGGGGATGTGGTCATGGCATACACCGCTTTTAATGAAATGGAATAATGTTTTTATAAAAGCTACCCTTACGAAATGAAGGTTGACACAACCTTGTAGTTTATAACTGCATCTCAATTTCTTACGGCTGGCAGATTTTCTCTGGTTATCTCTGAAATGACTCTTATTCTGCACCTGCCAGATGTTCTTTCCAGCAGCCATGGGGGTGGAGAATACGTGGGCTGGATTTAGAGACTAGTCTTCCATCTGGAAACAAGCCAGTTGACCGCTCTTTCTAGATGTGGGACGAGCCATTATGTTCTCAGGGGACTTTTCCGTTCCTAACATTTTGGTGTGTGGACATGACCTCTGTGATTTATCTTACCCTCGCACAGCAGGATTAAATAGAAGGGGTATTTTTATCGGCTCTGCTTCAAGGTGGCTCACTTCCTGAGACCTCAAGACGATGTCTTATAAGGTTATTTCAGCCGGAAGGCAAGCCCACCACCTACAGCCAAGAGATGTTATCCCAAAGCATCCCCATAGAGCTAGGCTCAGGTTTCTCTCCAGGTATGAGAGAAAGGGATCTGACAGCCAAGCAACCAAAGACATCACTTCTCAAGTTCATCTTCATGACATGGTAATTGGAGAAGAGGCATCTCATGAACGTTTCCTTCGTGGTCCTATTGGTCTTCCAGCTCTAACTAAGCCTCACTCCATGCCCTGCCCTGTGAAGGACGTTAAGCAGCTGCCTTTCTTGGGATTCCAGTGTATGGAAGACGCGGGGTGCAGGGTCCCCTCCGCTACTCACCCTGTTAATCACACATCCAACACATGCCCCTTTTGCCCCTTTTCTAATTAGTCAGGGAAGCACGACTTTCCTTTCCTCCGAAAACCATCGGAAAATTCAACGAAGGAATCAGTACGTAACATAAGTCGCACGAGACCTCTTTATGTATGTCACACCTCGCTGAAAGTTTGGGGAATGACGGAGAGACCAATCGCAAACCTGCACAAATAGTTAAAAATTGAATATGGAACTGTCCTTTCCGATCCTTTCAGCCTCCCTATGAGTGGCAATTCGTCCTGGGTGCCCTCACCCCAGGACGGTCCCCTGGCATCCGATGCCTGGCTATTCCCTCTTTCTCTCTGTCTCTCTCTCTCTCCTCTGCCCTCCTTTCATGCAGATGCAAAACAAAAGCAGAGAATACCTCCAGGGGCATCCCTCTGTATTCCTCCATCGGTGGTGCCCACGTGGTCCACGTCTTATTTTTTCTTAGCCATGTCACCCCTCAAACAGGCTTTCTTGACCTCAACACAACTCACACTTTGGCCTGGATAATTCTTTACTCTGGTGGGGGGGGGCTCCCCCGTGCATGGGAGGGTTTTGAGAGCCATCCCTGCCCCCCCACACCTATGAAACAAACGCCAGTTGGTCAATGATGACAGTTGTAATGCTTCTAAACTGTCCCCAGATGTTGCCAAATGTCCCCTGGAAGGAAAATTTGCCCCTGGGCTGTGAATCACCACCATAGACAAATAGACAGATAAACAGATAGCAGAAGAGTCTCCCGTGCTAAAGCAGGGTTTCGCAACCTCAGCAAGGATAACATTTGGGGCCCGAAGACGCTGGGGTGAGGCGTCCCGGGTACTGCGGGGTGTGGACCAGCATCTCTGGTCTCCACCCACCACGTGCCAGGAGCACCTCCTTCTCCCAGTGTGACATCCAAAAATGTCCACAGGCATCGTCACGTGTCCCAGGGAGGTGGAAGTACAGCCCCTGCTTGGGGACTAGTGCTCGAAACCCCACAGAACTCTTTAACAGCCATAGACAGCATTGCCTGACCATCTCTGTTCTGTTTCTCAAAACTGCACCCTGAATTTTTTCAACCCTGTGGGTTGGTTGCATTGACCTTGTAAAGGTCCTCACGAGTTTTGTGTACATTTGCCAAATTAAAGACGATACAGGGTGAGCTCTCACCCTTCCTAAAAGTTTTCTGCGTCCCTTATTTTGATTTCGTGTGACAACAAACACATCTAAACCAGGCTAGCGTTCGAATGTGTGTCGCTGAAGGAAAAGAATGTTTTGCTCTCCACATTTGACAAAGCCCACAAGCATGACACAGCTGTGCAGCCTGATCAAAGTTCCTTAAAATTTTCAAACTAATTATATAGCTCTCCTCCTCGCATGCCAGAAGATCAGGCTTTCAGGAGAGCTAAACAACCCACGTCCAGATGTTACACTCAACCCTGAAATTGACCTAATTTCTGCCAGGATGAAAGAAACCCATTGAATCTGCCTCAATCCCACAGTTAAACTTAACCATGGGGCAATAGCTGTACAAGACCCCTGGGCACGTGTACTGACCAACAAGGGGAGTGGAGAATTGGCAATTATCCATTTAACCCACTGTGAATCACCAAATTGAATAATTCAAAGCCCAAAATAGATTTACGCTACAATGTAACCACTTGGGTTTATCCTTCTCAAATGCCCATGTGTATGGGCTCTATTTTAAGGATTTGAATCCAAGTTTTGATAGTGCTGTGAATATTTTTCACAAACGAAGACCTACAAGATGGATGCATTGAAAATTCAGGGGCTATGGGAGAGAAACACCCCCTCCCCATTTTATTTCTGTACAAATTCAGCTTAAATGAAGAAACATCCATCAAGGAACCCCCCAACAGGGGGAGAAATCCTATTTTTCCACTGGGTTACTCTTGGATGCTTGTTAGGCTGATAAAAGTAATTGATCCTCAGAAAACTGGCATGTCATATCTTTAAAAGTCCATGATCCCAGCAGGTCATTATTCCGTAAAATAAAATAGTTTTCTACCCAAAATCATGTGGCCAACGTTTTTGCTATGCTTTTTTTTTAATGCAAGAAAAAATATATACCCATATACACTCAGTAGATTGATAGATACATAGATAGATACATAGATATAGATGATATACTATATTTAGATAGATGGATGGTTAAATAGATGGATGGATGTACAGATAGATGATAGATAGATAGAGATAGATAGATAGATAGATAGGGATAGAGAGATGTGATTGGGTGTCTCAAAGTGCAAACAATTACACCTCTATTCTCTGTTTTGGAAACTACATTTGATTTCAAAGTGGGTTTTTTCAATTAGAAAAAGAATCCAGCCTCTTTGCTACATGCCATTTAGTAATTAAGTTTGTTAGCTTGAAGAGTTGGAAGTAAGTAGGTTGAATCTGCTTTTATGGATAGGACGTCTCAGAAAGTTTACAAATTCAGCTCCGTGTGAGACAACCATCCAAGCATAAGCTACAGCGCTGAATGCAACCACGGGTCGTCAAAAAATTCAGCGCACTCTTCTTTGTGGGGGAAATGTCTCTATGTGGCCCTGAAAATAAACACTTTTTCTCTGAGGAAGCATTGCTTCTGGTGTTTACAGACACAAAATGTATTTGATTTAGCCAAACATAAACGAAATAGCTCTCAGGGTCTGAGGGATAATGTAAAACAAGGAGGCCATGCAAACGTTTTAGGTTCTTGGTGCATGTCACAAGACTGGCTTCCTCTGGATTATATTTAGTCTGCAACATGTAATTAAAGTATCATTTGGCCTGCATATTTTCCATCTTAATAAGTTCCTCAGGAGTCTAATATACGCCCAGCGTCGGGGAGAAGCCACAGACCATCGTGCCTGCTGTCGCCAGGTTAATCTCATGAAAACGTCCTTTTGATCACCTTAATGCAAGTATAAGCCCTTAATCACCACCTGCAACCAACAGAAGCACAGCCACTGAACACAACCGTTACCCCAAACTGTCCACCGTAGGGTCTAAATCATAGTCTTTGAATCATCCTCAGTTTAGTGACCTCTGCAAGGATGGACCACCAGTGGCCACCTAGACCAGCCTTGAAAACTCACAAGAGCCAGGCTGGGCAAACCCAATCTCTCCTTCTATTCAAGGATGGGCCAGATGGGTTTCATTTTGTTCCTCGAGGACTTTTCCTTTCTGCTAATGTTTCTGTGAATGGAAGTGACCTCCTGTGATTAGCTCACCATGGCACAGCAGAATTCAGTATCAGGGGTATTTTTATTGGCTCCTAGTCAAGAGGTTTTTGTTTATAAAAATGTCAGAACAGTTTTCCTAGAAGGTTATTTCAGCTGCAAGGCTGGTCTGCAGTGGATCATCAAGCTATTGCCTCTATATCACAGGTCCCACAGCTGGGAAGGTGCGTGTGGTGAGAACATTGTGTGAAGACTCAAGGGGCATCACTGAAGCTCAGAGGGGAAGCCAGAGAATCAAGAAGCATCACTGCAGTTCAGAGGGAAGCCAGAGAATCAAGGAGCGCTGGTGGAGGAGAGGGACCTACCTGGTCTGAGAATGCCAGGGCCCAGGTGTCAGCCCTACCACGTGGTAGAACATGATTGCCATTCAATGTTCCATGTCCTCATTGGAAAACTCAAGCTGGGGAGTTACAAGGAGACAATATCAGAGACACAAAAACTGACCAGGGAAACAATAATGCATTCCGCCCGGAGACAGCTCACCAACCCACAAGCCCAGGCAGGGAGGGACATTTGGGCTGGGAGGTGGGCACCACATGTCAGGATTGAAGACACACAGTGAGGGATGGCTTCTGTCCCCACTCATGGCCGGACAAGTAGGGACCATCAGCCTTGTCTCGGCCCTAAGTGACCTTAACTCCTGTAGGACATGATCCTTTCCCATCAGCCCCCTCTACCTGTCCAGACCTACACTGATCTGGACGTTCACAAGAAGCTCCAAATTCCCTGTGAACTTGACCGTGGTCTTTGTCGTAGCATGTACCCTCACCCTTCTCCAGACTCCTAGAATACTTACAGTCAAGACCATAAAAGCCCCTCTCCTTCCTTCCTGGAAAGTTCAGGATGTTTCATCTTTCTTACGTCTTGAGTACACCGCCACCGGCACACCGTTAGAGCCTGGGGTTTTGTAATATGAGACACAGAAATGCAGCCACAGACCAGAGGATACGACTTTGAAAATGAAAAGGGCTCTGACGACCACTGGGTTCGATTCATTTTCTTTCCACATGAGCTTTCATCACTGCCCTTTCATTGCAATGCATGGTTGGAGGGGAGCAGGGAGGAATTCTCCAATGATGGAAGCACCCCCGTTCTCACCCCTACAACCACTGTCTCTGAAATCCAACTTATGACGCTATATGCCTGGTATTTCTTGAGGACTCTTCGGGGGAAGCGTATGTAACTGGTGTGTTGAACAATCATGACTCATTGGGTGTAAACATAAAGCAAATTTAATTTTGTCTCCTACCATCCCTTTCGAATTCAGGGGGTGGGAGGGATTCTTTGCACACCTCTGGAGGAAATCATAGGAGGTCTGAGAACTTCCTTTTGCTGGCTCTCCCTCCTCCCTCTCTCTCTCTCTCTCTCTCTGTCTCTCTCTTCCTGTCTCTCTGTCTCTCTCCACCTGTCTCTCTCTCTCTGCACCTGCCACAGGTGTGCACTCCCATCCCTTTCCTCTGCAGGTGGGCATCACCGAGGCAGAGGCAGCTGTGAAGGGAAGGACCTCACAGAATTGCCCAGCTGCTCCAGTTCCACCTGGAAGCATCAGCTCACTGGGGGGAGAAGGGGAGCCTGCTAGGTCCATGCGCCGAGCCCCCTTTCCAGTGCAGCTGGAAAGGCCATCAGCAGAAGCCTTTATTTCTCTCTGACACCCGTGTGCACTTGGCAGTGGGCTTGCAATCCAGTGGGGAGGGGTGTGCATTAGTTGGCTTCTCAAAAGACTCAGGTGAGGGGCTCACAGACACCCCCGAAGTCACCAGAGGGGAGCAACAGACTCTGTACTGTGTTGAAATATCAGGGTTTCTCTCGTGGTCAGGCAGAGGCTACACAGGGTTGTGCCCACGTGAGCCTGCGACCTTGCAGTCTGCAGCAGCTCACACCATGGCTGGGAGTATTCGGGGAGGCTCCTCCAGACTCACAGTTGGTGTCAGAAGTGAGGACGGTCACATGGAAGGTCCCCTCCTCTGAGGGTCCACCTGTTTCCTTGTTTCCTTGGCCTCAGGCATCTCTCTGCCTCACCAGGATTTGAGTGGGTACGTAGGTTCAGTTCTGCAGGGAAACAAGGAAAGCCCAGCACGGGTCGTATCCAAGTTTTTTCTCCTAAACTAACTCTGACCTTAATGAAATAGCTGTTTGCGTCACGATCGCTGCCCCATAGATGTCTCCACTGGCCAAGCCCAGACTTCCCATCTAGGTTATTCTGGAAGCTAACACACTGCAGGGTTTGGGAAAGAGAGTAACATAAATGTTACTCTTTGTTCCTAACAGGGGTAAAAAACAAACACAGCCACGTGCCCTGCGGGGTCCAAGGGCTAGGCTCTGCTGAAAGAAATCCTGCCCAGAATTTAACCCAGAGTCTGCAGACCTGTTACTGACTCTTTGAATCGTAAGTAAAAATAACTAAAATGTGGTCTATACACACAATGGGGTATTATACAACCATAAAGAGAAAGGAAGTACTTTACAACCTGGATGAACCTCAAAAATGCACTCAGTAAAAGGAGGCAGTTCAGAAAGGCTATCATCCCATTGATTTGAAATATCCAGAATAGGCAAATCCATAGAGACAGAGAGCAGATTAATGGTTGCCAGGGGCTGGGGTGGGTGCGGGATAGAGGGATAAAGGGGTGATAGCGAAAGACTGGGGTTTCTAGCTGGGGTGATGAAAATGTTCTAAAATGAACTGCAGGGGATGGTTATGTTACAGAGAAGAACACACGTGACTCCGTATCAGATCTGTTCCTTTAGCGCTAACCTTTGTGCTCTGTTGCCTGTGTCCAGTCAGGCTGGTTCTGAACCTTTGGTAAAAAAATGTTGCCTTTAGCTTGAAATATACATAATTGCTCATTCTCAAGGCTCTGCCTCCCAGGCTTGACATTTAAAGGTATAACACTCTTCATTCATATAGAGGTAAAAAGTTGCAGAACAGCGGATAAGTCTGTCTTGTTGGAGGCTTTTAGGAGCATCCTGACCTGACCCACGTGGATCTCCCATCTTAGTATAAAAGAAGCCTGAATTCTCACGCAGGGAAGATGGGTTTTTGGGACACTAGTCCTCCATCCTCTCGGTCGGTCTGCTGGCTTTGCAAATAAAGTCCCTATTCCTTGCCCCAGCACCTTGTCTATTGGCCTGTCTTAGCAGTATGAGCTTGGACTCGGTAACAGTCGCACAAGGCTGTGAGAATACGAAAGACCATTGAATCGTGCAACTTTAAACGGGTGGATTGTATGTTGTGTGAGTTAATAGTTCTAAAAAGTTGTTAGAAAAAGAAAATACAATTAACTCTTCCTTACCATGTATCCACACTGCTTATTGGAATCACCTGCCTCTGGACGTCCCAGGCTATGTGTCCCCTCCTGCACGCTCACACACCGACACACACACTGCAATTCTCTTCCACAAACCAAAATACCGCCTATGACAGCCAAATGCATGCTCATTTAGACGTGATTTGTACACCACCTACTTCCACGTGGGATCAACGGATTTGAGATGGCTTATACTGAAATCACACCTTCGCATGGTCGTTAAACTAAAGACACAGCAATGCCACAGAGCAGCTGTGAGAGAGGGAGAGATGCCATTTTCCAGGCACCTGGAGGAATTCTCATTGCAATCTTTTAAACCTCTTAAGCACACACATCTGAAAGCCTTGGTATTCCTCCCATATTCTTGGGGCTCTGCAGACTTTTTCCCCTGCCATGCTGGAACCCTCTCTTCTCCTTAAAGCTGACGTGTATATTTATATACTAAAAAATGTGCAGTGCTCCTTAAACCCTACCCAGAAATGCAATCTCATTCTCTACCCCAGCCCCTCAAAACTCTTCCCCAACAGGTAAGGCCAGCCTATGCGAGAAACAGAATTCAAGGTGATGATGGAAGGTGAGCCTTCCATGTTACAAAAATTATACATGATTTCAGAGCGGCGATACACCTTAAAAGTTATTTCGTGCATATATTCCTATTGCAGCAAAATAAATAAATAAAAGGGTGCCACTAGAAGTAAGTTTCATAAAGACACACAGGTAATAAAAGAGCAGAAATTCCTGCCTGGATATACCATGCTTTCCCAAAATTGCTGTGAGGTATTTCAATGCCACATTTCAAACACTTCCTAACTTTGGTGGAGGAGACCATTAAAAGAAGCTTTAAAGAGAATGTATAGATATAGAAAACAAACTAGTGGTGACCAGTGGGGAGAGGGAAGCGGGGAGGGGCAAGACGGGGTCAGGGATTAAGAGGTACAAACTACTATGTATAGAATAGATACAGCAACAAGGATATACTGTACAGCACAGGGAAATATACCCATTATTTTGTAATAACTTTGAGTATAATCTATAAAGATAGTGAATCACTATGTTGTAGATACTGAAAGTAATATAATATTGTAAATCAACTATACTTCAATAAAAAAATAAAAAGAATGTCTAAGCAAATTCCATTTTCTTTTATGGAAGTGGTAGATCTCAGTACTGCCCATTACAGGTAACCCTTTGTGTATATGGGAGATGATTGTGTTGATCGCAGATGTAGAACGAGACATATTTACCCTAATTTTGGCAATAGAAGGCAAAGTCATGGTCTAATTAATTTTCTACTGCTGTATAACAAATTATGACAAACTCAATGGCTTAAAACAATGCCCGCTTACTATTCTTACTCATTTATCTTTTTTTAATGTTTTAAAAAAAATTTGTTTATGGAAGTAGAGTTGATTTACAATGCTGTGCCGGTCTCTGCTGTACAGCAAAGTGACTCAGTTATACACATAGAGACATTCTTTTTTTTATATTCTTTTCCATTACGGTTTGTCACAGGATATTGAATAGAGTTCCCTGTGCTCTACAGTAGGACCTCGTTGTTTGTCCATCCTGTATATACTAGCCTGTATCTGCTCATCCCAAACTCCCATTTGTCATTCTCTGTGGGTCAAAAGTCCCAAAGACTGAGTTTGGCTAAGTTGTGTCTTGGCACCTCACAAGGGCAAAATCAAGGTGTTGGCCAGGTAGGTAGGGTCTTTACCTGCAGGTTCTTGGCAAGAACCTGCTTCCTACTCATTCCCGCTCCCTACTTGTTGGTAGAATTCATTTCCTTCCTGTTGTAGGGCTGAGGTTTCCGTTTATGTCCTGGCTGTCCGCCGGGGTCTGCTCTCAGCTTCTAGAAGCCACCCTCATGTCTCGTCATGCAGCCCCCGCCATCTTCAAGTCAACAAGGGTGGACAGAATCCTTCTCACGCTTGGAATCTCTCCCTTCTACAATCAGCAGAGAAAAACACTCCACTTTTAAACGACTCATGTGACAAGACTTGGCCAGTCTGTATAATTTCCCTTTAGGTTACCTGTAAGCGAAGTTATTACAACCTTCATTCCATCTGCACAAACCCTTTTGCCATGTAACATCATCATGGGAACAGAGATCATGGTGGTCTTAAATTTCCACCTCTCACACCTACTGTAGGAAGGCTTAGTGGGGACAGGTGAGATCTCTCTGAAAGACTGAGGCCACCCTGAAAGCAGCCAAGGGTAATTGGATTTAAATGACTTGAACTGGGGCTGGGGTGGGGTGGGTGTTTCCAGGACCTCCAAGTCATGGTGGAGACCAAGTCAAATGATGGATGGATCCCAAACCAGCGAGCATGATGAGGTAGCATCTCCAGGGCTGTCCCTGGGGTTTATATGGTGGAGATGAACAAGGACCAGTGCTTTGCCATCTGTAGTATCTCCTCCTTGCCCTACTCTAGGCTTCTGACCTCAGTCATTATTCGCCACCCGCTGTTCCAAAGATGTCCTGGGGCTGGTGGGATTCTACAGGCTTTCCTTCCTAGGGTTCAATCACAACTCCATCATTAGCCTGCATTAGAACTATAAGATTTTTCATCTCAGTTTACTACGGAAACTTAACTAAGTCTGAGTTGCAGAGAAAGGAGTAACAAGAATTCCTTCCACAAGTCTTTGGTGCTTTCAATTAAAAGTGATTTTATACAGACAAAAAAAAAAAAAAAAAAATCTATGGGTTGCTCAAAAAGTTGGAGAGAAACAGAAAGTGAGATTGTTGGTGAGTCTATATTTAAGAATTTCTTGCCTTTGGAACGTTAGGTGTGGGGAGAAACCGTAACTCAAGTTCTTTCCAATTAAAAGAGCTTTGAAGAGCTGATCTTATCTCTGGCCTTATCTCACTCCCCAGGGGGGCGGGGAGGCTGCTGAGAGGGAAGTGTGAGCCCCTCCTCCCCTCCCAGCCTCTAAAGGGGAAGGGGGATCTCCTCTAGAAACCATGGGCTTTAAGCAGAACATGGCTGTTTTTGGGTAGCAACGCATGTGATTTCTGGCAGCATGGGTTCTAACTAATGGTGAAAAAAAAGCCCAAAAGAAAACAAGAGGATAGCAGGGTTATCTTTCTTTTTTTTAAAATTAATTTCTTAAAAAAAGAAATTAATTTTTTAAATTGAAATATAGTTGATTTACAGTATTGTGTTAGTTTCAGGTGTACAGCAAAGTGATTCAGTTATATATATCTGTATCTGTATATAGAAATATCTATATATAGAAATAATTTTTTTCAGATTCTTTTCCCTTATAGGTTATTACAAAATATTGAGTATAGTTCCCTGTGCTATCCAGTAGGTCCTAATTGGTTATCTGTTTAATAGATACTAGTGTGTATCCGTTAATCCCAAATTCCTAATGTATTCCCCCGCTTCCCCTTTAGTAACCGTAAGTTTGTTTTCCATGTCTGTGAGTCTACTTCTGTTTTGTAAACAAGTTCATTTGTGTCATATTTTAGATTCCACCTATAAGTGATATCGTATATTTGTCTTTCTCTTTCTGACTTAGTTCACTTAGTATGACCATCTCTAGAGATTATCAAAGTCATCTTTCCTAAGTTACTTAAAGGGTAGGTAGCAAAAGTCTAGGATAATATATGTCAGATGCTGCATGTATATAGCCCCATGGAAAGAAGAATAAAGAAACAGAACACGACTCAAGCTTCAGGAATCTTGCAATTAGTCACCCAAACGTCTTTAAACGACTTGGCTGGTTTTTTGGTGCGTGGAGCTGGAAACCTAGCTTGAGCTTCCCAGAGTAAAGGAGAGACAAGAGACCCAGGCCTCCTGGCAACAAATGCACAGGCGCTGCAGAACTCAGCCTGAAGGATGAGGCAAAGGTTTTTTATCGCAAATGTTGATAGAGCTGCTTTCAAGTTCAGCTAAAGAGACAGGCAAGAAACAGGCTTTTCAGCAAAGAAGAAAAAGCTCCTTTGGGGTACATAGTTTCCATCCAAATGCTTGACGTCTTCTTCAGAATAAATAAACTCCAAAGGACCTTTTTCTAAAGCCAAGTAAAAGCCCTGCTGAGAGGCAACATTTCACAACCCTGGTCTGCAATTTAAAATATAAAGTAATGCAAACCATTAAGAAAAAAAACAAAAACAAAACAAGACTGTGTCTCGCCTGCCATTTGGAATGAGCGTGTGTGTGTGTGTGTGTGTGTGTGTGTGTGTGTGTGTGTGTGTGTGTGTGTAGGAAAACACATAAAAAATCAGGACTTTACCAGGAAGAAAAAAAGAAGGGTTGTGGAGGAAGCAATGCGTTCTTTCCTTAAGGTTAATTGGTTCGATTCTCCCCATAATCATCTACTTTTCAGGGAACCCCTGGGTATTTTATGAGAACCATTGGGGATGTAAGTCTTCAGATAGGGTCAGGCATGTGGGACACAGTTCAAGGGGGAAAATGTAGTGTTGTCAATTACACATCTGGTCTTGCCTTGGTGAAGGATTAAGATCCCTATAATGGCACATTTTCTCTCTGAGTATTTTCCATAGATGCCCCCAGATTATTCCCTGAGAACGGAATGAAGTAGGGCCTTCTCACTAGTAATGGAAGTGTGTAGCATACAGGCAGGGCCCCTCCGGTTTTTTCCCCCTTTATTTATTTTTTAATTGAAGTACAGTTGATGAACAATGTTGTGGTAGTTTCAGGTGTACAGCAAAGTGATTCAGTTATATACATACATGTATCTATTCTTTTTCAAATTATCTTTCCATTTTAGGTTGAGCAGAGTTCCCTGTGCTATACAGTAAGTAGGTCCTTGTTTTTTATCCATGTTAAATATACTAGTGTGTACATGTCAATCCCAAACTCCCTAACTATCCTTCCCCACCGCCTTTCCCCCTTGGTAACCGTAGGTTTGTTTTCTACATCTGTGACTCTATCTCTGTTTTGTAAATAAGTTCATTTGTATCATTTTTTTTTTTAGATTCCACATATAAGCGATATCATAGGATATTTGTCTTTCTCTGTCAGACTTACTTCACTCAGTATGACAATCTCTAGGTCCATCCATGTTTCATATTCTTTCCCATTATAGGTTGTTAGAAGATAATGAATATAGTTCCCTGTGCTATATAGTAGAAGGCCCCTCCGTTTTAACTAGATGGGCAGCAAAATATTCCAACCTGGAGGCAAGCCCAGCTGGGACTCTCGGAATCCCAGCATCCCAGCCGTTGTGGGTTTTCTCACTTCCTTCCTTTATCACGCCCACACTATAGCTTCTTCAGACTTTGCACATCAGCGGGACCACCGTAATCAATGGCCATGCCTTGCCAACAACATCAGCTGTCCATCATGGGTACCAAACCAGACACCGTGTGCACCAGGGTGAGCCGAAGTGGTGCCTTTACAAGGAATGCAGTCTGCTTGATGCTAGAAATGGCGAAAGAGAAAACACAACAGCAACAAAAAATCTCCATTGCTCCTCGGCACATAAATACTGTTCTGATGGAATCATGCATGCTTTTCCAGAAAGCCAGCGTGCCTACACTGACTCTCTCAAGCCTACTGTGGAAAAAATAAATCCAACCCGTGAGTCAGTCCTGTAGGGTCTGGACATCACGGTTTTAGGATTTGAGGCAGAAACACAGTCTACTCAGCAAAGAGAATCTGTTCTCATCACTGCTATAGGGTGGATCAAGGGGACTCAGGGGTCTGCTAAGAACCGAGTTCTTAGAGCTATTATTGTAGATTACCGGAGGATGAAATAAGGATGGTAATGATAACAATAACAGTAATAATAAACCTTTTGACTTGAAAGAAAGAGATGACAGCAGATGTTTATTTGTGCTAAGCTGCAGTTTCCTAAACCCCTTAAGGATTTGGGGTAGGAGAAACGTTGCTCTGTAGAGGCTCTGGCTATCATCAGGATGTGTTTGAAGCAGGGTTGATGTATTTTCTATCAACTGGTCTGTTACACTTTGCAAAAGAAAACATCGGGGCAAGAAAAAGATTTTAAAGATACAGTTTTTTAAATTAATTTTTATTGGAGTACAGTTGATTAACAGCGTTGTGTTAGTTTCAGGTGTACAGCAAAGTGAATCAGTTATACATACACATATATCCACTCTTTTTTAGATTCGTTTCCCATATAGGTCGTTACAGAGTATTGAGTAGAGTTCCCTGTGCTATACAGCAGGTCCTTATTTGTTATCTATTTTATATATAGTAGTGTGTATATGTCAATCCCATCTCCCAATTTATCCCTCCCCCCCCTTTTCCCCTTGGTAACCATAAGTTTATTTTCTACATCTGTAACTCTATTTCTGTTTTGTAAATAAGTTCATTTATACCATTTTTTTAGATTCTACATATAAGCAATATCATATATTTGTCTTTCTCTGTCTGACTTTCTTCACTCAGTATGACAGTCTCTAGGTTCATCCATGTTGCTGCAAATCGCATTCTTTCTTTCTTTTTTTATGGCTGAGTAATATTCCATTGTATACATGTACCACATCTTCTTTATCCATTCCTCTATCAACGGGCATTTAAGTTGCTTCCATGTCCTGGCTATTGTAAATAGTGCTGCAGTGAACATTGGGGTGCATGTGTCTTTTTGAATTAGAGTTTTCTCTGAACATATGCCCAGGAGTGGGATTGCTGGGTCATATGGTAATTCTATTTCTAGTTTTCTAAGGAACCTCCATACTGTTCTCCACAGTGGCTGCACCAACTTACATTCCCACCGACAGTGTAGGAGGGTTCCTTTTTCTCCACACCCTCTCCAGCGTTTGTTATTTGTAGACTTTTTAATGATGGCCATTCTGACCGGTGTGAGGTGGTGCCTTGTTACAGTTTTGACTTGAATTTATCTAACGATTAGTGATGTTGAGCATCTTTTCATGTGCCTCTTGGCCATCTGTATGTCTTCTTTGGAGACATATCTATTTAGGTCTTAGATACAGTTTTTAAAAGCCAAGCTGCATCTGAAGATTAAGGGAAGCCAGCGTGTCTCAAATGCACAGGAGACTCTTCGTGAAGAAAAACCCTGTCATACCCAGGTGCAAACTGGTCAGTCAGAGAGGTGAATCCATGCCAGGTCTCCGTGTCTGGGTCTCTGTGTCCAGGTCCCCACGCATTCTGCTGCCCCAGCGATACTCAGCCATGGGTGTGCCCGGCAGGGACCCTCTCCGGGTCCAGTTGTGGTCTGTCACTTGGCCTTCTCTATGGCCATGGTGGTTGGGATGATGGGATTGGCATCCACAGCACCTCTGGCTAAAGGTCCAGACAGCCTTGGGGCAGAGGAGACACCAGCAGGCAGATGACTAGAGCCAAAGTGAGAAAAATAGCCAAGCATCCTGCCCAGGTTCCCCAGCCCCATGAGAGCTCAGAATAGCCAAGAAAGAGAACTGGCGCCCATCTTTAAAGACAATAAAAGAACTCAGTGTGGATGGCTCTATCGCTAAGAAAGCACGATGCTTCCTCCTGATGCACCTTTGGGGAAACCGGTCACCCTTCTATCGTAAAGCACAGGCTTCTTGGCTAGATCGACACGTGTAACACCTGCTTTCCATAATCTGTTGTCAAGGAAAATGAAAATCGCCCCTCGTTAGAAACACACGTGGAACCACCTCAGAGTAAAGAGCTTAAGAAGGGCATTTCAGCACACGTCTTCGGTAACCGAGTTTGGCTTTCCCATTTGGGACCTTATCACGCCCCACATCCTTGTCACTGTTTAAAGAGAAAGTCTAAGGGATTCAGACAAATTCCTGGGCTCCTAACTCGATAACGAGGTTGAAGAAAGATGCTGGCTTCTGGTGGTACTTTGGAAAATTGACAGTAAAAACACTAAACTCATTAAAAAATAATCCCCTCTAGGATGGGACTGTTGTTCCCATTCTTTCCATGTCAGCTCACCCTGTTTCTCCCCGAAAAAGACCTTGCTTTTTGAGTGACCTCTTGGAAAGCCAAGAGCGAAGGATCTCAGAATTGGTCTCTCACAAGCGACACTCTGAAGTGCACCAGCCTCTGCTGTGGGTTTTTTAACTTATCTGGTGCCAAAGTCTGACGCAGATGTCGGAAACATTCACCTTATCTTTATCTGCCCACATTACACATTTGGCACCAACAAAGACCTCTGAGCTCCCAGGCAAGAAGTGAGGCAGGTTTCCGCTTCTGAGTCGCTTTGAAGACAAACATTGGCTCATAGCGCTTCATTCCTGATATTTCACTGCAATACACATGCTTAATATGAAAAGATGTTTATTATAAGTATAATCATTTTATTGTTTTAATTTATTTATTTACTTTTGGCCGCGTTGGGTCTTCGTTGCTGCACGTGGGCTTTCTCTAGTTGCTGAGCAGGGGCTACTCTTTGTTGCGGTGCGCGGGCTTCTCACTGCGGTGGCTTCTCTTGTTGCGGAGCACGGGCTCTAGGCGTGCGGGTTCGGTAGTTGTGGCTTGCGGGCTCAGTAGTTGTGGCTCGCGGGCTCTAGAGTGCAGGCTCAGTAGTTGTGGCGCACGTGGCATGTGGGATTTTCCCGGACCAGGGCTTGAACCCGTGTCCCCTGCACTGACAGGTGGATTCTTAACCACTGCGCCACCAGGGAAGCCCCTATAAGTATAATCATTTTAAAAGAGCATCGTGAGGGTATGTTCTGTCAACTGCTGCACATCCTGGGGCACGTCCTTAAGCCTGGGGTAGCACGGTGGAAATCAAATACAGTAGAGCAAGATGGAAAAGATTTATTGCAGAAACGTATTCTTGGTTTTGTGATGAATGGGCAGTTTAGCATAATCTAGAGATGATGTATCAATGGGATATGAAGTGAGAATAATGAGCTCCATCCAAAGATTCTGTCCCAGAAAGCGGTGAAGTGACCTAAATTGTTAAGTATTAGGACATTTCCACATCATTTGCTTCTATCCTTCACCACTGCTATGGTTCAACCCCATTAGAGAATCCTACACTTATTTAGCACAGGAATTTGCAAAGGAGGGTAAAAAATCCATTTGGCATCCTTCATCCTACACATGATAATGCAAACCCCTGATGTCTTTGGTGTGTAGAGAGCGTGTTTCTGCCTGCAGAAATGCATAGATATTCATTCTAAAGGCTCTGGACACCTAAAAACACCTTCCAGATGAGCAATAAAATCCTGGTTACACCAAGTTTCCTGGTACAAGTTCAGTGACTTGTTTTTCCCAAACCTGATTCACAGGAGACCTCGGATCCCCAAGCTCTCCCTCCTTTTTCCCCAAATGCAAGAAAGACTCACCCCCGACAGCTGTTCTGACTCCCCCTCGGGGCTCTCCGTTTCCTGTTTCAAATGAAGCAAAAGCTCTCCCAGATTTCTTTAAAGACCAGTGTCATGTGGTTTAAGCCGCCGTCTCTCGTGCTCCAAGGGAAATTCCAAACGCAGGTCTCTCTGCCAGGAGAAGATTTTACGATCCACCCCTGCAAAGAAGCATCCCGCTTTAATGATGACATGGTGATTTTATCCACATACGCAGCAGGAACTCCATGAGACAGGATATAAATTCCATTTTCCGAGCACCCTGGAGGATCAGGGCTTTTGGGACGTGAACCATCCCGGTCCCCCCTGCTCGGGACATAGAATAAGGGTCGCCAACATTGAACACTACAAATGGACGATAAATCCACACTAAAACAAAAGGTAAAACCAACATTTAGGTGACTCCTAAGTACAAGAGAGTTTGACAGTCTGGCTCAGAGGAAAGTTCTCCTCCCTGCAAAATTATATTTGTGAAAATGAACTCATGTTTTGGGTGTAGAGATGACATACACCATTTATATCTGCTTATCTTGGCTTAGGTATCTGATATGCAAGAAGAAACTTGCCACAAACGGGAATGCTCAGTGTGACTGTACTTGGTAGAGTGAACAAGGGCAGGACAGGTCTTTCGGGAGGTAAAGAAGGATCAAGGCGGTCCTCAGAGTGAAGTGTTAATCTGATAGGACTCGTGTTCTTAGAAGAGGAAGAGAGTGTGCTCCCTCCCTCTTTCTCTCTCTCTCTCTTTCTCTCTCTCTCTCTGTCTCTCTCTCTCTGTCTCTCTCTCTCTGTCTCTCTCCCTCTGTCTCTCTCTATCTCTCCGCATGTACCGAGAGGGACGACCACGTGAGGACACAGGGATAAGACACCATCTGCAAGCCAGGAAGAGACCTCTCACTAGAAACCAACCCTGCTGACACCTTGATCTCAGATGTCCAGCCTCCAAACTGGGAGACAATAAATGTCTCTTGAATGAGCCAGCCCGTCTGGGCTTCTCTGATATGGCAGCCTGAACCATCTCATGCGCGAGTCTATAATCCTCTGACGCTCACCCTTTCCTCTCGGTTCTCATCACCCTCCTCCAGGACAGCTAGTCAACAGCCAGGAAACACTCTTCCGAGTTTTCTGGGCAATGGCTGCCAAGAGAGGTTGAGGGAGCTGCTGAGAATTTTGCAATTATATGGCACATTACCCGGGACCCTGCTCAGTCGCTCAGACACGGACTAAAGACTACTCCTTTAATCAGTCCCATTTCCTCCGAAGGGTGTTTTTCTCTTTAGGCATATTCTAGTAGCCTTTTGCCAAGACTTTCATCATTTTCCGTTTCTCCCTGGAATCCCCCCAACCTCTCCAGGTCTCAGTTGGCTCTGACCCACCTGTCAGCTGAACGTCTACAAGCCGGCCCTTCTTGGAATGGAGATCTGAGGGCACCAGAGATATTCTGAAGTTGGTGAGAGCTCTGAGAACGTGTCTCGTGTGCGTACGTGGCTTGGTCTTGCTGTAGAACAAGGTTCATGTTCCAGTATCAGGAATATGCTGACCTGAAAAGGTTTAAGCCCTGCAGACTGATTCAGTTTGTATCTGGTACTCCACGATATTTTAAACACTTAGGAACTGAGTTTAGGTTACACGTTCTGGGCATTGCAGTCAACCCAGTGGACTCCAGTACCAGGTTTTCCCGTCTTCTATAAATTTATATTGTTGTTTTGTTGTTGCTTTGTCTCTCATACCTTTTATGGGGTGAATTGTGTCCCTGAAAAAGATAAGTTGAAGTCTGAAGCCCCATATTTATGAATGTGACCTTATTTGGAAATAGGGCCTTTACAGATACAAAGAAGCCAAGATGAGGTCATCAGGGTGGGACTCGGCCTTATAAGATGAAGGAAACGCCATGTGATGACTCAGGCACACGGGGAGAAGGCCATGTGAAGACGGTGGCAGAGATTGGAGAGATGCAGCTACAAGGCCAGGAGCACTAAGCATGGCCGGCCACCCCCAGAAGCTGGGAGGGGCAAGGAGGGATTCTCTCCTACAGGTTTCAGAGGGACCGTGGCCCTGCCAGCACCTTCATTTTGCACTCCTAGCCCCCAGATGGCACATTTCTGTAGCTTTAAGCCACTCAAGCTGTGGTACTTTGTTACAGGAGCCCTAGGAAGCTCATCACGGTGCCCAACTCAGTTTTATCCAATCGCATCAAAGTCTTTATTGACAATACCTTACATGCCCCCAGTTTTTCTCAGCGTGGCTGGTGAACATCAAACAGCAACTCTTCCTTGAACTGGAGGAAACCAGGGTTTCATTGATCTTAGACAAAATTAAGAACAAGCAATATATCTCCCCAACTACGTATCTATCAGTCTATCTACCCATACTTGTTTGGTTTAATATTTATTTATTTATTTATTTTTATTTCGTTGCACCAGGTCTTAGTTGCGGCAGGCGGGCTCCTTAGCTGTGGCACACGGGCTGCTTACTGTGGCAGGCGGGCTCTTAGTTGCGGCATGCGTGCGGGATCTAGTTCCCTGGCCGGGCATGGAACCCGGGCCCCCTGCATTGGGAGCACGGAGTCTTAACCACTGGGCCCCCAGGGCAGTCCCCTATCTACCCATACTTCTAAAGGATAATCCTGCAGATTGATCTTTGAAGAAAGACTGTCATTTTATTTGCAGGGTAATTCTTTCTTACCTTTCGAATATTAAACTGCTCTTATTTTACTGAATATTAAGAATAATGAGATAACTAATAAGGACCTACCGTATAGCACAGGGAATCTACTCAATACTCTGTAATGACCTATATGGGAAAATAAGCTAAAGAAGAGTGGGTATATATATATGTATAACTGATTCACTTTGCTGTATGCCTGAAACTAACACAACATTGTAAATCAACTATACTCCAATAAAAATTAAAAAAAAAACAAAACTAGCACCCAGGCATAATAAAAAGTACATGGAGATGGGATCCAAAAAAAAAAAAAAGAATAATTGGTGGGGTTTAATTATTTTTTTAATAATCTTACTTAGAAAAACTTAAAAGCAATCAGCCCTTTATCAGTCTTCTAAACATTTTTTAAAGTGTTTTGCTGTCTGGAATGTGAAAAAGAATGGAAATAACTAAAAAGTGGAACATAAGTTATAATATGTTCATTATTCATTGTAATGTATATATAATATTATATATAATGTTCATTATAATATAAACATTATAATATGTTATTATGTTCCACTAAAAAGTGGAACATAAGTTATAATAATTTGTTATAATAATTTGTTATTATAATCCTTTATAGTTTACAGAGCATTTGTTTAAAACATTCACAAATCAAAACCACAATGAGGTATCACCTCACACCAGTCAGAATGGCCACCACTCATCACTCACATAGCCAATTTCAACTTAATTTTAATAGAAAATCATTAAAAAGAAAGAAATAGAAATGAAAAGGGAAAGAAAAGTAAAATCATGTACATCACCAAATTGGGCCTAGACCTCCATCCAGCCTCTCACCGGTGCTGGGAAGCCCCCAGAACAGCGATCTGGAGTCCCGATTGGGAAAGGTCCCGGGCAGTGTGTCCACTCCACGGGTGAGACTTCAAATTGCAGCTCAGGGGAGTGTCGCTTACGATACCAGGAGGAAAATTGATATCATCAGTTTACGTGCAAATACGCCGCTCTAGGTTTCTTCAACAATGCTGTTTATCTCATTTTGTGCATCATAAGAATTTCTAGACCCCCGGGAACTGGCCAGGTCCCCAGGCTCAAGAAATCCCACAATCCACTCCCTTCTTCATCTTAAGTGCCGCCCGACCTGCTGGCGCCAGCTCACAAGCAGACACGTAGTCCAGACAAGGTCACGAATCGGTTACAGGCCAAATATCGCCTCTGAAGCCTGAACAAGACAACTTCCATTTCAATCCTCCTAACAGGATCCCAGGTAACCTCTAGCACAGCAAAAACAAACAAAAAAACCAAAACAACAACAGCAACAAAAACCCTCTAAGACACCTAGGGACAAATTTATTGAATAAGGTACAAAACCTGTAAGCCAAAAATTGTAAACATGTATTGAAATCTTTTGTAGGAAGTGCAGATAAATGAATGCACATCCCATGTTTTCGACAAGAGAACTCACTAGGATAAAGATCTTCATTCTCCCATGTTGCATTTACAGGTTTGATACCTTTTTGTTTGTTCATTTGTTTTTAAAGATTTTTTTGATGGAGACCATTGTTAAAGTCTTTATTGAATTTGCTACAATATTGCTTGTGTTTTATGTCTTGGTTTGTGGCGAGGCATGTGGGATCTTAGCTCCCTGAGGAACCCACACCCCCTGCATTGGAAGGCGAAGTCTTAACCACTGGACCGCCAGGGAAGTCCCTGGGTTTGATACATTTTGAATCAAAATCTCGAATAAGATCCTTCCTAGAGCCTGATGGGTTTATTCCAAAAACTTTATGAGTTTGGTGATAAAGGAATAAGGCCATTTGGGTAAACGCCCCACTGAAGATGGCTGTGTACAAAACTGCTGTACAAAATATTATTTTTAAACCACATCTTAGAAAACAGTGCTAATGAGACAATGATGAACTTCTGGGTTGTCACTCAGGTGTGAAATGTAAAAAGAGACAAACAACAACAACAAAACAAAAGTGGGGAAGTGAAGCAGGGAAAGAAGGAGGCCAATGAACGGGGTGTTTATCAAGCAAGTTACCACCGCGGACAGCTGGGTTCCATCCCGTTGAGAGCTTTGGAGAGAGGGTCGAACACACCCCACAACTATCCCAGCCGTGGGGTGAGGGAGCTGGAGTGCTTACCCACCAACATCGGTCATTCTTTCCATGGGGACTGATTATGGGAGGCCGTAAATCCCCAGCACTCTGGCCTGCTTTCAATATGTCCATCAGGCTGCAGTGGTCAGATAAAGGCCCCAGACAAACAAATGCAGGACCTAGAGTTGGAAATGGTTGGGTCAGTACGTGCTATCATATACAACAGAGGGGAGATTACTCACCTGTCAGTAAAGGAGGAGCTTTTGATAAAAGTGCTGGAATGGTTGGCTTTCCACATGGAAAAAGATGAAAACCATATGGACACACACACACACACACACACACACACACTCACACACTCACACACACACACTCGCACACTCACACACTCACACACTCACACACTTCCAGATGGACTAAAGTTAAACATCTGGAAGAAAACACATACAAAAAAGAAAAATATCTTTCTCTCCTTGGAGTCCAGGGGGATTTTTTTTAGAAGACACAAAAATGGGAACCATTGAAGAACGTGCATGCGAGTGAACTTACAATTAAGAACTTCTTTTTATCAAAAGACTCCATAAATGGGGACTTCCCTGGTGGTGCAGTGGTTAAGAATCCACCTGCCAATGCAGGGAGCACGGGTTCGAGCCCTGGTCCGGGAAGATCCCACATGCCGCGGAGCAACTAAGCATATGCACCACAACTACTGAGCCTGCGCTCTAGAGCCAGTGAGCCACGACTACTGAGTCCACGTGCCACAACTACTGAAGCCCGTGCGCCTAGAGCCCATGCTCCACAACAAGAGAAGCCACCGCAATGAGAAGCCCACGCACCGCAACAAAGAGTTGCCTCCGCTCACTGAAACTAGTGAAAGCCCGCGCGCAGCAACAAAGACCCAACGCAGCCAAAAATAAATAAATAATAAATTAAAAAACAAAAAAGACTCCACACATGGAACGAAAAGGGAAGACCAACCCTGGAGGAATAACTGTGACTCAGTCTCTTCCACAAGGGATTCAAATAATGCATATATCCATGACATACACAGAAGTTCACACTTACAGGGAAGCATAGATCAAGACCACAGCACTGTAAACATCTGTATTTCCATTTGATTAGCCAGATTTAAACATTCTGAAGACGTCAAGCATTGGAGGGAATGTGGATCTACGGAGAACATTTAAACAATGATCTTGGATATGTAAGTGAATACAACTTCTTTGAAAACTATTTTGCATTATCTTTCAGTTCTAATCACAAAGCCACGACTCAGGAATTCCTCTCAAGGGTGAATATTCTAGGGAAAAGCATGCAGGCACGCATCCAAAAATGTACCTGAGTGTTCATACCATCTCTGTTGGTCATGGCCAACCCTGGATGGAATCCAAGAATCCATCAACAGGAAAATGTAGAAATATATTGCGGTCCCCTCACTCAATAGCGTATTTTGTAGCAGAAGAAGAAAAAGAATGAAATACAGACCAAGGCAACAATATGAAAAATCTAAGTAACAGAATACTGAGTGACAAAGAAAGTCCAAAACACTACTATATTGTATAATACTCTATTTTTAAGTACAAATTCAATCAAATGATACATGATATATTAATAATATATTTATGCAATATGTGTAGTTTAACACTATATATATGTACGCACACAAATACACACACATATATAGTTTAGACTTACTTGCACATATGTTAATATAATTTTAAAAGCAAGGAAACGATATACTCTAAATTCAGAGTGTTAGTTAATGCCGTGTAAAATTAAGGGATGAGACAGAAAAAAGACACGCAAATGCAAGATACTGTTAATGATATAATTCTCAGGTGGGGCAGCACGTATTTTGCTGTTTGTTATATTATTATGCCTTGCATATTTGATATTTTGTATATACCAAATATTGAATTTAAACTACTATGAATTATAGTTTCTAAAAGGATGGAGAGCTCTTATTATCCTTGCAAGCCTTTCCTTGTCTTCTATTTATGCATCTGGTGAAATCCCATAATGTTGACGAAATTCTGCCCAAATTAGACAGCAGCCAGAAACCAGTCCTTCTCTTGCTGTTCTCTTTATTCTGATTCAATCCTCAGTGTGAACATTAACTGAATATTTCTGTAAAGTAATGCATTTTCTTATTAAGAAGAAGTCTTTACTTAAGTTTGGGGTGGGGCATAAATGTGTTGAAATAGAAGGTATGTACTTGAAGTTTCTTACCCCACTTAGACAACTTTAAGCCACGAACGTGATAAGCAGCGCATATAAGATGACTTTACTCATTAAAAAACACTGGGAAACCTTTTCATGCGTCAAGAGACGCATCATCTCCAAATCCCCGCTAGAAATACCTGCCAAAATATCTTCAGTTTCTTAACATTGCACATCACCAGGAAACTTCCTCACGCATCTGGAGGGGGGTGTGACATTTACCATGATACTATCAACAGTCTATTTATATGCTTAAATGTGTTGGGATGGGGTGCACAGAGGAGATTCCAGGTTAGCTGGCCAAGTTCTATGTCTTGAACTGATGGTACTTCTGTTGTGCCTGCCTACTCATGATTCACTAAGAGACATTTGTTCTGTGCAGTTCTCTGTACTTCTGTTTTATTTAACAATTTGTTTTTTAAAATGTGTTTCATTTCTATTTATGTCCTGATAAAACTTACTTTTTTATTATTTTAAATTAAAATTTAATAATTTTTAAAAATGTATCTCAATGTTAACATTAAAAATTATTTGTTGTTAAATTGTTTAACAATTTTAAAAAGTCATTTAAAACTGAGGGTTCATAAACAACAAGGTCCTACCGTATAACACAGGGAACTATATTCAATATCCTATGTAAACCAGAATGGAAAAGAATATGAAGAAGAATATATATATGTATAACTGAGTCACTTTGCTGTACAGTGGAAATTAACACAACATTGTAAGTCAACTATATTTCAATAAAATTTAAAAATAAATAAATAAAAACAAAGAAAATTTTAAAAAATAAAATTGAGGATAAAATACAGACATTTTCAGAGAACTAAGGGCAAAGAATTAAGTATGGCTTCACACTTGGTATACGTTATATGGCTTCAGAGTAGAGACGGTTGGAACAGAGAACGAATTACTCAGGTACACTTTAGAGGGAGTGGGGTTTCAACTAGGTCTGAGGGTTTGGAAGGAAGAAATAAAAAAGAGGGAGGCCATCTGGGGGGCAAAGGAGGATGGCGTGAGTGAGTTACAAATGAAGATGTGACATGGGATTCAGAGCTGGTTGTCGACAAGTTGTCATACGAGGGAATGGGGGGAAGGGGTCTGATTTAAGTTGGGGATGCAGTAGGAAAGAGATGCTGGAGGAACTTAAAACCGAGACCCTGACGTTCGCGTATGGTGCATCAAGATCTAGGGAGAGGGCTTCCCTGGTGGCGCAGTGGTTAAGAATCCGCCTGCCAATGCAGGGGACACGGGTTCGAGCCCTGGTCCGGGAGGATCCCACATGCCGCGGAGCAGCTAAGCCCGTGCGCCACAACTACTGAGCCTGCGCTCTAGAGCCCGCGAGCCACAACTACTGAGCCCGTGAGCCACAACTACTGAAGCCTGCACGCCTAGAGCCCGTGCTTTGCATCAAGAGACGCCACCAGATTGAGAAGCCCAAGCACTGCAACCGAGAGTAGCCCCCGCTCGCCGCAACTAGAGAAAGCCCACGTGCAGCAACAAAGACCCAATGCAGCCAAAAATTAATTAATTAATTAATTAATTTAAAAAAGATCTAAGGAGTTAAAGAGAGGGTCCCAATCATGTAGAGGCAGAAGAAAAAATGGTGTGCAAGATGGATTTTGGGAGACAGGTGACGTAGAGTTCGGAGGTTGTGAAGTGGTTGAGTTCTCTTGGAAGCTGACTCTGAGATGGGGTTTACCTCACAGGATACCTGTTTTGTTTTTTTTTTTTTTGGCCGTGCCACGCAGCTTGCAGTATTTTTGCTCCCCGACCAGCAATCGAGAACCCCTGCCTTCGGCAGTGAAAGCACCGAGTGCTAACCACTGGCCCGCCAGGGAAGTCCCACAGGATACTTATTAGTGATGTGGGTGGCTTGATTAAAAGTCAGAGTTGCATTTGACGTGAAGACTTAGATCGAAAGTGAGATTTTTCTTTGTTGAGTCATGATGGCCATTTGACGTGAAGACTTAGATCGAAAGTGAGATTTTTCTTTGTTGAGTCATGATGGCCCGTGCATTATATCTGGAGTAGAATGAATTTTACCCCTTTTTTTCTTCCCAAAACTCAGGTGTCCCCGTGAGTTGTTAGAAAGACAGCAGCCATCTCATTCTGACTTCTCTGGTTAGTAGACAGAAGACTCTCAACTTTCCAAGTAATCGATGTGAAAATTTCTAGGAATGGCAAACTGGTTGTATAGATGATAGGTAGATAGATGATAGATGAATAGATAGATGGAGAGAGAGAAAAACAGAGAGACAGAGAGAGAAATGATAGATAGATGGATGGATGGATGTGTGGGTGGATAGATGAGAGAGAATTGACAGATACATAGATGGATTGATGGATAAATGATAGATAGATGATAGATGATAAATAGATAGATAGATAGTAGGTAGATAGATAGATATAGAGATAGAAGGATGGACAAATGGATGGATGGACGGATGGGCTGGTGGGCAGGCTCTTCTTTCATCTTCCTTGGTGAAGTAGTCATAGGCTATGGTACAAAGTAAAGGAAGAAGCACGGCTGGGAGTTCAGGAGATAATGCAGAGTGAGGCCAAACTGTGTAACTAGAGACAGCTCTAATTTCGTCATTAACACCCTGAAAATAACGCCTCCCCTACTAGTTTATTTATTTATTTATTGGCTGCCTTGGGTCTTCGTTGCTGTGCGCGGACTTCTCACTGCAGTGGCTTCTCTTGTTGTGGAGCACAGGCTCTAGGCACGCAGGCTTCAGTAGTTGCGGTGCATGGGCTCAGTAGTTGTGGCACGCGGGCTTCAGTAGTTGTGGCGCACGGGCTTAGTTGCTCCGTGGCATGTGACATCTTCCTGGACCAGGGCTCGAACCTGTGTCCCCTGCATTGGCAGGCAGATTCTTAACCACTGCACCACCAGGGAAGTCCCCCCTACTTGTACTTGTTTTTGACACTTGAAATTGTCATTCTGTGTGTTAGTTCCTTTTTTAAGGAACTCACCCTTATCAATCCTGTTAACTTCAGGGAGACTTCATCATTAGAAACTTTCCTTGGGGGTGGAAGTTGGGTTTTGATGGGCTTGAGGGGTTAGCAGTAAGTAACCCAGGGAGAGGTGAGGTCACATTTTGTGGTTGGACACTTTAGCATGCTTCCTTCTTCGTAGGGAACTACATCTGAGGCCATTTGGGAGACTGGGAAGACCAGGAGGGAACCTTGACCATGATATGCCATGGAGCTAAATGACCAGACAGCAGTGAGGCACCGGAAAAGCAGAAACCAGAGGGCAGTTATGCCAAAGGCAACAGATGGAAAGAGTGCGGTTGGCAGGGAGCCTGTGTGACCAGAAAATTGCGTGCTGGACGCTGGGGGCCAGGAGGGTGGTAATGGACACAGTGAGGCCATTAGTGGGGAGAGCTCTGGGGCAACACCTCTCACAGCCTTTCATTTTGGCCCCCGGAGACAGTAAAAAAGAAACTGACAAAAGCAACCCAAGCGTCACCAGCTGGCTTTCTGATTTTATTTTGCATGAATTGAACACATTGTTTTTAATGGCATCGTGAATGTGACTAAGTTAGCAAAATAGCAATGGTTTCAGAAGGAAAAATAGTGTGATGGCCCAGAGAGAAAAAAAGGAATAGAATAAATATCTTAAAATACCGGATCCAGCATGAACTCTCTTCAGTCTTTATTTATGTGAGTCTGTGTATGCGTGTATGTGTTGGTGTGTGTGTGTGTGTGTGTGCATGTGTGTATATCCACGTCTGTCTGTGTATACGCATACACACACACTTTAGAAAAAAGTAATAGCTATCAACTGAGACAATTCCCTTAGAATAATCTGGAAACTATTCTGGATCTAGCAGAGGGATTTTGTAGCTATAACCAAATCATATAGACAGACATGAACATGGGTCAAGACAAGGAAAAATAAAATCAGAAATTTCTCATGCATTGTAAACAGGCTTCTGTGTCCAACTGCCAAGTGAAGGGTATGTGATAAGTGTAGTGCTTTGCTTTTATCAAAGATCTCCCCACCGATTCAGCAGGTGGAGAGACAGCTTTTTATGGCTATTAGTGACCAAGATGTGGACAATGTCTCCTGTCAAGTTAGAGTTTTCTCCTCACTGAAGCACATTTGCCTATTTCTAAGCTCTCTGGGTCCAGTTATAATCAGGGCTCTGTTCTCAGAGATAAGATACCTCCTGTCTGCCACAAGACCTAAATAGACCTTTCTCCAAAGAAGACACACATATAAAAACCTGTGGGTGCAGCTGTGGCCAGAGTAAAAAGGGGTCCAAGACATTAGGACATGATGCTCAAGATTTGCCTGATGTAGTGTGTCACCAAAACTGTTTCAAGTTCATCTACCATCAGAGTCACTGATCGGGTCTTTCTGTTTCATTAAAAGCAAATGATCCCACCCCCAGTGTTCATAGCAGCACTATTTACAATAGCCAAGACATGGAAGCAACCTAAGTGTCCATCAATAGATGAATGGATAAAGAAGATGTGGTATAAATATACAATGGAATATTACTCAGCCATAAAAAGGAATGAAATAATGCCATTTGCAGCCACATGGATGGACCTAGAGATGATCATACTAAGTGAAGTAAGTCAGACAGAGAAAGACAAATACCATATGATATCACTCATATGTGGAATCTGAAAAAAAATGATACATATGAACGTATTTACAAAACAGAAACAGACTCACAGGCATAGGACACAAACTTATGGTACCAAAGGGGAAAGGGGGAGGTGGGATAAATTTGGAGTTTGGCATTAACATATACACACTACTATATATAAAATAGATAAACAAGAAGGATTTACTGTAGAGCACAGGCGACTATATTCAAAATCTTGTAATAAACTATAATGGAAAAGAAAAAAAAAGATACAACCTGTCTGGGGTTTATCAGCAGCCAGCCTATGATAACTGCTCCTAGCCCCGGGGCAAGGGGTATATGGTGATGGTGAATGAGCCTCCAGGCTTCTCCCAGACTTACTCCCCTGAAGAAGGTGAGCAGCTGCTAACTTGGGGGCCATGTAGTCAGAACTTCTAAGGGCAGCTCCTATTTAAAATACTCTCTCTTACTGATTTGTGGTTGCCAAGGTGGAGGGGCCGGGGGAGTGATGGATTGGGAGTTTGGGGTTAGCAGATGCAAACTATTATATATAGGATGGATACACAACAAGGTCCTACTGTACAGCACAGGGAACTCTATTCAATATCCTGTGATAAACCATCGTGGAAAAGAATATTAAAAAACGAATGAATGTATATATATACCTGAATCGTTTTTCTGTACAGCAGGAATTAACACAACTTTGTAAATCAAATATACTTCAGTAAAAAGTATTGATTAAACAATTACTCTCTCTCATTTTACCCACCGGGAGAAAGAAAAGGAAGGGAGTTGCCCATAGAAGAGAAAGGGAGATGGGATGAGAGAAGAAAAAGAAGAACGGAGATGCATGTTTATTGAACCTGAACTCATGCCAGCCTTACAAGAAAAAGGAGAAAGCAGGTAGAATGCTGCCCCCTTTATAGATGAGGTGACAGGGGTTAATGAGGTAACTGGAGAGTCAAGGACACAGAAATGGTCAGTTCCAGGACAGGTTTCCTGGCCTCAACATCCTTCATTACCCCTGTGCCCCCCACTTCCTCCTGGTCCATGTGGACCAAGTATGATTAGGAAAATATGGCCACCATATTGCTGGGAAAGGACTCAGGATGAATTGTATCAACACCAGAGAAGACTGATTCACTCCATGTTTATTTTTTCCCTTGAGTTGAAAGGCTCAATGCTTTCATTTCAGATCAAAAAAAAAAATTTTTTTTTTTTCCAGAGAGAGGAGAAACCCCAAGGGTAGCTGTCATGGCTCTATAAACCCAACATTTTAGTCGTTCAAAGAGAAGCATCATTGAGTGCATATTTAGAAGAGAAATAGAAAGCCTCAATTACCCTTTATTTCTTTTAGGAGGAGAGCAGAGAGAAGCAAAGTGACAAACAACCAACACCATCATCTCCATGATGGAGCTGGGTCTTGGTCATGCCACATGTGTCTCCCAAATAGCGCATGTAACTCACGGGACAGCCTGAGTGGATGGCGGAAAAGTAAAGCCATTGCTTCCAACACATTCACAGCAATATTGATTGCTGAAAAAGAAGGATGTACACTAAGAAAAAAAATCGACAGCAACCCACCGTGGTGCCGATAGGAATGCCCATGTTTCACATTCTCGCATTTTCGTATATTTAATTGTTTCTACTGTAAATAAGCTAGGAATAAATTGCAAACTTGGGACAAAGGTTTATATACAGTCCCTTCAGTTATCAGAATGTAATTTGCTAATTTGCAGCTCACTAGAGTAGATAGTATAGACATACATTTATCCAAATGTGATAATAGGGAATTCAAACATTAAGAATTGATGGGCAGGGACTTCCCTGGCGGTCCAGTGGTTAAGACTTCGTCTTCCAAGGCAGGGGTTGTGGGTCTGATCCCTGGTCAGGGAGTTAAGAACCCACGTGCCTCACGGCCAAAAAAAACAAATCAGCGAAAAGAAAACCCAAAACAAAAGCAGTATTGTAACAAATTCAATAAAGACTTTAAAAATGGTCCACATCAAAAAAAAAAAATCTTAAAAAAAAAAGAGTTGATGGACGAAAACTTTATAAAGTATTCTCACTTTATGTGGAAAAAGAACTAAGTTGACAGATAATAATAAACCCTAACAATAGGACATTATGCAAGGTTCAAGGACACAGGTGCGAATTATTATACTTTCTTGAACTCTTCGCAATAGCATCTGATATTTTTCTTATGCTTAGTTTTACAGGTTGATGTCAGGCAATCAATTAACCCAAAAGTACCTAGACTCAAATTTGGGAGAGTTATAAAACACAATTCAGAGCCCCAAAGAATTAAAATCTAACAAGATATTTTTTAAAATCACTGATTGTATCTTTGTGGTCTATTTCTAACAGATACCAGTATGGTCACAGATGAAATGTGAAACGGAGATTTCAATATATATCTAGTAAAATTACGTATAGTAGGCTGACATTTTACTGACAACAGCAGAATTTCATTTTTCTTCAATTAACTTTTATACCTGCAACTATCCAAATAATTGCATGATTTAATCTCTAACATTGAGACTGTCGAATAAAAATTATATATATATATTCACAACCTAAAAGTTGAGAGTTATGTTTTATTCGGCGGAAATTTTTAGGACTTCAAGACTGGGAGGCAGCATCTCAAGTAACCCTGAGAGAACTGGTCCAAGGAGGTGAAGGCGGAGCTATGTTATATAGAAGTTTCGCAACAAAGGGCAGTTAGTAGGAACAAAAGATCACTATTAATGGAAGAAAACCAGATATCTCATGTTAAGGAATTTAAGGCTTTTCTATGTGATTCCCTCAGGGCTCAGCAGCTCACCATATGCTGTGGCTGCAATCGCTGGAGACTGTCACATCCTTTGTTTACTGATATGGCCGGCAATATTCCATTTCTCAAGACACAAGTGAAGATGGAATTACATGGAGGGTTTTTGACCATGTGAAACACTGTTGCTGTATTATTATGTCTGACCAACCTATTCCTACACCTCAACAGGGATTTTCATAAGTAGAAAATTCTTTTCCTTCAATTTTTGAAAAGACAAATTGTCCCCCGTTTTCATCCAAAGATAACATTGCTAGGAATTGTAGGGATTCGCCTTGCCTCTACACAATGAGACCGACGAGAAGTCACTACATAAGGTCCAAGGGCATTATGAAGAAAGCAGTGCTTCACAAAAAGGAAGTTTGGATGGACTGTCTTCCTCTCTGCACCCAAAGCTGACTTCAGAGCTGGGCTGGCTTCCCACCCTTCGGTTCTGAAAAAAGATAGGGGCTACCAGTGAAACCAAACAGATCACAAGATCCACCGACTGTGAAATATGACTGGGGGAAACGACCACAGCCTTGTTGCCTGTACCTGTGGACCACAGTTATTCAGACCAATATGAATTGGAATTTCCATGATACTGGACGCACACCAGTTTGAAATTAGCCAAGGCAAGTGTTCACACAGCTGTCTTGGCTAATTTTAACAAATTACGCAAGAAAGGAAATCAAAATAGGCCAAAGGATTTCTGAAGAGAGAAGCAAAAAAAAATTGTTGATACTTGAGTCTTCACAATCAGCTGCACATCCTAGAAAAAGCTGGGGTATCCTGGTACTCACAGCTCTGGAGTAAAATGATTGTAGGTGAGGACAGTTTTCAGGATACAGGTCCTATATCAACTTAGGAAACTCTTATTGAGTATTTGATGCCAACTTTCGTCCAGTCTCCCCTTATTTATTGCTAGTAGACACCAGTTTTTGGGGGGTATCCATTTCTCCTTCCTGAGGTCATATATTCCAAGGGAGGATTTTGGTGAAATGCTGATTGTATCAAGGTAACCATGGGTGGTTCCATTTTCCACATCACGTACGAGTTAAGTGTAGGCATATAACACAACTTTACGTAAAAACAGGAGATCAGGTCTTCCAGGGAGCTATTAGAAAAAGTTCCCTCTCCCTGGAAAAGGGACACAGGATAAGAGGGGTCCCTTTCTGCCACCTGTGGATATCCCCAGGGACGTCCAGTCCACACCTCAAGACCATGAGAGAAACTAGCCTGTAGACAAAGCCAAGACGAGGAAGATGGCCAAACCCAATGATTCCGTGCCTAGAACTCCTCGTCGTGTGCGAGCATGCATTTCCTTATTGTGTGACCCTGTGAGGATGATTATTTTCTGTTAGTTTCCGCTAAAACTGATGAAAAGAGTTCAACTCTTCATAGGCACAATACTCGTTTGTGTAGACCTTCTGGCTCGGGATGGGATAGGAGGTGACGAGGAGAAAGGAAAGGTAGATTTGGGATGGTAATGACCAGTGCCAAAAGCCACTGCTTTTGCCATCCCAGGCAGAAACACCCAACTGTAAGGGTGGTGTCCCCACCTTACCTGCTTTGGAAAAAGATGCCCTAAATTAATGAAGTGCTCTCTTTTCCAAGACTTGCCTTATCCCCAAAGATCTCGCTCAACTTGCATCTCTTCCTTGGGGTTTGCTGGCTGCCAACATATGTGACTGCTCTCCTTTCTGGATCTCTCATTTCTAATGTCTGAGTGTTTTCACGTCCTGTCTGTTCAAGTCATTTGCAAGAACCCTGAATGTGTGGTTGACACCCTACCTACATCTATTGGCTCCCCAGCCTACAGAATTCCAAAATTAGTGGTTGCTTAACTCACTATGTAAAACCAGAAATCAGCAAACGTTTTGAGGCCAGATAGGCAATATTTTCAGTTCTGTGGGTCATGTGGTTTTATCTCTTTCATCATAGTAAGAAAGCAGCCACAGATGATTCATGAATGAACACAGCTGTTTGCCAATAAAACGCTATGTCAACAAATATCACCCTTCCTTTGAGTTTTTAAAAATACTTTAACATATAGAAACCGTTAGCTCACGGGCGAGTCTGATCTGGCACGTTGTCAATGGCGGCAATACACCCATAAAGATTTAAACATTTAAGAAATCATGCAAAACTTCAGGCGATTGATGAAATCGGCTGAGCTTCGGTTTTCTCTCAAATCACGCTATCATTTTGGAAGAGGTATTTTGTTATTCTCATTTCCTCAGGTAGTAATAAAAGGCAATCATATTTGTGGGTGAAGTGATTCCAAAGTAATGTTAGCTTTTCAGGTGCGCTGTAAAAAATTAAAATTCCCCTTCAAATCTATTCATGGAAAACTCCTCGATCCATTTTGCATCAAATGTCAAAACACTGCGTCAGTGATTTAAAACGGCACTTACTGATGCCAACATGTAACTCCTTTTCTCCTCAGGTTAAAAAATAAACAGTTTTATAGAAATGCTAGCTCAGCGTCTATGAACTTGCATATTCCTGAGGAACCACTGTGTTTGGTGAGACTGGAGGAATTACAGAAACTGTAATAAATCCATCATTTAGTCATACAGCTGTGAACAGTCCCAAGGGCACGCTTTCAGGCATAATATACTTTTATAAGTTTAAAATCTCACAAGAGAGCTTTGTTGCAGGGGAAACGCAGAAGCCAGTACAAATATAAAAGATACATGATCTCTTGGAAATGTGTCCATCACCACTGTGAAAGCAAAAAGTCGCCCATGATTTTTTTTTACCTCGTCCAATATTTTTTGAATTCATAGACATGGTCAAATCCTAACCGTTTTCAAATCTTCAAGATGTTCCAATTCAGGGGCTCAGGATTTGTATGCCTGCACCCATCCAATGGGTTCCTTTAGGGCAAAATTTCCTGCAGCCTCAGGGAATCCACGTTTTAGGTAAAACAGATTATGATTATAGAGCATAAAAGTCCTGGAAGTCAACACCGCTTCTTTTAAAAGATTATAATTCAGCTATAACCAGAGCATGTCATCGCACCACACACTTGTGAAATATTTGCCTAGGTCCATAAACACGGTCGTACTGGAGTGGATTCATGCGTCTTTCTCTGCTCTGCGAATTAGAGAATGTTTTATATTGCCAAGCTTCGGCTTGACCAGCCACATGGCATGTGGGTTTAGGTATTCCTGGGAGAACCCATGTCTTGACAGCCCAGACTGTGCTTTCAACCCACGTGACCACAGGCTGCCGCCCTGCTCACGGCATCACCCACCAAAACCCTGCATCTGCAAAAGTCCTCTAGATTTTTGTCCGTTATTTTTCTTGGAAAGCCAGAACCCCAGCCGTACCTTATAACTCATTTCCAATTTCACCAAACGCAAAACAAAGTCATACAGAGAGAAGACAGGTCTAAAGACAGGCTCCAAAAAGGTTTGGTTTCGGTACAAGTACTTCTTTGTTCCTAAACTTCCCAACTGTTCAGAATCACTTGCACCAGAAGATGGGATGGGTCATAGCGGTGTATCACTTGTCTTGTGAAAAGTCACAGCCAGGTTGGGATTCAAGTTTATTTGGAAGTAAATTGGATCAATGACAAAAAAAATACACAACTGCCTACGGGGTGCTACAAGCGTGAGCAATTCAGATGTGCCTTACAATTAACCGAGGTCAGTGTGATAGGGTGTTTGTGACCTTCCTAATCCCCCATGAAAACTTACAGGCATATCTCATTTTATTGTGTGCACAGATATTGCATTTTTATTTTTTATTTTATTTTTTTACAAATTGAGGTTTTGTGGCTACTTTGCATTGGGCAAGTCGATCAGTGCCATTTTTCCAAAAGCATTTGCTCACATCGTGTCTCTGGGTCACATTTTGGTAATTCTTCCAGTATTTCAAACTTTTCCACTATGATTATGTTAGTTACAATCATCTGTGATCAGTGAGATTTGAAGTTAGTACTACAACTTACTGAAGGCTTGGAGGATGGTTAGCATTTTTTAGCCATAAAATATTTTGTAATGAAGGTACGTTGCTTTTTTAGACATAATGATATCGCACAATTAATTAGACTACAATCTAGTGGGCACGTCACTTTTAGATGCACCGAGAACCAAAAACATTCGTGGGACTTGCTTTGTTGCGATAGTTACTTGATTGCAGTGAACCTACAATATCTCCGAGGTCAGCTTGTAAATGAGAGCCTCCCAAACTTTCTTCATCTGGATATAAATACAAACAGATGTGTGGATACAAGTCAGCAAAAAGGATAAATCGCCAGGAAGATAGGAAAGCCTCCAAAGGCCAGTTATGCATAGCCGTCCACGTCAAGGTTTCTGGTGGACATTTTAAATTCCAATCATGGGACAACATTATTATTAGAATCTCAGTAGATGGCTGTAAACCACACAAAAATGAGAAGGGGTCTGTCTTGCTAATCTCTCTCTTTCTCTCTTTCACACACACACACACACACACAGACACACACATATTTGTGAAGAAAAATAGAAAAGTATGATCAAAAACCCAGGCTCCAAAAAGGGAACCTTCCTACACTGTTGGTGGGAATGTAAATTGATACAGCCACTATGGAGAACAGTATGGAGGTTCCTTAAAAAATTAAAAATAGAGCTACCATATGACCCAGCAATCCCACTCCTGGGCATATACCCAGAGAAAACTATAATTTGAAAAGACACATGCACCCCTATGTTTATAGCAGCACTATTTACAATAACCAAGACATGGAAGCCACCTAAACGTCCATGGACAGATGAATGGATAAAGAAGATGAGACACATATATACAATGGAATATTACTCAGTCATAAAAAGGAACGAAATAATGCCATTTGCAGCAACACGGATGGACCTAGAGATGATCATATTAAGTGAAGTAAGTCAGACAGAGAAAGACAAATACCATATGATGTCACTCATATGTGGAATCAATTTCTTGGTTACTGGGAAGTACCCAGCAATGACCCTGAGTGTGAACAATCAATTCCTGCAAACAACCCTAAAAGGAACACAGCACTGTATCTGTCCTCTAATACCCCTTCCAGCCTACAGGGCTCTTCTCTTGGCAAAGACCAACTGCCACGGACATGACCCTGCCAAAGAAAACTTCCCTTGAGAATGTGTATCTACTTAACTGTGGGATTTCCATTTAATAAACTATGACAAAGCTGATTCTTTTTCCCGTAACCACAACCTAATACCCTCTAAACAATCATATTTAATTATATACACCATTTTCTAAAGTATCCCATAAACTCCTCTCCCCCCCCCCACCTTTTTTAAAATCAACCAACTTTAAGGCCAATATTTACAGAAATTCTAGACATCACTTTCAACTTTTTCAATAGTTGTAGCTCCTAAGGACACCCAGAATGATTTTTAAGGTAATTTTTTTTTTAATGTATCACGGTTTGTCTTTGGGTCTTATGCAATTTTGCTGGCAAAGTTGACTCACTGACCGCATTATTGTCCTGAATATGAAAAACATGAGTTACTCCCATAATGATGAGGGGTACTGGTAGACGCTGTTGTGTCCTGCAAATAGCTGGTCGTCAGGACAAGTGCCTCAGACTCCCCGGAGAACAAGGAAGTGGCCAGGTTAGGAGATCAGACACATCCCTTCACTGTCTTGTGTCTTTGAAACCACAGCAGTCCTTAGTTTACAGGAAGTGAACAGACTCTTGTTTAAAAAATATATATATCTCTTAAGTTTGTGAGAAAAAAAAACACAACACACTTTTCTTGCCAATTTCATGACTTTGGTCTGAAATGATACCCTGCGTCATCAACCACCAACAGAATCCCCACAAATAATTAACCAAATGAGAACCATAATTGTTGTGCTCCAAGCTCCAGAGAAAAACAGATGCAAGGCGTGTGAGCGGCTCCACGAAAATGGAATTCTCCTGGTATCTATGGAATCACAGAAATTCAAAACAGAAGAGGTAACCACCCAATAGCAACCTTTGAACCCACACTCCCTTTCTCGCTACACAAAAGGGAGGGATTTTGAATTGTGCACTTTTATCATTTCCAAACAAAATTTAGAACTTCTCTAAGGGAAATTGCGTGGGCATCTGGTTTCAATCGGCCCTAATGTAATTTTTTGTGTGGACCATTTTTTTGTTTGCTTTTTTTTGTCCATGGCAAGACCAGTGTCTCTGTAAAATTACTCATTGGGAAGATGGTGGTGGCTCATTCCCCCATACATGTATTAAAATTTTTTTTTTAGAATTGATACAAATCTCAAAGATAAGCATGGGATCTGAAGTGTGCGTCTGTGTATCATTCACGGAGGAGGGAATGGACTCAGATGGCCATTCGTGATGATCTGAATGTAGACTAGAAAAAAAAAGACAGTAACATTGACCGAGAGTTGCCTGTGACTGGCATTTTTTGTGGTCAATTTTTGAGTGCCCTTTTCTCCCTTCTTCCACTGGGACACAAGTATAAAAATGATGACCACAAAGGCATTTCTAAGGGTTCTGTGGTTGTCACGTGTGTGTTGAGCATCAAATATTTCCTGCTCTGTGCTTCTAGGTCCACAGCACCTCTTGTAGATGAGGGTGGCAGTGAGACTAGTTCTGGACCATCCACTTTGAGCAGGAGTAACTCCAGAGAGCAGAATCCCTGCTGATGCTTCATGGGTCCAGGGTGACCTGAAGGAAATGAATCTTTGCTGGCTTCAGTATAGACATTTAGGGGATTTGACCACTGAACCCCTCTGTGTTCACATAGCTGCTCATGACATCGGTGTTCTGATCTTGACCTTTGAAGATGCCAGAACTCAAAGACCTGGAATGACTTATCCTAGGTCATGAAACCATGGTGGTAGAGACACAAGCGGAACTCTTACTTTCTGATGGAACCTTTACATAATTACATGATGTTGTCTTCTGTTACAAGGAGCTGTGATTAGGGAAGCTTTAGACACTGAGAAGGATCTTCCTTATACACCTCAACACACTTGCCCTTCTTGATCTTCCCTTCACATGGAGCCAAACAAATTCTTAAACAGACATTGAACCAAAATGCAAGTACTCCTGGCTGTAGAAACACACTGGCTTAACTTCCAACGGACAAGATGGCGGTCATCCAATCACTCTTGAAAGCAGCATCTCAACCATCCACCCATCCATCCACCCATCTATCCATCATATCATCTATCTATCTACCTACCCACCTACCTACCTACCAGGGAGGTGAGGAGGGAACCATACAATTTGGATGGAGGCAAAGGCACCATGGCATTAAGGCTAGTAGTAGGACAGAGTGAGGATAGGGGAAGGAGAGAAATAACATAGAGGTAAAAGATCCTATCAACGCTGGTAGAATTTAATCTTGAGCAACGTTTTGTAGGAAAATATAGATGCTCTGGGTGGAAGCAATTCGGCCCTGCTTCTGACAAAGCCATCATGTTCTACTTGCCTTTGGGAGAAAGGATTGTGTCAGATGTGTAGACTATTCATTCCAGACTGCAGTTCCAGGCAGAAGGCACTTGAGGGGGAGCAAGGACTGTAAATGCATATTGTGGACTGAGGTGGAGAGTTCTCTCCTGTGTCTCCATGCTGGTAATCCTACAGAGCAAAGAATTTTCCCTGATTGATCGGATGCATGAAAATGGAAGAGATATCTCAACAATGGCAAGGGGGATGAAAAAAATGTTCCTACATCCAAATAGAGAACAATATTAATAATAGATGACAGATAGGTAGGTGCGTAAATATATAGACAGAAAGATGATAGATAGATAGATAGATAGATGATAGATATTGATAGATATGGTGATAGACGTTGATAGGTAAATAGATACATAGTTAGGTGGGTAGATGGATAGATAGATTGATAGATATTGATACATAATAGTGATAGATGTTGATAGGTAAATAGATACATATATACATACATACATAGGTGAATAGATTGATTTGATAGATGATAGATAGCTAGATAGTTGAATATAAATATATTGATATCTATCTATCTATCTACCTAGCTACCTATCTATCATCTACCCATCTATCTTTCTCTTTGGTCTTTGTCCTTATATGTGCAATAGAGGTCTATTCACAGCATTATGACAGGTTAGTTGGCACACAGAAAAGGGGAAAAATTACCTTCGCCATGGAGAAATCTGACAAACACACCTGCACGAGGTGACAAAGGTCAACTTCCACAGGGATAAGTCATGTTGACAGCAGGCATCCTGGACACGATGTGATGAGAAGTGCACTTCCCCTCTGTGGTCTTCCTCCCAAGAACCCATAACCCTAGTTGAATCATGACCTTCTCAGGTTGGCCTCTTGCACTAAGTCATACGCATGTCAGTTCCTCTATGTCTTTTCATGGCTTGATAGCTCATTTCTCTTTAGCCCCGATTCATATTCCACGGTCTGGATGGACCACAGTTCCATGTATGTAATCATCCATCACCTACTGAAGAACATCTCGGGGGCTTCCAAGCCATTTCTTACTCTTGCTAAGTAAACTTCCATTGTATTTACGTACCATCTTTTTTATGCCCATTCCCCAAACTTCGGCCCTTGTGTTTGTTGCCAGCAGGGCATAGCTGTAAGCTCTCCAGCAGGTTGGGGGCCATGCCCTCAAGGAGGACTTGATTCTCTGCAAAACTCTCTCTGCACGTCAGGAACCACATTTAATCTTGCTGCTTTTTGACCCCAGCACCATCTTTCCGCCTTCTGGCTTGGGACAGAAGGAAACAGCTTGCGGCCAAAGGACTGCAGCAGACCTGATGCCACGGAAACCCTGGGAATTCTTGGTTTCTTCCTCATTCCTTCCTTAAGTGCCTCTGGCAACGCACATCAAAGTCCCCCACCTCTGCAGAGAGAAGCCTCTGGCACTTTTTTTTTTTAATTAATTTATTTATTTTTGGCTGTGTTGGGTCTTCGTTTCTGTGCGAGGGCTTTCTCTAGTTGCGGCGAGCGGGGGCCACTCTTCATCGCGGTGCGCGGGCCTCTCACTATCGCGGCCTCTCTTGTTGCGGAGCACAGGCTTCAGACGCGCAGGCTCAGTAGTTGTGGCTCACGGGCCCAGCTGTTCCGCGGCATGTGGGATCCTCCCAGACCAGGGCTCGAACCCGTGTCCCCTGCATTGGCAGGCGGATTCTCAACCACTGCGCCACCAGGGAAGCCCTCTGGCGCTTTTTATATCCTCCCGCTGTTCCTTCCAATGTATGCGAACTCGTGGGCATTGCCTATCTCCGTGGATTCACCTCCGTGGTTTCGCTTCTCTTCAGGTCTTCAAAGCGGTCGTCACTGCGCCGTGGATGGGATCGGCTTGCTCCATCCTGTAGGTGGCCAGTCGCGACGTGCGGAATTCGAGGACACTGGACAGGAAAGCCGCACCGTAAACAAACCGAATGTTAGTGAATTCCAGGGCAACCATATCAAAGATCTTCAGAGCTGGCGATGTTGCAATCACACAAGTTCACCGGGAGGACATTCGTAACAGATCATGCGGAGGCTGCAGGAGGAAACCGTTTGTTTCCATAGCGAGAGGGGATGGCTATGTAATTCTCCACAAGGAAAGGAGTGAGAGGAACTCCTTCTCCGCGCTCTCCTCTCCTTCCTGAGGGAGAGGAAGTTCCCTCGGTGAAGCCAGGGGTCAGACCACGCACAACCTCTTTCTGAACTGTCTCCAAAAACAGGCCTGCTTTTTCCTGTTCTGCATTCATCCCGAAAGCAGCGGAGGCTTCCCTTAGACTCTGTGTATCTTTTTCTAACTAAAGTGATGAAAATATGCTCACTGGCACGATTTCTTCTGCCCACGATTGTGATTCCAGATGACAGATCTCACTCTTGATGCATCTCCTGTCTTTTCGTGTCTCACCCAGATCAACCCTGGGGGACATTCATGGCAGGAGAAAAGATGCCAAGATGCATGTCCAGATTTAAATACGGATTTAAGAATGGAGAGGACAGAGAACTTTCCATCATCAATGTCAGGAAGGTTGGGAGAAAGTGTAACAGGGAAGAACCAATCTGACTTCGTGTTGGATCTGTTTTTTTTTTTTTTACTTTAACCTTTGCATTCTATTGTTTTTGCTATCAGTTAATCACTAAAGGGATGTTGGCTGCAGCTTAACATATACATAATAGCCAGTCTCTGGGAACTCTGTCTCCCCTGCCTGAGGGTTAAGCTAAAATAGCTTTGTTCCGCTCACAGGAAACATACCAACCAGACCCACCAGTGAATGACTGCAGGAAAGAAGAAAATAACATCCCCCCAGGAGTCTGGCCGGAACCAGGAAATATTTGCAATAAGTTATGGCTTTTTTTTCTTTTGAAATTTACCTCCTCACTGCGGGCTCTTTGTTCTATAAAAAGAAACCAGCATCCAAACCAGGGCAAGATGGTTCTTTGGAACACTAGTTCACCATCTCCTAGGTCTGTTGGGACTTCCCTGGCAGTCCAGTGGTTAGGACTCCACACTTCCGCTGCTGGGGGCCCGGGTTCGATCCCTGGTTGCGGAACTAGGATCCCACACGCCGTGCGGTGTGGTCAAAATGAATAAATAAGTAAATAAACTCATTATTCCTTGCCCTAACAGCTCTCCTCTCAATTTATTGGTCTGTTGTGCGGCGACGGTATGGGCTTGGTCTTGGTAACAAATGGTCTGAACAAAATCGAACGGTCTCACTAAAACAGCCAAGTGGAAGTCAAACAGATAGACGCAGGTCCTCCACTCGTAGTTACAACGGATGGGCATTGTACTTGGACATTGTCAAGTTCAGCGGATACTTTTAGATATTTGCCATCTGGTTTTAATAATATCTGCTGTTTCTGCTTGGTGGTTCTACTAGGTTGAACAGTATTCCCCCAAAAGATGGTTACCCTAGGTTTAACAGTGTTCCCCCCAAATTCACATCTGCCCAACCTCTAAATGTGATCTGATTTGGAACGTACACGTGTAATGAGTTAAAATGAGGTCATCCTGGAGCAGGATGGCCCCTTAATCCACGTGACCAGTGTCCTCATAAGAAGAGACGAGACAGGGAGCTGACATGCGACAATCGAGGCAGAGATTAGGGTGATGCATCTCCAAACCAAGGTGCTCCAAAGATTGCCAGGAGCCAAAAGAACCTGGAAGAAGCAAGAAAAGGTTCTCCCCTACGGCCTCCGGAGAGAGCATGGCCCTGAAGTACCTTCATTTCGGACTTCTGATCTATGAGAGAACAAATTTCTCTTGCTTTAAGCCACTCAGTTTGTGATCATTTTTTACAGCAATACGAGGAAACAAGCATGGTTGTTTTGTCCAAGTTTTAATGGAAACTTCTAAAAAAAACTTTGATTGGAGTAGAGCTGATTTACAATGTTGTGTTAGTTTCCGTTGTACAGCAAAGTGAATCAGTTATACATATATCCACTGTTTTTTAGATTCTTTTCCACATAGGTCATTACAGAGTATTGAATAGAGTTCCCTGTGCTATACAGTAGGTCCTTATTAGCTATCTATTTTATATACAGTAGTGTGTATATGTCAATCCTAATCTCCCAATTTATCCCTCCCCCCACCATCCCCTGGTAGCCATAAGTTTGTTTTCTACATCTGTGACTCTACTTCTGTTTTGTAAATAAGTTCATTTATACCCTTTTTTTTTTTTAGATTCCACATATAAGCGATATCATATGATATTTGTCTTTTAATGGAAACATTTTAAACAACAGATAATATGTGTATCTTCAATGGCCTGAAGATATCAAAAAGACAGCAAAATTACAGCTTTAAAGGAAAGTTACTTACTGCATACGGTGTGCTTTTTGTCGTATAAGATTCTCTCACATTGTGGGATATGGCAGAAGCATGGGGCATGAGGTCCCAGGATGTTGAACCCAATGGAAGCAAAGGGGTGATTGAGGAACAGGATTCTTGCTGCTTCACAGGCTGCAGCCCGTGGGTGGTGGGACCCCTGGGCCCTGTCCTTGGCACCTCTGTGAGGGTTTTTCATGGGAATTAGTGTCTCCCATGAACATGTAATTTGCTGGCTGAGATAGGATGAAGCTGGGCTATACTTACCCTAAGTAGCCTCTGCAATACCATCAGATTTTTCCAAATTTAAAATCCATTGTTCAAAGCTTGGGGTTCTCTAAGACAGCGTTTTTCAACCTCTGTACTCTTAACATTTGGGACTAGGTAACTCTTTGCTGCGGCCTCCTGTTCAATAATGAGGTGTTGAGTAGCCTGCCTGACCTCCACCCACCACATGCCAGGAGTACCCCCTCCCCACCTAGCTGTGAAACCAAAGATGTTCCCAGGCACTGCCCAGTGCCCCCTGAGGTGGGTAGTGTTGGGGATCAGGTCAGGCCACCCCCAAAATATGACTCAATGGCATATTGATTATTTTGAATGAAAGTTGCTTAAGAAATGGCCAATGTAAGAGGGACACCCTGAACTTCCTCTTCGTCTCTATGAAGCAGGAAATACATCTCCACTGTGAAAGGTGACCACCTTCCATCTGCAGATAGAAGGACATCCTTATCCCCAGAGGTAGGGAATTGGGGCTGAGAAGCCTGTATCAACAAACACTGTGACTTTATTCATTGAACATGCCAAGCCCGAACTCTGCTTAGATTCTTCCTTAATGAGACATCTAATCTAAGTTTGTCGTGGCAATTCCTCACCAGTTTCTTGTTTCTTTGTCTAAATACTGTAAAAGCTGCCTGCTTTGGCCACTTCTTAAGTCTCATTTCTATGAGAGCTCCAAGAACACGAATTGAAATGTGTTTCTTTTTCTCCTGTTCATCTGTCTTGTGTCAATTTTATTCTTAGTCCAACCACAAGACCTCAAAAGGGGGAGAGGGGGAAACTTCCCAGTTTCTCTCCCCGAGTTGAGGACGCCTGCTCCGGAGAAGATGGAACACAGGAATGGGGTGAAACACAAGAAGACCAAGGACATTTCTTCAATTTCTCACATGTTAACTGAAATTCAAGAAATATTAAAAATTCAAACCTTGGGCAAGAGGATGTGTGTGTTAGTTTTCCAGGGCTGCTGTAGCAAAGTGCTATAAATTGGGTGACTTCAACACAGAAATGTATTCTCTCGAAGGTCTGGAGTCCAGAAGTCCTAAATCAAGGCATCTGCAGGGTTGGTTCCTTCTGGAGGCCCTGAGGGAGGATCTGTTCCATGCCTCTCTCCCAGCTTCTGGTGGCCTCCTGGTGATCTCTGACGATCCTCGGCTTGTAGACGCGTCACCCCAATCTCTACCTCCGTCCTCTTGTGGCTGTCTCCTGTGCACGTGTCTCTGTGGCCAAATGTCTCCTTTATATAAGGACACGAGTCATATTGGATTAGCGTCCACCGTAATAACCTCATTTTACCCTGATTAAGTCTGCAAAGACCATACTTCCAAATGCAGTCCTATTCTGAGGTACCGGTCCTTAAGACTTCAACGAATGAATTTTGGGGGGACAGAATTCAACCCATAAAAAGGGGTTATCCTTAAAGCATATTGGGAATTATGCCAAATGATGGAATTATTTTTATATATATATGTCTCATAATATTCCATTTCTAGCTAGGCAGCGATTTGTTTCTGTGTGAGTTACGCTCCAGTGAACATGAAGAATCTGGTATTTCCATCTCTGGCTGGGGAAAGGAACTCCAGGCCAGCTTTGTGATTTCACAGGACAGTTTTCAATACGTATGAACATATCAGAGCTGGCAGTTTGGGCAACGTTTCTCTTGGGGCAGCCATAAGACTTTGCATACTCCATCCTTTTCGTGCAAAGGGCACTAGTGAAAAAAAGATCAGAGACAGAGGGCAGGATGACAAGACTCCTCATTCAGAAGCAAAGATTGGGACTTTCTAGAAATTGATTTTTTTTTGGAAGAAATAATAATTTCAAACAAAATGATAATTCTAAGCTAAACTTTCTATAGACACGGCTCTTTGTTTAGAGAAAACATTCTATTCAAAGAGAGAAAGAAAATGAATCTAATGTGTTCAACCAAGTTCAGTCCTACTCAGCGATTTAGAGGAGAACGTCCCACCTCAATCTGGCTAATGAGACTGAACCGCAAGCAGCGGGGATGGGATTGTCAGAGGGGTAAGAGGCAGCTGCGTGCAGGGCTCTCAGGAGAGGTTCAGAGGGGCCCCTGGCCCTTGGCCGTTCCACCTTCACAACCACCCAAGGCAATCAAATTTCCGAGATTAGAGGCACGCACACCTGTAAGCACGAGACATTGATTCGGGAGCCCCCAGGGTTATTAGTGAGAACGTGTTTGCAGCACTGGTTTGGTCCTGGATCAGGCGCCTGAAGAAACAGATCAATGGGACATGTACAGATTGACCTGAGGAAGAAAGGGAAACATTTCTAGAACATGCAAGGCTGTGTAGGCAGTCCAGGCAGACTGAGCGTCTCAGGTGGGCAGGGGGATGCCAGAAGCTTCTCTTTTGGGGGAGGGCAGAATGATTGCAGGGGGAGGAACTGCAGGAGTCCCCCAGACAAGCTCAATCTGCTCTCTGCTCAGCAGTTTTGCCAAGAGTGCACTTGCCAGGAAATCTTGAGCCTGTTGGCCAGGAAAGCATTCTGGGATGAGAGGGTGAAATGGAAAGTCCCACATTTCAAGCCCCTGTTGTAATAAAACTTGGAATAAGACTATCGCCTCCCACCATCTCAGTCATGGACTATTTCTCCTGGACTGAGGTGACCGCAGTAATCGGGGCTCATCATCTTGGTCATAGACTGCTTTTCCTGGACAGAGATGATCATCACCCATTATCTCTGTGATAGATTATTTTCCCTGGGATCATACGATCGCCCCTCAACATCTAGGTCACAGCTTTCCTCCCAATTATTAATGTTAAGATCATCCCCGATTTTAGAGGTACAGTTGTAGGAAAATGACCCAGTAAGTACACAACATCATTTTTGTGTAGGAAAGTCTTCCACAAATCTTCAAATATGTGGTTGTCATCATTTAGAATCAGACTGAGCGTTCATGAGTTTTTTTGAACATGGCTCTGTGGGCAGGGTACATGTATACTTGGAAATAAAGAATTGCAAGAAGGAAAATATCAGAACAGAAAGAGAGAGAGATCTTCGCCTTAAGGAGACAGAGTGACTCATAGAACAGAACCAAACTTGAATGTAGGTATTAACATATCCAGAAAGAGACAGTGTGTCATCCGAGGAGTGTGGTGAAATAAAACAAAGGAAAAATAAATCCGTAGAGACCAGGTTGATAGATCGCGCGTTACGCTGCCTGCAGGAGAGAACACTGCCCATCTGAGGTCAAGTCCACACTTCCAAGGAGGTGCACCCCTTTTAAAAATAGAGATGGGGCTTCCCTGGTGGTGCAGTGGTTGGGAATCTGCCTGCCAATGCAGGGGACACGGGTTCAAGCCCTGGTCCGGGAGGATCCCACATGCCGCGGAGCAACTAAGCCCGTGCACCACAACTACTGAGCCTACGTGCCACAACTACTGAAGCCCGCGCGCCTAGAGCCCGTGCTCCGCAACAAGAGGAGCCACCGCAATGAGAAGCCCGCACACCGCAATGAAGAGTAGCCCCCACTCACCGCAACTAGAGAAAGCCCGCGCACAGCAACGAAGGACCAATGCAGCCAAAAATTAAAAAATAATAATAATTTATAAAAATAGAGATGAACTCTCTAATCCTCTTGCATCTCAAGTCAGAAAGCATTCACATCACTTCCATCATGTGCCTTTGTGAACACAAAACGATCTGTCTGAATAGCCTTCAGCTTCCCACGTCCATCTCCCAGTTGGAGAAAATGGGCACATCAGGCTGAAACCTGACAGTGACCGTGAACACGTGTACTGAATTGATTTTACAAATTAATTGTAATACGTGTATACAGTCGCCCTCTGGTTGGCATTCTGTGTTTTGCCTGCAAGCGAATGGGTTCGGCAGGAGACAATGGGATGCACTCCAGCACACGCTCTGACCACATGACGTTTCTGGACGAGGCTTACGCACCCATAACTAACCCATCACGCCACCGCTCCATGTGTCTGTTCAGCACTGGCCAGAAGCCTTGTCTCAAACTCCTGCATCCACAGAAGAAGCCAGTGAGGACTGGTGACCTAGTAGAGCCTGTCCAGTTCAGCAGCATTTGCGTGTGGTGCAACTCAGCTCAAGCCATTGAGAAGGCATGGACCACTTAAAAGTATACCTGCTCCAAGAGTCTTGTGATAATCCGTTGGTTGACTTTTTTTTTAAGTAGTTTTGGCTGTGTGCCGGGTCTTAGTTGCAGCATGGGGGATCTAGTTCCCCGACCAGGGGTGCGACCCAGGCCCTCTGCATTGGAAGCGCGGAGTCTTACCCACTGGACCACCAGGGAAGTCCCCTTTGATCAACCTTCTGTATAAAACGCACCGTGGTTAGGAACAGATCCCAATTTTAACTCCATGCAAGTGTATTCCCTAAGATGAGGATAGATAGATTAAAAAAGAAAGGAAAATCAGAACAACAACAGAATCCTTGGCAGGCATAGGAAATAATCATATTGATAGTTTCGTATCTTCTCTCCGTAATTACTTTGGAATGGAGCGATGCATGCTGTCACATTTCAAGGAAATCAGTAAGTCAGGCTACAGGGTAACTGAGGCCAAGATAAAGTCAGAAGAGCAAAAAAAACAAAAAACAAAAAAGAACCAATTCCTAAAATACGGAACGTATTACCATGTTTCTCATTCCTTTTATTCTTTAGTCATAGAGATCAGTACACACACAGGTCAAACCCGCGACCGAGCCGTAATTCTGCCTTATTTATTTATTTATTGCCAGAAGGCTCGATTCTGGGGCTGAGAGCTCGTAAGCAACAAACGTTTAAAATTCCTAGCACTTAACACATCAATCATTACTGATCATTTACAATGTAGTGTTTTACGCTTCAGTCTGTGGTTCCAGAAGAGTCCCTTGACTTCCCAAACTGGATTTCATCCTTCTCTTAGTGGGATCCGCTTTGTTAGATACACAATTAGCATTCAAGGTCACTGCTTTTTCCTCTCTTTTTAAATTTAAGCCTGTTTCTATCAATACCTGGATGTTCTTTTTTTAAAATGTATTTTATTGAAGTACACTTAATTTACTACGTTGTGTTAAATTCTGCTGTACAACAAGGTGATTCAGTTATACATATATACGCATTCTTTTTCATATTCTTTTCCATTCTGGTTTATTACAGATACTGAATATAGTTCCCTGTGCTCTACAGGAGGACCTTATTGTTTATCCATTTTATATATAATAGTGTATATCTGCTAATCCCAATCTCCCCATCCATTCCTGCCCTGCCCCACCCCTTGGCAACCACAAGTTTGTTCTCTATGTCTGTGAGTCTGTTTCTGTTTTGTAAGTTCATTTGTGTCACATTTTAGATTCCACAGATAAGTGACATCATATGGTATTTGTTTTTCTCCGTCTGACTTACTTCACTTAGTATGGTCATCTCTAGGTCCACCCATGTTGCTGCAAATGGCATTATTTCATTCTCTTTTATGGCTGAGAAATATTCCATTGTATACATGTACCACATCTTCTTTATCCATTCATCTTTCGCTGTACCTTTATCTACCTGGCTATTCTTTTTTTTTTTTTTTTTTTTTTTTTTTTTTTTTAAAGTAACTATATTTTTTTATTTTTTTAATTTATTTATTTATTTTTGGCTGTGCTGGGTCTTCGGTTCGTGCGAGGGCTTTCTCCAGTTGCGGCAAGTGGGGGCCACTCTTCATCGCGGTGCGGGGACCGCTCTTCATCGCGATGCGCGGGCCTTTCACTATCGCGGCCCCTCCCGTTGCGGGGCACAGGCTCCAGACGCGCAGGCTCAGTAGCCGTGGCTCACGGGCCCAGCCGCTCCACGGCATGTGGGATCTTCCCAGACCAGGGCTCGAACCCGTGTCCCCTGCATTAGCAGGCAGATTCTCAACCACTGCGCCACCAGGGAAGCCCCTACCTGGCTATTCTTATTACATGATGTTTCCATTTTTTAACATGCTCTGTCCTTTCTTACTAAAGGGTTGTATGTAGTAGGTAATCAAAAGCTGGGAGAAGACACACTATACTTCTTACTCCGTCCTAAAACCTGGTGGCAAATGAGTCATTCAACATTTCTCTGCGGTGAATCAGCCTTTCTGATCTTTGAGGGGGAAGTCACCTTGAATAACCCATAAAAGTGCAATATCTCATTCCCCAAATTTTATTGGAAACAAAGCATAGAAAGGAGGGAACTCATTCTACATTACAAAAAAAAAAAAGAGTGATTTGGGGAAACTATCTTGCTCTTTGTCTTGTAGGACTCAGAGAATTTCATAAGGAACAGTCAAGATGACACAGGTCCACCTTCTTGTTACGGAGCTAAGGAAGCTGAACTCCAAAGAATCAAGTGATCCATCCAGCATCACACAACAAAGGATGTACACCAGAATGTAGATAATTATGTTAAAGCTCAGTCTACCCTCCATCCTATTTCTCTGTAGCTGGAGTCTGACACCATCAATCCATAAGAAGACAGAGACTGCATAGGGATTAATCAGTTACATCCTTATTCTTTAATTCCTTCATGGATAACTTTCAAAGTCCCCCCCCCCCCATGTGAATTTATTGGTTTTATTTATCCCTCCGTCCCCATCTTCTTTCTCCAATTTCCTTGGAGAAGAATAAGGCATTCACGAGCAGGGAGGCAAGTGAGGGAATCGGACCCCCTGACTTCTGCCTCATTTGCCTTCATGCATTTTCTCCCCTTGCTTCCCTCTGGAGGCATGAACCTGAATTCTCTCCATGCATCCGCAGGCATCTGCCTTCTGGGACGTGAGACATCCCGAAGGATGAAGACAGGAGCTGCAGGACCACAGAGAACTTCAGCCCTCTCCCAGCACGTCTGAGTTTATTCTCAATTAATGTATGAAACAGAGCTTTTCTCAAACAGAGGGAGGGGGCAAGCAGTGTTGAATAACAGTGAGGGGTAGCTGGTTAAATGTCTGGAAAAGAAATCACAGACTGAAGTTAGAAGTGTGTTTGACTCCTCGTCCAAAAGAAAGTTGTAAAGGACTAAAAACTAATCATGCAACAGTGAAGCTCTTCAGGGAAAAGGAAGGAAGGAAGGCAGGCGGGGGGAGGAAGGACGGGGCGAGGAAGGAAGGAAAGAAACTCATCCAGTGAGTAAAACTTCAAGCATAATAAAATAAATATTCATAGTTGTCCAAAGGAAAAGTGAAACTCACAGCTCCTGGATTCAGTAACTCACATGTCAATCATTTTAATAGAAGACATTATTAGCTCTACAGTATAATCCATTTAAATTAGGATAAGAAAAGAATACAGTTTTTCTGAATTATGCATTCCACATGGCCCAGCAATACCACACACACACACACACACACACACACACACACACACACACACACACTGTTATATAGAAGGCAAACAGGACCACGAAAATAAAATCAAATTTAAAAGTAACACCCAAACAAACACGCAAATACTCTCCACGTTCGAACACACAGGGACTCTGGGTCAACACACGTGACACAAGAAATACGTTTGCACGTGCTCTTTTCAGGTAAAAACACTGCATAGCAACAAAGCTCACATGGGGAAAAGTAAATGAAGGACTTTGGGACAGGCCACCCCAATATGTGTCGCTTTGGTATATTGATTATTTTGAGCAGGAGACACTAGAAAAATCAGCATATGCAGAAAGATGCTTTTTTGGAATGCACGTGCCTATTCTTTCCCCAGAAGGAACTCAGCTGTTATCAGTCCTCCCAGGATGGGGGGAGGTAGGGGTTCCATCAACCAGGAAGATGGACTCTCGTCTCAAGAGCAGCCCCAAACCCAGACACTGTCACAAATGGTCACACCTGCCACGTGTTTCCTAAGGACCCAGCATCTTTCCTAAAAATCATCTACTGTCCCCTGAGGGGCCCATACCCCCTCCACTCCCCCTATAAAGACAGTGTATAACCTCTCAAATCTCACTACAGTTTACATTTTCTGGTATTCTTTATTTTTTCTTTTGGAGATGCCCCCATGCATCTCAGGGGAAAAAAATTTAATTATTTTTATTAAACATTAATAAATTCCTCTTAAAAATTAATACATGTGTATACCTTTTCTCCTATTAAGCTTCTTCTTGTCAGTTTATTTCAGAGACCCGGCTATCAGACCTAGGAGGGCCGGGGGCAAGTCTTTCCTCCATGATGTGAGCAAATTTAAATATTACCTGCACCCAGAAAGGGAAACACATATCGGTCCGGATACCAGCAGCCCTCACCAAGGAAACCGCGTTCGCAGTGCCGAGGGCAAGAGGGCTTGGCCTGGTAACGGGGCCTCCTCCATCCGCGAGGCCGTGAGGTACGTGCTCCTGTGTCTGGCTTCTCTCACTCAGCATTACACCTGGAAAAGCCGTCTGTGCTATTGCATGGAGACCTCCTTTGTCCTTTCTCATCACTTGTAGAATATGCATGGCCACATGGTGGTTTCTTTGTTTGTTAGATGGTTGTTGGACTATTGGGTTCCTGCCCATGTCGGGGAAGTTGTAAACAGTGCTGCTTTGGATGGTCTACTTCGTGCTCTTTGGTGAAGATATTTACTCATTTCTTGTAGGTATACGTGTACGTATTTATATATTTGCATATACATATATACATGTGTATACACACACTATATGTGTGCATATATGAGTGAATATATGTGTGTAAATATGTGTGTAAGTATCTGTATAGTTTGTGTGTTTACATCTGTGTGTAAATAGTGTGTATATATTTATATGTGTGTAATATATGTGTGTATATATATGTGCGTGTGTATATATGTGTGTTCATATATAGTGTGTCTGTGTGTTTATACCTAAGTGTATATATACTGTGTGTATATATACAGTATGTGTGTGTTTATATATAAGTAAATATATATAGTGTATGTGTATATATTTATGTGTGTGTATATACAGTGGGTGTGTATATTTATAAGTGTGTGTATACACTGTGTGTTTATATATGTGCATGTATGTATATATAATGCATGTTTGTGTATGTGTGTGTCTATATATGTGTGTTTACATATACGTGTGTGTATATACATAGTGTATGTATGTATATGTGTGTGTGTGTATATACATATAAAATGTGTGCGTATGTGTGTGTGTGCGTGTGTGTTATTGCCGACTTTCTTTCATTCCCCATCTCTAGTAAAAGCATATTCTCTGCTAAGAAACAGGTTCACGCATCTCATTTCTCCCCACGTGCAAGTAACAGGTCTCCTTCCCGGGCCTGCAGGCTGGAGGGTTTCACGGGGGGATTAAGCCCGCTGTTTCCCTTCCCGCTCACCACGGGGGCTGCCAGTGAAGTCCCTGGGGGGTCAGGCTGCAGGAAGAAGGCCAGTCCGCCCGAGGGCTGAACGCTTTCCTACAGCTTCATTTGGACCATTTGGCACTAAGCTGCCACAGTTAGGAGTATTGCTTTAGGGCCAGTTGACTGAAGTTTTTTTATGTAAAAAAATCCTCCCAAACAAGTTTTTACTCTCTGAGAAGCAAGTCAGGTGCCCCTGACTTGCTTTCTTGTTCTCTACTCATAAAAGCAAACGCACTGCGAATTTTCAAGGCAGGTCCAGGCATATTTCTGTCTTCTTATGCATAACAAAAAGGGAACTGTTCCTTGAAGAGAGGAACAGAGGGGTTCAAACAATAAACAGAGGTGCTGACAACAGACAGTAACCCGAGAGTCTGATTGATTCCCAGCGTGGGGGCAGGTTCCAGCTGGCTGTCCCCTACACAAAACCTCAGTCTTTTCATTTGCAAAATGGGATTCATAATAATGACACCCTCCCGGGGCTGGGTGGCCCACATGAGCTGAAACTTAACAAGGTTTTAGGAGACTCCGCACCCAGCATGCCTTAGGGACTTAACTAGGTGGGCTATTGCTAACAGGATTCCTTGTAGAGGGGTTAGCACGATGATTGACACACCGTAACCTCTCGATATTACGAGGCATTCATTATTTCGTCAAAAAGATGTGCAGCGGGCAAGCTTTTTTTTTTTTTCATGCTTATATATGTATATATTTTTCAAATTATGGTAAAATATACATAACATAAAACTTACTATTTTAAAAACATTTTAAGTGCATAACTCATTTACATTAAAAGCAGTCACATGTAAAACCATCACCACTATTCATTTCCAGAACTTTTTCACCATCCCAAACAAAAATTCTGTACCCATTAAATGATAACTTCCCATTTCCCCCTCCCCTATTCCCTGACAACCATCATTTTACTTTCTGTTTCTGTTCGGGCGAGCTTTAACTGCACCTGTTTGCATCCATCACCCAACTTTCCCCCATCAGGAGGCCTGACATGGAAGGGTACCGCAGCCCTGTTTGTCCCTACACAGCGCTTCTTCCTGGGGCTGCAAGAGAGGACAGCTGTACGAGGTCATCCATGGAGTTACATGCTTTATATATATGTGTATGTACATATATATACACACACACACACACACACACACGTCCTATTCGTTATATATATAAATATATACACATCTTCCCATTGGTTATATGTATACATACCCCCTCCTATTGGATATATATATATATAAAATCCTTTGGGATATATATATACATGCACAAATATATATAGTAAGTTGTCGTATATTATATTGGTTATATAGTTATACATATATATGCACCCTATTGGTTATATATTATATATAGAGAGAGAGAGAGATGCACATCCTTCTATTGGTTTTATATATATATATATACACACACACACAAATATATACCTCCTCCTATTGAATATATATATATATACATCTCATATATATGATACATATGTCACCCATCCTATTGATTAGATATTTATAAATATATATGCATCCTATTGGTTTTGGGTAGATAGATAGATAGATTCAAATCTTCCTACTGGTTCTATATATCTCTATATCGATATTGATATCTATTTCTATAGATAGATGGATACACCCTCCTATTGGTTTTATATATATATCTTGGTTTTATTTATATATCACATCCTATTGATTATACATTTATACCTATATATATACACATTCTATAGTTCATATATATATATATACATACACACATTCTACTGGTCATATATACGTGAGTGTGTATATATATATATAGAGAGAGAGAGAGAGAGAGAGAGGGAGATTGATTTATTACAAGGAATCAGGCCACACAATTATGGAGCCTGAAAGGTCCCCAGATGTGCAGGCAGGGTGAGTTGTCAAGCTGGAGACCCAGGAAGAGCTGATATTTCAGCTGACCCCAAAGGCAAGACAAAGCTGATGTCCCCATTCAAAGGCAGTCAGGCAGGAGGAATTCTCTCTTACTTGGGGGAGAGGCAGCTCTTTGTTCAATTCGGACCTTCAACTGATTAGACGAGGCCCACCCACCCTGGGGACGGCCTCGTGCTTAACTCAATCTACCAATCCAAATGCTAATCTCATCCTGAAACCCCGTCAGAGGCACACCCAGAATAATACTGACCAGACCTCCGGACACCTGGTGGCCCTGCCATGGTCACACGTACAAGAAAACCATCGTACGTCCTCGATGCTCTCTTGTTAGCCAAGTGGTAATTGCGCGCCATGACCAACCTTCCCTGTCCTCTTCTCCTCCGGTCTACAGTCTCAATGCAGGCTGTGCTGGTTAATTTTATCTGACAACATGGCCAGAGTATAATGCCCAGTTGTCCAGTCAATACCTAGTCCAGGTGTTTGGTAAACACCAAATACCAGGTGAAAGTATCTAGTCAATGGGACTAACATCTACAACCAGTAGACTTTTAATGAAGCGGATGATTCTGGGTAGTGTGGGTGAGCCTCGTCTAATCAGGTGAAGACCTTCAACTACTGGTCTTTCCCAAAGAAAAGGCTATTTTTAAAATAAATTTATTTATTTATTTTTGGCTGTGTTGGGTCTTCGTTGCTGCGTGCGGGTTTTCTCTAGTTGTGGAGAGCAGGGGCTACTCTTGGTTGCGGTGCGCGGGCTTCTCATTGCAGTGGCTTCTCTTTGTTGCAGAGCACAGGCTCTAAGCTTCAGTAGTTGTGGCACATAGGCTCAGTAGTCGTGGCTCACGGGCTTAGCTGCTCTGCAGCATGTGGGATCTTCCCGGACCAGGGCTTGAACCAGCATCCCCTGCATTGGCAGGCGGATTCTTAACCACTGTGCCACCAGGGAAGTCCCGAAAAGGCGCTTTCTACCTGAGTTTCCAGCTTGCTGCCCTGCAGAATTCTGACTCAAGGCTGCAACCTCAACGTGTACCTGGGTCTCCAGCCTGCTGGCCTGTCCTACAGATTTCACATCACCGCATGAGCCAATCCCTTAAAACACATCTGCGTGTGCAGGTGTATCTGTTGGTTCTGTTTCTGTGGAGAGCCCTGGTGAGCGCAAAGGTACACAGAAGAAACCCAGCCATCACTCCACCACCAGAGCATGTGTTCCCTCCAAGGAAGACGTCCGCTCTGCAGAAAAGCAACTCAAGGTGACTTCCAAGGATGTGCCCGAAAAAGAGTCCACATCATAACTCGGAATCCCAAACTGGGTGCTGGCAGTTTCCTACGAGTTATTTTCACTATTTGACAGTGTCGCACCAGGTAAGTGGGGTTGAGCCTGTGACTGCGTCTGCTGGATTGGGGGGCTGTGTAGGGATTTTGTTGACCAAATCCACATGCACCCATATCTGGAATGCAAAGGTCCTTGGATGACTTTAATGGTGTCATTATGGTCAGGGCTCTACTACTACGATATATATGGTAGGTTATGTTCAGGGTCCGGTCTTCCAGGTGAAGCGGAGTCTACCGTATATATGATAGTATGTGCCCAGACTCCTGCCCTCCAGGTGAAGTGGAGTCTACCGTATATATAATAGTATATGCCCAGCTCCTGCCCTCCAAGTGACATGGAGTCTACCGTATACATAATTGTATATCCCTTCATTGTTTTCTCTCTGTTTCAGCAATCTTATTAAAAGGGGCATAGTCTTCATCTCTACATGTAAAATAAGGTGGCCTTTGGTAATTATCTAGTCAGGTTGATGGGTTAACATCGCCAAAGTGAAGATTCAGCCCACGGAGTGTTCCTTCTTACTGTTTCTGTATTTGATATCACCCTTGAGATTTTTTTTTTTCTTTTTTTTAGCAGAGATCTCATTCTGGCTAGGCCACTTGCTTTCTATCTGGTCTTATTTATTTATTTTTGGCTGAGTTGGGTCTTCGTTTCTGTGCGAGGGCTTTCTCTAGTTGCGGCGAGCGGGGGCCACTCTTCATCGCGGTGCGCGGGCGTCTCACTATCGCGGCCTCTCTTGTTGCGGAGCACAGGCTCCAGACACGCAGGCTCAGTAGTTGTGGCTCACGGGCCTAGTTGCTCTGCAGCATGTGGGATCTTCCCAGACCAGGGCTCGAACCCGTCTCTCCTGCATTGGCAGGCAGACTCTCAACCACTGCGCCACCAGGGAAGCCCCCCCTTGAGATTTTTAACAGTCAAATTATGAGAGCATTTCTTTCTAATAGAATAAGAACATTTTGCAATCTTTTTGAATATGACATTTTCCCCAAATCTTAATTGTATTTTCTTAAGCCATTTATCTTCTTAATTCATATTTGAAGAACGAGTGTTTCCCTCCCCACCTACCGCGCGCGATACAACATAAGTGAATGTTTAGAGCGCCAAGTGTTTTCAACTTTGAAGTTGGCACTGAAGTGTCTTTAATAAATTCCTTTGTCCATATTTGTCCCCATTTATCCAAAACACACTTCTGAGAAAACCAAACATTACATCATTATGTGTTGGAGTTCCTTATTCAAAAATGTTGAATAGTCACGGTTTGCCTGGCCTCACGATGTCTGGGCTTTATCGGGTGCTGACAAAAAGTAGATGGATTTCAAATTAATCAGAACTAATTACATTAGTTGCAGCCCTTAAGCCTTCATTATGGTACAGAAAACATGAAATCATAATTTATGCCATCTAATCAAGACCACTTCTCCCTACTTATTCCTTTTCAAGGGCCTTGATGTTTCTTGCTCACAAATCCTATATACGGTGTTAAGAAAATCTGCCAAAGGTGCAGAAAGAAAATATTAAAATATTTTAAATGACTTATATAGGTACAGTAGTCCATGGCTTTCTTCTCATTTAATTCCTTATGAGGAAGGTATAGTTACTAGGGAAACGTGATTGACACTCAGGATCACGGGAGGGCATGGCCCACCCCTGGGGTTCTATTTTTATTCTTCCTCCTTTTTCTAAAATATCTCTACTATTTTTTGGTCTCAGAAAAGCATTTGACTGACAAGCCTAAAGATAAGCCAGTAAGCTGTAAATCTCTTTATTCAAACTTAACTGTAATTTGAACTGACATTCTTTTTAATGACCAGTAAAGTTTTGATCATCGATTACACACACACACACACACACACACACACACACACACCTCTGCTAAATTCCGCTGCAGCCCCTAATTCATCACTGTCAGTTTTTCATTTTATTCTCCCATGAGCTTATTCACGTTTTCTTTTCCCCCATTTTCTGGGTCCGATCTCCGGCTGAATCGGCCGTATAATTTGCATAGGTTGGCCAGCTGTAAACACATTTACAAATTGGGTGCATTTCTCTTTAATTCTCCTACCTCTGCTACCCTTTCTCCTCACTTTATTCCTTAAAATCCACCCCAGCCTCTCCCAAGTTCACACTGCAGGTCTTTGTTCTGAGAGTAACCTGACACTGCTGTTCACAAAAACACCCTGCGTCCGGAGCCTATAGAAGAATAAAAACACGCACCATCCTGACACATGGTTATCATTAAAAGCACTGAAATGATTCAAACGAGGTCAGCATTTAAAAAATTAATTAGTGCACTGCCTCTTGGTGAAAAACCAAAGAGTCATCTATTTTGAAGCAAACTGAGGTCATGCTTTCTTTTTGTCTGTTTTCTTTTCTAGTTGAACAGATGGTTTGCATTAAAAATGATACTTGCTAAGAAAATTCCGGTCTTTGGGGAGGTTCCCCAAGATGACAGTGCAATCTTCGGGCATGAGTGAAGAGTAACTCCACACAGCAAGGCACCAGGATCCTTTTTTTTCTCTCCCGCATCTCAGTGACAACATGTCTGCAGGTCCCCAAGAGACAACCGCCGTCCTCCAGAGAGACTCGGACAACTCCCCAGGGACCCGCTCGCTAGTGAACTTGAAGACGCAGCCAGGACAATCATCACGGTCCCAGCTGATTTTTCTCTATCACAGAAGATGGAAGGGATGTCAGACGATGAGTCAACACATAACAGGAGGCTTTTCCTCAAAATCCCCTAAGCTCAAACACTTGGGTGCCCGTCATTCGCAACAAATGATTCCCAGATCGTTACCACTGAGGCACTGGATAGACAAATGGACCAGGGCCAGACCATCTATAGAAACAGAGCTCTGATGCCCAACCAGCAAACACCCGCCCAGAAAACCCAGCAACCTGTGTAGCAATCAGCCCCAAAGGGCCGGGGCTTGGTCAGTAACTGCCACTGCCCCTGATTTTTGCCCTGATTGCCAGCTTAGGACCAACCCAAGCAAGCACATGTGCACACCCCTTGCCAGTCACATAGGACGAGGCCCCACTTCTAGTAGGCTGCTTGCCAACAGTTCCACCCCCCATCAGAGCACACCTGATTCTTCATCCACTAACCTTTCTCTCTCCTCTGCCTGCCTTTGAGTCTCTGCTGAACGCAGGTGATGGTGGCCAGCTCCCTTGCTACAGCAAACTCTCAGTAAACAAATGTTGCTTGCTCTCATGTGGGTGGTCTTCATTTCTTCCATCACCATCATCTCTACGTCCCTCATTACCTGCCCTCTGAGCCCTACTTTTAGCTCCCCATGATGTCCGTTCTCTCCTGGCTCTGAGCCGTGGCACCTGACACTCACCCCTTCTACCCTCCAGGTACCCCCTCATCCCCAGGGATCCCCCCAGGTGCTGAGGCATCAGGAAGCCCGTTCTGATCTCTGCATTCCTACACCTGGCCCATGTCCGGGTCACCTGTGCTAAGGTAATCTGTACCAGCTGCCCTCATCCCTGTGCATATGTCTGCCGGCCCCTCCCAGAAAGAAGCCCAGGAAGGAATCCATCCTGGTCCCCTCTGTACCAAGCACACCATCTGGTGTATCTCGGCCACCCAAAAAAGTGTTTGTTGATTAATTAAGGTGCCCATCCTGAAGTCTCCTCTCCGCCCACCCAAATGATCGTGATGCCATGAATATGTCCACCTTGGAGTCTGCACAAACTTGGAGAAGCTACTTCTTCTCCACAGCCCTTCTGTTCACCTGGCCAGGTAAAGAGGGGTGCTGTGCAGGTGAGAGTTGAATCTTGTTTCCCCGCTGAAAAGCTCGCAGCCTGATGTATGGGATGGGAGGATGGGGGTCAGCTCGCCCATGTGCCTCTAAGTCAGAACAGCATGTTCACTTAGCTGGGAGTGGAGCCGAGTGATTTCTTTCCCTGGAGAGGATTTGTTTTCTTTCATCCAAAAGAGGAATTTAATAGCTATATACCATGTAGGGGAGTAAGATTTGCGGCCCCAAAATGCATCTCTTTGGCTTGGTAATGAGGATGAATGGTGGTGGACGACTCTTAAGAAGCAGAAGACTCATGAAGTCTTTCTTTTACCTCCACCCCCCAACTTAACTCCCTAGAAAATTTAGATAAACGTCTGTTTCCAGAAAAGAGCATCACCAGACGTGTCTGCAAAGAATACGGATCAGGCATGTAGGGGGATGGAAACTCAGCAGGGCCCAGAGGTCAGTCCTCTCTGTGTCCCCCTGTCTCTGCAGGCCCAGCAAACACTTGTTTACAAACACTTGCTTCTCCTTCTCCACGGGAACTGCCTTCCTCCCCTTTGAGGTCCCAAATCACTACCCCAACAGGCTCTTTTGTTTTTAGCTCAGGATGGTATTTAAGGGGAGGGGTTCAGTCATTTTGGTGAGTGACTCAGTTTTCCCGGGCCTCTCCCATGTGTACGTGTCATTAAACGTTGTGTGATCTTCTCCTGTTCATCTGTCTCATGTTAATTTAATTTAAACCAGCCAGAAGAGCCTGGAAGGGTACAGGAAAGTTTCTTCCTCCCTGGCAGTTGCAAGCTGATGTATCAAACATAGAAAAGCACACCTAATCATTTCGTCATTTTTAGAAAGGTCTCACGATAGATTCCTGTCTGTTTTCGCGAGAATTATTCGAATACCAATGTGCTCTTAGGGCATTCATAAAATAGCAACACACAGCACAGAAGAGAGAGAGGCTTTTCCCAAATATTACATCTCCATTTTCTCTCTTCTCCCTCCATTTTAGATAAACAGGTTAAAAATGCTTGTGGCAAAGAGCAAAAAATAGTTAAATACACATGTATGTATGTAGAAAGATTAAAAACAGGGGAAGATCTCCTCTCCTCTTTCCCATCCCTATAACCTCAGTTATCATTTAACATATAATTTTACACTTGTAAGGATTTAATAAATTTATTAAAATCTTTTTTTATCATAAAGTGCATTCCATGACAGGTACTCTTTGTACCTTGCTTTTCATAGTCTTTTCAGTTTATCATATAAACACATGCCCAATCTTTTTCACTGGCTATATAATATTCTATTGAATATATTTATTGTCATTGATTTGCCACATCTCCCACTGATAAATATTTACATTGCTTCCCTTTATTACGGTGCTATACACAACATCCCAGTAAACATGATTGCACCTACAATTTAAAATATCTCCTTAGATTGCATTCCTAGAGTGTGATTTGCTTTGTCCAAGAGTCTGTACAATTCAGGAAGTTGCTCTTACTTTGTCTACCAGGTGATACCAATTTATACCACGGTGAGGGCCTGAAACGGCCTTATTTTTCATGGGCATGGGTAAAACAAGGATGAGAAGATCTGCAGAATTCTCGGAAGAGGTGGTTCTCAGCCTTGTATAAGTCAGTAAAGTTGCTGTGAAACTCTGCTTTTCCAGCTTCCCCAGGCGTGTTGTAAACATACGGATAAACCTCTACAAATTAAATGAACCATACATTTTACAACCTGGAGTCTTTGAGTCACATCAAAGGTTGACCTTCCTAGGACTTTGGGTTTGATGTGGAGCTTGGTAACTCAAGGTTGCCCTTGAAGTTCTCTCAAAGCTGTAAAAATCTCTTCTAGGAACCAGAAATCCAGTAGTTTATGAGCAGGTATCAGTTACTTCCTTAAACATGAAAAAGAAAAGATCATTGGCTGTGACTGTGCATTTCCACGGGAGATGCACATTGATGGCTTTCCACTGATTTCTGGTCTCCTCTTAATTGCCCATATGAGGGCCAAAACAGTTGATTTGGGAGAGACTGTTGAATAATGATGTCTAACACTCTACAAATGGATCCTTAGGTAAAATCATATTTTTAAAAATCCTAAGTAAAACACAATTATTATACAGACAAAACATATGCTTGAATATTCTGAGTGAGAAGCTTATTTTTCCAAATGTCTTACCCGTAGTGAGCTCCGCCTTCTGGGTGGCTAGAATAGCAAGTCACACAGTGGGCAGTTCCTATAAACCGTGTAAACTGAGAGCTTTCTCAAGTTTTCCCACACAGCTAACCGGCGTTCAATGCTAAGATGTAAAACAAGGTCCAGGGTGAGAAAATTAGAAAAGGGAACTATCTCTGATTCACCCTGGAGGCAGCAGCTGGTTGAGTTTTCTCAGCCTCCCTCCTTGATAAGACCTCCGCGGATGAAAAGAAGACATACAGACGGCCAACAGGTACCTGAAAAGATGCTCAACGTCACTCATCATCAGGGAAACGCAAATCATCTCCTGAGAGAAGAGAGAAAAATACATCCATATTTGAAAAATTCACCCACATGGGGCCATCTTTATTAGGGCTCCGTCCTCCATTGCAAGCTAAGATGAGGTCATACTGATGTTAGGTGGGCCCTAGACCCACCTAACGTGGGCTGGTGTCTTTATCAAAAGAGGAGAGGACACAGATGGAAGTAGAGGAGAAGGCCATACAAAGACAGAGGCAGAGATTGGAGTGATGCTTCTACAAGCCAAGTATAGGGAAGGGGAAAAAAAAATCTCTTTCCTCTAGTCTCTTAGGTTCTATACCAGGGGCCTGCAAATTAAACTCAGAAAAGTTAATGTGCGAATAGCTAGCTTTAATCATGTACTCACATATGCACAGGAGTTCACAAAGAAAAATATGGGTCAAGGAGGTGACCCGATAATTAGGGTTTATATAGCATCTTAGACTAAAACAAGGAAAAGGGGTTTGGGCTTCTGTGTGTGGGAGGCCAGTTGTGGGAAGGGGAGGGGAGGAAATGTATGGTAAATAATGGTTGTTCTACAGATGAGAGAATCTCTCAGATGATAAGAATTGTGTCTGGGAGTAGCTCTCTTTCCGGTACAAAGACATTTTTACAAATGGAAATTATCTTTATAAATGTCAAGTTCCTTTACAAGAGGGGAAATTTGTACTCCACTTTTAGGCAGTGAGGGGGAGGTAAAGCGCTTTTCCTACATCTGCAGGTTCTCAATCACCGTTAGTTCAAAATAATCCATATACCCCAAAAAAGGTATATTTTAGGCTGGCAGGCTCTGGTCCCCTTCCTGGGGAAAACCAAAGATTGTCAGAAGCATGGAACTTACACTACCTCAGAGCGTCCAGAATGAACCACCCCTGCCCACACCTTGATTTCAGAACTCTGCCTCCAAAACTGTGAGGGAATCAATTTCTGTTCGCTTAAGCCCCACCCCAAGCTTGCGGTCATCTGTTACGGCCGCCCCAAGAAACTCATACACATGCCAACCCGGGGTTATTCCCACTGTGGTCTCCCCGTAAGCAGTGTGATGGGCAGAGGTCTGGCTTTACCTAGAAACAACAAAACAAAACAAATGTTCTTGCCCTTTCCCCCAACCCTGCCCCGAGAGAAAAAGTGAGAATAGTATCTCTACTAATATGGAACAAATTAAAATAAGCCAGTAAACAGTAGAATCAGAATTTTATATACGGGTTGGTTTACAGTTTCAAGGGTGGTGGACGCATGAAATGCAGCAATAAAAAGCAATAAAAAGCACCGGCATTCACAAAGTCAAAGGCACGTGAAAAGCACGTCCTCCACAGGACAAATGTAAGATATTGGACATCACATTTTTGGTTCTGGATGATTTTTTCTGAAACTCTCCACAAGACGTGTGAAAGCAGCTCTTTTGCCCCTTTCCTCTTCCTTCTCCTCCCATTTCTATCCCCTCTAACCTTAGAAGAACCTAATTATAGAAATGAGATAACTAAGCAATTGAAACTGAGTCCTGGCTTGTGCTCTCCTGAAGGCACACCATGCCTTGCCTAACCCGTTGATTCTTTTCCTAGATAAAGAGAAGTAAGAATGAAGAATGAAGCAATTTATAAACACGACTAGCTCTCAACCCCCAAGAGGCCCTTAGCAATCCTGCAGGCAGATCACGTGGGCAGGAGGACGTCTGAAGGAAAAGTCAGCCAGTCTGCACGCAATGGAGGATATGATACGGAGCCCAACCTCTTGTCTTGATGATTCGCTGAGATTCTTCCCCCTTTTTTCCCTTTAAAAACGATCCTGGCTGAGCAGAAGCTTCAGAGTTGGTCTTGGGACACGAGTCCAGCTTCTCCACAGACTGCTGGCTTTTCTAAATAAAGCAACTTTCCTTTCTACCAATGCTTGCCGCCCTCCACCCGCTGATTATTGCCTTTTGAGCAGCGACCAGCCGAACCTGAGTTTGGTAACATGTGCACACTTCTGTTTCCTAATCAGCTTTCAGGAGGATCGTTGAATTCCCCTGGTCCGAAATAGGAAGAAGAACTGACTTCACATTATTCTCCCCCTTCATCCTCCTCTTGTTCCAAATTGTCGGTGATTATCTGTTTTACGTTCAATTCTCTTAGTCATACCCACTGAACTTGAAAACATTGCTGATAGTTATTTTTCTTCCTCTGCAAGGTTTAGATGGTTCTCAGCAGGACGGCACTGGGAGAAATGTTAAATTTAAAAAAATCTCAAATCAAGGTGGAAGCCACCTGATGCCACCAATGACCCTGTTTGCATGTTCTCACCTGGCCTGTTCTGTGTTTTCTATTGTATACATTCCCTTTACTTGTATTCCAGCGGCACTAACACAATCCAAGCGTTTTCATGCCCAGTGGTTTCAAGGAGGCTTGAAAACTGGTTCAGTTGAATCACTCAGGCTGATCACACCCAACATCAAGTCCCTTCCTTATGTCTCAAATCTCTATGCTCGCAAAACACTCAAAGAAATGTCGACCCTCTCCCCTAAAAAACACCCATTCTGTTTAACCTTTCACAGAAAAAAAAAAAAAAGAAATAAAATAAAAAGCTACACCCAAAAATCACAGGGTTGGACTAAGACTCAATGTTCTTCAAGTTCTGTCTTATGTCCTTCTCCAGCCCCTTTGGAAGATTTAAGGAAAATAAATCAGAAATCTGCACCACGCCCTCTGGTTTTTAGAGAAACAGCCTCTACTTTATAGCTTTGAGGCCACTATTGCTACTGGGAAGATACAAGTGAAACCAAGAGGGGGAAAAGGAGAAAAAAAGTCTCTTCCAGAATAAATATTGAATGTCTGTGTGTGTGGTGTGTCTGTGTGTGTGTGTGCGTGAGAGTGTGTCTGTGTCTGTGTGTGTTTTCACCAGGGTCTCCAGCCGCTTGGCCCTGGTGGGAGGTGTGAACAGAATCTCTCCCCGCACCCTTCTCTGTATGACAACGGCCTCAGAACTTGGATTGAGAAGACTAAGCGCCCAAGCATCTCTGCAAACAGACTCGTCTGTTATTTTTACCATAATGACAGGAATATTGCATCACACTCTGGTGTTGCAAAGCCTTCCCAGAGGTCAGAAGCAATGAATTACAGGGGTGAACCCTCAGGGAACAGTGAATGGCCAGACGGGGCAGGAAGGGGTGGAAAAGACAAGGGTCGCTAATCCCCATAAAACTACTCACATAACCCCCGGTAACTATAAAGACTTGTGATACGCCTTGATCTCGTGTCCTAGAAGCTTCTACAACTTGGGAGCACCCACCCTTCCAAAAGGAAACAGCCATTCCAACCATCACGGGGTGAAAGAGAAGTCCCCCTCCAGCTTCAAGAGGCTGATTCTCAACAAAACTAAAATCCTTAGATCAATAAATTCTCTATCCTCGGAAAGTCCCAGGAGCGCTCACACAGCTGCCACAACTACCATGTGTGTCCGAAGATGCCGACTTGCCCCGCTTGCACAAGAAGGCATCCAGTGATCCTGAGGACAAGACCACAATTGTGAGAAAGGGACCTATGGTCATTTCTTTGGGAAGAGGAAAGAGGACGCCCCCTCTGAGCCTGGTGACACGCTCCTAGAAGTCTGGGCACCCCCATCCCTGGGGACCAGGGTCCCCTCTGTTGTTTTCCTGAGAACAAGAAAAGGAGGCGTGAGGCATTGTATACAGAGGGCAGAGGGACATGGGCAGTATTTGCTTCCTGCTGGGCCCTGTTTCCCATCTTTACATCTTTCCCTATTTATTTTCTATCTATCTATCATCTATCTATCAATCTATCTATCAATCTATCTATCTATCTACAATGTCCAATGAGATTCTTCCTAGGCTGTGAAGACAAGAAATCAGCATTTCAGCCCCCTTCTTCCTCTTGAGGCAGGAGATAGATGGGCTCCAAGCGAGACATTTACAACTGGTCTCCTGTTCACACTTCCTGGGGTGAGAAGAAGACGGGCTCCAGGCCGGACATTCATTACCAGCCTCCTGTTTACATTTCCTGAAGCAAGAGACAAACGGGCTCCAGAACTACATATTTATGACCGGACTCCTGTCTATATTTCGAGATCTGCACCTCGATATAAAAACCAGCAACAGAAATAAGGTAAATAACCAGACATTGGACTTTTTTATGGCAGGGACAGAGTGGGACTAAACCCTGTTAAAAGATCAAGAGGTCATACATTTCCCATCCTGGGGGCAAGGGAGACATTGCACATGTACAGAAAGGCTCCTTGGGGGTCAAAAAAGGAGGGGGCACCACCCCATAACAGGTGATGCTAAAGCCGTCCCATAGGCCTCTGGGCTGGAATCCATCTTAGAAAAAAGTTGCGCACGTGTGTTGAGGAGGGTCCTAGGGCAGGGCAGGTGTGGAAAAATAAACCGGATAATTGGCCAAAGGTAAGCAAAGACCGGGAAAAACTGCCCTATATGAATGAACTAACCGCCTCTTTCCTGGGCTTCTCCTCGTTAGGGAGGGACGCCCACACCCTTTCTCTCCGGGTGGGCATCTCTGCCCTGCTTCTGTCTTAACTAAGCAAACCGTTTCTCTGTGTGCTCTCCCATTTGTTGTTGTGCTATGTCTCTAGTCATAAACTTTGTACCTGTTTTTACAGTTTCACCTCTGTGAGAAATGCATTTTTCACTGGGGGCAAGAGCCAGGGGGTGTGGTGGCTGGGATTCTTGGTTTTCATCCAGGCTCCCCGGGTTCAACTCCGGGGCAGGGAATCAAGATCTCGCTTCTCGCCACCGCTCCCTGCTGCCTCTCCGGGATCACTGCTGTGGTCTTTCCCCCAGGGGTGGCGCATGACGCTTGGGGTTTGGGTCAGGGGCCTTTGTCTTCCATCCCTGACAGCTGGCCTCGGTCTAACAGAGATGCTTGGGAAGCCTTGAACTCCTGGATGCCATCACTCTTGGGAAACCCTGGGATCCTTGTATAAATGCATCCACACCTTCCACTGGGCTTCCATGGGGTGGAGGGAGATTTGGCTCAGCTCCACCATGTGCACGGCCCCAAATGGGAAGTACAGTTGATTTACAATGTTGTGTTACTTTCAGGTGTACAGCAAAATGATTCAGTTATATGTATACGTATATACATATTCTGTTTCAAATTCTTTTCCCTTGTAGGTTATCATAAAATACTAAGTAGACTTCCCTGTGCTGTATATACAGTAGGTATAGCACAGGGAACTCAACTCAGTATTTTATAATGGAAAAGAATCTGAAGAAGAATATATATGTTTATCTATTTTATTTATAGTAATGTGTATCTGCTAATCCCAGACTCTCAAATTTATCCCTCCCACCTCCTTTTCCCTTTGGTAACCATAAGTTTGTTCTCATGTCTGGGAGTCTGCTTCTGTTTTGTAAATAAATTCATTTGTATCATTTGTTTAGATTCCACATATTAGTGAAATCATATGATATTTTATCTTTCTCTGTCTGACTTACTTCACTTAGTATGATCATCTCTAGGTCCATCATCTTTTTTATGGCTGAGTAATATTCCATTGTATACATGTACCACACCTTCTTCATACATTCATCTGTCGATGGACACTTAGGTTGCTTCCATGTCTTGGTTATTGTAAATAGTGCTGCTATGAACAGTGGGGTGCATGTATTTTTTCGAATTAGACTTTTTGTCTTTTCCAGATATATGCCCACGAGCAGGATTGCTGGATCATATGGTAGCTCTATTTTTAGTTTTTGGAGAAAGCTCTATACTGTTTTCCACAGTGGCTGCGGAAATTTACATTCCATACACTCTTTTATTTTAATTTTGATACTTGTACACATTCTGAGTCTACAAGGAGTCCTTTCTGAATGCCTTCCACCCTCTTCCCTCTCCTCAACAGTCTTCAGAGCGCTGGTTCTCAAGAGGGGTGGCATGAGGTCCCCCTGAGGATGATCTGGAAATCTGGGGGGGGCCTCTTGCTGTTCTCAGAATGACTTAGCACCTGACTGTCATCTGTGGGGAGTGTCCTTTAGACGAGGTACAGCGGGCTAATCACATGCTGAGGAACCTCCCACCGCTTACCACACAACAGCTAGGTGGCACATCAGATGCTTGTGTAGAAAAACCTTTCAGAATGATCGGAGGCTAGGACCCCGCTCGGGTTTTACACGTGAAGCAAATTCTCGTACAAATAGTGGAGGATTTACTGAGAACATATGTGAGGTTCATGAGTAATAAAAGAGTCAAAGAGGAAAGGTCACATTAAAAATTGTTGACAAGAGAGACAAAGGGTTGCCAATATTTAAAACTCTTGAAGTTACTTAAAGGCAATAAAATATTTTTCCCCCACGTAATCATCCGAGAAACAGATGGACCGTTAGCCAGCTTTCAAAAAGTTCTGCTGGGCATGTGAGCAACCGATGGCCTGACTCAAATGGATGGGACATGATGGCCAAGAAATCTTAGGAAAAGACTACAAATCAAAGAGTGTTCTTGTCACAGTTAGTGATGAAGTTAAGAGAGTTCTGATGAAGGAGAGATTCTCATACACCACGGAACAAGACAGCTCTCTAATTGAAATAGTTTTCAGACATTTTGTTCACTATTTGGCATGTTTGTATAAATCTTGATTCAATTAAATAGTAAAATTGAATTATTAAGAAATAAAGTAACTTCGTATGCATCTAACTGTCTAGCATCTGTTTATCTATCATCTATATATCTATTTATCTATCTATGCATCAATCATCTATCCATCTAGGCATCAATCATCTATTTATTTTCTATCTATCATCTATCTATCTATCAATCTATCTATCTATCTACAATGTCCAATGAGATCCTTCCTAAGCTGTGAAGCCAAGAAATCATTTTTGTTAAAGTTAAGGGGATTATCATAGGATTTACCGTCATGCTTACATTATGTATAAATAACCTTGCTGGTTACTTCTGTCTTTACAAGAGTTAGATGCAGATAGGCTCAAAAAAGAAAAAAAGAAAAAACCTGACAGAAGTAAATTTCTCTCTTTTGGATGTTTAAAAACATTTTGGATGTCAATCTTTATGGATGATTTAACAACATCACGTTGATTGGTTTCAAAGATCAATTAGATCCTACCACCGTACTGGGTAAGGAATCCATTTGCAGTGAATACAGAACATTAGCTGTATTTACTTTAGGATGAGCTTTAAAAATAACTTTGAAGCCAAAGCACAATCGAATCAATCTAATGAGAAAGGTTCTGAGACAAGCTGAGACTTCTTTCCCCTCTTTGGAGAGGAGCTGCCTTGTTTTTATCACTCAGCATTTGGCAGTGCGCCAGTGATGGAATCTGCGCGCTGGAAAAAACAGGGCGGACATCACAGATGCACGTTGACACCTTTATTTCCCGCAAACACCTGAGCGCTAGAGTGTGGGACTGCAAGGCAGGGGAGGCTGTTGGTTCCTGCTGATCTCGTCATCCCTGCTTCCACGATCAAGACACGGGAACCTACCTGGATTCTACACGTAGAACCATGACCACTTCCAGGGTGAAAACAGTCTCTGCTTTATTTTACATCTCTTCACCATCTGTGCTTTTTCTTGGCCGCCTATGGCCATTTCCATCTGATGTTCCTTTTGACTATCCTACACAAATATTTGTCATCTGTATTTATTTCTCCTACCCCTTGATTATATTCGTGTGTCCATCCCTCCAACTGTTTGTTTCATGTGTGCACCATCTTATATAAATGGCTTTTTCCCTTCCTATGTCTCTTAAACTCAGATATATTCAGTAGGAGCTAACCCAAGCACGTGGTTACTTTAACATAAGCTTGGTGAAATCACTCGCCCAAGCATTTACACGGACATACAAATGACAACAGAGCTCATTCACCTTTAATTCTCCTTTATTGCAGGTAGACATTGCATTTCCTTCTTTATTTGCATGCAATGAGGTTATAGGGACTTCAGTTGAAGGGCAGAAAGGGACTTGCAAGCTACTAATTATGAGAAGGGGCCCCAGAGAACTGAAGGGAAAAGGCATCTGAAGAAAGAGGAAGCTCTGGGATTCCCATACAAATTCACACACTCAGGACAGACCCAATGAGTCCCCCAGAGCCCCTCAGAAATTTCTGAATCGCTCTCCTGTTTAATTTAGGCAGGATATGACAAGACTCATAACCTTTTTGTGTTTTATTTGATTGCCCAAAACTGTAAGGTAGGGTAAAATCCACATACAATGTCCAAGAGAGAGGAAAGAATTCTTTCCAATTATGCTGCCAAATGAAAATTCAAGACTTCTCCAGTGTGTGCATAGAACCAGGCGGAACATTTTGCTTATTAAATTAGGCCCTGCCTCCTTTGATTTTTCTAATAGCTCTGTCTGCACTAGGCATTTGTCCAAAATTCTTTTGGTCTTCCCCACTTGTATGTAGGAAATGCAATCAAGCAGAAGAGCAGAGATAATAAAACATGAATTGTATACTCAAGTAGCCTTGTTCTTATTTCCTAAATAAGACCACTCACCTTAGGACATTTAACTTCTATGAAATCTCAGCTCCGAGGAGATTTTAATGTGTCTCAGAACACATGATTGGCTAGGGATAGAGTGAGTGTAAGGTCACTGACCCTAAAAGTCAACAGCAGACGCTGGGGTCTCCTTAAGCAACGATGGAGTGAATGACAAAGGGGTTGCAATTCAGGACTCTCCCTCCCTCATATCCTGCCTGAACTTGGAATCTCTGAGCTACGCTGATGTTAAGACCTAATTCACGAGGATGTTGGAATAATTAAATGAGGTAATGTCAATAAAACGTCGGACACATGGCAGCGGTTCAAGCATTGCTTTGATCAAAGAAAGAAACGTTTCCTTTCCAAGAAAAGAATTTGGTATATTACTTCAAAAATTGATTATCAGCCATGTACTGTAGGATTCCAACTCTATGACATTCTGCGAAAGGCAAAACTATGGAGACAGTAAAATTATCAGTGGTTGCCAGGGGTTAAGAAGCGAAGAGGGATGAATAGGTGGACCACAGGGGAATTTTAGGGCAGTGAAAATACTCTGATACTGTAATGTCATTACACATCTGTCCAAACCCATAGAATGTACAACACCAAGAGTGAACCTTAAGGTAAACTATGGCCTCTGGGTGATCATGACATATCCGTGTAGGTCCATCACTCATAAAGAATGTACCATCTGGTGGGGATGTTGATAGTGGGGGAGATTGTGCATGTGTGCTGGGGTGTAAGGGATGTAGGGAAAATCTCTGTACCTTCTGCTCAATTTTTTAAAAATTTCTGGTCACGCTGCACGCGGCATGTGGGATCCTAGCTCCCCGACCAGGGCTCGAACCCACACCACCCCTGCATTGGAAGGCGGAGTCTTAACCACTGGACCGCCAGGGAAGTCCCTTTTCTGCTCAATTTTTCTGTGAACTTAAAACTGCTCGAAAAAGTAAAGTCTACTAACAATAATAATCATACAGTTTATTATCTGTGGAAACTTTGACGTATATTGGAAAACGTTGTGTTGTACCCAATGCCAAGCAAGATCCGGGACCAGACAATTTTGCATATTTGTTGATTCATTTGACAAACTCGACCAAGGTGCTTACTATGGGATACGAACTCTGTGTGCAAGGCACGCAAGACAGAAAGCCCTAAGGACCTACCCTATAACACAGGGAACTCTGCTCAGTGCTATGTAACAACCTAAATGGGAAAGGAATTTGAAACAGCATAGATGCATGTATATGTATAACTGAGTCACTTTGCTGTTCCCCTGAAACTAACACAGCTTTGTAAATCAACTCTACTCCAATATAAAATAAAAAGTTAAGAAAAAGAAAGTCCTCCGTGTTTTCCTACATCTATGTGTAAAACAAACGCTAAATAAAATCACATATATTTTTTAAAACGGCTTAACTTTTTGACTGTATGACTCTTTTTTTCCCTCACCGTTAACTGGTTCAATGACGCAATTCTGCTTCACCAGAAGGGATTTCTGTGTTCGACAGGCTTAGTATATTCAAATGTGTTCACTTCAATCTGACTGACTTGTGAATGAATGATGTTACTGAATACCATGTCGGTTACTTACGGGATGTTCTATGAATTTCCTTGTGGGTCCCCGTGAAGCATAGAGAACAGGGGCCCATGTACAGCTGAGTCAGGGGGCCTGCCTGGCCGAGGGCTGAGGTCACGCAGGGCAGAGACGCAGCCAGGACAGTTGCTACGGTAGCTGAAACCCAATCCCATTGCCCTCCGTCTGCCGTAAGGCAGCTTCTGCATTTACTTTTATGGTCCCATCGTAACTGCTGGTATTCCTGGTGTAAATATGCACCTCACTGCAGAGAATGGCCAGGTGTGAGGGCTCTGGGCGTGAAAAGTCTGAGACTACCCCTTGTGCCTGAGAAAGAGGATGGTCAGCAAATGCAGGGGTATGTGGAAAGTTTAGGTTCAGTATACTTATTCTGTCCTTTATCTTGTTGGCCAGACGTTTTGTGTTATCTATTTATATCTATCTATCTATCTATCTATCTATCCATCATCTAATATCATTAAGTTATTTGTCATTTGTCATCTACCTATTATCCGTCTTCTAGCTATATATCATCCATCTATCTATCTATCTACCTATCTGTCATCTCTCTATCGCCCATCTACCTATCTACCTATCTGTCATCTCTCTATCTCCCATCTATCTATCTACCTATCTGTCATCTCTCTATCTCCCATCTATTTATCTATTCAACCATCCATCCTTCCATCCCACTTGTCCAGCCATTTATCTATCCTATCTATCTGTCTATCTATCTATCACCTATCTCTATCTATGTCTATCCCTATCTCTAACTATCCATCTCTCTATAGCCCTCTATCTATCTCTCATCTAACTATTTATCTGTAGAAATTCATCACATTTCCAAGTGACCACATGGACACAAACATGAACAATCGAATAGCCACTGCATTTCCAAGAGAATGTGCGGTGTAGGATGCTTTTGCAAAGAGTTCACATTCTTTTCCCTTCAGGAAGTGATCAGAGCCCTTCAGCATGGAAGCCAGCTAAGCTGTAATTCCATTTGGACTCCATAAACAATTCCATGTAACTCTGCAAAAACAGCAAGTGAGTCTAGATTTCATGTACAACGTCACAAGTTCTGGGATATGCGTTAACTAGGGGCAATGATTAACTTAACATTTGTCTGATATAAATAAAATTTGCCATAGATCTTTTAAAAAAATCTAGGTGTAGTTTCATCATCAAATTTTAAAATGACTCTCACCTGCTTTTGGTAAAGGTCATGGACGTCTTATGGTTTATGGTATATCCATCTGTTCAGAGTTTTTCCAACATTTTAGCAATTTCCGTTAATATTTCAACTCTACAGCTGATGATTAGAGAACTAAAGAGTTTAGATTCTGAGTTGATCCCGCTGTTTCAAAAGCACCAGTTGGGCTTATACTATTTGAAATGGATGAATTTTTTTTCATGGGAGTGGAATTTCCGCTTGGTTTTTGAAAATCTGCTCTGATCCATGATGTGAGAGATAATATACATCCTCTAGAATTGGAGTTGGGTGTATACCAAGCATTGGCAAACCCAGAAAGGCATGACGACCAAGAATGTTTATTTAATTTTACCAATAACCTGTATTGATAGACACATTTCTTTATACACAGAATCCCACATGGATGTGTAAAGCATGGGTCTCTATGGGTTTCCTGTGCTCTGATATTGCATAGATCAATCAGATTAGCATAGGATATAAGAGGAGTTTCAAAGAACCATTGCAGAGTCACCTTGAACTAAGATGGCACTTTTATACTTCCAGCCACACTTTTCCTTCCAATATCAAGCAGTTTACTCCAAACCTTAGAATTCTTTCCTTTACCAAAAAAAAAAAAAAAAAAAAAAAAAAAAATGCACTTTACTTTCCTTTATCTCTGAACCAGCAAGCTTTGTTTTTACTGAAAGGAAATCTTGAAAATTACTCTCTGTTCATTTTCCTAGCCGTGTCTACCCAGCTACGTTTTCCATTGACGTAGATGTCTACGTGGAATTCTGCTTGCTCTCCCTCTTGGAAATTATATTTCTTTTGCTGTTTCTGAAGCATGAAAGGTGTCTGGTGAGCCATCAGGAGGTAGTGAGATTTTTAATGACTTTTAAGATTTGCCTTTACTGCATCCAAGACTCAAATCAAACATGGAACAGTCTATTCCTTGCTGTTTATTGTAAAGATTCATTAAGCAAATCTAGGGAAATTTTATTGTGCTAAAATACCAAGCGGTATGTCAGGAATAACATTATTATTATTGCTGCCTTTTCAACCTTTAAAAACACACAGAAACCCACCTTAATCCACTGGCCGCCAGGCAAATACCTAATATGGAAACTGTAGTGGTTTGAATGGTGACTCCTAAAAAAATATGCCCAGGTTCTAAGCCCAGAACTTTTGAAAGTGACTTTATTTGGAAAAAAGATTTTTGCAGACGGAATAAAGTGAAGGATTTTGAAATGAGGTCATCTGGATGAGGGTGGCCCTACATCCAATGACAGGGTCCTTCTAAGACACAGAAGAGGAGAGACACAGACACAGAGGAGAAGCCACGGGAAGACAGAGGCAGAGACGGGAGGGAGGCGGCCACAAGCCCAGGGACGCCTGGAGCCCCCAGAAGCTGGAAGAGGCAGGCAGGACCCTCCCCTGGAGCCTCTGGAGGGAGCGCGGGCCTAGGACACCTTGACTTCAGACGTCTGGTCCCCAGGATGGGGGAGGATGGATGTCTGTGGTTTTAAGCCCCCAGTTTGTGGTCACTTTTGTTACAGCCACCACAGGAAACTCATACAAACACTTTCTTGGAACTCCTGCCTTTTAAGTTTTTAGCTACACCCGTCTCCTTGGTCCCTTGGTGCAGAAACCTCTCCTGGAAAAGAGGAAGGCTGTGTGGCTGTTTTGAAGTGATACTGTGTATGTCTGGGCTTTGTCAGCACTTTCAGACTCTACTGCCTCCCAAAGAAGGTGTGTGGGGACTGCCAGCTGAGTCTTGCTTTCCTGACGTAATAAAAATTGTCCCCCCTATGCTCTCCTCTCTGCTACATCTACCACTCATAGAATTGCACACAGAAAAGAATGGAGACAATACATCTGTCTACCAACTTCCAATAGTCAGAGATGCTTCCTGTAGGAAATTAACCAGACAGGGTAGAATGCATTCCCTTTAACAGAAAGTAGGAAAAGCAGATGCGCATGGGAAAACACATCAGGTTTAGAATGAATAAGTATGATGTGTTTAGTGTATGAGTTTTTCCCAACGGATTGTGGTTTTTGGAAACTTATAGATCCAAAGCGCTGTCATCCTAATAATGAGAAGGTGTGCCTTCGATCCAGGAGCAAAAGTCTGATTTTGAAATCATTGCAGTGACACTGGCGCTCTCAATATTTTTTGGATCCATCTCCTAAAGTAAAGGAAATAAAAGCAAAAGAAAACAAATGGGACCTAATCAAACGTAAACGCTTTTGCACAGCAAAGGAAACCATGGACAAAATGAAAAGACAGCCTACGGAATGGGAGAAAATATCTGCAAATGAGGTGACCAATAAGGATTTAACATCCAACATATATAAACAGTTCATACAACGCAACATCAAAAAGACAAACAACCTGATTGAAAAATGGGCAAAAGAACTGAATAGACATTCTTTCAAAGAGGAAATGCAGACGGCCAACAGGCACACGAAAAGATGCTCAACATCGCTAATCATCAGGAAAATGCAAGTGAAAACCACAATCAGGTATCATCTCGCCCCTGTCAGAATGGCCGTCATCAAAAAAAAGAACACAAATAACAAATGCTGCAGAGGGTGTGGAGAAAAGGGAACCCTCTTGCACTGTCGGTGGGAATGTAGACTGGTGCAGCCACTATGGAGAACAGTATGGAGGTTCCTTAAAAAACTAAAAATAGAGCTACCATATGACCCAGCAATTCCACTCCTGGGTGTATATCTGAAAAAACACTGGCACTCCCTCTTCTATTCTTGTGTCCCCTGGCTCTTGTGGGATAACACAAGCATTCTGCAAATTCTTCTTCAGCTTTGAGAAGGGCCCCCAAGTGGTGTCTCCTGGGCTCACGTACAAAGCAGACAAATGGATTTAAGGTACAACATGATAAATATAATGAACACTGCTGTGTGTTATATATGAAAGTTTGTTAAGACAGTAAATTCTAAGAGTTCTCACCCCAAGGAAAATATCTATTTTTTCCACTTAATTTTATATCTATGAGATGTCTGATGTTCACTAAACTTATTGTGATAATCATTTCATAACGTATGTAAATCATTACACAAAACGTATACAGTGCTGTATATCAATTATATCTCAATAGAGCTGGAAGGAAAAAAAGAAAGCGATAAGCAGTGAGATCTGTAGAAATGTTCCCACCGACCACTTTCGTGAACTTGCCTCAAGCCATAAAATCAGTGAGAGACAGCGCCAGGAGTGGAGTTCACAATCCCCCAGAGGCCAGTGAGCCATGCGTTACAGGAAACCATGGCACTTCTTGACTTAATTTTTGGAAAAGAAATATGGTCCGGATTATACTTACTACCTGTCCAAGCCAGAAGTTTTGTCCCTATCACCCTAAGGAAATGCCCTGTGAAAGGACAACCCCCAGATCTGGAAGTTATTTCTCTGCAATTTGGTGGGTGACCACAGGCTTCACCTGATCAGACTACTTTCCTACAGCAGCCCCATAAAATTCCCCCAGATACCGAGGTGGGGATTAGCTCCTTACTCAGGCTTGATGTGTCTCCATTATGGCCCTTTATTAATGGACCAAAAGCTCAAAGAAGACCCTTCATGAGAGTACAGCTTCTTTCTCAAAGATGGTGCAGAACAAGGAAGAAAGGAAAATATTGAGGTAGATTCATCCGAGGGTGTGGTTCTAATCTACTCTCTCTGTCTTGTTGCTTTAACCTAAATATCTCCCCAGACCAGCCTAAACCCTTCCAGCTCTGATGCCTGGGGCCAGATTGAAGGTTTTATCATCTCTTACTTTCCTGACTGCATTGTCTTTCTCATTGGCATCTCCTCAAGACCCACTCTTGTTTAGTCCAAAACCCACTTGACAGCCAGGAGGGTGTAACTATATATCCGTCCATCTTGCATCCTATGGAAACTCACTTCTCCCAGCATTCGTTAGGTAGGAACTGTTCAAGTCCTTAGCACACTCTCCTAAGTGTTTGTTGAATGAATATATAAAACAGGTGAAAAATCGGCTTCAAAGCTGCCTTGAATTCATGAGTTAAAATAATGACATCAAAACAGATGTGGTCATAAGTCGTGTAAATAAGAATTCTTTCATCATCTTGAGCGCTGGAATCACGCATAAGAAATGGTTCTCTGCATCTGGTTACTTTCTACTCCTCTGGAATCTCAATTCCATGCAATGAAGTTGGGTTTGGAGGTCTTTGTCTGTTTTGAATTGTATTTACTTGCCTCTTTCACGAGGGTTTTTTTCTGGTAGCACCAACAGGACCTCTTTATCATGAATATGGAGAGTTCTTTGAAGTACCTGAAAAAGAAAAAAAATGTCATATTGCCAATCGGAAAAAAAAAAAGAGGTGTGGTCATATTCTAAGAGTTGAAATGTAGAAAGAGCTTCTGATTTTTTCTCCTAAAATGCCACCAGGATCCACCACTTTACTACCCTCCTAGAAAACTATTTTATCTAAGATCACCATAAAGCTCAGTTCCATGTCACAATGCCATTTCATGATCTAGCTACAGACAGCTCTGCTAATGTAACAAAAATTGCTCTACAGAAACACTTTTATGAGATTTTGTCCATAGTGCAGTAACACTAAGGAAGGAGTCCTTTGGGCAACATATTTGGGTACCATGACTATATTTGTTTACCCCAAATATTCAATATTCTTAATTAAATTGGCAATGATTTTCCGGGGGGAAAAAAGAGAGATGGTCAGTTCCCGATTTTACCTGGTCACGCATCATTCCCTCGTAGGTAATAACTTTATCGGCACAGACGGCAAATGATGTTGAACTTACTCTGTTCTTAAAAGGAGCATCGGTTGGCATTCTTGGAGCCTCAGAGGAGAAATAAAGAGTGAACTTGTTGAATTCATGTCCTCAGAAGGCAAGAGCCAATTTGAACTAGCACAGGACATGATCAAGGACACCAACAGGTGCGGCTGGAAACAGTCTCCCCAACTGCTTCTTCGTCATCTCCAGACCAATGGGGTCCTCACATCCAGCCTTCCCTTGGTATTTCCACTTGGGTCTCTTGGTGATAGCATCTCGAACTCAGAGCTTGCCGTGTGTAGGGTTTTCCCTTGAGCACCATCTTTGCAAATGGCACCAGCATCCCTCCAGTGGCTCAAACAAGAAAACAAGAAGTCATCAGTGATAAGCATCTTGTCCATTCTTCTGCACCCCAGCCCACCATCCATGACCAGCAAGTCTGGTTACTCCTATTGCCAATATGGGTCTCAAATATATGGGAGACTGGCTCTACCCGCACCAGCTGGTTTCCTTGGTCATGGCGTTCTTTGCCATTTCTAGTGCTGTTACTCCGGGCAGGTCTACCATCCTCGCCCACCTAGCCTACTGCTGCCAGCATGTCCCCTACAGTCCCCGATTTACTTGGTATTACTTCCCACCACCCACTCTCTGCATCTCCCCACATGGCAGCTAGAATGAGTGTCAGGAAAGCCATGCTTTCCTTATAACCCACCAAGGTCTTCCTTTCCCATTTTTTTTTTTTTTTTTAGGAAGAGCCATTATTATTATTTTTTTCTTTTTTTTTTTTAATTTATTTTATTTATTTATTTATTTATTTTTGGCTGTGTTGGGTCTTCGTTGCTGCGCGCGGGCTTTCTCTAGTTGCGGCGAGCGGGGGCTACTCTTCGTTGCGGTGCACGGGCTTCTCATTGCAGTGGCTTCTCTCATTGTGGAGCATGGGCTCTAGGCGCGCGGGCTTCAGTAGTTGCGGCACACGGGCTCAGTATTTGTGGCTCACGGGCTCTAGAGCACAGGCTCAGTAGTTGTGGCGCACGGGCTTAGTTGCTCCGCGGCATGTGGGATCTTCCCGGACCAGGGATCGAACCCGTGTCCCCTGCATTGGCAGGCGGATTCTCAACCACTGCGCCACCGGGAAAGCCCTTCCCTTCCCATTTAGAACATCCTATAAGCTGCTCATCATGATCTTCGGGACCTCAGCCATCATTCTCCCATTTTACAAAGACCAGCACAGAGTTCCTGGAAGCCACACTGCTTTGGCCATAAACCCTAGTTCCACGTCTTTTCCTCCCCATCCGGCTCTTTGCAAGGCTGGCTCTGTCCCGTCTTTCAGTGCTCAGCCAAAATAAAGCTCTTACCTTAAACATGAAAAGTCTAGGAACATGTCTGTGCTTGTCCAGCCCCACGTAAAATTTCAGAGATGCTTTTGATAAGGACCGAAGCTTGTCCAAGAAGGCCACTTCAGATTCTAGGAGAGATTCAGAGGGCTGACACCCACCAGCAGGGCAGGCTTTGTGATGTGTGCCGTAAAGTGTCCTACACGGTCCCCCTCTTAGAAGGGCCTCCTTGCACTTGGCTTAATACTCTGCTATCACCATCCCAAAATTATTAAGCCTTTTTAAAGAAGGAGCCTGGCGTTTCCATTCTGCACTGGACCCTGAAAATTATACAGCCAGTCCTGACCACACATCAGGGCACACAAGGATTGAACTTGCCTGGGGCATAATCATTCAGACTGAGAACCAGCGTGGGTTTAAAGATATGAAACAATGCCCTCAAATGTGTGTGTTGCTTGTGTCTAGATTTTTGGAACATTCCTTCAACAGGGACCTAAATTTTGCTCTCCGGGTGAAAGTCAGGAAGTTTGAATCACTGATTAAAATTCTGCCAAAAAGCAGGGGTTTCTTGGCGGTTTCAAGAAAGGATACAGGCGACAGAGATGTAGGGGCAGGGGGTTGTTTTGCATTTTTTGAGTGGAAGTTTGCTTGCCTGTTGTCTAAAGGCAATGGAAAATTGAGTAGGACATTTTTGGGGCAGCAGCAAGAAGCCTTCTGAATCCGAAATCCGTATCTTCCATTCTGCCACAACCTGCTGGCCATCCTGGAAAATGCGGCTGGAAAATGTCCATTGCTCCATCCAGAGATGGTTGGACTACTGCCCCTCAGCCAAGAACCTTCACCTCAAGGATTCCAGGCAACCCACGCAGATTGTACTTTTCGGAGATGCGGGCTCTTCTGTATCTCCCCCTGTTTTCTGGAACAGTGTTAAGGAAGCTCCTCCTGGCCAGAGGCTGGACTTTCCAAAGCCATTTGCTCCGAGTTAACAGGGATCACATCATCCCAGCCCTGGGAGTCTTTACTGTCTGGAAGTCCATCCTGGAGTTAGAATTTTCTCCTGAAACCCAGAAGCGTCCAAAGTCACGTTTCATCAAGGGGGTCTAATGGTTGCATTCACTCATCAGTAACACACCTACAAATGCCTTGAGTGAGAACGTAAGCTCCACTCGTGTAGAGACCTCCTTAACCACAATAGACACAAATACTGTGTCTGTGACAGTTTGAATGGATAAAGAAATGGTTCGGGGGAATAAGGAATAAGGACCAAGTTTGGACCAGGGAAGGCAAAGCACAAGAATTAAAAAGAAGCAAGAACTCAGAATCAGAAATGAGCATGGGAATGTAAATTGTCAGGAACTCACAGAAATATTGGGGGAGATACTGGACTTCCCACAGGACATGGGATGGGAGAGAAAGTTTTTTCTTCAGGTTTCAAATGTTAGAATGACTTCATCTAACATTGAGATTTTTCTTTCTCTGCTTATATATAATTTTACAAAAACTGTGTAATGGTCATCATGCTATGCCATAACTATTGGAACATGGTCTTTTCACTTAGAAGTAAATACGGATTTACGTTTTAAAAAGTCAAGTTTCATTAAAAAAAAAATTTGGATTTTCAAATGCCATTCCAGGTAGAGGCACTGTTTCCTTAGATAATTTGTATCCAAGACCAGAAGAAGGGGTATTTATGCCAGCAAAGCATATTGGAATTACTTGTGTGCAAATCTCACCTCCAATTCTTGTTTTTTGTTTTTTTGTTTTTTTCATTCCTGGAACAAGAGGGTCTCAAGACAGAAGAAAGGATGCATCTTTGTTCTACACTTAGCTCAGTGCCCGGATTCATCTAAGTGCTCAATTAATGCTCTCCAGCGACGGGATGAATGAGTAAAATACATTGTAATCAATATATTATTACTCAGAAAAATCCAGATATTAAATCATGCACTTTGATTATTCCCTCTCTGTTTTTCTATAACTTTTGCTTTCTGCTATTCTTATCAGAACATTTTCATCATACATCCTATCCCACCAAAGTTATTACCGGTTTGAGGGGCGTCTATAAATTATATTCTTTAAGATGCACGAGGCAGGTGGGGGTGAACTTCTTGATCCAGTTGAAGGTGAAAAGTTGAAAAGTGTGTCTGTCCCTTGCAAATTCCTTTTTTAGGAATGAAGTTTAAACTGACTTGTTCATGGTCAGCTGTGTGACCCCAGCAAGCCCTTGGTAGTCCCAGAATCCATGTCAAGATCCATAAAAAGAAAAAAAAAACTTATGCTACCTTTATAGAAGTGAAAGAAATGTATACATTTAAAAAATTGTTTCAGGATTTTGAGTCAGGCAAGTTCGCAGCTATATGAGTGTGCCCCCTAGTGGTTAAATAATCTAATGATTAAAAACACCTATTGCCCAGTAAGTCGTTTGATTATTGGCTATTGGGGATGGGAGAAAATAATTTTTTTATATGTATATAAATACCTTTTCAAGAGAAGTTTTAGGCTCACAGCAATATTGAGAGGAAGATACAGAAAACAAGGAGGAAGATACAGAAAAAATTTTAAAGTAACTATATTTGCAGCCAGAATTTTATAATTTATACCTTCATTTTGGGACAATGGGGAATTAGTGATCCAGTTTAGAGTGTTTTGACAAACGGCAAAGGTTTGTATCATTTTGATATGCGATATACCTTCCATTTAAATTTTTAAAAATTTTTATTGGAGTATAGTTGATTTACAATGTTGTGTTAGTTTCAGGTGTACAGAAAAGTACAGTTATACATATACATATATCCACTCTTCTTTTAGATTCTTTTCCCATAGAGGTCATTACAGAGTATTGAGTAGAGTTCCCTGTGCTATACGGTAGGTCCTTATTAATTATTTATTTTATATACAGTACTGTGTATATGTCAATCCCAATCTCCCAATTTATCCCTCCCCGCCCTTTCCCCCTTGGTAACCATAAGTTTGTTTTCTACATCTGTGAGTCTATTTCTGTTTTAACGTATCTTCAAAGCAGCTATTTATCTAGTGCTCTGTACGAGGCTGCATGCTAAGTCTTTCCTAGGAGTCATCTCTGTGAATCTTCCCAACAATCCCCTGATGTGGGCACTGTTTTTACTGGCATTTTACGAATGCAGTTGAAGCAGAAATTTGCCCCAAGTCACTTGGCTGACAAGAAGCACGGCTGCTATTGAATCCAGCCTGTCAAACGTTTTAGACCTTTTTTTTTTTTTCACATCTCTATAGATACCACTATGCAGAAAAGAGAACGTTTCCTCATCTCTAGAAGGCTTGTTTTTCTTTTGTTGTATGATTTCATTTATTAAAGAATAAAACTAGAATTTCCTTCCAGTATATTCTGTCCAACTATGAAATTCATTTAGATTCTTTTAGAAAGAGCAATTCCAACTTAAAAAACCAAAAAACAAAAAACTGCTGGGCAGCTAACATACTTTGGTTCTCAGAGTTTTTAAAAAAAACAAGGCAAGATTATACAGTGAGAGTAGGGAAAGCAAGAGGAAGTGAAATCACTCATGACAATCTGTCATATTAGCCATTATGCATTTCAACATCTGCAACCGAAAAGTCAAGTCAAAAAATAAAAACAAAAAAGACTCCCAAGGACTGCCTGAGAACGTTGCTAGAATATTTAGCCCTCTGTTCATTTCACGGAAAAAATAAAGTATAAATAAGGAGGTGAAGGGGCTGGTGTGTAGTCAGGTGCGTTCACAGGTATGTACTCAGACCCAAATCATCAATGGCATCAAGAATCTTGCCTGAAATTATAAAAAAGGGGACACATAAAACTAAGGACATTATGAGACTTGGGCATTAATGAGTCCCAGTTGGGACTCATTGCAAAAATCTCATCTAAGATGTACCATTTTCTTTTCTTTTTTCTTTTTTACTAATAATATATGTATATGTTACATTACATAACATGATGTATTTCATAGCAAATATATGTGTATACGTTTAGGTTGATGGTGCTAGAAACCATGTAAGCATTTTCATGTTTACTATCTAATCAATAATTTTTTTTAATGCTTCAAACATTAAGAACAGAATCAGTTCAAAGCATTGGCTGTCATCATGCTTAAAGGTAAAATATTGAAACTATTTCATTAACATCGACTATAAAATAAGACTTTTTCTATCATCATTATTATCATAACCTATTTTTTCTGGATCACCTGACTAATGCAATTAACATAAAACTTAAATACATGTGTACTCAGAATAAGAGACAAACTTGACATTAGCTAGAATGGACATAATTGTCTACATTGAGACCCTAGAAAATCTAAAAGAAACTATTATTATGTATGCATAGAATGTATATATAAAATTTGCAGAATATTGTATAAAATCTATAATTATATAAAATAATATATTAAAATATGCTAATCATTATATACTCATGATAAATTAATCTTATATACTAATATTATAATATAATATATTTTATACATGACACAACATAATTATAATTATATTATAATATTATGTGTAATATATATACTAATACTTATTTTATTAGACTCTAGAGTTTTCAACGTAGACAACTATATTTTTTACAGATATCAAGTTACTTTGAGATATTTCTATTCTTAGTATCTACAGACATTAAATTTGTATTACAAATATATATATATATATTTCTAGAATCAAGTGAAATAAAGATATGTGTAAATTTATATATATTAAATATATAAATATTAAATTTATATTATACCTATGTTGTATATTACACATATATCAGTTTATCAGGGTTTAGGATCCTGGCTCACGGCTGGACACCAACCCCACACACAGATCTTGGTACCCTGCCGACCTGAAGTCAAGGTTTGCTGTTTCACCAAAGGGTATTGACATCTGAGTTGAGGTCAGGGACCATGGGAGACACAAGAATGTAGACAAAGATCCCAGTTGGGAAACAGGTAGGTGAAAAGAATGGATAAGAAATCAACGAGATTTTTGTGTATTCTTTGTCCAGTACTTTTAGATATTATTACATCATTTGGTCTAAGACCAATCCTCCCTAGTAGAAATGATTCTTCTCACTCTTCAGACGATCACCCCAAACGTCTCCTTCACAGGCTGTGGGTGACCTGAACGATCAAAGATTTCACCGACTTTGGTCCTGACACTTACCCAGCATGGCGTCCATCTCCTGCACGTTATCTCCATACAAGCCGTGCTTGCTGATGCCCATGAACTCGTCCTATGTGGAGAGAGGGGTGTGAACATGAAGAATGGACAAGAAGAGGAGGAAAGGTCCTTCACGGTGCCTGAGACGACGTCAACCACATCGCGTTTGAGTTTTCAATACCTCAGAAATTGAGCAACATTGTTCTTGGGCAAAGAACCCACAGTTCCCTTCTTACCTCTCCATGCCCTGTGAGGGCGGACGCACGTGAAAGGCAGCCCCTTTGAGAGACTGTCGTGGCTGGAGTGGATTTTAGGATCCTCCAGTGTTTGGACACACATAGTACTACTGCATTTAGAAGAAGCCCTGCCTGACTATTCACAGTAGCCAAGACATGGATGCAACCTGTGTCCATAGACAGATGAATGGATAAAGAAGATGTGGTACAAATATACAATGGAATATTAGTCAGTCATAAAAAAGAATGAAATAATGCCATTTGCAGCAACATGGATGGACCTAGAGATGATCATACTAAGTGAAGTAAATCTGACAGAGAAAGACAAATATCATATGATATCGCATATATGTGGAATCTAAAAAATAGTACAAATGAACTTATTTACAAAATAGAAACAGACTCACAGACATAGAAAACAAATTTATGGTTACCAAAGGGGAAACCGGTCAGGAAGGGATAAATTAGGAATTTGGGATTAGCAGATACACACTACTATATATAAAATAGATAAACAACAGGGACCTACTGTAGAGCACAGGGAGCTCTGCTCAAACCCTTTATGTAAAGGGTTTCTTTACATCCCTGAGTTATTACTGTAGCAGCATAAGTCTCCCACCCCGAGGTCGTCCGCCATCAAGAGGACAATGTTGGGTCTGGAGTTCCTCATCATGAACATTCCGTGAAGCCTCCCAAACAAACGGTTCACAGGGCTTTCTCATCCCCAAGGCATTTCTACAACACAGGATCCCAGTGGGTCCTCAAAATACTTTATCTGGCTTGCCTCCGAGGGTTAAGGATGGTGGTCCTGTTTTACGGGAGAGGGACTTGGGGATCACACAGTTTAAAAGACTTTCACTAGGCTGGTAAATTGAAGATCAGGGATGCCGTATGAGGTCTCTGACTCAATCGTGTGTGTGTGTGTGTTTGTGTGTGTGTGTAATTCCCACCTTCTAGTCTTTGACCTCCAGTGAGGCACTCCAATGTAACATCTCTAGAGGCTGACAACCCGGGAGTGATTGGTGAAGCCCACATCCCAGCCTTTGACCGGTGGTCCATTCTCTCTGCCCCACGACCCCAGTCAAGACTTCTGCTTTAGATTTGGTCCCCATTCTATATATACTAGTTTGCATCTGCTAACCCCAAACTCCCAATCCTTCCCCACCCCACCCTCCTCCCCCTAGGCAACCACCAGTCTGTTCTCTATGTCTGTGAGTCCATTTCTGTTTTGTAGATAAGTTTATATGTGTCATATTTTAGATTCCATATATAAGTGATATCACATGATATTTGTCTTTCTCTGTCTGACTTACTTCGCTTAGTATGATCATCTCTAGGTCCATCCATGTTGCTGCAAATTGAAAAGCCAGACTTTTTCGTCTTCCCAACCCCACCGCTTAATATATTACATGGCATTTCAGTAAATGCACACCCAAGGAATCAAGAGTTTCCCAAGAACTCGGTGAGGGAGGCAAGAACCGCTTTTTTAAAATTCACCAATCATTGCTGTTTCCACCCAAATCTCATAAGTGCCTCTGCAGTCCATATGGGTAAGAGTTACAACTGGTGGTCTTAGCCGCCAGTGGAAAGTTCTTTCTAACTGGCAAGGAATAAAAGTTATTTGTTAAATAGAAAGAAATAAAAGTTATCTTCATGATATAAGGGAGCTCCCATTGCCTCAAAATTTTGTACTTAACAATTCCAGATTTTAAGAAATATCAAGAAGACCCTTTCTACCAAGAAGCTGCTTCACCTCTGCCTGTACTCCCACCCCATCCCCCGTAGCCTCCTATTTTTTCTTCAAATTTTAACATAGAATTTTATTAAAGATAGGTAAGTTGGCAAGGCACACTTGGACTTCAGATCTATAAATGTATGAGGCTGACACATCATACACAAATACGATTTTACAAACTAGCGTTATTTTTTAGCTATCTTTAAAGAGGCGGCCAAAGTCACCTACTTCATTAAAAGCACCCCTCAAAAAACTATTAGATAAGACCGTGTTATTAATGGTTTGCATCTAAGAAAGATGAGGAAACACATTAGCCAACACAAGAGTTACATCCTCAGATGGGTGAAATGCTGGTGTACAAAATACTTGTGCAAATGTGCTTGTCCTATATTCCATCAGAGAGAGCGTGAGAGTCAAATAGAACCCAGTATTTTGGATGGTAGAGTGGACCTTCCAAACAACGGGAAAGAGATTGTAACTATGGGAGGTGGTAGATGAGTTAACAAACCTTGATATGGTCATCACGTTGCCATGGTTACAGAGAGCAAGTTATCACCCTGTACAGCTTCAACTTATACAATGTTATATGTCCATTCCGTCTCAATGAAGCTGGAAAAAAACGTTTTAAAAATATTCCAGATTTTAATGTTTTCGTCTTTAGTGGTTAACTCCCAATGACTCAGAAATTGCAAAATGTATCAGTCATGGATATCTCAGTGAGATAGAGACTCTTGGGTACTTATATGGAGGTTCCTTTGAATGGGACCTTATTTGGAAATAGGGTCTCTGCAGACGTGATGAAGTGACGGATGTGAGATGAGGTCCCCCTGGAGGAGGGTGGCCCTACATCCAATGACAGGGTCCTTCTAAGCCACAGAAGAGGAGAGACCCAGACACAGAGGAGAAGCCCCGGGAAGACAGAGGCAGAGACGAGAGGGAGGCGGCCACAAGCCCAGGGACGCCTGGAGCCCCCAGAAGCTGGAAGAGGCAGGAAGGACCCTCCCCTGGAGCCTCTGGAGGGAGCGCGGCTCTGGGACACCTTGACCTCAGATGTCTGGTCTCCAGGATGGGGAGGGTGGATTCCTATTGTTGCCAGCCCCCAAGTTATTTGTTACAGCCGCCCCAGGAAACAAATATATGTAATCAAGAAAAAAGTCTATGTGACAAGAGATAACCATCAGCAAAGCAAAAATGGCATGTTCAAAGGAGACAATATCTACAATAATTTCTATTAAAAAATTAGAAAAGGAACAAAGTACAACAGAAAAGTAAGACATAGGGTGTCAACAGGCAATTCACAGAAGACACACAAGAGATCAATAAGCACATAAATATATGCTTAGCTTCCTCAGCAACGAGAAAACAAGTCAATTTTAAGAATCATAAGGTAGTATGCCTCACTATCAAATCACCAATAGTTTTTCAAGTTTGATAAGTATGTGGTTTTCACAAGGATTCAAAGAACGTTACTTTCCCCCCCCAACCCCCCCCACCCCCCCCACCCCCCCCACCCCCCGGCGCTGATGAAAGTTTTTTTTTTTTTTTTTTTTAATTTTATTTATTTATTTATGGCTGTGTTGGGTCTTCGTTTCTGTGCGAGGGCTTTCTCTAGTTGCGGCGAGCGGGGGCCACTCTTCATCGCCGTGCGCGGGCCTCTCACTGTCGCGGCCTCTCTTGTTGCGGAGCACAGGCTCCAGACGCGCAGGCTCAGTAGTTGTGGCTCACGGGCCTAGTTGCTCCGCGGCATGTGGGATCCTCCCAGACCAGGGCTCGAACCCGTGTCCCCCGCATTAGTAGGCAGATTCTCAACCACTGCGCCACCAGGGAAGCCCGATGAAAGTTTTTATGAGTGTAAGTTGCCACTAAATACTTTTAAAAAATTTTTTAATGATAGTGAGCTGAAACTGAGCATTTGTACCTTTCACCTTGGAGAAACAGACAGTAAAAAGGCAGGAATAAGGATGTTAATTGCAACACTATTTTTGTATCGAGTCAAACTGAAACCACCTGAAATGTGCATTCTTAAGACGAATGGCTACATAAATTGGAATGTATTCATTCTTAGAGAATTCCATGTAATTTCCTTCAAAACAAGAAGGGTGTACTCCTGATCTCCTGGGTCTCTTTGATGGTAAAGCTGTGTAATTCTACAAGCATTTCCCAACGGCAGCTGAACTCAGAAGAGTAATTACTTTTACGGGACGTTTCATCCAAGGATACAGCAATGCCACCGGCATGGTCTCCCCCTAAGTTCTTCCACTTCTCCAGGAGGCGGGACAGTAATCACATCCTTGGTCCCATTTTCCACTGATGAAATGGGCTACAGGAGCAGGGTGCGACTCAGGGTCAAACTAATAAATTTAAACACAGCCCCTCCACGAATTAAAATGTTGCCTCCTAATTTATCCCTAAATCAGGAGTTTGGGATTAACATATACACATTACTATGTATCAAATAGATAACCAACAAGGTCCTACTGTATAGCACAGGGAACTCTACTCAATAATTTGTAATAACCTATAAAGGAAAAGAATCTGGAAAAGAATAGATATATAAAGAATATGTATATATCTGAATCGCTGTGCTGTACACCTGAAACTAACACGATATTGTAAATCAAATATACTTGAATTTTTAAAATTTCCCTCTATTAATACTCACGAACTAAAATATTCCAGCTGACACCCATCTCGGAAGTGCCTGTATTCTTCCAATGAAAGAGAAGCACCTTCCCTCCTTCCCTAACACAGCTGGAAAATGTGTAATTATCTACCAAACCCACAGTCGACTTGCAAAGTGGACCCCTAAAAATGGCTTGATGCCCAGTGGGATCCCCACGGTATCCTGATGGGAACAGCTGGTGAGGCTAAGACAGAATTACATGATTACGGGCACGATTCAGCCAAACTCGGCAGTTTCTACCGAAGCGGAGTAGAACAATTGACCCTGCTCTCCATTTTAGCCTCCCCATCTTCTTTTTCTGCTGTGTGCTCAGAACCAAAGCTTGGAGGTCGGGGAGAGTCAATTCGGATAAAGCAAACTCCCCGGTGATGCATAAAGAACTAAGAGTTCACGTGTGGATGTGACACGAAGGGAAGAGGCACACCTGGAGAGGCAGGTAATGCCCTAGACCATTGTTTCCCCGTCTCAGCACGACTGCCATGTGGGGCTGGAGGACTCTCGGATGTGGGGCGTCCCGGGCCCTGTGGGGTGTGGAGCAGCTTCCCTGGTCTCCACCCGCCAGGTGCCAGGAGCAGCTCCAACACTGTGACAATAAAAATGTCCCTAGGCATCGCCAAGTGTCTCTAGGGAAGTAGAATTGTCTCTGGTTGCAAGTCACTGTCATAGATAGAGAGACATAAATAGTTAGAAGATAGATAGATAGATAGATGACTAGATAGAGGGGATGGATGGATAGATAGATAGATAACTAGATAGAGGGGATGGATGGATAGATAGATAACTAGATAGAGGGGATGGATGGATGGATAGATAGATACATGACTAGATAGAGGGGATGGATGGATAGATAGATAACTAGATAGAGGGGATGGATGGATGGATAGATACATGACTAGATAGAGGGGATGGATGGATAGATAGATGACTAGATAGAGGGGATGGATGGATAGATAGATAACTAGATAGAGGGGATGGATGGATAGATAGATGACTAGATAGAGGGGATGGATGGATAGATAGATAACTAGATAGAGGGGATGGATGGATAGATAGATGACTAGATAGAGGGGATGGATGGATGGATAGATAGATGCATGACTAGATAGAGGGGATGGATGGATAGATAGATAACTAGATAGAGGGGATGGATGGATGGATAGATAGATACATGACTAGATAGAGGGGATGGATGGATAGATAGATAACTAGATAGAGGGGATGGATGGATGGATAGATACATGACTAGATAGAGGGGATGGATGGATAGATAGATAACTAGATAGAGGGGATGGATGGATAGATAGATAACTAGATAGAGGGGATGGATGGATGGATAGATAGATACATGACTAGATAGAGGGGATGGATGGATAGATAGATAACTAGATAGAGGGGATGGATGGATGGATAGATAGATACATGACTAGATAGAGGGGATGGATGGATAGATAGATAACTAGATAGAGGGGATGGATGGATGGATAGATAGATACATGACTAGATAGAGGGGATGGATGGATAGATAGATAGATACATGACTAGATAGAGGGGATGGATGGATGGATAGATAGATACATGACTAGATAGAGGGGATGGATGGATAGATAGATAGATACATGACTAGATAGAGGGGATGGATGGATAGATAGATAGATACATGACTAGATAGAGGGGATGGATGGATGGATAGATAGATACATGACTAGATAGAGGGGATGGATGGATGGATAGATACATGACTAGATAGAGGGGATGGATGGATAGATAGATAGATGACTAGATAGAGGGGATGGATGGATAGGTAGAGAGACAGAGAGATAGATAGAGGTGATGGATGGATGGATAGAGAGAGAGAGAGATACATAGATACATAGATACATAGATAGATAGGTAGATAGATAGAGGTGATGGATGGCTGGATAGATAGATAGATAGTTGATAGATAGGTAATAGCTGATAAATAAATAGATGATTATAGATTATAGATTATAGATGCATACTCAGTAGATGATAGATAATAGAAAGAAAGTGAGGAAGGGAGGAAGGAAGGAAAGAAGAAAAAAAGAAATAAAATAAAAATAGATATTAGATGGTTGATAGATAATAAATAGATGATTGATACATAGAAAGACATATAGACAGACGGGGTCTCCATGCTAGGTCAGGGTCTCTCAGCCTCAGCACTACTGACATCTGGGCCCGGAGGACTCTGGGATGTGGGACGTCCCCAGCACGACTGACATGTGGGCCCGGAGGACCGTCTGATGCGGGCCGTGCTGGGCCCTGTGGGCTGTGGGGCAGCTTCGCTGGTCTCCACCCGCCACGTGCCAGCAGCCCCCTTCCACCCCCAATGGTGACAGCCATAAATGTCCCCATTTACTAGTATCTTCTTGGGTAATATGAAGGATGCAAGATTCTGACTTTCTCATTCAAAGGGTTATTGATTCAGAATAGAAGCTCTGTGATTCTATTCTTTTTTTCTAATTTAAATACATTAATAATGAAAAGTGAGGGGGCAGTTTCCTGGTTGCTTTATTTTACTAATTCCCCACCGGAAGGAATTTAACAAATTGGATGATGACTTTATCATACGGTTCCCCAATTATACAAGAGATTTCTAAAGAGATTCACGTAAATTCCAAAGGTCCTCCAAACCGCCTGATATTTTTTTTTTTTTTTTTTTTTTTTTTTTAGTGTTTGGTACCCAAAGAACCATTTTATTAGATATTTTATACATTTTTGACTACATGATTGTAATATTTCCTCTCTAGAGAGGCCTTAGAAATGTTAAACCTAATGCTTATAATATTACTGCAAAAGGTTATTTCTAAGACTAGCCTTAGTTAAAGTAGCCTTTTTGAAATGACTTAAATGTACTACATTTAATATTCTTGTAAGTGATAGCAAATTTTCCCAAAAAGTAGTAGGACACCTTAAAGCCAAAGGCACTATCTACATATGAAATAATGAAGAAAGGAAATGCAAACCGCCTGATATTTGATGACCCTTGAATCATTACTATTATAAAGTATTAAAGAGAATACTCAACAAAATGGAAAATTTTAAACACATCTGTTACTAAAAACATTCTTTTTTCCCCTAACAATTAAGATAAATCCAGTTTTTGCATCGGCTGAGATAGACCCCATCCCTCTATATCTGCTCCTCACTAAGAAAAATTCTACTAATAAAAAACTAAATTAGAGCCATTATGAGGTAAATGTAAGCTAAGAAAATTCTTGTCTCTGGCAAATTGTTAGGTTCTGTGTCAACCAAAGATTTTTAATATTTAGAGTTCATTTATTCATTGCAATGATATGAGCTGCATATCTCCCTTCGAGAATTACAATAGATACCCTCTCAAAAAAAAAATAATAAAAGACCAATTTTGAAGTTCACAAACGTACTTGTACAAAGGCCCTCATTTTACTACCAAGCAAATGTCACCCACGTCCATAATCTTAAATTTACCTACTTGCTTGTCCTGTGTATACTCTTAAACACATAAAATCCACTACAGAAAATAGGATTTGACACCCCAGGAGCCCACCCACAGGTGAATGGATAAATCAACTCTGAGGCAGCCAGAGTTCCTTAGAAGACCTTAGTACTCAGAGATAAAAACAAAAAAGGAGCAAACCATTGATAAAGGCAACCATATTCATGGATCGAAAGCTAAATAACGCTGAGCAAAAGATGCCAGAGAAAAGAGTATATATTGCATGTTCCGTATATATATAAAATTCCAGAAAATGTAAAGAAGAGAGAAAAGAGAGAGAGAGAGAATTTCATAAAACTAATACTCAGTTCTCTCCACCCACTTGACCATTTAAAAATATAAGCGTACCCAACTGGGATTTTAGTAAATTAACCTATTTTACTCACTTGACGTAAGTTGTTTCCCAAGCTCCTACGTTTCTGAATACTGATCCTGCAAGTCTAAATTCCTGCCGTGGCCCCGAGTTCCTGTACTCATTATTGTAATTAAACACGTATTAAGTACCCAGGCTGGGCACTGCTCAAATCTGCCAACTATTTTTATATTTAAATATAACCTAATGTGACCACTTTTAACATAGCTACTGAGGGAAGGAATCAAGCATCATAGACTTTCAAGTGGTACTAAACATACACAGAGAACAAAGGGGATTTCAGGGCATGGAATTTGTCTTCTGCCAAGATAATTTTTTAAAAACCTAAGAAAGGACTTCAGCCAGAAGTCCAAAGGAGGGAAGAGAGGACAGATGTATAACAAGGTGAATTTCAGCATCTTCCGGTGGGCACGCGTCTTATGGACATAAACACATCCCTGTAAGGCTCTGCGGAGGGTGAGTGCCATGGGCTGCATTTATAGGTGGAGGTTTCACGGTATTCAGACATCCTTCCTGCAAGACGCAGTCATGCATTCCTCTTAAAACACTTCTATCCCCGCACTTGTCCTCAGGGAATTCCAGCCTTTCTTAAAGACTTAGCATGTGTGTGATAACCAGGGGGTAACGGAAAGAAGAGATGCTCGTAATGAGAATGGTCGAGAAAAAGACAACCAGGCAATCAACCAGCAAATAGACAACATAAGCCCAAAACTCTGTGATTTCTGGAGATCCAAGGAAGGTGACCTCATGAAAGAAGGTCGTAGTGCAAGAGTGTCCCAACCCTCGGATGCACCAAGCCCTTTCCCTGAAGTGCATCCTCAACAGACAGACATTTGTACCTGGGGAGCACGTTTTGCTCTTGAAGCAATGCTGCTGTCTTCGTGCGATGCCTGTGCTGTCGTTGAAAGTTGTAAAATCCAACTTCACGCCACCGTGACGTACAAAAGCAAATGCTGTGGAAGCCGGGGGGCGGGTTGGGTAGACAAACAGAGTTCAAATCAGTGCTTCTCCTGGACAAAAAAAATTTATGCAAGTGATGGAGACACACACCTACTAGTCATCTTAGAGCCCCCAAATGACTCAAAACCAAAACACACAACGATCTGTTTTCGGTGCAAAAGAAAAATATATCTCTTGGGCGGCGCTAAATCCAGAGCATATACCTTGAAAGACAGAGAGAAGTTTGTTCCCGTGATTTCTCAGCTGCAAAGAGGAACCACCAGCCCTCGGGTGTTCCCGTGTGTGTCAACCCCACCCTGTTCTAAGCACTTTATGTTTAATCCCCTCATGACCCCCCAGTGGACATACATGTACCATCCCGCCAATGAGAAATCCAGGGAACAGAGAGGTTGAGCAACCTTCTTAAAGTCACACAGCTGGAAAGTGCCTTTGCCTGACACCCGTTCCCAGTTCTGCTGTGATCACCCCGCCACACAGCCTGTGTGATCCAGGTCTCCCCTGCTTGCAGGAGTGAGACAGAGAACGATATCACCAGGAACATTCCAGCAATGATCCTGTGGCCCTGAGGCCATAATTCACAGATTCAAAATGGATGAGTGATCTGGAAAGATCCAGGCGTTTTTATCTTTTTCTGGGATTCTCACCCTGCACCCGAACAAAACTCTGATGGCCAACGTGTAGCATGTGTCCAGATGGACCCCTGGCTAACATGTCTCTCTTTTGACCTCTTCAACGAAAACAGTGGAATTTGAGAAAAGGGTTCCAGCACAAGCCAAGAAGTTTGCTCCCTCATAAGCGGTGACCTTGTGGCATCGTCAAAAGGAAGGGATTGGTTTGGCAAGAACTTGTTTACAACATTTTTGTAAATCTAATGTTGTTCTCTACCATCCCCAGTCACCTGGAGAGGGTTTTCCGTTTCTGCCCCTGGTACAGTCTCGATGCACAGAATCACCCAGTTTTTCATACAGGGTCTCTTCCTTCAGTCTTTTGTATTTTTGATTGTTAGGAAAAACTTGCTTTTATTTTAGTATTGATGTCCCTAGTTCAACTGCTGGGGAGAAAAGATGGTGTCCAGTTGGGAAGATTGGACCCATGGCATTCTGAATCCTTTTGTTACCGACCAAGGTTCTTGGCCTCCTTAATCAATAGAAATTGATCAGGGGCCAGACAAGAAATTCAGGCAAGGCTTTACTGGGGTCCCTGCTGCAGCGGGGGGGAGCGAGAACAGGTAACTGGTGCCCTTGCTTGCTTGCTCCCCAAGGGGGGGGAGCTGGTTCCTTCTATGGGGTGACGGTAGGGGTGTGTCCAGGGGTCGGGCTGGAGGGGAGGCGGCTTAGGTGGGCTGCCCACCCCTTAGGTGGTGTCGTGTGCAGGGGGCATGCGCAGTGCCCTGCTTTTGCTCGGGGGCTCTTCAGAGGTCACAGTTGGGTTTTTGGTCTCTTTGTATCTTTTGTCCAGAATTTGCCCCAACTGCGCATGCACGCAGTTATTTTTAGTCCCGTAGAGTTTCTTTGTATTTCGTTGCTCAAGGAGAGGTGTGTCTAGGGGCAAGCCCTGCCGCAAAGGGTCCCAGGTCCCAGCAAAGGGTCCCAGGACCCAGCGCGTCTCACTTTCATAGGAAAGATACCCTGACATGTTTATTAAAGGAAGGGGTCAAGTTCAACATCTTTTCTCTCAGGGGAAGTGGCAGGATAGTTCAGTGGACAAGTTCAGGTCAGCCACTGCCGTGGATCAAACAACTTACTAGAAATGGAATTTGGGGCAACTTACAAACTCTATTTTTATCTGTTCTACAACAGACATTTTTATCCCCAGGTTCTTTTTTCATTTCTTTTATTGTACTAAAATACACATAACACAAAACTTACCATTGTAACCATTGTGAACTCTACCATTCAGAGGGTTTAGCACACTCACAATGTTGTATAAGCACCACCTCTATCCAGTTCCAAAGCATTTTTTTTTCAAAGCATTTTTATCATCCCAAAAGGAGACCCCTTACCCAGTAAGAGTCCCTCCTCCCCCTCCCCCTCTCCACTCCCTGGTGACCACTCAACTTGCCCAGCCCCAAATCTCTATGGATTTATCGATTCTGGACAATTTATATAAATGAAATCATACACTATGTGTCCTTCTGTGTCTGGCTTCTTTCACTGAGCATGTTTTTGAGGTTCATCCACCTTGAAGCCTGTGTCAGTGCTTCACTCCTTTTGACGACTGCAATATTCTACTGTGTGGATAGACCCCTAAATTAACTCCAAATGGATCAAAGATCTAAAAAAAGGGGGCTTAAAAAATACAAAGCTCTTACAAGAAAATATAGGGTTAAACCTTCACGACTTCGCATTTGGCAATGATTTCTTAGCTATGACACCAAAAGTACAAGCAATCAAAGAAAGGAAAACTAGATAAATTTTACTGCATCAGAATTAAAAACCGGTGTGTGTCAAAGCGCACGGCCAAGAGAGTGAAAAGACAACCCACAGCATAGGAGATTTTATTGGCAACACCCTCATGATGGTATTTCTGAATTCGAGATGCATTTTACTGTGCAACCAGGTGGCATTCATAACCTACTTATGCAGAAACTTTCTGCCCGCACCTTCTGGAAAGATCAGGAAAGTGCTGGTGACCTAGCATCGGATGTGCATGAGTGACTCACAGTATGTTCACTGTTATCATGATTGCAGTTTTTCCAAGTTGTCTTTTTTTGTCCCAGAAAGCTGCATCCAAAGTCAACCAACCAGGCGTAAGTAATATCAATCCCTGTTCTTCCCAGTTTTCACCAGCTTTGGGGTGCGATATAGTCACAATGACAAGACGAGCTAGAATCAGGTCTTCTCCTGCCCCCAAATATCCCCTTATTCCCTGGAGGAGTCTTTTGGGGGGGTAACTGATTTGCTTGCAGATACATCTATAAATGGAACATTACTCAGCCATAAAAAGGAACGAAACTGCGCCATTTGCAGAGACGTGGATGGACCTAGAGACTGTCATACAGAGTGAAGGAAGTCAGAAAGAGAAAAACAAATATCGTATATTAACACATATATGTGGTATCTAGGAAAATGATACAGATGAACTTATTTGCAAAGCAGAAATAGAGACACAGATGTACAGAACAAACTTATGGCTACCAAGGAGGGAAGAGGAGGTGGGATGCACTGGGAGATTGGGAATGACGTATAGACACACTATTATGTATAAAATAGATAACTAATGAGAACCTACTGTATAGCACAGGGAACTCTACTCAGTGCTCTGGGGTGACCTAAATGGGAAGGAAATCCAAAAAAGAGGGGATAGATGGATACGTAGAGCTGATTCACTTTGCTGTACAGCAGGAAACTAACACAAACTTGTAACACAACTCTACTTCAATAAATTTTTTTTTAAAAAAAGAACCACAAGACCCCTTCGTCTGTCAGGTTTCTCTGTGACCACCACGCCTACATCTGCCATTCGATCGGGGCATTGCTGTCTTTGTAGGGACCCACCTCTTATGACAGGGATGCCATGAGTGGTGGAGGTGACCACATGACGCCTCTTGTTCTCCACGTGCTCTGGATTGAACTGTGTCCCGCCAAAAGTCATGTAGAAGTCCTCCCCTCCAGCACCGGTGAATGCAACCTTATTTCAACCTTATGGGATCTTGAGATCCTGGAATAGGGTGGGCCCTAAATCCCACAACTGGTGTCCTTACAAGAAGACGAGACACAGACCACACACAAGGGAAGACATTTATCTGAAGGTGGAAGCAAAATGGGGGTGAAGCATCTACAAGCCAAAAAAAGGCAAGAATTGCCAGGAGCCACCAGAAGCTGGAATATGCAAGGAAGGATTCTCCTCTGAGCCTCCAGAAGATTCCAACCCTACTGACCCCTTGATTTCAGACGTATGGCCTCCAGAATCGAAAGACAATAATTTTGTTGTTGCTGTTTTCGGTCACCGACTTTGTGGTATTTTCTTACAGCAGCTCTAGGAAACCAACACACTAGCTCATAAATGAATGTCTTTGTTTGACCAAAATGGTACAGTTATGGCTTGAATTGCGTCCCCTTCCAAAAGACGCTGAAGTCCTAACTAACACAACATTGTAAAGCAACTATACTCCAATAAAAATTAATAAAAATAAATACATAGCCAAGAAATTAAAAATAAATCTATGGCCCAAATATCCTGTCTTTGAGAATCTTGAAAATGACCCTCCATGGTCTTCTAACAAAGTTTTACTTTTGGAAAATCTGAAACAATTTTGACTTTCTTTCCTTCATGACTGCCCAAGTACCCAAAGGATTTTCTTTCCATTTTTTCTTTAAAGTCCAGTAGATCTACAAGAATATATCTTCCAGTTAGTCACTTTGTGTGGATTTTCCCAGGTACATGGTGTTTCTTTTCAATATGTAGTTTCATGTTTTGCTTTTATTTCAATGAAATTTTCTTGAAAGATTAAAAAAAAAAAAAAAAAAGACATTGAAGTCCTAATCCCCAGTACCTGTGAATGTGACTTTATTTGCAAATAGAGTCTTTGCAGACGATCAAGTTAAGATGAGGTCATTAGAATGGACCCTAATCCAACATAATGGGGGTCCTCATGAAAAGGGGAAATTTGGAAGCAGATGCATGCACACAGGAAGAGCACCATGTGAAGATGAAGGCAGGGATGGGTCTGATGTGTCTTCAAGCCGAGGAACACCAAAGATTACCAGCAGCCCCCCCGAGGCTGGGGGAGATGCATGGAGCAGATTGCTCCTCAGAGCCTTTAGAAGGAAGCAACTCTGCTGAAACCTTGATTTGTGATATCTACCTCCAGAACAGCGAGAGGATGCCTTCTCTTGTTTTAAGCCCCCGTCTTGTGGCACTTAGCTACAGCAGCCCCGGGAACCAAAAGCACTTTTATCCAGGCGATGCTTTTGCACACCCTGCAGGCATCCACTGGGTACCACGTCAGCCTCCGCAGCAGAATCAGGATGCAGGAGATCAGCTGCTCCATCCTCTCGTACCGGCACCTCCACCGCTTCTCCCTCTGTCACCCGCCGTGTGATGTAGAGCTGAGCAGGACCGGGGCACGGTCGGGCGCACACCAAGCTCTCGTTCACAGTCAAAGTCTGATGGAGGGACACCAAAGCCACGGCGGCCGAGTTACAAGGCCTCGTAGAGCTTTGTGAAGACCATGTGTGGTTTGTTTTGACTTCTGGGCAGTGGTCCCCAGTTATAGCACTGGAGAGTTCAACCTTGACTCAAAATCAGTCTTCCCGCCGATCCCAAAGTCCTATTGCCTGGTCCAGCTCGTCCTTCTGGCTCTGTCCCTTGCCAGATGTATTTCTCCAGGGAGTACTATGCCCCCAGACAACATTCAGCAATGCCTATGGTTGTCACAGTGTGGGATCGGGTGAGTCCTACCAGTAATATCTGGTGGGTGGAGATTAGGAATGCTACTCAACCCCTCACAATGCTCAGGACACCCCCTCTATACACAGGAAAGAATTACCTGGCCCCAAACATCGGTAGGGCTGTCCTAGAGAATTCCGTCTCATCATTGAGCAGAGAAGAGTGGGTCGAATTTCACGCGACCTGGGAGTTTTGACTTGGATCCCAGAAATGTGTCTCCTTTTGGTTGAAGTTTCAGAAAAAATAACTGCAAACATTTTGACAATCTTCCCTCCTGAGCAGACCTGACCCAGAGCGGTAGGTATTCCTAAGTAAAAGGCAAGTACGCTTTATTCTTTTGATCTGATCAATTCATAAAGAAGTTTTGCGGCTGTGTAGCTCCAAGACAGGTATTTGGCAAGCATGAATCTCACATCACAATGCGTCAAAGTTCAGGCCACAGAGAGTGGAAATGCAAAATGGCTTTACGGATGGGTGTCTTTACACAATTCAGCACCTAGAAGTGGGCAGAAAGTTCCTGTTATTGAAAAAGCCTTTGAGAAGAATCATTCTTACATAAGATGTCAACTGAAACATATGTTCTGAGAACATATAGAAAAATGTTTACATTAGCGACTAGAAAAGAAAAAAAATTGGCATGCAGCCAAAAAGGAGTTTACACACAGAGTCATGTTATCAGGTAATTACACATCATTTGCATCTAGAGGTAGTTACAGCTTAGTCAGAGCTATTTTCTGTCTTCTTTTTATTTTGGAGGCGGATGCCAGAGGGGGCAGAAACACGACATTTCAGGACTGTTCCACAGGGATTTTCAAGGCAACTGCTTTCCTGCTTTGAGACACAGCCAGCAAATGCCCCGTCTGAGCAGGCGGGTTTCAACCTACTTGTGAATGAAAGACTCCCTGTTTCCAGCAAGAGTTGTCAGAGATCCCTCTGCAAGCGTTACAGTTTGTAAATGAGAACAGAAGGTCTTCTGTAGAAACCCGAAAGGCACGGACAGCAGATGCCAGGGACTTCCCGGCCCCTTTTCTGGACAACCTAACTTGGTTTCGGTACGATCCTTGTTGCTTTGAAGAGTGAAACAGCCGGCACATGCGTGGACCGGAGAGAAGTCCTTGACTCAGAGCTGAGATCGTGTCTCCTGGCAAGAGGACCCAGAAGACTGGTCCCCCGGAGAAGCAGCCGTTCGCTGACCTGCAGCTGGCCTGGCCCAGAGACAGCCCTTCAGGTAACCGGCTTTTCTTGAGATGCCAGCGCGGCCGCTCCAGCCCGGCCAGCGACCCTTTGGCAGCCCCCCTAAGTACACGCGGCTGCCAGCATCTGGCCGTATTTTAGAGGCAACTTTCTTAAAAATGGAAAGCAAAGATATCCATGTCAGATTTTTGCCTTGGGTGATCTCTACAAGGAATGCAGAAGTAAGTTCAGAAAGAGAGCAAATGTAACTACACGAGATGCTAGGAGATTCTGGAGCGTGTGTACTGGACGTTGAAGCGACGCTAAGATTAAAAACTGAACCGGGTTTGGGAACAGGGCCCAAGTGTAGTGGAGAAATGAGACATGCTGCCTGGGGTCTGGAGGACAGCGGGGAACCAGGGGTCGTAATTCTTTCTCCCCTGGAAGAGCATCAAAGGCTACAGTATGGGTAATACTTCATTGAAGGGCTTTCTTTCTCTTTTTCTGTATCATTTTTTTTTTTAAATGGTCAAAGTATTTGACTTTTTTTTTTTGGTAAGTATTCTTTTTTTTTTTTTTCAAATCTTTATCGGAGTATAATTGCTTTACACTGTTGTGTTAGTTGCTGCTGTATAACACAGTGAATCAGCTATACGTATGCATATATCCCCATACCTCCTCCCTCTTGCATCTCCCTCCCACCTTCCCTACCCCACCCCTCTAGGTCGTCACAAAGCATGCAGTTGATCTCCTTGTGCTTATTGAGATATAATTAGCAGATAACATTGTGAGAGTTTGCGGCGTACAAAGGGTCAGTTTGATACATTTCTATGTTGCAATATGATTGCGACAATAACATTAGCTAACACTGCTATCACCTCCCGTAGTTGCCATTGCTTTTTTGTGTTGAGAACAATTGAGATCTAGTCTCTTAGCAACTTTGACACTTAACATTACAGCAGTGTTGACTGTAATCGCTGTGGGGCGGGTTAGCTCTCCAGAATGTATTCACCTACATGTTGCAAGTTTCCATCCTTAAACATCCTCCCATTTCTCCCACCCTCCCACCCCCTGCGGACCACCACCCTACCCTCTGCTCTTTCTTTGTCTCTTTCTTATGGAAAGTTTTCTCTGGTAGCAGGGATCCAACATGAAGAAAAGCATGCAGTGTTCTAAGGGATAAGATGCTGTGTTCATTGGAACAGAAGAATATGCTCCTTCTGTGTAGCTAAATATAGAAAGCCTATCACTTAAGAGGTAAACCAAAGATTTGATAAAACTAAACCTCGTATGACATTTCCACCATGCTCAAGCGGCGTATATACGCTCAACTCTAACCCACCAGTAGAACAAGTATAACCAGTCACATTCTCCAGAAAAAGTCAGAAGAAGCCAATAATATGCTTTTTCTGGGGGGAAAAAAAAAGATTAAAATAGTTGTAAAGAAAACAATCATATCTACTTTATACTATATTATATATTTTCGTATTTTTATATATGATTATTGTGTATTATATATTTTATGAATACATGTATCTATACATACATAAATGTATATTATTTCATATATAAATACATATAAATAAAAATGTTCATATAGACCTCCTGAGAGGTAAAGATTTGTAGCCAAAAATTGCAAAATGGAACGAACGAAAGGGTAGGGCGAAAGCCGATGGTATGAAAAGAAAGCATTTCCAGCTTCCCTCCTCGGCTCAGTTTGAGATATGCCATCCGAACTGTCCACATGTTAAAACAGGTCTAGTAGGCAAAGTCCCCAGTGCTCTCTCCTTGCATCAGAGAGTGGAGTAGTTTCATCCACGACATACATATTGTATGAGTCCAACTCCATGACATTATGGAAAAGGTAAAATTATGGAGGCGGTAAAAGGATCAGTGGTTGCCAGGGCTTAAGATGGGAAGAGGGGTGAATAGGCAAAGCACAGAAGATTTTTAGGGCAGTGAAACCACTCTATATGATACTCTAATGGGTGGGGGGGGTGGGTACATGGCATTGTACCTTGTCCACGCATGGGATGTACAACACCAAGAACGAACCCTAAAGCTAACTCTGGGCTTTGGATGATACAGAAAGCAAACAGACACAATCACTGTGCAACAGGTCACCCACCTGTACACCAGCTACCAGAAGCAAAAAAGAGGCACCGTGCCAGGTAGCTCACACCTCACTAAAATCCTTCCTCGAAATGTATAAGGCAAATAAACAGCCTGTGCCTTGGTTCTAGACCTTGCACAGCCACGGTAGGTCTCACCAGGTGTGATGGGAACCCTCAGGCTTTATCCCAACTGAAAACTTCCCCGCTACAGAGGCAGTGACCACAGAGAGCCATCCAAAGAAACCTGTCTGTGGGGTTTCTTGCTGCCCAAGCCCTGTCCCAGTTGCATGCAATGGTCATCCGGCTGACCACAGGTGCACTGCCCTGTCCTTGCGCTGAGGAGGACGCAGCCTGGGGAGGTGTGAGAAAGCACCTGAGTTGCAAGGGAGCTTGGAAGGAACCACCGCTGTCTTGTGGGCAAGGGCTAATGTCCAGAGAACATGAAGAACCGGGAAACATCAGGCTAGCTCAGAAGGAGAAGGGTGGAAGCACACTGGGGCATTTCTCCTTGGAGAAGGCCCTCCATGCGGTGGTCCACACCACTGCACACACAGCCAGCCAGCAGCTAGTCTGCACCTTCCCAGGGGACAGCTTAGATGGAGAGGGTGAAACTCCGAAAGGCTGGATGTCCCCAGCTCGGAAGCTCACCCACCACGCGAGCCAACTTCTCTTCAAACAACTCATGAGCAGAGCTTCTGGGTCACTGCAAAAGCCATGCCAGGTCAAGGGCCACTGACCCCCAGGAGCCCCAAGCTGGCTTCCCTCATGTCTTCACGGTTCCTCATGGCCACAAACAGGCTGCCAGGGACCAGCATTTTTACGACACATAATGTTGCCCAGTCACCCATAGACATTCTACCTTTATTGGGTTTCCAGGGAAACAGAGCTAGAAAGTTAGCGCAAGGTCTGATTCTCATGCATCAAGGGACAGGATTGCCAGTTATCTGCAGAAAGCAGCTGTTGTCACCAGATGGCTTTGTAGACAAGCAAATATACGTGTTCTTCCCCTTTCCTATTATTGTTTTGTACAGACAGCAGCATACCACATACTCTCTCTTGACTCTTTTTCAATTTTATTTTTTTCATTTAAAATATATTGGATAAACAGAGAATGTGGTCCATCCACACAGTGGAATATTATTTAGCCATGTCAGGGAATTCTGACACAGGCTACAACATGGGTGATCCTTGAGGACATTCACTAAGTGAAATAAGCCAGACACAAAAGGACAAATACTGTGTGATTCCACTTATATGAGCTCTCTAGATTCATCAGATTCATAGAGACAGAAAGTAGGATGATGGTCTCCAGGGGCTGGGGAGTGGGATGGGGAGAGAGTGTTTAATGTGGACAGAGTTTCCGTTTGGGAAGATGAACAAGTTCTAAAGATAGATGGTGGGGATGGCTGTATAATGATGTGAATGTGCTTCATGCCAATGACCTGTACACTTAAAAATGCTTAAGATGGGAAATTTTGTTATGTGTGTTTACCACAATTTAAAAATTTTTAAAATATGAATTGGAAGTCATTTCATACCAATATTTTATCACTTAATTTTGCATTTTCCTTTATACTCCTGCCTTCTATATCGGGCATCAGGAATCTCTGGTCTGTTTGGCAAACTCTGCCCGTTTCTGGAAATCAAGTTTAATTGGAGGACAACAAGGGCCAGTCATCTGTATTGTCCGTGGCCATTTCCATGCTATGACGGCAGAGTGAAGTAGTAGCGACAAGACCATCTGGGCAGAAAAGCCCAAAATATTTACCGTCAGCTCTTGATAAACACATGTTCTACATTCTTTTTTTTTTTTTGGCCGCGCCTTGAGGCTTGCAGGATCTTAGTTCCCCGACCAGGGATTGAACCCCGGCCCCGGCAGTGAAAGTGTGGAGTCCAAACCACTGGACCACCAGGGAATTCCCTACCTTCTTTTTTTTTTTTTTTTAAAGTCACATCAGGACTCAAACACAAAGGCAGACACCCCAAACCAGCTGGTTTTTCCTCGTCAGGCTGGAGCAGAATTCCAACCAGGACAGAGCCGCTCCAGCTCTGCCCACAGCCTACCTCCTAAATTCTGCTGCCAGATACATCGTTTGCACACTGGCTCCGTTTCACCCAAGGGCCTCTCTCGAGGGTGTTCATGGCTTCCTCAAGCTGAAACACGTTCCACTGGAGTGGACCATCCACTTTGTCCAGAGCTTGTGCAAGGAAGAGCCGTGAGCCACGACCTTGTTGAGGCCCCAGAATTCCAGAACCTTCAGCGGAAACGTGGCTTTGCTTACTTGCTCCATGTATGGGATTCAAGATCCATCTGGACCAAACATGGATTCTGGCAGCCACGCCTGGATCTGGAACACCTCGGGAACTTTCACCTACAGGGAGATACCTTTCTGTTCTGACAGAATGCCTCCAAACCAATCACACTCTGACCTAAGCTAGAGCTAACAAAGTCCATGTTCTACATTCTAAAGACAGCGTTCAGCATTTGTAAAGCTTTTTCAGTAGGGAAGAACACTCATTCCTTTATGAGTTTTTAGTAGTTAAGATGTTATTGATAGCCTCAGAGAGAATCAAAGTTTCCCTTCTCGTTACAGACTTACTATTTTACTTACTGCATTAGTTCATTTTCTGCTGCCTGTGTGAATATAAACCTCTTTATTTCTTACAGGAAATACAAGGAAAGAGAGGACATGTTACACCTGGAACACTCTTGGTAAGTTAGGATTATGGGCAATCGTTCATCTTCTATGTCTGCCTCTGTGTTACTTCATGTCGCTTTCTCAGAATGCATTGATAGTTAATGGATCTTTCTCGATTAGTAATTGATCACTGCCCTCCTGAGGGTTCACGATTAATAAACATGTTCCACGCACCCTTTCCTGGGAGGTACTCCTCGGCAGCTACGGAAGGAATTCCATCTCGCTCTTCCCAATCCAGCCGTGCATCAAGCCTTGGCATGGGGCAGGTGTCTGGTTTTCCGGGAAGCCCACGACGCAAATTCCACCAGATTCAGATTTCCATCTTTATTTCATGCTGCTGTTGGGGATTGGAACCCCATTGTCCTGCTGTTTATTTGCGTGCCCAGGGTGGCATCCATAAAAGAATGAGTCATTTTTAACTTTAAAAAAAAAAATGAAAGAGAGAGAGAGAAAAAAATCAAATGCCTAAGAGGTGTATTCAAACTCTTCTGAAATGGGATGATAATATCAAAGTCCCCTAAAATAGCGACCCCAACTTCCCACTTACAGAAGTAGTGTAAATAAGATGGAAAGCAGCACGAAGCCTTGTTGGGCAGCTTGTTTTTCAGGAGCTGGCTGGCTCTGACAGTCGGTGTGCTTCTGGATTTGAAGCTCTCAGCTTGCAGCAGTCTATCTGGTTCCCGTCCAAATATCCTTCTTCTGATGGCAGACGATCTCGGCATCGGAGATGTCGGCTGCTATGGCAACAACACCATAAGGCAAGGACCAGAGAATTGCTCATCTGACACCACGGTGCAGAGGCCACTGATATTGCATCTGACCCTTGGTCTGTGCAGTTCCAACTATAACAGAATTGTACACACACGGTTTCTTTGAACGCCCTTGATCCTGCTTTCTTCCCACACCTGCACTAACCCCAGCTCAAATGCATCCTGTGTATGAATAATCGCTTCACTGTTAAGTATGATCTCCATCAGCACAGTCTCTGGTAGACAATGGTTTTTAAATCCTTGCTCTTGCCTGTAAGCCAAAGACCAATATCAGGTTTACCTCACTCTCCAACCTCCATCCATCAAACCAAATCCACCCACTCACACATGATTTCAATGCTCCTGGATCAAAATCTCTGCTTCAGGTGAGTCCCTGTCTTCCTCACCCCGAGATAAGACATGCACATCTCCCATTGCTAGTTCACCTATTGTAAGATAAACCCACCCCATCAGCCTGGTCCCTTTCTCCTTGTCCTTGAGTACCAGCGCAGGCCCTACCCTGAAGCTGCATCTGAATCCCACCCTCACGTACCACCGACGGTGTGTTGTCGTGCAGTCAAATCGTCCAGCTAGGATTAGCGTGTCCACACAGCTGTGCTTAAAATGCGTAACCAACAAGGACCTACCGTAGACCACAGGGGGCTCCGCTCAATACTCTGTAATGACCTAAATGGGAAAAGAAACAGCATAGATACATGTCTGTGGAGAGCTGAGTCACTGTGCTGTACCCCTGAAACTAACGCAACATGGCTCATCAACTCCACGCTAATATAAAATAAAAAGTGAAAAAAAAAAAAAGACTGTGAGTCCTAAGTGAGAAGTCACTCTGGAGTCTCAATTCTGGGTCTTCTATCGTATCTGTCTCAGCACCAGTAGTATATTGTGGAAACTTGGTAAATAATAATGCAGTGGATATTTCTTTGACGTTTCAGAAGACGTTTGAAGTTTTTCCACTGCCTTTTTTAAAATTATTAATTATTATTGGACTATAGTTGCTTTACAATGTTGTGTTAGTTTCTGCTGTATAACAAAGTGAATCAGTTATAGGTATACCTACAGCCACTCTTTTTCAGGTTTCCTTCCCATTTAGGTCACCACAGAACATTGAGTAGAGTTCCCTGTGCGATACAGTAGTTCTCATTAGTTACCTATTTTATATATAGTAGTGTGTCTATGTCCATCCCATTCTCCCAATTCATCCCACCCCCCCTTCCCCCCGCCCAGTATCCATACGTTCGTTCTCAACGTCTGTGTCTCTATTTCTGCTTTGCAAAGAAGTTCATCTGTACCATTTTTCTAGATTCCACATAGAAAAGATATTATACGGTATTTGTTTTTCTCTGTCTGACTTCACTCTGTATTACAGTCTCTAGGTCCATCCACGGCTCTGCAAAGCCGTTGTCTTTTGGTCATTCCTAAGAACGCGTGCATGTGTTCGTTGGTGACCGGCAGGTTTTCTATTAAGTAGGATGTCACTATGCTTATGGAGAAAGCCTGTGTGTTTGTTTGCTGAGGAATAAAGCAGTTAATGTTTCCGTCTGTAGGACTCCGAACATTGACGGCCTTGCCGCGGATGGCCTGATGCTCACGCAGCACATTGCTGCTGCTTCTGTGTGCACACCAAGCAGAGCTGCTTTCCTAACAGGCAGATACCCTCTCCGATCAGGTTTGTCCTTCCTCCTGTCTAACCACACAGTGGACAGGACCATGCTTTTTTTGACTAATCATGTGTGCATTCTCCAGCACAGTGGGAAGAGAATGCTCTAAGTCCCCCATATTTTTGACCACCAGATTGGAGTCAGTAAGAGCTATAGATAATGAGGTGACACCGGTAGAACCTGGTGCATTTGATTGTCTCCTGGGATGTGGATGACCGTATAAGGCAGGCGTTGGTGAACATTTTCTCTAAAGGGCAAGATATTAAATACTTTCATCTTTGTGGGCCACATAGCCTGTGATACAACTACACAACTCTTCTGTTGTAGCTTGAAAGCATCTACAGACCTTACATACATAAATGAGCATGGCTGTGTTCTGATAAAACTTTATTTATGAGCACTGAAATTTAAGTCGCATATAGTTTCATATGTTATGAAACATACTACTTATTTTTTCCCCAACCATTAAATAAAACGTACAAAACCATTCTCCACCTACAGGGGTTAGGCAAACAGGTGGTAGGCAGCATTTGCCCCAGGGGACATAGCTTTTCAACCCCTAGTATAACATACATAATAATCTACCCCGAGGGATATTAAGGGACCTAACAGGCAATATCATGACTCTGGTTGTGCAAAAGTTTAAGTAACCAAATATGTTTAATCTGAAGAAGAAGGGATAGGGGTCTTCGAAGATTGTTTTCAAATCTCTGCTGGCCCCGTGGAAAAGGAATTTCTTTTGCTCTCTGTGGCCCCAAGAAAAAGATCTGAGACCTCGGAATGATTTTAAAGAGGGAAATATGTCGACAGAATATTTCTCCCATTCCACCACAGGGGCTCCAAAATCATCCTCTTTTGCATTAAAAGTCATGCAGATCTTTTGTTATAAAGTTCTGGGGTTTTTGTTTGGTTGGTTTTTTGTTTGGGTTTTGGTTTCAGTTTTGTTTTTTGGGGGGTTTTTGGTTTGTTTTCTTTTGTTTCTTTGTTTTTGTTTTTTTGGCTTTTTTGTTTTTGTTTGTTTGTTTTTGGGGGGTTTGGGGTTTTTTGGTTTTTTGGTTTTGGGGTTTGGGGGTTTTTTAATTTGTTTTTCAGAGGGGTTTTGAGGGTTTTTTTGGTTTTTTGTTTGTCTGTTTTGGCTTTGTTCTGTTTTTTCCTCCCAATCTTCTATCTCCCTGGGGATTTGGGTAGAAAGTAGACTAAAAGTTTGAAAGTCTGTATGATGTCCTTCTGCCCTTTGACCCTGAGGCTGACTCCTGGGAGTAGGGACAGACTTCAGACCCTGTATCAGTCAGAGTTCTCCAGAGAAATAGAACCAACAGGACCTGTCTATCTATCTATCTATCTACCTATCTATGTATCTATCTATCATCTATCTATCATCTATCTGTCGATCATCTATCTATCATCTATCTATCTATCCATCTATCATCTATCCATCCATCTATCATCTATCATCTGTCTATCTATGTATCCATCTATCATCTATCTATCATCTATCTATCATCTATCTACCTATCTATCTATCCATCTATCATCTATCTATCATTGATCTATCAATCTATCAGCTATTTATTTAGGATCTACCATCTCTGTCTCTTACTCTGTAAAGAGATTTATTTTAAAGAACTGGCTAGTGTGACTGTGTGGTTGGCAAGTCCAGAATCCTCAGGGCAGGACATTAGGCTGGAGACGCAGGCGGGATCTGGTGTTGCAGTCTTGAAGCAGAATCCCTTCTGTGTCTGGAAACCTCAGCTTTTGTCCTGGAGACCTCCAACGGATTGGATGAGGCCACCCACCTGCACGGGGGTCACCTCCTTTAGTTGAAGCCGATTGATTGCAGATGTTAACCAAATCTACAAAAGACTTTCACAGCAACACCTAGACCCATGGCCTAGTGTTTGCATGACCGGGGACCATAGCCTGGTCAAGTTGACCCATCAAAGTGACCCACAGAGACCCTCCTATATATAGTTCCCTGGAACCTGCTCAGGGAAGAATAAATCCTGGACAACATAAGCTGAAACACCCCAACTTTCTTTGTCCTGACCAAGAACTATTTGGTTTTCACTAGCCTTCATTGAACCAGACGCATTCTTGAGGTTTTGGAAAATCTCAGAATTCTCTACATTCCCATAGCATGATCACTGAGAACTTCATTCGCTCTTTGAACCAAGTGGATCCTCTCTGATCAGACTGAGCTGCAGTCATCAAAAAGGTCTAGGAGGCAAACAGCATCTTCTGAATCTTTGGTTCTCAACTGTACACTGCAGAGCTTTATAAAAATATTGAACCTACATTTTTAAATGATTGGGTAGAGGTCCTGAATCTATCAGGGTCAGGATGAATTATATCCGTGGTTCCCTACCGTTTCAGCACATTAGAATCATTTGTGGGGGGACATTTTAACCATTCCAAATTCCACCCCAGACCAACTAATATCACAATCTCTGTGGTGATATGATAACCAGGTGTCAGGATATTTTAGAAACCCCTCCCATGATTCCAATGTGCAGACCAGTTTGAGAAGCACTGGATTCCATCAAGAGTTTAGTGAAATCATAAAATCATTTTTAATTCTGTTTTCCTTTTCATTTAATTCTCTTTCGGTTTATAACCTTCACATAGCAGGACCGTAAGTCTTCTCACTAACATTTTCAATTAATGAATCATTTCCTTTGCTGAAAAAAATAAAACCCATGAGGCCAACCCAGGTTGGAAGTAAATTTTCAACTGAATTTTGAATAATGGAGATTTCCACCAAATGTTCTAAGTTAAAGTGATAATAATGAGGATACAAATCAATGTCTGATTGTAACATTTCTTTGAAAATGATTGATCAAAGGTATGGTGTCCAGTAATGGTTATCGTGTTCTTCAGTGGACGGGCGTATCTGGAGGACTTCCGCCAAATGAAACAACTTTTGCAAAAATATTGAAAGATAAAGGCTATGCCACTGGACTCATAGGTATGGACATTTTCTAAGTATTAAGCACATTACTTTTTTTTTAACATCTTTATTAGAGTATAATTGCTTTACAAGGGTGTGTTAGTTTCTGCTGTATAACAAAGTGAATCAGCTATACGTATACATATATCCCCATATGTCCTCCCTCTTGTGTCTCCCTCCCACCCTCCCTATCCCACCCCTCTAGGTGGTCACAAAGCACTGAGCTGATCTCCCTGGAGCACATTACTTTTATAGGGAGTTTATAGTCAAGTAAGAAGTTTGGAAATGAAATAGTTTGGACACAGTGGGATTTCTCACTGGACAGAAAGCCCACGCATGCTGGAATCATGTTACTACCCACATTGCTTCGTGCAAAGCAGATGCTCAAGAAATATCAGCTTAATGACATATTTGGCATTTCATACAATTTTCTGAGGCACCATGATTTAAAAAATTAGAAGTTTTGGGGTGGAGGGATAGATTGGGAGGTTGGGATTGACCTATACACACTGCTGTATTTAAAATAGACAACCAACAAGGACCTACTGTAGAGCACAGGGAACTCTGCTCAATGTTATGTAACAACCTAAATGGGAGAAGAATTTGAAAAAGAAGAGATACATGTACATGTATAACGGAGTCACTTTGCTGTACACCTGAAACTAACACCACATAGTTAATCAACTGTACTCCAATATAAAGTAAAAATTAAAAATAAAAATACAACTGCAAATCATCTACAAGACAGCTTTGGTGGCATCACAGGTGTGACAGTAACAAGTTCTCCACAGAATGCAAAATCCAGTTCCAAGCTCCCCACTGCAACCCACATGGAATTCTAAACTAGGTGACAAACAATAAGAATCAGGCAACTCACAGATATTTTAAACGATAATCAGGTGTACAAAGATTTTAACTATATGTCAGTTCTGACTTTTTACTCAGTACAATGAAGAGTTTTATGAGCAATCCTTTCCTGAGGTATCTGATCATACCAAGTCATGATAAAAGCAAAAATAAATCCATTAATGATCTTTCAAAACATTAGCATTTTTTTTCTAATTTTACCAGATTACCAAAAATTTTCATAATGCTGTTTTTCCCCATTTCCTGCCTAGAAATGTGACTACACAGCTTAGAACCTTCCTCTCAGCTTCCATAAGGAGCAGGCTTATCTTTCTATACGTCAACAAACCACTTACGTCATGTGTAGAATGAATTAAAATTAGGGACGGCAGTTTCTTGAAAGGGGCCCAAGGAGTCATGATCATTATCGTGTTACAGTAATAAATTTTGCTAACAGTCTCCTTTGTTGATCAGAAAGAGCAAAGCTAACTCTTTAGCTCTTTGAATATAGAATCCAATAGATTCGTGGATATTCCTTGGGAAATCACATGAGGTTTTCTGGGTGACGGACCCCATTGGGCTGCTGAGAAGGTACACAGAGCGTATCAACACTGCAGCAGTGACAGCACGGAAGTTAATCATCTTCCACTGATTGAACACGACAGGTGGGGTCTGCAAAACCTGTCACCCACCACCACCCTGACTATGATTATAACGAATTAGCAAAGGGACGGAGAATTCTAAAGTCAGGAAACCTTTTGCTCCCGCTGGTCACATCAGATGGAGTTTTCCAGAGCAGTGTGACCACTGTGTGCCTTGATTATTGCTCTCCTGTAGACAGTCGCAAAGTCAGGTGGAGTCGACTGAATAAGGGTCACCAAAGATAGCAGGTCCTAAATGCTGGAACCTGCAAATATAACCTTACATAGGAAAAAAGGGTCTTTGCAGATGTGATTAAGTGAAGGATCTTGAGATGAGGAGATGATCCTAGATTATCCAGGTTTCCTTATATACAAGGACAAGGGTCCTTTCAAGAGGGAGACAGACACATATCTGACTACAAAGAGGAGATAGTGAGACCATTGAGGCAGAGACGGGAGGGATGCGGCCACAAGGTCCTCATCCCCTTGAAGTGACCTGGCCGGGCTGTGGTACAAACAACAGCAAACACTACCCCCACGTCCTCTACATCCCCACCTCATCCCACCACCCAGCAGAGAGCCTAGAACTTGGCAAGCACACCATACCTACTCCCCCAGGGATGATCGGACCGTTGTCACGTGAGCACACTTCTTGCCTTTCAGGAAAATGGCATCTGGGTCTCAACTGTGAATCCTCCGATGATTACTGCCACCACCCGCTCAGTCATGGCTTTGACCATTTCTACGGAATGCCGTTTTCCATGATGGGAGACTGTGAGCCCTGGGAAATGTCTGAAAAGCGCGCAGGCTTGGAGCGTAAACTCAACGTCTGCTCGCATGTCATGGCGTTGGCCGCCTTTACGCTCGCCGTTGGGAAACTCACCCGCCTGGTAGCGGGCTCCTGGACGCTGGTCATCTGCTCAGCCATCGTGGCCCTCCTGTTCTTCACGACCTCCTATTTCGTGGGTGCCCTGATCGTTCACGCGGACTGCTTTCTGATGCGAAACCACTGCATCACCGAGCAACCCATGTGCCTTCAAAGGACGATGGCTCTTATGCTCAAGGAGGTCTCATCCTTTGTCCAAAGGTGAGTGTCAAAGGTGGCTTCAGGAGGAAAATGAATTCGGAATCTGCTTCTTCTGTAATGGGTACTGGCGTGGTGAAATGGTCCCAGCTCAGAAAGACATTTTTTGGTAAAATGGGGCATAAATGATGTTCCCTGGAATTCAACTGGATCCATTGAAACAACTGACCAGTCAGCTGAAATTTGTTGCTGTTCCCTCTTATTTTAGAGCCAGACCAGGGAATTCCCTGGGGGTCCAGTGGTTAGGACTCTGAGCTCCCACTGCAGGGGGCACGGGTTCTATCCCTGGTCCGCAAGCCACGTGGCATGGCTAAAAAAAAAAAAAAAAAAAAAGAGCCAGTCCAATTCTTTGAGCACCCCTGGTTACCACAGGGGTGGTATCTAATGAACATATGAAACTGAATCATCTGTAGGTTTTGCAATAAATTCTAAGTATTTTTAAAGCTCTGTCATCAGGACCAAGTGGTCCTGTGGCTAACTTCAGCCTGGATGTAAATGTGAGTGACAGTGACAAAGAGACTTACCAGGCCAGACCAGGAGGGACCCAATGAAAAGCTACACCAAACAGAGACCACTTCGTGCTCCCCAAAGGGGTTCCAGTAAAGTGGGTGACTCCATGGAACCCCAGCTTACTTGGGTGGTGATCATGTTCTGGAACATTCTTAGAGAGTTCTTGATGGAATTGCCAAATATGGGTCAGGCCTGAAGGGAATACTTTGCTTTCAAATTAAAACAAGCTAATTAAGTCTAAGAGCTTCACCTTTGCTTCTGTCCTTTAAGGGTATAGATTAGACCATAAAGATCAGGTGAAGACAGGAGAAGATAAGGAATTGTCTAGATTGGGGAGAATCAACTTGAGATTAATAACCCCATATACATCATTTTGAAAGTGTGTTTTTTCATGACTATTCCACATCCTAAACTTCATTGCATAAGAGCAGTTGTAAAGAAAACTGAATGTGCAAATCACTTATTCTTTCAGCTAAGTTTGAAATAGAAAAATATACTGAAATAACAATAAAATAAAAGTCAGACCAGGTGGCATCCCGGTATTCTATTTTACTTTCAGTCATCCGAAGTCCATAGAGTTGGAAAACGATAATCAGGAAGAAAAAGACGTATAAAATCGGTGTGGAGGGAATTCCCTGGGGGTCCAGTGGTTAGGACTCTGAGCTCCCACTGCAGGGGGCACAGGTTCGATCCCTGGTCGGGAAGCTGAGATCCCACATGCCGCGGCATGGCCAAAAAATAAAACATTAGTGTGGACTTTTCAATAGACTTTAGAAGGAAGAAAGTCATCACACTGAAGATTCTCAGACACAGGAACATGGTGCCGTGGAACAGATCTACGCATTTGCTTCTGGTGGGTAGAGCAGCAAAGTCACGTATCTGAGTAAGGACGTGACAATGGAGATTTGTATTTAGCATTTGTAGGAGCTCAATCTCAGGTTGATGGAAAAATAACTCCCATCACATTGTATGTACTTTCAGAAACAAGCAAGGACCTTTCCTCCTCTTCGTGTCCTTTCTGCACGTGCACACCCCCCTTATCACTACCGAGAACTTCCGAGGGAGGAGTCCCCATGGGCTGTATGGGGACAACATAGAAGAGATGGATTGGATGGTGGGTAGGTACCTGTTCCAGGTGAGGAAGTGATGGTTCCTCGTCCAGAAACTGCAGGAGGGAAGGATGTAAAGAATGAGAAGACCAGACTGCTTACGGTTACTGATAGGAGAGGCATCCTTTGAATGTCGAGGGTCCTCCTCACTCTTGTGTTTTATTTCTCTTTCTTGGATGGGTTGATTTTCTCTTCTCCCCCCAGGAGAATGTACAATGCCTGTGGGTTGGGACTGTCTTGCCTTCTTCTCCCACTGCATCCCCTGGGTTTAGAACAGTGCCAGGTGCGAAAAAGTGAACATTTCCTGACTGAGTCAGCGCTTGAATGCCTGTGTGGGCGTGGGTGCAGCCACTTGGCTGATTCTCCGACAAGGGCTCGGTACCCCTGGGTTTCCATAGTGATGAGCTGCAGAGTAATCACCCTCAGAGATTTTAGAGAAAATGTACCTTAAAGAATCTTTTCACAACATCATCTTGGATGATGTATGATGCATCATACTGTAAAAAGAATCTTTTCACAACATCATCTTGGAGTAAAAAGTATGATTTCGGTCAACTGTTGGGGAAAATGAGAAAAATTGGAAGACAGTTGTGCAATTACTCATGTCAAATCTCTTCCCCGGAGGGCCCGGCCCCATTCCCTTCGAGACAAATTCACTCATCTTTGGGTAGAAAAGATTAAGAATGACTAGAAAATATAGGCTGTTTTAGGTGATGTCAAACATTGAGTGTTTAAAATGGAATTTCCAACACCACAATTTGGGAAAAAATATTTTAAACGAATAAATGTACAGATGTATGTAATCGAATAAGTATTGAATGATAAAGACTGAAAATTTACAGTACAGAGTTAAGAACCCGTAAGTTCATCAAGATAAGGAACTCCTCATGAGATACATTTAGAGAATCTTTTCTTTTTTTAAAAATTTTTATTGGAATGTAGTTGATTCACAATGTTGTGTTAGTTTCTGCTATACAGCACAGTGAATCAGTTATACATCTACATATATCCCCTCTTTTTTAGATTCTTTTCCCATGTAGGCCATTACAGAGTATTGAGTAGGGTTCCCTGTGCTACACAGTAGGTCCTTATTAGTTATCTATTTTATATATAGTAGTGTGTATATGTCAATCCCAATCTCCCAGTTTATCCCTCCCCCTGCCTTCCCTCCCCCCGCCTTGGTAACCATAAGTCTGTTTTCTACATCTGTGACTCTTTTTCTGTTTTGTAAATAGGTTCATTTGTATCATTTTCTTTTTAGATTCCACATATATGATATTTGTCTTTCTTCTTACTCACTTCACTTACTATGATAATCTCTAGGTCCATCCATGTTGCTGCAAATGGCATTATTTCATTCTTTTTTATGGCTGAGTAATATTCCATTGTATATATGTACCACATCTTCTTTATCCATTCCTCTCTTGATGGACACTTAGGTTGCTTCCATGTCCTGGCTATTGTGAATAGTGCTGCTGTGAACATTGGGGTGCATGTATCTTTTTTGAATTATAGCTCTGTCTGGGTATATGCCCAGGAGTGGGATTGCTGGGTCATATGGTAACTCTATTTTTAGTTTTTTGAGGACCCTCCATACTGTTCTCCATAGTGGCTGAACCAGTTTACATTCCCACCAACAGTGCAGGAGGGTTCCCTTTTCTCCACACCCTCTCCAGCATTTATTGTTTGTAGATTTTTTTGATGATGGCCATTCTGACTGGTGTGAGATGATACCTCATTGTAGTTTTGATTTGCATTTCTCTAGTAATTAGTGATGTTGAGCATCTTTTCATGTGCCTATTGTCCACGAAGAATCTTTTCAGTGTCTCCCCTTTCTCTCTGTCCCAATTTAAATCTCAGTCAAGCAACTGAATGATACATTTTTTTAACAAAAGTCATTTAGAATGTAGGTCGGTGGAGCTCAGATTATTAGGGCAGGGAAACTCTTCTGTCTGACATTATAATGCTGGACACAAGACATTGCACGTTTATCAAAACCCACAGAATGCACAACACAAAGAGTGAACCCTAATGTAAACTATAGACTTTAGTTAATAACAGTGTATCAATATTGACTTATCAATTATAACATTGTTCAGCTAATCTATAAACCTAAAACTGTTGTAAAAGCCAAAATCTATTAATGAAGGGGGAGGAAAATCAATAGGGATACAAATTTTAAAATCCTTGTCCAAAAGAAAGCAACTAAAGAGGAAGAAATGGCCAAAGTACAGACGGAACAGAGAGAAAAAAAAATTAAAAGCAAAACACAAACAAACAAAAAGAAGCAATATGGTTGATTTAAAACTAACCGTATAGAGATTCCCTGGCGGTCCACTGATTAGGACTCCACGCTTCCACTTCAGGGGGCCCAGGTTCAATCCCTGGTCGGAGAGCTAAGATCCCACAAGCCGCAGCATGGCCAAAAAAAAAAAAATGCAGACCTGGTCAGACTGTATAAAAAAGCAACACCCAAACACCAAAGAAACACACTCTTTTTTTTAAATCTGTAACTTTTAACCAACCACCTTCACCCATTTTTTCCCACCCCTCACCCTCACCTGCAGTAGCCACCAATCTGTTTTCTCTTTCTGTAGGTGTGGCTTTTTGGATCCCACATATAAGTGAGATCACACAGTATTTGTCTTTCTCTGTCTGACATATTGCACTGAGCATAATGCCCTCAGGGTCCACGCATGTTGCTGCAAATGGCAGGATTTCCTTCTTTCTCAAGGCTGGATAATAGTCCGTTGAATGTCTACACCACATTTTCTTCATTCATTCATCCATCGATGGACACTTGGGTTGCTTCCATGTCTTGGCTATTGTAAATACTGCTGCTATGAACATGGGGGTGCAGATATTTTTTATGTGACTCTAAGAAACTTAGAACTGCCACTGAAAACTATTCTTCATCCATGTACAAATGCCTTTATCAGTGGCCTTCCTAGCCTATCCTGCTCCCTATCCTTTTTTCTCTGTAATCTTCTTTTGCCTCACTTTTAAGGGCTCACGACGTTGTCCTATGCAGCATGTACACTTGTAGCTTTCCTGAAACTTTTTGGAAACAGGATTGGGCACACACAAAGACATTTATCAATCTTAGATCAAGGATGCTTAGAATAACACAATTATATTACTGCTTACTCCCATTATGCTTTAATACTAAAGACTCATTTTAATGAAGCGTTCCAAAATTTGGTTTAAGAGTTTCTTCTATTTTGACTGGCACAAACGCATCTATTCTTTGCAGGGCAGATCCTTGATACTTTGGACACGGAAGGTTTGACCAACAGTACCCTCATTTATTTTACGTCGGATCACGGGGGATCCTTAGAGGCTCAGTTTGGAAACAATCAATATGGTGGCTGGAATGGGATATATAAAGGTAAGGGTGAGACATTCCCAGATCCATGTGTACTGTCTTTATCTCTTCCCAATAATTCCCAACCCTTTCTCTGGAATGGGAGTTTACAAAGCAAAGTCACAAAAACCAAAGGAACCCAAATGATTGTTGTGGTCAACAGAATAATGTCCCCAAAGATATCCATGTCCTGACCCCCGTGTGGTGGAAAACCAACACCCAGATTAATAAATAAAACAAAATCTATGCTCTGCCAGGGAGGAATGAAATGTCATCATGTAATTAAAGAGGGAGGGAGAGAAAGAGAGATTTAAAACAAATGGAAAGGTTAAACCACCCGGGTAAGCAACCACTTTGGATTTTCAATCACATTCTTTCCTGTTCATGTTTGAACACAGGTGGCAAAGGCATGGGCGGCTGGGAAGGTGGGATCCGGGTCCCGGGGATACTCCGGTGGCCCGGGGTGCTGCCCGCTGGCCGCGTGATCCACGAGCCCACCAGCCTGATGGATGTCTTCCCCACTGTGGTCCAGCTGGGGGGTGGCCAGGTGCCCCATGACAGGTACAGAGCAGCCCAAAGAAGGCAGTTGCGTTTTGTGTAGAGCCAACACGTATGTCAAACATCACTGTCACTTTTGTTTGGCACAAAACATCCGTGAGATCAGTATCTGGAAAAACGGTCATCATTCTCTGCTGGGATCCAATGTCTGCTTCATTTTATGCACAAAATGTCCTTCTCTTCTCCTCAGTCTTAAGTGGAACCATTTGATTTTAAGGATGATTGTCACTGAAATGCATCAATGAATTTACTAACGATTCATCACAAGTGATTCCTTTTGATGTAGCGTGGTAGGAACTTTTCATGATCCCAGTTTTTCTTATTTATTTATTATTTTATTTATTTCTTTTTGGCTGTGTTGGGTCTTCGTTGCTGCACGCGGGCTTTCTCTAGTTGTGGCGAGCGGGGGCTACTCTTCTTTATGGTGCGTGGGCTTCGCATTGCGGTGGCTTCTCTTGTTGCGGAGCACGGGCCCTGGGCACGCGGGCTCAGCAGTTGTGGCTCGCGGGCTCAGTAGTCGTGGCTTGTGGGCTTAGTTGCTCCGCGGCATGTGGGATCTTCCCGGACCAGGGTTCGAACCCGTGTCCCCTGCATTGGCAGGCAGATTCTTAACCACTGCACCACCAGGGAAGCCCGATTCCAGTTTTTCTTCCTTTAAAAATTATAGAAAATTTGGGAGGAATAGAAAGAAAATAAAATTATTTCATAAACTTGACAACGTAGAGATGAATACGTAATTAAGTTATATGATACCTATATACTATATATATTTAGATATATTTTATATATATATTTTTATATATTTGTATAAAATATGTCAATATATATCTATAGATATATATGTACATATCTATATATATTTAGACACTTTATGCATGGACAAAAATTTTAATGGCTTTACAGTATTCTTTCAACTAACCTCTTACAGGTGGACATTAGCCCTGTTCTTTTTTGAAAAAAAAATCTGGCTTTGTCATTTTACTGCCTGTCATAATTACCTTCTTAGTAAAAATCCCTGGAAGTTGAATTCCTGGGTCAAAGTCTATGGGCATTTACTAAATCTCTTGATACATTTTGTCAAATTGTTCCCTAGGAATTGCTACTGGCCGTATGTGAGAGTATCTATTTTTAAAATAATAGAACTAAAATCAATTTAATTTATACATGTAATTTATTTATTATATATATAAACGACACATACAGTATGTGTGTATGCACATATACATATATATGTGTGTTTTCATTTCCATTGCTTTATCAGCAGAGATGTTGAATATTACAGACCTATAGTTTACATTCTCCTGTTCTCTCTTTTCTTACATTGAATATCATGTCTCTGGTTGATTTTCTTTTCTCCTAATTGGCTGCTGATTTTTAATATTAATTATAATATCTCATTTGTTTTAAAAATAAATATTTGTCCATCATGTATATCACAAATGTGTTTTGCTAGAAGATAAAATTCAGCTATATATTGTTGCTTGGTTTTATTTATATATACATTTATATATATTTATACACACACATATGTAAACATATGTGTGTATGTGTATATGAATACACATGTTTGGAAATGATATATATTGTGTATATACATAGTGTCTATATATATGTGCTATATATATGGTGTGTCTATGCGGTATGCATATATTTTATGTATATATGGTGGGTATATATATCACATATCTATGGTATATGTATATGGTATGTGTATATGTATATATATTGTATATACAGTATATATAATATATAGTGTATATATTGAATATATAATACATCTATTGTGTATATATTATATATTGCATATATATTGTATATATGTATATTTGTGTATAATGATATATGTTGTGTATATAATGTATATATTTTTTAATATAATAATGTATATATGTACACTATATATGCATATATATTTCTTTTATTATATATATTTATGAAATGATTCCAGGTCCTGTTGAAGAATACCGCATATTCTATAACGACTTAAAGCTCAAATCAATATGAAACCAAGCAGGTGTTTCCATTTTGTTCACCTATTTGTGCCTTCAGAATAAGGCTGGGTGGACCATTACTTCAGCCGAGCGAGCTGGACCCTCCAAGATCTTTTAGCCAAAGGCGCTGTGTGCAGGCGGACGGTATGCTGACGGCCCCAGGGCTGCCCTGGGCTTGTTCAGGCTCACTCCCCCCTTCCAGCAGCCCCGCCCTGAGTCCCTGTGCTCCTGCCTGTAGGGTGATTGACGGCCAGGACCTGCTGCCCTTGCTACTGGGGACAGCCCAGCACTCGGGCCACGAGTTCCTGATGCATTACTGCGAGAGCTTCCTGCACGCAGCCCGGTGGCACCAACGGGACGGTGAGTAGCCTGCATGAAGAAGTCACGTCTTGACCTCCGTTCTCATTTTCTGCTTCTTTATTTCCTTCTTGGCGGTATTTTTCTTCTGACGCCGGCAACGTCCTGTAGCCGTCGATCATCCTGTGGTGATCGGAAGGGAATTCTATGGTTTAGGCTCTGGCTCTGGCTTTCCTGTCCCCCAGCCCCATGAGGTGAGGTGCAACTTTTATCATCACACACACACACTTGTACACACACAAGTGTTCCAACCTGATTCTAACCTTTCCAGTCTGTCCTCTTAATCTACATTTGCTTTCCATGTGTCTTAACTTCATGACACCATTTCATATCTGTTATATTAATGATAACTTTGTAAAACAAGCAGTAATATGTTTAGTGAATAATTTTGCATCTCAAACTTTTCTGGGCTTTTTTGGCCCAATGGTCCTTTCAAAAGAATTGTAAAATCATTTGCAAGTATTTTTTTTTAATCCCACAGGAATATCAATGGCCATTGTCTTCAACGTATAAATGATTTTGGGGGGGAAAGTAATATCTTTACAATATCAAGTTTTCCCAAACTGAGGCATGTTATGTCTCTGCACTTCTTATTTAAAAACTATTTGTTTTACCAAGCACTTTATTCCCTTACCAAGTCATTTCATTGTATTTTAATTGCTTCCATATTTATAGCTAGATTCTCCATCATGGTCTGACTGGAGTTGCTTGAGGTTTTCTGTTTCTATGAACCTGTTTCTATGAATCTTTTTAAATCCAGCTCTTGGATTTACTAAACAACTGTATTTTAAAATTTTCTAACTGCTTGAGTTCTGCCTCTACCTTGGTCTGTGATAACAGACTTTCAGCTATTTGAGTTTCTTCTCTTTTCTTCATTTCTGTTTCCCTTTCTATTATTCTGCCTTGCCCTGACATTTTCTCTCTTTTTTGTGGATTTGCCTTAAGGACTTGGTTTTCTTCCAGGGTTTGGGAAGGCCGATAGACCTCTTGCAATTCAACTCACACTTTTTTCTTTATGCCTCTAAACCATTCTCTGGACATGTCCAGTTGTCTGAAACAAGAATAAAAGAATACCTTTTGGAATCCCCCTTATTTGAGGAAGTTACCAATAGATTTTTAAAAAATCTACCTCCTTTTCCTGTCCATCCTTTTCAGTAGTATCATCATCTGGGATGATTTTTATTGCTACATTTTTGGGTTTTTAAGAATTACATATCATAGATTTCCTCTTTGAAGATTTTTTAAAAAAACTTTCATTCAGGGACTTCCCTGGAAGTCCAGGGGTTAAGACTCCGTGCTTCCACTGCAGAGGGGGACGAGTTCAATCCCTGATTGGAGAACTCAGATCCTGCATACCATGGGGCGTGGCAAAAAAAAAAAAACTTTCATACAATTACCTAGCACAATCTACAACTATTTATGCTTACGGATAATTTTTATTGCTACATTTTTGCTTTTTTAAACTTACATACTATAGATTTCCCCTTTTACAATTTTTTAAAAAACTTTCATTCAATTGCACAGTTCAGTCTATCAGCATTTATGCTTAGGGATGATTTCTATTGCTACGCTTTTGATTTTTTTAAGTCGCATACTATAGATTTCCCTTTTTAAGGGTTTTTGTAAACTTTCCTTCAGTTCCACAGCGCAACCTTCAAGCACTGCGGTGAGTGGCACCGATACCTGGGATCAACGTCCGTCCTCTTTTCCTTTACCCAGTGGCTGCCCCATTACTGAACCTCTCTTCTCTCAGTTATTGGGCAAATATCTCAATTTTTTTTCTAGGTAGATAGAGAGTGTGTTCCTACTTTCTTTTTTTTTTTTAACTTTTTGTTTTTCGGCCGTGCCACGTGCCATGTGGGATCTTAGTTCCCCAACCAGGGATCGAACCTGCGCCCCCTGAATTGGGAGCGTGGAGCCCTAACCACTGGACCGCCAGGGAAGTCCCCTGTTCCTACTTGCCGTGTCTCTTCGACGGCCCCCTCACCGGCCTCCCCAGGTCCACTCTTCATCCCACTCCCATTGTCCACTTAGCCCTCCATGAAAACCTTTCCAGGACCACCCACCATACCGATTCCTCCCTGTGACGTGAGCCAGCCCCTCCCCTTCTCTGGAACAAGAGCTCTGACCCTAGGAGCCCCCAGTCACCAAGCTCCAGCAGAACCATGCCCTGTGATTCTAGAACCTGCAGTTACTGCCTCAGGGCCTTTGCACGACCCGTCCCTGCCATCGAGAACATGCTCAGAAGGCTGACCATCCTCCGTTCTTGACCTTCACGTCCCGCCTCCACTATTACCCCACCCTGCACCTTGCACACACACAAACCTCCGCGTCCATCTTCCATCACCTGGACCGCTTGTATTTTCTTCCAGGCATTCGGCATTCTTGGCAATTTCTCATTTCTGGTGTTTATTTACCACTCTCTGGCCTGAGTCCCCTCCCTAGGCCTCTGTCTGTCTTCTCTCTGCACTCATTTGCTGAACAATGAAAACAATCACGGACATTGAATGAGTGTCCGCCCGACGCCAGTGAACTCATTTTACCCTGAAAACCCCAGCAGATGACAATTCCTGTCCCCAGTTCACAGGTGACAGAACTGACACTTGTTAAGACAACAGGTCGCAGGGCTTCCCTGGGGGTCCTCTGGTTAAGGCTCCACGCTCCCAATGCAGGGGGCCCGGAGTTCCATCCGTGGTCAGGGAACTAGATCCCACATGCCACAGCTAAGACCCAGCGCAGCCAAATAAATAAATGAATTAATTTTAAAAAAAAAAGACAACAGGTCACCATAAATGCTTAGAAGGGAACAGAAGCCAGAGATTTTAATCGTGGTCCCATAAAAACACCAAACCACAGTGGTGCCAGCCTGGGAACCAGGGCTCGGGCAGGGAAATCTGGTGGCTGTTGGGACAAAGGGAATGGGATGCCCGTCTGAGCACAGGTCTGGGTTGCCCACACTTGCTGGCTGCATGAGGATCCCTGGCCTCATCCTCCTCTCCTGCCCAGGTCCCAGGGGCAGCCCCAGCCCTGCCCCGCCTCCCTCCCTGGTCCCTGGTCCTGCTCCAGGATCCAAGGGAGCCCTCCCGCCTGGTCCTGGAAGAGGCACGGCCACCAGAGTCCCGCTCACTGCCCTCTGGTTGCACGTGTGGCTTCCCCAGACTCGCTGCCCTGCGAGGATGCCGGGGGTGCCAGAGGGAGAGCGGGGGGCCTCCTTCCCCAAGCAGCAGGAAGCCGCAGGGCTCAGGCTGTGCGGTTCTGGGTCTGACCCGCGGCCGGGGGGCAATGCTGGTGTGAGGACAGCCTCAGCCTCTCCTTCCATTTGGTCAAAATCGCTTCCTGAGGCTGAGCTAGGTCTGGTGCCAGCTGACCTCTAGTTAGTAAGTCTTCTCAGACGCTGGAGGATGTCTGTTACAGATGCGTGCTGCTCTCTCCCTCCCTTCTTTTCCTCCTTCCTTCCTTCCCTCCTTCCTTCCCTTCCTTCCTTCCCTTCTTCCTTCCTTTCCTTCCCTCCTTCCTTCCTTCCTTCCTTCCCTTCCTTCCTTCCTTTCTTCCCTCCCTCCTTCCTTCCCTCCTTCCTTCCCTCCCTTCCTTCCCTCCTTCCTTCCTTCCTTCCCTCCTTCCTTCCCTTCCTTCCTTCCCTCCTTCCTTCCCTCCTTCCTTCCTCCCCTCCTTCCTTCCCTCCTTCCTTCCTTCCCTCCTTCCTTCCTTCCTTCCTCCCCTCCTTCCTTCTCTTCCTTCCCTCCTTCCTTCCTTCCCTCCTTCCTTCCTTCCCTCCTTCCTTCCTTCCTCCCCTCCTTCCTTCCCTTCCCTCCTTCCTTCCTCCCCTCCTTCCTTCCCTCCTTCCCTCCTTCCTTCCTCCCCTCCTTCCTTCCTTCCCTCCTTCCCTCCTTCCTTCCTCCCCTCCTTCCTTCTCTTCCTTCCCTCCTTCCTTCCTTCCTCCCCTCCTTCCTTCCCTTCCCTCCTTCCTTCCTCCCCTCCTTCCTTCCCTCCTTCCCTCCTTCCTTCCTCCCCTCCTTCCTTCCTTCCTTCCCTCCTTCCTTCTCTCCTTCCCTCCTTGCATCCTTCTCTCCTTTTCTTGGTGGAACCTTCACAGCTAGAGAGAAGCTCGGGAAAAACATCACTGAGAACAGCTACTGCCCTCTTAAACCTCAGAGAATTCACTTAGGAAACCACTGACCAGACAAGTAATTCATTCTTTTTTGTAAACAGCTCTGTGGCGCTGTCATTCACCATCTTAGCTCGGGCTGCCAGAACAAAATACCACAGACCAGGGAGCTTAAAATAACGCACACTTATTTCTCACAGTTCTAGAGGCTGGAAGTATGAGATCAAGGTGCCAGCACGGTCTGGTTCTAGGGAGGACTCTCTTCTGGGTCAGATTCGGCCACCTTCTCCCTGTGTCCTCATGTTGGGAGAGAGAGCTCTGGCTTCTTCCTCTTCTTATAAGGACACGAATCCCATCCTGGGGGCCCCACCTTCACAACCTCGTCTAACCCTAATCACCTCCCAAGGCTCTATCTCTTAATCCCATCACGTTGGAGCTCAAGGCTTCCACAATGAATCTGGGGTTGAAGGGGAGGAGGACACACAAACATTCAGTCCATCACATTCACATAACCATAAAATTCACCCTTTTCGAATGTAAAAATTGAGTGACATTTAGCACATTCACAGTGGGTGCAGACCTCACCGTCATCTAGCTCTATAACATTTTCATCACCTCCAAAACGAAACTCCAAACCCATTAAATAATCACTCCCCATCCCCCTCCCCTAGCCCCTGGTAACCATGAACCCACTTTCTGTGTCTGTGGATTTGCCTGTCCTGGACGTTTCCCATAAACGGAATCACACACTGTGTGTCCTTCTGTGTCTGGCTTCTCTCACTGAGCATCGTGTGTTGAAGGTCCATCCATGTGGTAGCCTGTGTCAGAGCTTCACTCCTTTTCATGGCTGCATAATATTCCACTGTGTGGACGGACCCCATGCTGTGTGTCCATCCATCACTTGAGGGACACTTGGGCTGCTTCCAGCCCCTGGCACTTGGGAATCACCCAGCTCTCCAGCAATGTGTCCTGTCTCTCCATGCCAACCCTCCCCAATTCTTGTCCTTCCTCCAGGAGGGGCAGTGTGGAAAGTCCACTACATGACCCCGATGTTCCACCCAGACGGAGCCAGTGCCTGCTACGGGAGAGGGGTCTGCCCATGCTCTGGGGACAAAGTAGCCCATCATGACCCACCGTTGCTGTTTGACCTCTCGAGAGACCCTTCTGAGGCTCACGCCCTCACGCCAGACACGGAGTCCTCATTCCATCAGGTGGTGGAGAGGATCACAAAGGCCGTGGAGGACCATCGCCGGACGCTCAGCCCGGTTCCACTGCAGCTGGACATGCCGAACAACATCTGGAAGCCGTGGCTCCAGCCCTGCTGTGGTCGGTTCCCCCTCTGCTGGTGCGATCGGGAAGCTGACCCATAATAGCCGCCCGCCCGCAAAAACTAGGTCCCTGCTCCCTGGAGATCGTTGTTGGGGTCAAAATAAAATGGCCTGACGTCAAGCTGTCTGCTTGTGTGGGGCTGAATCGTTTCACCAGCTCTAAGGAGAAAGTGTTACTGAACTCAGGTTCAGCTTCTCGCCGCTCAGGAATACAGTACTAAATTGGTACGAATGAACTTATGTACGAAACAGAAATAGAGTCACAGACACAGAAAACAATCTTATGGTTACCAGGGGGGAAAGGGGGTGGAGGGATAAATTGGGAGATTGGGATCAACATATACACACGACTATATATAAAATAGATAACTAATAAAGACCTGCTGTATAGCACAGGGAACTCTACTCAATACTCTGTAATAACCTATATGGGAAAAGAATCTTAAAAAGGGTGGATATATGTATATGTATAACTGACTCACTTTGCTGTACACCTGAAACTAACACAACATTGTAAATTAACTATACTCCAATTTAAAAAATTAAATTTTAAAAAAAAGAATCAATACTGAGAGACAAGTGTTGGGTGAAAAGAAAGATAGCTTTATTGAGGAAGCCATCAATCCGGGAGAGAAGGTGGATTCATGTCCCAAAGAACCAACTCCCAACCCCCCAAGTTTTGCTCGGAGATTATACAGGGGAAAGAAGAAAAGTGTTACGTGCTGAGGAGAGGGATTGTGGGTGTATGATCAGCTCGTGGGCATTCTTCTGATTGGCTGCTGGTGAGGTAATCGGGAGCCCACATCCTCAACCATCTGATTCCAGCCGATTTGGGGTCTACATGCTTGTGGGCAGCATGCAGTTAACTTCTTCCACCTGGTGGGGATTTCAGTGTCTGCAAAACAGCTCAAAGGATATGGCTCAGAATACGATCTACAGCCCTTGAGGAGGAACTAAATGTCGTTGACTCTGTTTAATGGCTCAACTATTATTATTTTCTCTTGTTTAACTATTTTCCTTTGTTTCTGTATTTTTCTCATTTCCCTGATTAAATTTTTTCTTTGGCTAAACTTTTTCTCCAGCCAAGAGGAAGGTGGAGGCCATGGGGGGAGGGGCAGTGATCTGTCCTGGAAAGGCCCCATGGGGTCCTGCTCGGTTACAAAAGGGACGGGAAGAAGTAGTAACATAGAATCGCCAGGAAATAAAATGCACCATTTAGGGGCTGCCGAGACCACACTACAGGCAGGTCAAGAGTGGAGTTCTTCCTGCCACCTGGGGGAGGCTGCCCTGTCCCCAGAAAGAGCTCAGATCCCAACAGAAGATGTTTCTATGTCACACAGATTTCCAGATAATTGTCAGGTGGGGACCAAACGTAATAACTGTCCCTGGTTAAGATGTGGCTGGGACCAATGCACAGAATGTAGGTGTATCATTTTCAACATGGACAAGGTCGTACCGTGTTTCAAACTGGGACTATTTTCAAGCAATGATCCTTGGTGAACAAATGCCCCAGTGACCCGGGGGAACCCAGAATTTGGGAGGCGTGCTGGGTATGCAATGTCCTACCCTCTCTATTTTGAGAGATCACTATGAGATTGGGCTTCCTTGCCCGCTGGCTTTGCACTGGACCAGCCCAGGACGAGACAGCAGCAGGAGGGAGGAGAATGAGGTGGGAATTTTATTCCAGGCACCCCCTACCCAATCTCCTCTCTGTCCATGCACACAAACACACACACACACACACACACACACACACCCCTAGTACCAGCTAGGGCTGCCATAACGAAGTTCCACAAACGGGGGTCTTAAACATCAGACATTTATCCTCATCCCGGAGGCTGGAAGGGCAGTGGTTCCTCCTGAGGCCTCTCTCCTTGGGTGTGTTTAGCCGACACTGAGCCAGAGCTTTTGGCCAGCTGTGCCTGCATCCCTGGCCCACTGAGACACCTCTGGGCCACTTAACAGGAGCTGTGCTCTGTCACCTCCCTCCCAGACCCGTCCACACCCTTGTCCCTGACACTTTGAAGCCACTACAGTCTTTGCATTCCTTAAAGTGAATTCAGACCCATAAGATCAAGGCCAGACCCCAGGACTGTTACCCGAAAACTGGGGTCGCCTCTTGGTGGGTGTGCAGCCAAAAGACACAACCAAGCCAAAATCAGGAGAAGGATTTATCATTTGCAGCAAGTAGGGAGAACACAGGGGACCTTTCCCAAAGCAGTGTTTCCCGGGGAAGCTTTAATCTCAGGGTACATGCATATTCATGAGGGGGCTTGATTGAAGTCACAGGGTCAGAAAAGGTCTATATCATCCTCCTCCTTTAGGTCCCAGTGGATCTGGTAGTTGAGGCTTCAGACTAATCTTCACCACTGAAACAGAACTGGGAGACTTTACCACTGGTTTGTTATCTTTGCTATTGTTCCTTCTCTTGCCTGATAACAGTTTGCTCCTTGGTTCCCTTAAGATCATTAATGACCATTAGAGAAATGCAAATCAAAACTACAATGAGGTTATAACCTCATGGTCAGAATGGGCATCAGCAAAAAATCTACAAACAATAAATCCTGGAGAAGGTGTGGAGAAAAAGGAACCCTCCTACACTGTTGGTGGGAATGTTAAGTTGGTGCAGTTACTATGGAGAACAGGATGGAGGTTCCTCGAGAAACTAAAAATAGAACTACCATATGATCCAGCAATCCCACTCCTGGGCATATAGCCAGAGAAAACCATAATTCAAAAAGAGACATGTACCCCCCCCCCCCAATGTTCACTGCAGCACCATTTACAATAGCCAAGACATGGAAGCAACCCAAATGTCTATCAACAGAAGAACGGACAAAGAAGATGTGGTACATATATACAATGGAATATTACTCAGCCATAAAAAAGAACGAAATTGTGCTATTTGCAGAGACATGGATGGACCTAGAGACTGTAATACAAAGTGAAGCAAGTCCAAAAGAGAAAAACAAATGTGGAATCTAGAAAAAAGATACAGATGAACTTATTTACAAAGCAGAAAGAGAGACACAGATGTAGAGAACAAACATATGGATACCAAGGGGGAAGGGGGGTGTGGGATGAATTGGGAGATTGGGATGGACATATATACACTATTGATACTATGTATAAAATAGATAACTAATGAGAACCTACTGTAGAGCACAGGGAACTCAGTGCTCTCTGGTGACCTAAATGGGAAGGAAATCCAGAAAAGAGTGGATATATGTATACGTAAAACTGATTCACTTTGCTGTACAGCAGAAACTAACACAACACTGTAAAGCAGCTATACTCCAATAAAAATTAATTAAAAAAAAAATCATTCATTACCAAGACCTGTTCAAGGGCAAGCATGGTGGCCAGGCTTAGATCCCAAAATGGCTCAGGCCAAAAATGGCTTCTCTTATGTCAACAAAGCCATGCCTGGTTCTTTCTTACCTGCTTATGCAACCTCCCCCAAATACTACGTCTCGGGGCAGCAGCTCCCTGGCCCCCATCCCTCTTTGCCATTCCAAAACCCTCAGGACAGCCTGTATTTTGTTTGGGTACTTGGCCCAAGTGTCCCCAGGGCTCCTGTTCTGCACATTTTTGGGGAATCTTGACTGCCTCCAATGTAGAATTTCTTCAACGGATCAGATCTGGTCTCCACCCTTGCCAAACTCCATGCAAAGCTACTCCTGGGCTCCTGGCTTCCTGCCCCTCCCTCCAAGCCTCAATCTGTGTGGTATTTCCCCAGAAGTCTTCCACTGATAAAAGCGCCTCTAGAATCATCAGTCACCTAGGACAAAGAGTGAAGCAATAAACAACGCCCAAGAATGAATCCAGCTAAAGCCATCACCCCGTCAAAAACAAGCCAACTAAATCTACCCATGAAAAGGCAAAAGTCTCTGCCCCAAACAGAATCTCCAGCCCCATTTCTGGAAATTCCAACACCCCGTTACGCCCCAGGCTTTTGGTTAACACGGACTTCCAATCACCATCTGGTAAACATGCAGAAATGAGTTGGAAAGGTAAAAAGAAAAGAACTGGCGGGCAGCTCATGGGGAGGGGGATCTGGAATTGACCACCAGGCAAACTCCCACCGGCCCGCAAACAGACGCACACACAGAAAGTCGGCTGAGGGTCCAACGAGGCCAACACATTTAAACGCTTCTCCCCTTGGCCATAGAGTAGAAGTCTGGCATCCTGGACCCTCGTGAGTCTGGATTCACATCCTGGTGGCCAGCCTGCAGGAGGAAGACCGGGGGGGAGGGGTGTTCACAGGTGGCGCTCACCGTGCCCAGGCCCGGCCAGGATTAATCAGCTCCCTCCTGGCCCCAGTCTCCCGGGAGTGCCCGCCCCGAGAAAGCCACCCAGGAAAACCTGTTTACCAGATCAGTTCCCCGGAGGCGCCAGGGCTTTCAGCGGATTAGGGAGGGAGGGGACGCCACACCCCGGATCACGTGGGCGGGCCCGGGACACGGAGCGCTCGCGGCCAAGTCCTGCGCTCCGGGCCGAGCTCGGCCATGGGACCCACGGCGCACACGGGACGCGCCGCGCCCGCCGCCAGGTGCGCGGGTCCCTGCGCCCCGGTGCCTACTCGATCCCGGGGCTGGGGGCACGGAACCGGGAAGAAGGGAGTCGGGAAGGGGGGGGGCGGGGGCCCAGGAAGGCCCGGCTGAGCATGCGCGCCTCGGAGTCACCAAAAAGCAGCTGGAGGCCGGCTCTCTGGCCTGGACACCCGCGGGACGGAAGCGCTGGGCGGCGGGCGGGCAGTGCTCGCCCCACGAAACGGGGGGCTGGGGGTGGCGAGGATACCGGAAGGGAAAGGAACAAAAAAGGGAGGGTCGCGAAGAGCAAGGGGACCTGGCGAGCCGCACCCCGGCAGAGAGCGGCCCAGCCCCTCCCCCCTCCCTCCCCCTCCCCCTCCCCCTCCCCCTCCCCCTCCCCCTCCCCCTCTCTCCATACACTTCCGGTCCAACCCCCAGGTCCCCGCCCCCTCCCCTCCTCCCTCCCCTGCTCTCCATACACTTCCGGTCTAACCCCAGGTCCCCCTCCCCCGCTCTCCTTACACTTCCGGTCCAACCCCCAGGTCCCCGCCCCCCTCTCCTACACTTCCGGTCCAACCCCCAGGTCCCCGCCCCCTCCCCTCCCCCCTCTCCATACATTTCCGGTCCAACACCCCGGTCACCGACCCCCGGGCGCGGCCGCGTCCCCTCCCGCACTCGCTAGGGCGCCACCCCCTAGGCTCCCTCCTCCAGGCAGCCCCCCAGCGCGACCACATCCTCCTTCCTGTATTCTTTCGCCACGCGCCCCCCCCCCCGTACCTCCATCCCGAGCGCCGGCGTGTCCCCTCCACCCCATAACGAAGTTGCACCCGTTCTGCACTGGGACACCCCCCCCCCGCCTCCCCCGGAAGCGTGGCTGTGTTCCCCAAAACCTCCAGGATACGCGCCGTCCGCCCCTGCGCCTCCCCCTGCCCCCTCCAGCTGTCCGGCCGCGAGCCGTCCCCCCCCAGCTCAGATCCCCGTCCCCGGAGCGCAGCGGAGACGCGGGGAGGCGCGCCCGCCCTGCAGGAGAACTTACTTACCCAGCGGCGGGAAGGTGGAGGTCTGCATGCGTTCAGGGAGAGAAGCCGCATCTGGGCCGACCACGACTTTCTAAACCAAAAGCCAGCGCGTTCAACTTTCCTGCGGCGCCCGGGATTAGGCAAGTCTTTGGGGCCAAAGGATTCAAAAGCTGGACGCCGTCCTTTGTTAAATCCTAATACAGTAGGAAAATACACACACCTTCCCAGCAACCTGGTTTGAAAGGCCGACTTTTCATTCCAAGGGAGAGACGTTTATTTCTGCGTTTTTTGTTTTTTGGGTTTTTTTCTGTCCAGGGATTCTTTGGCGGTTCTTCTCACTGTGTGTTTGCTTCTGAGGACTTGAGAATTAAAAGCAGCGAATGCGTTTAAACCGAATATTCTACTGACAATGGCAGACGATCTTGGCATTGGGGATCTTGGTTGCTATGGGAACGACACACTGAGGAATCCATTCCTGTGCTGATGGATAATTTGGATTCTTTCCACTTTTTAACTCTGAGCAATAACGCTGCTATGAACCTTCCTATACAGTCAGGTATAAACCTTCCTATACAGTCAGGTATAAAGGTATAAACCTTCCTTTGAGTCAATCTTGATGGGAAGTTGTGATTTCCGATGGGTTCTGGGGGACTGGGGGTGCTGAATAGTGGCCCCTGAAGGTCCTAATGCCCCAGAATCCATGAATGTTGTTTTATCTGGCAAAGGGGATCTTGAGGATGTGATGAAGGCAAGGATCTTGAGACGGGGTGACGATGATCCTGGATTATCCAGGTGGGCCCACGGTCATCACAAAGATCCTTGTAAGAAGGAAGGAGGAAGGTCAGAGTCAGAGAAGGAGGTAAGAGGTGGGTGCAGTTTACTTAGAAGACGAAGGAAAAGCCAAGGAAGGCAGGCGTCCTCTAAAGGGAATTCGGCCCTGCCAGCACCTTGAGGTGAGGCTTCTGAAGGTAAGTCCATATTGTTTTATGGCACCAAATTTATATCCCTCACCCTACCTCTAACCCTCTGAAAGGAATACAGCCCTGCAGGAGTCCTCTAAAGGGAATTCAGCCCTGCCGACACCTTTATGTGGGACTTCTGATCTTTAGAAGTATGAGAAACTAAATCTGTTGTTTTATGGCACCACATTTATGATCACTGGTTACAGCAGCAATCGGAAAATGAGTACAGGGAACCACTTCAAAACTTGTGGTGTGAGATGTTCCACATGGTTCAAAGTACATACAATGGGAGTGACGGGGAACAGTGAGGAACCATCCAAACTACAATCAAAAACCGCAGAGTTGGGCTTCCCTGGTGGCGCAGTGGTTGAGAGTCTGCCTGCCAATGCAGGGGACACGGGTTCGAGCCCTGGTCTGGGAAGATCCCACATGCCACAGAGCAACTGGGCCCGTGAGCCACAATTACTGAGCCTGCACGTCTGGAGCCTGTGCTCCGTAACAAGAGAGGCCGCGATAGTGAGAGGCCCGCGCACCGCGATGAAGAGTGGCCCCCGCTCACCGCAACTGGAGAATGCCCTCGCGCAGAAACGAAGACTCAACACAGTCATAAATAAATAAATAAATAAATAAATAAAAGAACGTGAATTTCTTTTAAAAAAAAAAAGCAAAACTGGGCTATTCATTCAAAAAAAAAAAAAAAAACCACAGAGTTATACCAACACAGACTCAACGGAGTGGCTGGATTAAAAAAGATGGTCAGTATCAAGTGTTGACAAGGAAGCAGAATGTTAGGAAGCCCTTGAACACTGGGTGCAGGTATTCACTGAGGGTGCAGGTATTCACTGAGGGTGCAGGTATGCACAGAGGATGCAGGTATGCACTGTGCCTGCAGGTATGCACAGGCACAACCGCTGTGGACATTTGTTGCTCAGGTTCTGCTTCAGCTGAATGTGTGCATGTCCCCTGACCCAGCAATCCCTACATGTATGCCCAACATGTATACACGTATGTTCTACAAACGACATGCGTATGAATGTTCATGACAGCACTGCTTGTGAGACCCCAATACAGAAACCATTCATCCACAGGGGAGTGGAGGAATAAACTGGTATAGTCACACTTTGGAGTAATATTGTGTCAACTTGGGTAAGAGAATACCGCCGACCGGGTAACGTAAACATCAGACATGTATTTCTCCCGGTCCTGGAGGCTGGAATGTGAGATCCAGGTGTCGGCAGAGCTGGTTCCCCCTGAGGCCTCTCTCCTTGCTGTGTAGACGGCCATCTCCTCCCTGTGTCCTCACAGGGTCGCATGCCACAACTAAGGAGCACACATGCCACAACTAAGGCCGGGCACAACCAAAAATAAACAAATAATTTAAAAAACAGATTATATATATATTTTAAACATCTTTATTGAAGTATAATTGCTTCACAATGGTGTGTTAGTTTCTGCTTTATAACAAAGTGAATCAGTTACACATATACACACGTTCCCATATCTCCTCCCTCCCGCATCTCCCTCCCTCCCACCCTCCCCATCCCACCCCTCTAGGTGGTCACAAAGCACTGAGCTGATCTCCCTGTGCTATGCGGCCGCTTCCCACTAGCTAGCTATTTTACATTTGGTAGTGTATATATGTCCATGACACTCTCTCACCCTGTCACATCTCACCCCTCCCCCTCCCCATATCCTCAAGTCCATTCTTTAGTAGATCTGTGTCTTTATTCCCATCTTGCCACTAGGTTCTTCATGACCTTTTTTTTTTTTTTTTTCCTTAGATTCCATATATATGTGTTAGCATGCTGTATTTGTTTTTCTCTTTCTGACTTACTTCACTCTGTATGACAGACTCTAACTCCATCCACCTCATTACAAATACCTCCATTTCATTTCTTTTTATGGCTGAGTAATATTCCATTGTATATATGTGCCACATCTTCTTTATCCATTCATCCGATGATGGACACTTAGGTTGCTTCCATGTCCTGGCTATTGTAAATAGAGCTGCAATGAACATTTTGGTACATGACTCTTTTTGAATTATGGTTTCCTCAGGGTATATGCCCAGTAGTGGGATTGCTGGATCGTATGGTAGTTCTATTCCCAGTTTTTTAAGGAACCTCCATACTGTTCTCCATAGTGGCTGTATCAATTTACATTCCCACCAACAGTGCAAGAGTGTTCCCTTTTCTCCACACCCTCTCCAGCATTTATTGTTTGTAGATTTTTTGGTGATGGCCATTCTGACAGGTGTGAGATGATACCTCATTGTAGTTTTGATTTGCATTTCTCTAATGATTAATGATGTTGAGCATTCTTTCATGTGTCTGTTGGCCATCTGTATATCTTCTTCGGAGAAACGTCTATTCAGGTCCTCCGTCCATTTTTGGATTGGGTTGTTTGTTTTTTTGTTATTGAGCTGCATGAGCTGCTTGTAAATCTTGGAGATTAATCCTTTGTCAGTTGCTTCATTTGCAAATATTTTCTCCCATTCTGAGGGTTGTCTTTTGGTCTTGTTTATGGTTTCCTTTGCTGTGCAAAATCTTTTAAGTTTCATTAGGTCCCATTTGTTTATTTGTGTTTTTATTTCCATTTCTCTAGGAGCTGGGTCAAAAAGGATCTTGCTGTGATTTATGTCATAGAGTGTTCTGCCTATGTTTTCCTCTAAGAGTTCGATAGTATCTGGCTTTACACTTAGGTCTTTAATCCATTTTGAGTTTATTTTTGTGTATGGTGTCAGGGAGTGTTCTAATTTCATACTTTTACATGTACCTGTCCAATTTTCCCAGCACCACTTATTGAAGAGGCTGTCTTTTCTCCACTGTATATGCTTGCCTCCTTTATCAAAGATAAGGTGACCATATGTGCGTGGGTTTATCTCTGGGCTTTCTATCCTGTTCCATTGATCTATATTTCTGTTTTTGTGCCAGTACCAAACTGTCTTGATTACTGAAGCTTTGTAATATAGTCTGAAGTCAGGGAGCCTGATTCCTCCAGCTCCATTTTTCGTTCTCAAGATTGCTTTGGCTACTCGGTGTCTTTTGTGTCTCCATACAAATTGTGAAATTTTTTGTTCTAGTTCTGTGAAAAATGCCAGTGGAAGTTTGATAGGGATTGCATTGAATCTGTAGATTGCTTTGGGTAGTAGAGTCATTTTCACAATGTTGATTCTTCCAATCCAAGAACATGGTATAGCTCTCCATCTATTTGTATCATCTTTAATTTCTTTCATCAGTGTCCTATAATTTTCTGCATACAGGTCTTTTGTCTCCTTAGGTAGGTTTATTCCTAGATATTTTATTCTTTTTGTTGCAATGGTAAACGGGAGTGTTTTCTTAATTTCACTTTCAGATTTTTCATCATTAGTATATAGGAATGCAAGAGATTTCTGTGCATTAATTTTGTATCCTTCTACTTTACCAAATTCATTGATTAGCTGTAGTAGTTTTCTGGTAGCATGTTTAGGATTCTCTATGTATAGTATCATGTCATCTGCAAACAGTGACAGCTTTACTTCTTCTTTTCCGATTTGGATTCCTTTTATTTCTTTTTCTCCTCTGATTGCTGTGGCTAACACTTCCAAAACTATGTTGAATAATAGTGGTGAGAGTGGGCAACCTTGTCTTGTTCCTGATCTTAGTGGAAATGGTTTCAGTTTGTCACCATTGAGGACAATGTTGGCTGTGGGTTTGTCATACATGGCCTTTATTATGTTGAGGAAAGTTCCCTCTATGCCTACTTTCTGCAGGGCTTTTATCATAAATGGGTGTTGAATTTTGTCGAAAGCTTTCTCTGCATCTATTGAGATGATCATATGGTTTTTCTCCTTCAATTTGTTAATATGATGTATCACGTTGATTGATTTGCGTATATTGAAGAATCCTTGCATTCCTGGAATAAACCCCACTTGATCATGGTGTATAATCCTTTTAATGTGCTGTTGGATTCTGTTTGCTAGTATTTTGTTGAGGATTTTTGCATCTATGTTCATCAGTGATATTGGCCTGTAGTTTTCTTTCCTTGTGACATCTTTGTCTGGTTTTGGTATCAGGGTGATGGTGGCCTCGTAGAATGAGTTTGGGAGTGTTCCTCCCTCTGCAATATTTTGGAAGAGTTTGAGAAGGATAGGTGTTAGCTCTTCTCTAAATGTTTGATAGAATTCGCCTGTGAAGCCATCTGGTCCTGGGCTTTTGTTTGTTGGAAGATTTTTAATCACAGTTTCAATTTCAGTGCTTGTGATTGGTCTGTTCATATTTTCTATTTCTTCCTGGTTCAGTCTCGGTAGGTTGTGCATTTCTAAGAATCTGTCCATTTCTTCCAGGTTGTCCATTTTATTGGCATAGAGTTGCTTGTAGTAATCTCTCATGATCGTTTGTATTTCTGCAGTGTCAGTGGTTACTTCTCCTTTTTCATTTCTAATTCTATTGATTTGAGTCTTCTCTCTTTTTCTCTTGATGAGTCTGGCTAATGGTTTATCAATTTTGTTTATCTTCTCGAAGAACCAGCTTTTAGTTTCATTGATTTTTGCTATTGTTTCCTTCATTTCTTTTTCATCTATTTCTGATCTGATCTTTATGATTTCTTTCCTTCTGCTAGCTTTGGGGTTTTTTTGCTCTTCTTTCTCTAATTGCTTTAGGTGCAAGGTTAGGTTGTTTATTCGAGATGTTTCCTGTTTCTTGATGTAGGCTTGTATTGCTATAAACTTCCCTCTTAGCACTGCTTTTGCTGCGTCCCATAGGTTTTGGGTCATCGTGTCTCCATTGTCATTTGTTTCTAGGTATTTTCTGATTTCCCCTTTGATTTCTTCAGTGATCATTTCATTATTAAGTAGTGTATTGTGTAGCCTCCATGTGTTTGTATTTTTTACAGACCTTTTCCTGTAATTGATATGTAGTCTCATAGCGTTGTGGTCGGAAAAGATACTTGATACGATTTCAATTTTCTTAAATTTACCAAGGCTTGATTTGTGACCCAAGATATGATCTATCCTGGAGAATGTTCCATGAGCACTTGAGAAAAATGTGTATTCTGTTGTTTTGGGGTGGAATGTCCTATAAATATCAATTAAGTCCATCTTGTTTAATGTATCATTTAAAGCTTGTGTTTCCTTATTTATTTTCATTTTGGATGATCTGTCCATTGGTGAAAGTGGGGTGTTAAAGTCCCCTACTATGAAAAAAAAAAAAAAAAAGTCCCCTACTATGATTGTGTTACTGTCGATTTTCCCTTTTATGGCTGTTAGTATTTGCCTTATGTATTGAGGTGCTCCTATGTTGGGTGCATAAATATTTACAATTGTTACACCTTCCTCTTGGATCGATCCCTTGATCATTATATAGTGTCCTTCTTTGTCTCTTGTAATAGTCTTTATTTTAAAGTCTATTTTGTCTGATATGAGAATTGCTACTCCAGCTTTCTTTTGATTTCCATTTGCATGGAATATCTTTTTCCATCCCCTCACTTTCAGTCTTTATATGTTTCTAGGTCTGAAGTGGGTCTCTTGTAGACAGCATATATATGGGTCTTGCTTTTGTATCCATTCAGCCAGTCTGTGTCTTTTGGTGGGAGCATTTAATCCATTTACATTTAAGGTAATTATCGAGATGTATGTTCCTATTCCCATTTTCTTAAATATTTTGTGTTTGTTATTGTAGGTGTTTTCCTTCTCTTCTGTTTTTTGCCTAGAGAAGTTCCTTTAGCATTTGTTGTAAAGCTGGTTTGGTGGTGCTGAACTCTCTCAGCTTTTGCTTGTCTGTAAAGGTTTTAATTTCTCCATCACATCTGAATGAGATCCTTGCTGGATAGAGTAACCTTGGCTGTAGGTTTTTCTCCTTCATGACTTTAAGTATATCCTGCCACTCCCTTCTGGCTTGCAGAGTTTCTGCTGAAAGATCAGCTGTTAACCTTATGGGGATTCCCTTGTGTGCTATTTGTTGTTTTTCCCTTGCTGCTTTTAATATGTTTTCTTTATATTTAATTTTTGATAGTTTGATTAATATGTGTCTTGGCGTGTTTCTCCTTGGATTTATGCTGTATGGGACTCTCTGTGCTTCCAGGACTTGATTAACTATTTCCTTTCCCATATTAGGGAAGTTTTCAACTATAATCTCTTCAAATATTTTCTCAGTCCCTTTCTTTTTCTCTTCTTCTTCTGGGACCCCTATAATTCGAATGTTGGTGCGTTTAATGTTGTCCCAGAGGTCTCTGAGACTGTCCTCAGTTCTTTTCATTCCTTTTTCTTTATTCTGCTCTGCAGTAGTTATTTCCACTATTTTATCTTCCAGGTCGCTTATCCTTTCTTCTGCCTCAGTTATTCTGCTATTGATCCCGTCTAGAGTATTTTTAATCTCATTTATTGCGTTTTTCATCGTTGCTTGGTTCCTCTTTAGTTCTTCTACATCCTTGTTAAATGTTTCTTGCATTTTGTCTATTCTATTTCCAAGATTTTGGATCATCTTTACTATCATTATTCTGAATTCTTTTTCAGGTAGACTGCCTATTTCCTCTTCATTTGTTAGGTCTGGTGTGTTTTGACCCTGCTCCTTCACCTGCTGTGTGGTTTTCTGTCTTCTCATTTTGCTTATCTTACTGTGTTTGGGGTCTCCTTTTCACAGGCTGCAGGTTCGTAGTTCCCGTTGTTTTTGGTATCTGTCCCCAGTGGCTAAGTTTGGTTCAGTGGGTTGTGTAGGCTTCCTGGTGGAGGGGACTAGTGCCTGTGTTCTGGTGGATGAGGTTGGATCTTGTCTTTCTGGTGGGCACGTCCACGTCTGGTGGTGTGTTTAGGGGTGTCTGTGGCCTTATTATGATTTTAGGCAGCCTCTCTGCTAATGGATGGGGCTGTGTTCCTGTCTTGCTAGTTGTTTGGCATAGGGTGTCCAGCACTGTAGCTTGCTGGTCGTTGAGTGAAGCTGGGTCTTGATGTTGAGATGGAGATCTCTGAGAGATTTTCGCCGTTTGGTATTACGTGGAGCTGGGAGGTCTTTTGTGGACCAGTGTCCTGAAGTTGGCTCTCCCACCTCAGAGGCACAGCCCTGATGCCTGGCTGGAGCACCAAGAGCCTTTCATCCACACGGCTCAGAATAAAAGGGAGAAAAAAACAGAAAGAAAAAAAGAAAGAGGATAAAATAAAATAAAATAAAATAAAGCTATTATAATAAAAAATAAGAAAAAAATTATTAAGAATAAATGTATTCAGAAAAAAAAATTTTTTTAATTTTTAAAAATAAATTTATTAATTTTTTATAGTAAAAAAGAAGAAAAAAATTAAGAAATTTATTAAGAAAAAATTTTTTTAAATTTTTTAAAATAAAAATATGAAAAAACTTATTAAAAATTTTTTTTTAATTTCTGAAAATAGAAAATAAGGAAAAAATTATTAAGAAAACATTTATTAGGAAAAAAACATTTTTCAGTAAAAAAAAAAAAAAAAAAAAAAAAACACGGACGGACCTAACCCTAAGACTAATGGTGAAAGCAAAGCTATACAGACAAAATCTCACCCAGAAGCATACACATATACACTCACAAAAAAAGGAAAAGGGGAAAAATTAATATATCCTGCTCCCAAAGTCCACCTCTTGAATTTGGGATGATTCGTTGTCTATTCAGGAATTCAACAGATGCAGGCACATCACGTTGACTGTGGAGATGTAATCTGCTGCTCCTGAGGCTGCTGGGAGACATTTCCCCTTCTCTTCTTTGTTCGTACAGCTCCCGGGGTTCAGCTTTGGATCTGGACCCGCCTCTGCGCGTAGGTCGCCTGAGGGCGTCTGTTCCCCGCCCAGACAGGACGGGGTTAAAGGCGCAGCTGCTTCGGGGGCTCTGGCTCACCCAGGCCGCGGGGAGGGAGGGGTACAGAGGAGGCGGGGCGAGCCTGCGGCGTCAGAGGCGTCGTGACGTTGCAGCAGCGTGAGGCGCGCCGTGCGTTCTCCCGGGGACGTTGTCCCTGGATCTCGGGGCCCTGGCCGTGGCGGGCTTCACGGGCTCCCGGGAGGGGCGGTGTGGAGAGTGACCTGCGCTCGCACACAGGCTTCTTGGAGGCGGCAGCATCAGCCCCAGCGTCTCACGCCCGTCTCTGGGGTCCGCGCTGATGGCCGCGGCTCGCGCCCGTCTCTGGAGCTCGTTTAGGCGGCGCTCTGAATCCCCTCGCCTCGCGCACCAGGAAACAAAGAGGCAAGAAAAAGTCTCTTGCCTCTTCGGCAGCTGCAGACTTTTCCCCGGACTCCCTCCCGGCTAGCCGTGGCGCACTAGCCCCTTCAGGCTGTGTTCACGCCGCCAACCCCAGTCCTCTCCCTGCGATCCGACCGCAGCCCGAGCCTCCGCTCCCAGCCCCGCCCGCCCCGGCGGGGGAGCAGACAAGCCTCTCGGGCTGGTGAGCGCTGCTCGGCGCCGAGCCTCTGTGCGGGAGTCTCTCCGCTTTGCCCTCCGCACCCCTGTGGCTGCGCTCTCCTCCGTGGCTCCGAAGCTTCCCCCCTCCGCCACCCGCAGTCTCCGCCCGCGAAGGGGCTCCTAGTGTGTGGAAACCTTTCCTCCTTCACGGCTCCCTCCCACTGGTGCAGGGCCCGTCCCTATTCTTTTGTCTCTGTTGTTTCTTTTTTCTTTTGCCCTCCCCAGGTACGTGGGGATTTTCTTGCCTTTTGGGAGGTCTGACGTTTTCTGCCAGCGTTCAGTGGGTGTTCTGTAGGAGCAGTTCCACGCGTAGATGTACTTCCACTGTATCTGTGGGAAGGAAGGTGATCTCCGCGTCTTACTCTTCCGCCATCTTGCCCCTCCCAGATTATATTTTTTTAAAAAATATTGTTTACATTCCCTGTGCTGTACGCTATATCCTTGTAGCTTATTCAAAGGGGATTTCTTGAGCACCTACTATTAATCACATTCTAGATGCCAAGATAGATAACCCTAACCCTTCCCTTACAAGGTTTATGTTTCTGTAGGAGAGAGAGATGTACTAATAAATAATGAAGATAAAATTAAAATAAATATTCTCAGTAAAAGGCAGCACCCCGACTATAACCCCAGTTGTGTCCCTACATTCCAGTGGGTCGTATCAGATTTAGGGTAGAATCACTTTACAATGGTACTTTTTACAAGTCTGACACGGTCCATCGCCTTATTCACGGATCACATCTTTGGGAATTGTTCTACTTGCTGAAATGTATCGTCTGCCCCAAATCAATCCTCATGGCACTTTGTCAATCATTCCAAGAGCGGCCAAAAAAATTGAGTCTCCGACCCGTGTGCTCCCAGCAAAGGTTGGACAGATCACACGGAATTCTCTTCGCAGCTCTCAGACTGTAAACTGGTGTCCCTTTCCTGCTCTATTTAGTGCCACGTTTTTGCATCTGTGCGCTTTTTGTTGATGATTTTGAAATATCCCCCATGCGTGGTGCTGAATAAGGTGTCTTGAAACAAGGTTACATATTGATGGACTGATGAAAATACAGTGACTAGAGGCCCCCAGGATCCTAACCCTGTATTTCCCCTAAAGAGCAATGGTTCAGTGTTCACTAATTCAGCGTTCCTGATGACACTGTGTAACAGACTGCTGGGAATAATGAGAGTAACACTCTATATGATCCTCTTACTTCTCGGGATGTGCCAATACATATATATGTGCAGTTCTGAAAGACAGCCCCACCCAAATGCTCCCCCCTGACCCCTGACCTCTGTGATGGTATGCCACTGCTGTGATTGCGTTGTGTAGCACAGCACTGCTGACCTCTAGGTAGGTAGGGAGATTGTCTGAGTGGGCCTGGCCTAATCCCATGAACCCATAAAAGCAGAGAGCTTTCTCTGGCTGATGGAAGAGAAGTCACACATATTTGAAACATGAGAAGAACTCAACAAACTGTTGATGCTTTGAAGATGGAGGGGCCGCGTGTGTGAGAAGAAATGCAGGCAGCCCAGAGATGCTGAGGGTGACCCCCTCAATAAGGAAATGGGGACCTCAGTCCTACAACCACAATGAACTGGATTTTTCCAACAACTGAAGGAACTTGGACATGAATCCTTCCTCCCATCCGCCATATACATCCCCAAGATGTCACAGGGACTTCAGTCCTACAACCACAATGAACTGGATTTTTCCAACAACTGAAGGAACTTGGACGTGAATCCTTCCTCCCATCCACCATACACAGTCCTAAGATGTAAGAGGCTCATATATAGTTGAATCTCATTGTTTCCAGTGGTTGTATCCTACAAAGTTATAGTCTACAAATAACACCTTGGTTTTAGATTGTGTGACCCACAAGGGACTACCCAGCCAAGCCATGCCAGATGTCCCACCTACACAACTGATACTTTATAACTAGGCATTGTTGTAAGCTGCTGAGTTTGTAGTACCTTGTTATGCAGCCCTAGAAGAGGAACGCAAGACTGTTAAAATGTTAACTCCAGGAAAAAGCATTTCTTGAGCGATTTTCTTAGCACGTCTCTCCCTGTTTAAAATTCCCCCCCTGTAATTTATGATCGTTTCGTCCCCATATCCGGAGTTCCTAGGGAGTTTGAGCACGTTGCCTTATGCTTGATGATTACTTGCGTTTCTCCAAGAGCCAGTCTGGGTCCCAACCCGTTGGCAGAGGTCCCTGAGAAATGAAGAATGGCTAAGAGAGGCTGTAAGGAAACAGGTGAGAGGTCAGATGAAGAACCAGGACAGAAAGGAGGTTCCCAGGCCCCACTCGCATCCATCCATCCAGAAAGAGGAAGGCAGGGGATGAGGGCAGCCCACCGTCCATTTGTATGAAATCCCAGAGCCAGCTCTGCCTCTGAACTCACACCTCCCACCTCCCGCTGATGGAGACGGCTACAACGACGCGCCGAATGTCACGGGGAGGAGATGTGGGTCCCACCTGCTGGTGAGGAAGTGACAGTCTCTGGAACTATGGTTGCAACCAATTTGGGGACCTCCAGGCAACCACACTGTGCGCTTATATTGGGTTGGCCAAAAGGTTAGTTCCGTTTTCTTCCGTAAGATGGCTCTAGCAGTGCTCAGTTGTCTTTAACTTCATCTGAAACAATTTTGTTACATTGTATTGTGACAGCTGTCATATCAGCGTGCATTTTTAAAAAACATCAAAATTGGTGAATTTTTGTGTAGCCATTTTAATACTGAAGATGAAAGAAAAAAGCAACATGTTCAGATAGGTAGGTGACAGACAGATTGATTTTAAGGTACTGGCTCGTGCAGCCGTGGGGTGTGTCAAGTCTGTAACCTTCAGGGCACCCTGGCAGGAGCTGGTGTTGCCTTTTCGACTCCAAAGGATGGAGACGCAGGCAGAATGTCTAGGCTGTGGTCTGAAGGCAGAATCCCTTCCACTTTGGGAAACCTCCGTCTTTTTCTGTTTTAAGTCCTTCAACTGATTGGGTGAGGCCCACCCACACCATGGAGGGCCATCTGCTTACCTCCAAGTCTCCCGATTCCAATGTTCATCTCAAAAAGTACTTTCCAGGTGATATCTAGACTAGCGTTTGACCCCATATCTGACACCTTTGCCTGTCCATGTCGACACTTGAAGTTCATCCTCCCAGAGCCAATTCCTTTCTGACACAACGAGAAGATTCACTTGATATCTCAAGAAAGGGGAAGACCGGCACTGGCCCCGTTGATGGGAGAAGGGATCTGTGGGCTCCCATCCGTGCCGTCCTGTGACTGGCTTTAGTATCTGAGGTGTATTCCCATGAACCCCTTGAGGTCATAACAAGATCTTGCCAATCATGCTATTGATAAATCCTCTTTGCTTCTGTTTCTAAAAGTAATACGGGGGCACCAAACAATTAAAAATAGGGGAAAAGGGTAAGAAGACTCTAAAGGCATCTGTAATTCTAATCCTCACACAGAGCCCCCTGAGGACACACACGCACATCCACACACACACACCCTGATTTGACAACAGTGACGTCAAGACTTGCACCATCCAGCATACATTTCTGTCTCTCCTCTTCTTACTGGACATGGGCTGTCGATGAGGATTCCTCAGTGCTGGCACCTGGCCAGGTGTCCAGTGGGCAGGTTCCTCCCGCCCTGACCGACTCCCTGTTTGCATCCAGGCGGAAGGCTCTGGAAGGTCCATTACACGACCCCGCACTTCCACCCCGAGGGCACGGGAGCCTGCTACGGCCAACGTGTGTGCCCCTGCTCTGGGGACAGCGCGACCCACCACGACCCCCCTCTGCTCTTCGACCTCTCCAGGGACCCTTCCGAGGCCCGGGCCCTGCCCCCGGTGCTGAGCCCCTGTACCACACGGTGGTGGCCAGGACGGATGAAGCGGTGCAGGAGCACAGGCGGAGCCTGAGCCCTGAGCCCTCGCAGCGCTCCCTGAGTCACATCGCGTGGGAGCCGTGGCTGCAACCATGGTGCGGACCCTTCCCCTTCCGCTCCTGCAGCCGGCACGGAGACCTCGGGGACACTTGAGCTCGCCCCTGTGAGCACGGCTGTCACCAACAGGACAGGGGGCAGCGGGTGTGAGTGAGGTTGCGGAGAAATCGGAACCCTCGTGCACCATTGGGAATGGAAACCACTGCAGGCGCTGTGGGAAACAGGATGGAGGGTCCTCAGACTGTGAAAAAGGCAACTCCCCTAGCTAGGATCCAGCAATCCCACTCCTGGGTATTTATCTGAAGGAGATGAAATCAGGACAGTGAAGACATATCTGCACCCCCATGTCCACTGCAGCCTTATTCACAATAGCCCAGACATGGAAACAACCTAAGTGCCTTATCAATGGATGAGTGGATAAATTAATTAATTAACTAATTTATTTATATATATGTGTGTGTGTGTAAAACACACACACAATGGAATATTATTCGGCTGTAAAAAAGAAGGAAATCTTGCCATTTGCAGCAACATGGATGGACCTTGAGGGTATTATGCTCAGTGAAATAAGTCAGCCAAAGAAAGAAATATTGCATGATCTCACTTATGTGTGGAATCTTAAAAAAAATAATAAAGTTACAGATAGAGAGAGCAGATTGCTGGCTGCCACAAACTGCGGGGTGGGCGAAATGGGAAGACATCAGACATACTTCCAGTTATAAGATGGACCAGTTCTGGGCATCGAATGTACAGCATGGTGACTATAATTAACAATAATGTGGGAATTCCCTGGCATTCCAGTGGTTAGGACTCCGCGCTTCCAGTGCAGGGGGTGTGGGTTCGATCCCTGGTCGGGGAACTAAGATCCCATGTGCTTCAAGGCGTGGCCAAAAAAAAAAAAAAAGATTTAAAAAATGATGTATTTTTTAGTTGAAATTTGCTAAAAGAGTAGATTCATCACACACACACAAAGAATGCATACGTGCATCAAATCATCACATTGTACACCTTAAATATATACAATGTTATGTATCAATTGTACTTCAATAAACCTGGAAAATAAACTTTAAAAAGGGAAAAGGTCAGCTCCCTTCAAGGGCCAGAACTATGAGACAGGACCCAGGAGTCAGTGACCAGACAGAAAAAAAAAACATCTATAACCTTGGTCCTCACTTAAATTTCCCTTTCTTGAGGAACAAGGCATGGTCAGAGAATGGGTTTCAGTTTTCTCATCTATGAAACAAGAAGATCCCAGTGGACACCCAATAATGTCCCTCCTGTTTCTCTTCTAAAGCTTGGGGGTTACCATAGTGCCAATGTCCAGTTTTTTTACCTATCGATTTTAAAGCGTCCTTGAAATCTCATTGCTTCCACGAACAACCCCACACAGTGGCAGGCAAAAGTGTTCATGCCTACTCTTTTCAGGCAACAGAGGAAAGGTAAAACAGATTTGAGTCTGCTGTTGAATTGCGGATCTCAAATCTTCAACCCCACACATGAGGACCACTGCCCCCGTGTCCTCATTTCTTTGGGTGAAGTTTGCTTTGAGCTGCTAGTAACATACACTAGGAATAAGAATGTTGCAAACAAGAGGGAGGAATGTTATCTCCCAGTTAATCTGAGGGAAGCAACCCAGGACTGGCAGCCTCTTTCTAAGTCCCTACTTTACCATCCTTTGCTTCATGTTTTCAAAACAGCTGCCGCTGCTCCAGGCAGTACACAGACATCCCAGGCAGCAGGAAGGAGGAAAGGAATGGGAGCAGAAGGGCGTCCCTCCCCGATGAGTCAGTCTCTGAAGGGGATTATCCAGAAGGCTTTTAATGGCCCAATTAAAAGACTTATTTAGCAACAAATGATCAAATGAGCAGACGTATCTGGAGAGAACATTTTAACCCTGGACACAAAGCCAGGCGTAGGAGCCTTCCAACACTTACAGGGCGGGCAGCTTACATTCCTTGAGTGCCTAAGACATGACCAGCGTCTTCTGTAAATCAATTCCAGTGCATGTCGTGCTCACACCCACCCCTCTGGCTTGTCCCTCTCACTAGGCAATGAAGGAGGCATGGTCACACCTTGATTTTAGCCCTGTGACACCCATGTCAGACGTCTGACATCTGGAACCGTTAAGATAATGATTCTGTGCTGTTTCGGGGCCAATAAGCCGTGGTGATTTGTTATGTCCGTAAGAGGAAACTAGCACACGCCCCAAATGCATCTGCCCTGGGTGCCCAGCTCCTGCGGGGAGAGTGATGTTAGGACAGTGTGCTTTGTATGTCCCTGTTCAGCTTGACTCTGCACCTGCTCTCGGGATGAATATTCTCCAGTTGCCCTGTAGCTCTGCAGCCTTGAGCCCCGGAATGCCTGGCCCATGAGGAACCCACCCTTCCTGCCTGGATGGGGGGGGGGGGTCCCTGCTGACCACACCCTGGGGGCATTCCGATGCCCAACACAGGCAGCTTTGTACGACCTCTAGTCATTTCTCGTCTCTTCCTAGACTTTTACGGGACAAAGACCGTCTCCTTTCCCAGCCATCCAGGGAAAGACTCATTCCCCGCACTTCTGGGGACGGAGGGAAACCCACCAGATCAGGTGACAGTAGGAAGGGTGACAGGCTTGAGGTTAAAGTTCATCTCCAGCCAGAATTCCTCAGCCCTGACCTGAGACCTCCCAGCACCCCACACCTCTGTTAGGGGAAAGTCACCTGCTTGATAGCCTTTTAAAGCGATCACACTCCCCTGGAGATTGGGAGCAACTAGGGACAAGAATGAAACATGTTTCTCCTTGTTTTCAAAACTCCCCGCATTCCGCAGCCAGAGAACATGTAGGAAAGAAAAAAAAAAGTACAGAATAAGTAGACTTTGACGCCCTTCTTCTCTCTGTTTTCTTGTTTAAAAAGCCCAGACTTTCATCCCACCTCTAAAACCAGTCATGCAAACGGGTGTGCTTCCAATTTAGAGGTTCCAGCTGGCTTTGTTGAACACTGTATTTTTTTAACATTTTAAATGTCTGCAGAAAACCTTCTTTGGGGCTTTATTTTTTTTCATCCTTTAGAACTTTCTGATACGCTCCTTGTGAGTTATATTCCATTTTCAGTCAAACCTCTTTCCTCTCATGGAACATGGTCAGCATTATGCAGCTTTTTTGGGTGGGGGCGGCGCTCCGAGGCGTGTGGGCTCTTAGTTCCCCGACCAGGGATCGAACCCACGACCCCTGCGGTGGAAGCGCAGAGTCTTAACCACTGGACCGCCAGGGAAGTCCCTATGCAGCTATCTTTGTGTGTTTCCATGGTAACGTGTTACCAAAGTGATTCTGAGAAAAACACGAGCATTTTCTCAGCAGGTGGGAAGTGGGGAAAGACCCCAGGAGAAGGGTGCTAACCGCAGATCCCAAGTGCAAGGAATCAGCGCTGACCCCCAGGGATGTAGTAAGCTGGGGGGGCCGCAGGGCTTGCAGGACCGAGGTGACGGACCCCCGAATCGAACAAACTCGGTCTTTGTCTCCAGGGTGCCTGTGAGCCTGGTTTTTGCGAGCAGGGCGATTTATGGTGATCTGGTTAAACGTTACCAAGTCTCCCGAGCGCCCCCAGGGCCTGTTTCTTTACTTAGACTTTGCACCTTTACAACTGGCCTAACCGGTTAGGCAGGCCGTTGTAAACAGGTGACCGCGGAGGCGTGACCGGTCGGGCCCTCCCCCCCCCCACCGTCCCCGCGCCCCCAAGGTCGGCCTGAGCCCCTTGGAAACCTCACTTGCTTTCAGAGCCCTTGCTGCCCCTTCCACGGGCAGGGAAGTGGGGCGCTTTGCACGGGCTGATTCTGACCCCCCGTTACTGGCCTGCTCGCACGTTTCTCTTCCTGCCCCCTCTCCTCCGCCTCTGGGGGCAAAGAATGTCACCTGCCTTCTCAGGAAACAAAGGATGTTGCAGCCCTCGCCTCTGCAGCGGCCCCCGACGGTGGGGATTCAGGATGGAGAACAACAGGATCCTGGCCTTAGAGAGTTAAGGTGCACATCAGAGGAGTGATTTCAGGGAGCCCAGACTCTTGCATCTCCCCATACACAGAAAAGCGCTACATTCACGCACTTGAGGTGTCTGGTTTTCTTTAATTAGCAGTCATCTTTTCATGTTCAGCTACCTGGGATTTTTTGTTTTTTTTTTTAATCTCCTATCTATCCAGGCTCCTCCCAGACCTCTTGGGAACAGTCCCTCAGCGCGATCTGAGAGCCCGTGTCCAGGGCTTCAGTCCTCACAAAGTCCACTGAATAAAGCATAGCTCTCACCTTTTAGGTTGTGCTTTTTCTCCCCATCAATACCTCTAAAGGAAAGCTTTGCAGGAGTGTATGCTCTGCGGGGTCTGGGGAACCCACTCAAATATCCAAACTAGGGAAATTTCACAGACAGGATAACAAACCTTTGGCTGGTCCCGAACATCAGCCTATTAAAACACGCAGCGGAGGCTTCAGCAGACGGTGTTGACACGATTGGATTTTCAAAATATGCGAAAGGACAACTTTAGCTCCTTATCACACCGGGCACAGAAATGAGCTCAAAATCCACCAGAGACCCACACAGAAGAGACAAATCGACAAAACTTTCCAAAGAAAACTTAGGAGAAAAATCTTTGTCTTCTTAGGTTAGGAAGGAATTTTCTAGATAAGATAGCAAAAGCCTGATACGTTCGCGGGGGGGGGGGGGGGGGGGGATCAGAGTTTATCAAATTTCAAAGCACTCATTAAGAAAATGAAAAAATACACTGCAGACTGGGAGAAAATATTCGCTAACGAATGCAACTCAATAATAAGACAAATGAAAAAAAGGAAAAAGAAGAGTGGATATATGTATATGTATAACTGATTCACTTTGCTGTACACCTGAAACTAACACAACACTGTAAATCAACTATACTCCAATAAAAAATTTTTTTTAAATAAGACAAATGATCTAATAAATGGGCAAAAGATGTCAACAGATATTTTACTAAAGATGACAGGAATGGCCAACAAGCACATGAAAAGATGCTCAACATCATTACTTATTAGAGAAAATACAAATCAGAACCACAGTGAGATACCACTTCATGCCCATTTGGATGGTTAGAATAAAAAAAAAAAAAAAAAAGACAAGTATTGGTGAGAATATGGAGAAATCAGAACCCTCATCCATTGGGTTTTTATTTTTTTCCAGGGTGGTTAAAAATATGAGTTTGGAAGCAAGCAGTCTTGGGTGCAAATTCCTAGTTCTGTTTCTTCATCATGATGTCTTTGGGTTCATCACTGAAACTCAAGTTCAGTTGATGCCACTATAGCACGAGACGTATACAGCTGTCAATTTTCTTGTTATAAACTTTCTTACATTGAGATAATTATAGATTCACGTGCAGTTGTAGGAAATAACACCAGAGCTTCTATGTGCCCTTGCAGTTGTAGGAAATAACACCAGAGCTTCTATGTGCCCTTTACCTGTTTCCCCTCAACCATCCAGCTCTAGTAATACAGTATGGGGACCAGAATACGGGCATGGATGCAATCCATCAATCTTGCTCAGATTTCCTCAATTTTGCTTGTGAGGACACGGGGAGACGACGGCCATCTACACGCCCAACAGAGACACCTCAGGAGGAAGCAATCCTACCCACACCTGGATCTCGGACTTCCAGCCTCCAGCACTGGGGGAAATAAATGTCTATTGTTTGAGGGACCTGGTCTGGGGTGCTTTGTTATGGCAACTCAAGAAGACCCACCCAAGCGTTCTAAGAGTTCTCTATCAAGCTGTATCATTTTGCCTATGGATGTCCAGTGGTCTCAGCATCATTTGTTGAAAAGACCATCCTTTCTCTAAGGCATTGCCTTTGCACTTGGTCAAACCCTTGCCTTCATTTACGGGAAATAGTAGGTGCCCACGCCCAGGGTATTGGAAGATGAAATAATCAGGGACGTCAAATGCTTGGTACACATCTGGTCCCCAATACTGGGCGCTTTCTATACTGGTCTTGGCCCACTACTGAAACCTGGAAGGTCTATAAAAGCTTTTCTGGAGGAGGACACAGTCTTGATGAAGAGCTAAGATCTAGACAGGCTGAAAGAGAGTGTGTGTATTAGTTTCCTGGGGTGGTTGTAATAAATGACCACAAACCAGAGGCTTAAAACACTAGAAGTCCATTGTCCCTCATCCTGGAGACCAGACGTCTGAGGTCAAGGTGTCCCGGGGCTGCGCTCCCTCCCCAGGCTCCAGGGGAGGGTCCTTCCCGCCTCTTCCAGCTTCTGGGGGCTCCAGGCGTCCCTGGGCTTGTGGCCGCCTCCCTCCCGTCTCTGCCTCTGTCTTCACGGGGCTTCTCCTCTGTGTCTGGGTCTCTCCTCTGCTGTCTCTTAGAAGGACACCTATCAGAGCAGATTGCTTTGAAAAGGAGGCAGTACAAGGGTTTCTTCCCAACTTGTTTTCCTACTGTCTTTTCCCAAACTGCCATGGTTATATTTTTACAAATCTCTTGTAGAGGTTCCTGGTTCCTTGAACAGTAAATAATCGAAAAATAGTTCTTGGATGACTTAGTAAAGGACTCATTCCAAGAACTTACAGGAAAAGGCAGGGGGTAAAAAAAAGTCCTTGAGAAACTGCTCTAAAAGGGCATGTCTTTCAACATTTCCTACAAAGCACTTGGCCAGAGAAATATTTTTGTGCCTTTTGTTGATACCAAGGAATGGCCTCCCAGAAAAATTATTTCACGTAACAAGCAGCAACAAGCTGGCAGAGTTAACTAACTCCACCAGGAAATCCGTGCATGTATCATGCAGACTGGGGGTGTCAAGCCCAAAGATGGTGGGGGACCCACCAGAGACCAATGCATGTGATTTTTTTCTTTCTTCCCCAGCTTTATTATCATTGACATGCAAACATGGTGTAAGTTGAAGGTTGCAACGTAATGATTTCATATATTTATTTATTTTTGAAATTCTGTGATCCATTTATTTATTTTTAGGCCACATTGCATGGCATGTGGGATCCTAGTTCCCTGACCAGGGATCCAACCTGCGCCCCCTGCATTGGAAGCTCGGGGTCTTCACCACTGGACCACTAGGGAAGTCCTGATTTTATATGTTTATAAATCTTGCCAAACGGTCACCACCAAGCATGAGCTAACACCTCCACCAGGTCACATAGTTGCCCTTTCTTTTTGGTGATGAGAGCTTTTAAGATCTACTCTCTTAGCGACTTTCGGGTACGTGATACAGTATCGTGAGCTTTCATCACCGCGCTGTACACTAGCACACCCTGTTCCGTTCTCAGTGTCTGTCCCCGTCCCCAAGCTGCGTGTCTACGTGACGTCAAGTCCCATCTTTCTCTTCCCCATTAGCGGTTTGTTCTGGCGACAGACCGGTGCTAGGTTTTTAACTTTAAAAAAAATTTAATTGGCATATAGTTGATTTACAATGTTGTGTCAGTTTCTGCTGTACAGCAAAGTGAAGCAGTTATATGTATACGTATGTCACCTCTTCTTGCGATTTCCTTCCCTTTTCCCCTTTTTTAAATCACACAATTTGATTATTAAACTTGCTGATTCTCTCTGCTCATTATCTTGGTTAACAATCGGTGCTGTGTAGAGACTGTCATACAGAGTGAAGTAAGTCAGAAAGAGAAAAACAAATATCATATATTAACGTATATATGTGGAACCTAGAAAAATGGTACAGGTGAACCGGTTTGCAGGGTAGAAATAGAAACAAAGATGTAGAGAACAAACGTACGGACACCGAGGCGGGAAAGTGGGGGGTGGGTGGTGGTGGTGTGATGAATTGGGAGATTGGGATTGACATGTACACACTGATGTGTATAAAACAGATAACTAATAAGAACCTGCTGTATAAAATAAATAAATTTCAAAAAAAAAAAAACCCGAACAAAAAATATTCCAATTTTGTTTCTTAGGATGATGGAAAGAGTTGGTATGTAAGACATTAGTGGTATGTAAGACATTACCTTAAGGCACTAAGGTAAAAATGGTGTGGTACTCCGAAGGGCAGAGAGCTATGAAATCGGGAAGGAGAATTGGTCTACTTTTCCTAATTCAGGTGTGGTGGCTAAAAGAAACCCCATTTTAGTTCAAGTTGTTTGTATTTCCACACCAAAACTCATTAGCATTAGGATAACTCATGTGCATTCAAGCACCAGGATTTGACGAAGTGACTATGAATAACAAAAATACTTGCTGTGTTCCTGTAAATCTACACACCTTAATCCAGCTGGCCAGGTCAATACACCTGGAAATGCTTTTTCTTCACCTGCCATTTCATCCTGCCCCAAAATAACTGGATAATATTTCTAGAACAATTAAATGTTTTTTTTTTGAAAAACTCCTATGTACCAAAATATTAGTGATAGTATAGGTCAAATCACATCTCTCAAGGATTCAACTTATGTAATTCTGCAGTCCTGACATTACACAGCACGGATTCTGGCATTGGCATTCTTCAGGAAATAACATCGTATTACACCTCTTGGATGGATATTATTTAGACGTCATTAAAATGTTCTTACAGGTTCTTGTATGTTCTCATGTATTGATTTAGCACATGTCAGAGTGCCTGCCATTTGGAGAGAACTCAAAAAACCATGTGATGGGCAGATAGATGGATGATGGATGGATGGATGGATGAAAGGATGGATGGATGGACAAAGGGATGGATAGATGATGGATGTATGATGGATAGGTGGATGGATGGATGGATGAAAGGATGGATGGATGGACAAAGGGATGGAGAGATGATGGATGTATGATGGATAGGTGGATGGATGGATGGATGAAAGGATGGATGGATGGACAAAGGGATGGATAGATGATGGATGTATGATGGATGATGGATGGATGGATGGGTGAAAGGATGGATGGATGGACGAAGGGATGGATAGATGATGGATGGATGATGGATGGATGGATGGATGAAAGGATGGATGGATGGACAAAGGGATGGATAGATGATGGATGGGTGGATGGATGGATGGGTGAAAGGATGGATGGGTGAAATTGAGAAGTCAATGCTAGGAAAGTGGGCAGCATGCCTAGAGAGAACTTATGAGATTTCCGAGGCTAAGAAGTAAAGAGTTCTAGTCATTTTACTGCTACCATCAATTCTGAAAAAACCCATTTGGTTATTTAAATTTACGGCAGGACGAAGGCGTCACATTCCTGTGTTATTCCAATGGCTCAGAACACACCCCAACACACATCAGGAGGAGACCCCATTGCTGTCTTAAAATTTTAATTGCAGGGTGCTAGCCTTTGTCCAAACGCGAGGACAGACCCTAGAATGCACAACAGAAGTCCATTTTAAGCGTACACTTTAAGCCAACGAGCAATCGACCATAGGCACTGGAGAATCCTCTTCTCCGGAGAAGCTGGACCGGACTCAGATGTTCATCTTCTGGAATCCTCCTCTCACGGATGCCAGACTCAGGCTTCCGTTTCTTCTAGCCCAACGCTATGGCACAGAGCACAGACGTTCTTCCCCCAACACGAAGTTATGGGATAACTCTAATGGTGGGTGACCACCCCATCCAACCCACCCTAGGACTACATCCCTATGGCTATTTCCAAGCAGCCCCCGAAGCATCGTATGTGTGAAACCAACCAAGACTACCGATCATTCACCCATAGACAAAAAGAAACCCCCCTCCATAGCTCACACCTCACACAAGTGAATGCCACAACGAACCCCAGAAGTCCACCCAGATCTCAGATGGATTTGAACACAGCCTTCTCAAGCTTCTTCCAAACCTGTGTCTAATGAACTCATGATTTCCAATTGCAAACGTGTGATAAACCATTCAAACATTTAAAAACTGCATTTCCTTCTCTTCAGTATAGCGACTGACATCCAGCTTTAATTGTCCTATGGTGGCAACCAACAATGACCCTGGGAGAAGCTCCAACGTACGGCATTCATTTCCAGATGCTTCTGGAGGTGAGGCTTTCTCATGGGATAAAGTGTCTAGTGTCATCAAACGGAGAACTGTCCCGAAAGAACTGAGCTGACATGGCTTGGAGAGCACAGTAAGTCCATACTGTGAAGTGAGGTAGCGTGACCCAGCGAAGGGCAGCCCGGCGTCCTGGACCGCACACGGGTTTGCCTCGGAACAAACAGCCTCAACCAGATCCAGTTATGGTGAGCACATGGCCACCAGACACCCCTCAGTGAAAACCCTTGGTTCTTCTACACCAGTAGGTCAACCAGTTTGGAAGAGGTCACCTCTCCCAAGCCAGCTGGAATCTTCCTTCCAAATCTCTCTGACACATCTCCATGGGGCATCTGTCAACGCACTTGGAAGTCCTCTTGGGTATTTTTGCCGAAGAGGAACCACAGCTGTGGTGTTTCTCAGCCATGCTCGGAAACGTCCACACTGGAGTCACACTCAAGACATCCGAACCTTTGCTTAGTCTTCACGGAAAGGACTTTTCATTCTGCAAAGTCCCAGGGCACTCAATGAAGGTTCCCAGGGCACTCAATACCGCTCCTCATGTTATGAGCTCTGCAATGCCAGAAGCTCTGCAATGACATCTAACCCTATGTAGCAAGGACACGGCAGCACCTTTCCAGGACAGAATCCTGAGCTCCTTCAAGCAAGACCAGAGACCCAGGGTTGACCAGAAGGTTATTCCTGTTCCCTTTTGCTGACAAGGTGTAAAGGAGATGCAACCTCCTGGGGAACCCCCAGGAGGCATGGGTAGCTGGGGTCACACAGGCCTTTGAGCTGGGTTTTGGATGGACCACGTGACTGATATGAGGCACTCAAGCTGGTCAACCATAAAGGGAGGCACATTGAAGAGTCTTTCCCTTGGAAAGGACTTGAGATGTTCATGGAACAGGACCACCCAATGCAATGGCACCGTCACTGCAGGAAGCGGTCCAGCTTCTCCTGAATCCGGACAAACGCATCCTTCCCCAGGTAATCGATGCATCCCTCCTCCCACTTCCTCCGTTCCTCCTCAGGACTCAGTGCCTTGACCTTTTCTTCGAGGGAAATCTCGGAGACGGAGATGGCCAGGTCCACCTAGGGAAGACAAGCCCACAGGAGATGGTGTTAGAAAAACTGTTGTCAGAGAGTGAAAGCCGGCCCGGACATCCACCTGGCGGAGCAATTGGTTCCACAGACAAACCTCACCACGTCTCAGGGAGATGCTGACAGCTCCCACTTTGCTTCTGAACAAACCACACGCTGAATTTAACATAACCTTCTTACAAGAAGATGCTTTGTTGGCCTGACTTTCCTGAAATTTTATACTTTATCATTGTACTTGTGTCCACTTGTTCCTAAGACTTGTTTTAATGTCTAGCCACTAAACCCTTTCACACACACTTACATGATCATCTTAATCTTTCCACCCACCAAAAAAAGGTTCTGTATCTGCTATCATTAAAATGGATAACAAACAAGGACCTACTGTAGAGCACAGGGAACTCTACTCACTATCTTATAATAACCTATAATGGAAAAGAACCTTAAAAAAAGAGAAAAAAATATATATATATAATCATTTTGCTGTACACCTGAAACTAACACGACATTGTAAATCAACTATACGTCAATTAAAAAATAAATTCAAAAAAAGAGAGACCCCAGAGAGCTCCCTCACCCCTTCCTCCACGTGAGGAACCAGCAACAAGACACCCTCTGTGAGCCAGGAAGTGGGCTCTCACCAGACACCAAGGTCCAGCCTCCAGAACTGCTAGAAATACATTTCTTATTATTCATAAGCCACCCAGACTATGGTGTTTTTGTTACGGCAGCCTCAACAGACAAAAACACAATACAAAAAATCAATACGAATTTTCATCCTACACCCAACACTCAGCTCTAGAGCTGTATTTGCTCTAAAAGACCAAAAGGTGTTATTAGATCATGGTTAGAGAGAAATGAGCCTTCATTAAAAGCATCATCGCAGAGCCTGAAGTTTAAGACCAGAACATCTGTAAGAGGAAGAGTCAGGAAGAAAGCATCTTTCATTTCCTTCTTCAAGAAGAAATCAACGCATGCTCGATTTGGATCGAAAGGATCCCCCCACCACCACCACCAAACTTCCCAGCTTTTATGTTCGTCTTTTTAGACAACGTGCATGAACTTCCAAGCTTACTTTGCAGGAAAACACAGCACAGCCCCATAACTTCAATTAACTTTTGCAGAACAGCTTTTGAAGAGAGAACGGGCGTGATTATCAGAGCAGAGGACAGGAAAGACGGTGGACCGACCACCGCGGGCAAACGCCAGAGAGAAGACAAACGGGTCTGAGGCAGCAGGAGAAGCAGGCGGACCCTTCTCTCCACAAGCGAGGCTGGAAATGGGGGTAACGCCACCGCGTGTACACAGCCGGCCCCTGAGTTAGCGCCCAGCATCCATCAGAAGAGCTGGACAAGGCAAACAATGAGGACACCACCTCCAAAGCATCCTGGAGACTGGGGTCCTTGGTGACATCCACAGGGGGCTCCCGGCTTGGCTCCAAGGCTTCCTCAGATGGGCCACCTTCCGCGCTCTCCACGGGCTGCTAGAAACATAACCGTTCCATCGTTAGTCTGCAGGGGGCTTCACAGGACCGCAGTCTTAACCAAAATGACAGAGAACTCTTTTTCCTGGGAAAATAAGACCAAACGAATGGGTTGTGCTAAATAAATAAGCCATTTACTGTGCTTTGCCACTCTGAACTTTTCCCCAGCTTTTTCTTGCACAAGATGAGGTGCTGACATTTGTCACGCGATGTAAAGGTTAACTTTTCAAATTAGGAGACTGGGATTGACACATACACACTGCTATATATAAACTAGATAACTAATAAGGACCTACCGTAGAGCACAGGGAACTCTACTCAATACTCTGTAATGACATATATGGGAAAAGAATCTAAAAAAGAGCGGATCTATGTATATGTACAACTGATTCGCTTTGCTGTACAGCTGAAACTAACACAACATTGTAAATCAACTCTACTCCAGTAAAAGTTTTAAAACAACAGCAAAAAAACTTTTCAGAGAGGGATACAATTAGTTTAGACCAAATGTCTACGGAAGCATTTGACTAAGACGGTCTGTCAGCGAGATTAAGAGTCTGTCTGGGTTTAATCTTCTGAGGGTGCTTGGGAACAAAAGCCCAGATTCATGTGGGTAAATTTAGGGGAAAAAAAAAAAAAAGGTAAAGCCATAATCCTTGAATAGTGACGTGAAACACGGGTGCTAAGTTGTCCCGAAAACTTAACAAAAATTAAGGAAGACATGTAGGCCATTTTGATGTTGCATCTTTTTCTTTTCTGAGTCTTCCTAAAGCAAGATATAAGAGAATGACCAAAGGACCAACACAAAACTCAGTGATGGAGGAGGGGAAAAAAATCTGAATAGACAACCAGGTCTCCTATCCACCTGGAAAATAAAGAGATTCATCACAACGGAAAAACCATTTAGAAAGGTCACGGGATGGCGAAGAAGCCCATGGGGCATCTCCTTTGGTGGTCGACGGACAGGCATGCAGAGACACGGCCATGTTTAAGAAGTAGAAGTAGGGAATTCCCTGGTGGTCCAGTGGTTAAGACCCTGAACTTCCAAGGCAGGGGGCGCGGACTCGATCGCTAGTCGGGGAACTAGGTAAGATCCCATACGCTGTGCAGTACAGAAAAAAAAAAAAGAAGAAGAAGGAAGAAACAGAAGTGAGTTATACCGAGCTGGTTTGGGTCTCTGTGAAGTCTGCGAATTGGGCAGAGGGTGGTGACAACGGGTCACACATCACTCCAGCGGAAGTCTCCATTTCCGGCCAACCTATCATCTAAGAAAAAAGAGCAAACGCCAAGTTAGGACAACCCTTCATTCAGATAACTACCAACACCCAATTGATGCTTTTCTGCCTCCAAATATGTCTCAGAGGAGCTTGCCAATGCCTGTGTCTGCTGCTTCGTCTTGGCTCCTCGCATTTCTAAGCAGGACCACGTGATGAATTCTCACCCACGGCGTTGAGGAGATGTGACGCGAGTCCCCCCCAGACTGGGTGCTGAGGTGGGGGACACGTTTCCTACCCTCTGTCCCCACAGGTCAGGTGAGGAGCAATGTCCCTCCGCAGACAACCTCTTCCAATTTCAGCCGGAATTCCACAGGAAAACGAAACCCTACGGAAAACCATTTGAGCGACTATTTTCTCGGCTCTCCCAAGGGTGGTACGTAGCAAAGACCGTCCCAGATGCACAGGACACAACTTAATGCATTACGGGCGATGGATGGCTTCCTCATGGGGGCTAATCCTTTCTTACGGAGCCACCGTGGACAAGGGCTTCCTTAGATGGGGATGGAGGAGGCCGAGGGGAGGAACTCTGGATCCCTGGAAGACGGCACGGAGCACAGCGCATCGTGACCACCTCGGCTGAGCGTGACACACACCAGAAATACACTTGTATGTATTTGGGGGGCTATTTATTACAGTAGCTAGCCCACCCTGATGAATTCAGGGTCGGGGGCCAAGGCCGTGCCCCCAGGCTGGAGCCCCTTCAAGTCCAAAGGCTCCAGCAATGTAACTAACGAGTGTCGGCCACAGAGAAGAGAACGTGGACACACCTGCCCATCCTCACGGCAAACGCACGGCAGGAATCGTGTCGTGGGCTGGGCTGACCCCGACTGCGGCGGTCAGACAGAGCTGAAATAGTCTGCATCCTGGGAAGGGAGATTCTCCAGCCACTGCCCCAGAGATTTTGAGTGAGTTGACCTGACGTGAAGGCAGGCAACTCATACTCCCGGCTCCCAAATCTCTGGTACCAGCTTTCCCGTTTTGGAGAAAGGGCAGGTCATCCCTGTATTAACTGAGGCACCTATGTATGCGTCCAAGAGATATTCACAGAGAATGAAGTAGGAAGACCAAAGAGTGGGCCACCCTCATGCAGCTTACTGTCTAAGGAGAGAGATGAACGTTCCACAAATAACAACTATAAGATGACAATCCTGTAAAATTCTGCAAAGGAAAACGACAGAGGATCAAGGGCAGGTTTATCAAGGTCAGATTGACCTCGTCAGGAGGGGTAAGGACTCCTGAAGGAGTAACATCTGGAACGAAGTTTGAAAGATGAGCAGGAGATGTGGTGAGAAAGAGACAATGGTGAGAAAAGCAGGACAGCACGCACGTGCAAATGTCCTGAGGCAGAGGTAAAGGAGGACATTAGGAACTGAAGTAAGTTGGCAGTAAAAAGTGCACAAAAGTACATTTTTGGTGAAATTCAGTAAAAACTTTTTTAATGTAGAAGATAACAGTGTATTCATAAAGCTGCTCTTTTTTAGTTTTGCTTTTTCTATCTCATCAACTTGAAAGTGAAAATTAAAATACAGGCTCATAAAAAAGAACAAAATCATGAGATGATCATACTAAGTGAAGTAAGTCAGACAGAGAAAGACAAATATCGCATGGTATCACTTACATGTGGAATCTACAATATGACACTAATGAACTTATCTACAAAACCGAAACAGACTCACAGACAGAGAGAACAGACCGGTGGTTGCCAAGGTTGCGGGGGAGGGATTGATCAGGAGTTTGGGATTAGCAGATGCAAACTATCATATACAGGATGGATAAATGACAAGGTCCTACTGTAGAGCACAGGGAACTATATTCAATATCCTGTGATTAAATCATAATGAAAAAGAATAGATACATGTATAACAATCACTTGGCTGTACAGTAGAAATTAACACAATGCTGGAAATCAACTATGCTTCAATAAAATAGTAAAAAAATAAATAAAAACAAAAAATATGGGCTCATTCTTCCTGATCTTGATTATGTACGTGAAAGCCAAAAATAAAATTAAGTTCTAATAATTACAGTAGAAAATAAAATGATAACTTTATCCAAAACATGAAAGGCCAGGATAATAACAGCTCCTTTTTATTAGGTGTTCAACACATGGTTCCTAAATTATACTCATAAGCTTGTTATGCATTATTCCTTTTAATCTTCACAACAACCCTATGACGTAGAGAGTTTGATCCCTTATCTTACTGAGGAAAAGTTGAACCTTCAGACAGAGATACTTGTTAAACATGCCAGACGTAGCAAGTGAGAGAGGGGGGATTTGAATTCACACCTCTCTGACCACCAAGCCCTCTACGAGCCCTATTCGATCCACATCATTAATGCATCCTAAGCCTCCCTGGTGTACAAAACACCAAAACAACCTTTAGGGAGAAAAAAATGACGAATGGGATAATTGCACTATCTACAAATAATAAATACCATAAAAATAAATAATTTCCTTATCCAATCAGGGTTGGGTAGTGGAATTTTCTAGTTTGAATCCTAACACCCATTAAAAAAAAAAAACTGGATAAATTACTTACTGTCTCTGAAACTCAAGTTCTTTAATCATACACAGCACAGACATTTGATGTAACGGACAAACGAAGCAGTTAGCCTGGCAAACGGTTAAGTGCCAAAAGATTTGAGTAATCTCAGAAAGATTAGTTGAACCGGATTAGGGAAAATGTCAATTCTGTCAGCTTAATTTCTCGCAAGAAAGAACACATAAATAAATTCCACGTGGGCCATCATGAAATTTTATCCTTCCTTGGAAGAGATTTAACTCAGGATTATTTATTTGATAAGAAAGGATGAACTAATAATACAACTTTTCTGTTTGTCTTCTGCAGATGTGTTAGACTCTTACAAATTTAAGTAGGAAAAGAAGTTATGTCAACTCATGCTAACATTTCTGAACAAGACCCCTAGACGTAGATACAAACTTCTGAATGAGACCCCTAGACATAGATGCAAACTACTATATATAAAATAGGTAAACAAACAACAAGGATTTACTGTATAGCACAGGGAACTATATTCAATATCTTGTAATAAGCTATAATGGAAAAGAATATGAAAAAGAATATATATATGTACATATGTATGTTTAATTGCTGTACACTTGAAACTAACACAACATTGTAAATCAACTATACTTCAATAAAAAAAGAGAAAAAAATAAACAATGAACGTTAACAACTAAAATATAAACTGAAACAGTAATAATAAATATTCCCCTTACTCTTCCTAGCCGCAAATAGGGACGTCTTTCTTCACATGTGCAGAAAGCCAGGAGAGAATTCAAAGACAAAAATTTGATAATATGATGGTGCAATGCCAGCCTTTCAGCCAATGGTTGGCAGGCTTATGAACACACCTACGTAAAATGTGACTTTTGCAAATGGCATTTATTGTTCTCCTTAGATGATCAGTATTTCACTGATGCATACCCCCAACTAGCTGCTGGAAGCTTGGGTCACCTTGAAAAGAGAGACTCTCAGATTGGAAACAATTCAGAGGATTCTTAGGTCAAAGAAGACAGAGCAGCTGAAGGGTGGAAAGTAGCTTGAGAATCAAATGACTCTTAGCCCAGAAAGATGAAAGCAGAAAGAGAACATCGTACAGCCACACTGCGCAAGGAATCGAACACCAACAGATAGATACAGAATGCTCACATACACGACCCGAGCAGATAAATTTAGAACAAATAACGAAGACACACTCCTTTGCATCACAGGCTATCACCTTGTGAAAGTTATGACTGAAAGAGGTGGTGAAAACTAAAAAATGTAAATATACAAATCTATTCAAGAACCGAAGAGGGATTTTTCCACTTTCATCAATGGGTAAAGCTACTTGTTTCCCAGTAAACCCCCTGCCAAAAGCAACTTAAAATTCTAGACCAAAAAAAAAAAATATATATATATATACATACATATATATATATTTCTTTTATTTCCCCTCGAGGCAACTAAAAGGCTATAGCTCTGAGGAGCCCATAAATAATGAGGTATCCAAGAGGGACACTCTGAACACAAGCTTTCATTTAGGACTCCACTGAAAAGAGAACCAGAAAAAGACCAACCCTCACAAACACCAAAACCCAATTTCACTCCAACTCAGCCTCTAATAGCATGTGGGCAAACCATCTCTATGAAAACTTCCTGCTGAAAAAAGAAAAACAACACATAAGAAATGCTCTCTGGATGATACTATGATTCAGAGCCTCATAGGATCCCTGACATTTTTCCATACACAATGTCTTGCAGTCAATCAAAAATTAACCAGCATGCAACGAGACAAGACCAAAGGAGTGAAAATCAAGAGAAAACAAAATCAAAGCACAAAATCAGATCCACATGAAATGCAGATGTATGATGGATGGCACACAGACTGTAACGGAATGTGCAAAATACTTTAAATGATGGGACAAGTTGGAGAGTTCCAAGGGAGTACTGAAAACCCCCTCGTAAACATTTGGCGTTTATGTGGACTAAAAACACGATAATTGAAATAAAGTGTGCAGGATGTGGCTTTAACAGCTGATTAGACACAGCCAAAGAGAAGACTGGTTACCTGGAAAATAGGCCAGTAGACGGAAGCATGGGAAGACAGATGGGAGAAGTGTGTCACAGATACAAGGGATGTGATGAAATTCCTACTGTAGATGTCACTGGAATCACAGAAGGATAGGGAAGTGGGAGGAGGAGAGAAACAGAGACAGAGAAAGAATAGGCAGGAGGAATACAGTTTCAGGAAGTGCTACAAACCCAAATAGGGTAAATTCAAATGATAATAAATAAGTTATTATGATAAAAACCAGAGTCTAAGAGAAAGATGTTAAAAGCAGCCAGACCAAAAAGACATATGACCTTCAAATGTATAAACGTAAGACTGGAAGATGAATTCTTGGAGAAATAATGGAAGTCAGAAGATTTTGAAAAGTCTTCCGAGTGTCATTGTAAGGTAACTGCCAAGTAGGAATTGAATACCCTTGATGGGAATGGAAATTGGTGCAGCCACTACGGAGAAGAGGATGGAGATTCCTTTAAAAACTAAAGAGTTACCATATGATCCAGCAATTCCACTCCTGGGCATGTATCCGGAAAAGATGAAAACTCTAATTTGAAAAGACACATGCACCCCCATGTTCATAGCAGCACTATTTACAAGACATGGAAGCAGCCTAACTGTCCATCAACAGATGAATGGATAAAGAAGACGTGTACATATATAAGACGTGGTACATATATATACAATGGAATATTACTCAGCCATAAAAAAGAATGAAATAACGCCATTTGCAGCAACATGGATGCAACTAGAGATTGTCATACTGAGTGAAGTAAGTCAGACAGAGAAAGACAAATACCATATGATGTCACTTATATGCAGAATCTAAAAAAGTGGTACAAATGAACTTATTTACAAAACAGAAACAGACTCACAGACATAGAAAACAAACGTATGGTTACCAAAGGGGAAGGGGTGGGAATAAATTAAGAGTTTGGGATTAGCAGACACACATTACTATATATAAAATAAACAAGGACCTACTGTTTAGCACAGGAAGCTATATTCATTATCTTATAATAACCTATAATGGAAATGAAGCTGAAAAATAATATATATATATGACTGAATCACTTTGTTGTACACCTGAAACCAACACAACATTGTAAATCAACTATACTTCAATTTTAAAAATATACATATATACCATTTCCCAAGGGGGGGGGGGGAACCCCAAAGGATTAGAGACTCCAAAAATAGATCCACCTAATGTGTGAGTATCTGACTGATGGCCAAGAAGACATGACAAAGCAGTGGAGATGTAATAGTTTTGACTGCAAACCACGCTGAGTTCATTATAGATCCACACATAACAGCGATGTATGTGGACCCCAAACTCATTTATCACGTAACATCAATTCCAGATCAATTATATACTTTAATGTAAAAAGTAAAAAGAATAAAAAATCCATAAGACGTCAGAGATGATTAGCTTTATGACCCTGATTTAGAGACAGATTTCCTAAAAGGTAAACAAAACCCACTACTCATACAGGAAACATTAACAAATTGGTCTAAACTAGGTACTTCTTTTCATCCAAGGATACCATTTAGAAATTAACCATAGCAAAAACCACCAATAACTTCAAAAAAAAAAGGAAAGGCATCCCTAATCTTTCCACTAACTGCATTTCCCAACCCAAGAGGCTGTAGGATAGGACACTTGGCTGAGAAGATAACAAATTGCAAAAATATTGATCTAACACATGCCTTTATATGGGAAATAAATGAGATACTCAACTTTTGAAAGCGGAGACCTACTCCTCGACACTGCCATGACTAGACATACAAAGGCTGCTATTTGGAATAAGGATCCCAGATCCAGACACCCCACTCTTCTGCAGTTACAGGAGTTTATGAAAATAACCTTTTTGGGTTTTTTGGACTGGTTCCAAATCCCCAAAATAAAGAACCCAGAGTGAATCATTCAACGGATGGCCAGTAGGTGGCAGCAATGCTGCAAAATTAATTGCAAAGACGGCCTGGGAGTGTAAAATAGTGAAATATACACGCACACACTGCAAAAAAGCACCCCTCCCTTGTAGAAGGGCAATGACCTTCTCACTTTTAGAGACACATGCTCAACATAAGAGAGTCAATCAATAGAGACTTTCTTAAATGCTAATCTCTTCCAGAAACACACCCTGAAACAATGTGTTTCACCACCCATCTGGGCAGCCCTTTCTCTGGTCAACCTGACCCCTAAAATTAACCATCACAGTTGGAAAGAGTTTTCTGAGAGATACTCCACAGAGTCTAAGTGTCAAACATCTAATGGGAATGCGGACTCTTCTCAAAAATCCCGGCACAAAGGACCTACTGTATAGCACAGGGCATTAGATTCAATATCTTGTAATAACCGATAGTGGAATACAATCGGAAAAAAGTAACTGACGCACTCTGTCGGACGCCTGAGACTAACACAATACTGTAAATCAACTCTACTTCTATTTTAAAAAGTCCCGTCACAGGCACGGCTCCTGCTGGCAGAAGAGGGAGCCGCTTCTCCACGTAACGTAAGAGCTTGATCGACAAGACTGTTCACATTCCTGGAAGCAGCAGACGCTCTTTATTTAACTCACAGAAGGCACTTCCTGGGGCCAGAGCCAGGCAATGGGGCCCTCGGGGTACAGGAGAAGGAATAAAACAACTAGGAAAAGCTCACTTTCCACCACTTCCACAGTCCAAACCTAGAGCTTTTTCAATTGGTTTGGATGGCTATGAAATCGCAACTCAAAAATTATTATTTTTTTGTTTTTGGGTTTTGTTGTTGTTGTTGTTTTAATCAATTATTTATTTATTTATGGCTGTGTTGGGTCTTCGTTTCTGTGCGAGGGCTTTCTCTAGTTGCGGCGAGCGGGGGCCACTCTTCATCGCGGTGCGTGGGCCTCTCACTATCGCGGCCTCTCCTGTTGCGGAGCACAGGCTCCAGACGCTCAGGCTCAGTAGTTGTGGCGCACGGGCCCAGTTGCTCCGCGGCATGTGGGATCTTCCCAGACCAGGGCTCGAACCCGTGTCCCCTGCATTGGCAGGCAGATTCTCAACCACTGCGCCACCAGGGAAGCCCTCAAAAATTATTAATGCATGGAAGTTGCCTGGACATAATTGATTCCACATTATAGTAAAGTGCAGGGTGCCTTCCACAGAAACGTTTGCTAATATTTAACCATCAACTGTTTATAATCATCAAGAAACAGCTCTCCCAGAGCTATTCGAAATACCCATAGAAGGACAACTTCCCTTCCATCCAGGCCCCAAACCCATCCCCAGCAATGAACTCATGTTAATTCTGAGCAACGAAGGGACTTAAAATGGCTTTGAATGTGATGATTTAAAATGGGAACTTTTTAATCGCCAGACACTCATCCACCTATTTCCCAGAAATCGGGGATGGATAAACAGCAGCCTGATTTAGCCTTATTGTTTTGCAAACAAAGTGCGCTTTTATTTTTCGTCTCTGCGGGTAGACTTTCTGCAGATCCAGCCTCACTAGAAATGACCAAATGGGCCCACGTGACTCTACCCAAGTCCTCTTCAAGCTGGGTGTTTAACTGCAACCTCTCAGGACGCAAAGGTGCGTTGCTGGCAGGTGGCCGGGAGGAGGATGAAAGCACTGCCCTTTGAACCTGAAAATCTGGGGACGCCACTCGTATCTGGAGGAGACTGAACACCTGTTCTTCACGTTATTAGTTTTCTGTGGCTGCCGTGACAGAGGACCACAAACTAGGTGACTTAAAACAATGCCATCATCAAAAAATGTACAAACAATAAATGCTGGCGAGCATGTGGAGAAAAGGGAACCCTCCTGCACTGTTGGTGGGAACGTCAACTGGTACAGCCACTGTGGAGAACAGGATGGAGGTTCCTCAAAAAACTAACAGTAGAGCGACCCTATGACCCAGCAAGCCCACTCCTGGGCATAAACCCAGAGAGGACCACAATTAGAAAAGACGCATGCACCCCAATGTTCACTGCAGCACTGTTTACAGTAGCCAGGACATGGAAGCAACCTAAATGTCCATCAACAGAGGAATGGATAAAGAAGATGTGGTACATATACACAATGGAATATTACTCAGCCATAAAAAAGAATGAAATAGTGCCATTTGCAGAGACATGGATGGACCTAGAGCCTGTCATACAGAGTGAAGTAAGTCAGAAAAAGAAAATCAAATATCGTGTAATATCGCTTCTATGTGGAATCTAGAAAAATGATACAGATGAACTTATGTGCAAAGCAGAAACAGAGACACAGATGTAGAGAACAAACTTATGGTTACCGGGGGTGGGGGGAGGGAAGGCGGGGTGGGATAAATTGGGAGATTGGGATTGACATACATATGCTACTATATATAAAATAGATAACGAATGACAACCTACTGTAGAGCACAGGGAACTCTACTCAGTGCTCTGTGGTGACCTAAATGGGAAGGGAATCCAAAAAAGAGGGGATACATGTATATGTAGAGTTGATTCACTTTGCTGTACAGCAGAAACTCACACAACACTGTAAACCAACTATACTCTAAAAAAAATTAGTTTTAAAAAATGGACACAAGAATAGTGCTCTTGTGCTTTTTAACAGGAACAGTATACTGTACAGCGCTTAGGACTGCACCTGGCAAAGAATCAACCTTCAAGAAGTGTAAAAACCAAAACAAAAAAAACCAATGCAGACTGATGATGTAAACAGTTCTGGAGGTCAGAAGTCCACGCTGGGTCTCACCGGGCAGGTGTCCTCGGCAAGGCTGAGTTGCTTCTGGAGGTTCTAGCCAATGACCCATTTCCAGCTCATAGAGGCACCTGTGTCCCTTGGCTCCTGTACATCTTCAAAGCCAGCAGATCAGTATCTTCCCATTGCTCCCCGTCTCACGTCTGCTTCTATCCCATCTCATCAAGCTTCCTTTTGCCTCCCTCTTAGGAGAACCCTTGTGACGACACTGTGTCCCCCCTGGATAATCCAGGACCACGTCCCCACGTCAAGGTCCTTAACTCAATCCCGCCTGCAAAGACCCCGTTTCCATATAAGGCAGCATTTCCAGGTTCCAGGGATTAGGACGCGGCTGTCATTGGCTTTACCGTGACGTGCAATGTTGCCATTTTCTCTAAAGACACTCAGGAGGCCCTGATACCGTAGAGCAAACTGCAGACAGGTTCCTCGCGTCCCCCCGCCCCTCCCCGGGAGAATCCTCTCTGCTTCATCTCGCGGGGGAACCAGCGTCTGTGTCCCCGTCGCACCGGTGCCAAGAGCACGTACTTACATCTTCCGCAGGGCATGCGTCAGGCGAAGCGGGGGTCTCCTCCACCACCACCACGGTCCCCTCAGGCCAAGGCTGGCGGGGCCCCTCCGCCCAACTGGTACGGGGGTCCCCGGAGCGGGGCACACCATTCGCACACGACCCCTCAGCAGTGGGAGCTGAACTTGAACAAGGCACCCCAGCGCCCCCGAGGTGAGCCTGCAGAAAAGGCATTCACAACTTAGCAAGGTCCTCCTGACATCTTTGCCCATCTCCCGCTGCCCATCCCCTCCCCTGTGTGGCCAGTGGTCCCCAGCGCCAACATCCGCGTTCACATTACTGCTCCAGGTGGGCAGGACCCCAAGGCACAGGGTCCCTAGACTGCTCTCCACGTTTTACTCCTTAGAACCACCTGACTTTGGCTTATTTTCCTTCATATCCAACCCAGGACCTAGCATACTGCTTTGCAGAAAAGAACAGCAACTTCCTATCAAGAATCTGAATAAACTCCTAATCACTCGTGTCCCACGGTCAGAGAAAGCTTTAGTTCTCTTGAAAAGCAGCACCCAGCTGCACCAAACAGAAACCATAGTAAAAACGCTAAAATATGAATTTGTTTCAAGATCCCAACGCAAGCATCTGCGGACACTGGACTCCGTTGTACCAATACATGCGCTAGTCAAAAACTGACCAGGAAATAAAATTTCCTGGGACCTCATTTTAAAAGGTCTTTGGCAAGGCAGGTGCCTCCCTGTTAAGTCCACTGCAGAGGGACTTCCCTGGTGGTCCAGTGGGTAAGATTCCGCGCTCGCAATGAAGGGGGCCCGGGTTCGATCCCTGGTCGGGGAACTAGATCCTGCATGCGTGCCGCAACTAAGAGTCCGCATGCCGCAACTAAGAAGTCCGAGTGCCACAACTAAAGATGCCACAGGCCGCAACTAAGACCAGCTGCAGCCAAAAAAAAAAAAAAAAAAAAATCCACTGCAGAAACTGTACTATGGAGAGCCTGTAAGGTTACAGTTATAAAAAATCAAATGGGTGCCAATCAACAATTCGAAAAATCCTCTTCAGAAACCACCTCCGATTGCTACTTCAGTCGAGGATGGAAAGTGGAAAATGCCCCCTCCGATGACATTTGTAATCAATCATCTTCAGCCACTTAATCTGTGAGTGGCTCTTTCCCTGATGAAGGCGGCTAATTTAATTATTTATGCATCAGCCCTATAAATCACAGCAACAATTCTGCTCATGAAACACTCACGGTTTCGCACCAAAAAAAAAAAAATGTTGCCTGCCTCTTTCAGCATCCTCTTGCGTGAAATATAGGATGTGGATACGAAGGAAAACTAGCACAAGACCTAAAGTTTGGCTGGTCATTAACTTCCAACTATGGTCTTTCTTTCTTGCGATGAAATGACATATCTTTCCTTGCCTGACCCCTTCCCTGGTGTGTATCAACATTATTTAATATCTTCTAATTCCGTCCTTTTTTAATGAACATGTCTATAAACGTTGAACTTTTTAAAAACCTTATTTCTTTCTTTCATTAATGTAGGCCTTGACAGATTTTTTTAAAAATGTAACTTGGTTAGGAATTCCCTGGCGGTCCAGTGCTTAGGACTCTGCACTTTCACTGCTGAGGGGGTGGGTTCAATCCCTGGTCAGGGAACTAAGATCCTGTAAGCCAAAAAAAAAAAAGAATTTGGAATAAAAAGTGACATTTTAAAAATAAATAAAAATATAACGATAATCGCTTAAGATATCCTAAATCTGTCTTTCCTAAAACATATAAAATCAGAAGAGGGACTTCCCTGGTGGCGCAGTGGTTAAGAATCCGCCTGCCAATGCAGGGGACACGGGTTCGAGCCCTGGTCAAGGAAGATCCCACATGCCGCGGAGCAACTAAGCCCGTGCGCCACAACTACTGAGCCCGCGAGCCACAACTACTGAGCCCGCGAGCCACAACTACTGAAGCCCATGCGCCTAGAGCCTGTGCTCCGCAACAAGAGAAGCCACCACAATGAGAAGCCCATGCACCACAGTGAAGAGTAGCCCCCGCTCGCCGCAACTAGAGAAAGCCCGCATGCAGCAACGAAGACCCAATGCAGCCAAAAATAAATAAATTAATTAATTTAAAAAGAGAATAAAACCACTTATAAAAAAAAATAAGAAGAGACTCCATAAAAAGAGGGAGGAACGTGTATTTGAAGAAAACCCACAGGTGTGGATCACGGAGAGTTTATCCCCGGTCTGAACTCTTGGATGTCAAGGGAATTGTGTGCTTACTGTGTGTCCTGGAGATGTCTGTTCGTCCTCGTGCCGGATATTTTCATAAAGAGGCAGAATGCTGCGGTGGTAAATCCCCCACCAGAGGTTAAGGAAGGACGTCTGATGCTGGTTGACAGGCCCAGAGCCCTCCTCCAAAACGGAGCCTGTCTGGGGACTGTACTTGTAGTTCCAAGGCTTCATGGACCCCAAAAAGTGGACCACCTTCGCACTGGAGCCGAATCTGAGGAGGAAACATAAAGCATCCTGCCTTCCTCTTGGAAGTGACCACACACAGAGAGCCTGTGACAACCACAGGACTCAACACAGACAGCGGGACGTAAGGACGCATCTCAACGAGTTATGGACGATCCCGTCATTAACGACCACCTTGACTTGCAGTAAAAATAACTGCTTCATCAATCCACGTTTGCTGCCTTTCATTTTCTACAGACCAAGAAGCATAATCATAACCCATTGGGAATGTTCCCCAAAACGGGAAGAAGAAATCAGGAGTCTTTTTAGAAAGATGGGCAGTACCGTAGCCCAAATCATCTTATCCTGAAAACGATAAAAACTTTAAAAAGTAGATTTTATAGTAGATAATGCAAGCTGCAGACCAGAAAACTGGCTTCTTGTACAAGATGGTGAATTTTCCCCTCTCGACCTTTTTTTTTTTTCATTATCACCACTCCCACCAACCTCGAACCTTTTTAAACATTTTTTTCTTAATTGCTTTCCTATGAAACTTTAATATCATATTTGCCCTGTATATCTACGTTCTGTATGTACAGCTGTCCTTTCTACATTAAAAAGGATATGATGGCTTTACGCCCCACAAACCAGTGTCTGCCTCCTTGGGGGCCGTGTGGCCCCTATTAAAAAAGCACGCTCAAAATCTTCTCAGATTTTCCATTTTCACTTATAACAATGTCCCCTAGAGCAGTAGACCTCACACGTTTTGGTTCTAGGACCTCCTGACATTCTTACAAATCACAGAGGAAAAGATGTTTGTTCACGTGGATTGCATCTGTACATATTCACCGCAACAGAAGTTAAAACTGAGAAATTAGAAAACCCATGTACCAACTCATTAAAAAACCAAGGGCCCATTATATGTTAACATAACTTTTATATTTTTTCATAAAGTATAACTATAACTATATATTACTATATATCTTTTAAATGTGTAAAGTGACATCTTTTGTATCTCTTCATAAAAATATAACTATATATTTTTTAAATGAGTAAAAAGTGACATCTTTCATATCTCTTCAGAAAATATAACTATATATATTTTTTAAAAATGCGTAAAATGTCACATCTTTCGTATCTTTTCATAAAATATAACTCTGTATACAACTATATTTTTAAAAATTTGTAAAAAGAGTGACATTGACTATTTTACAAGGAGACAGTTGGTTTCTCATATCTGCACCTGCATTCAGTGCAATGCTTTTTATCACATCATGTCATGGCATTTCTGTAAAATCCCACTGTCCAATTATGAGAAAACAAGAGTGGAAAGAGGAAAATGACATCTTAGAATTAATTTTCTTAAAGTCACTTTGATTTCAAAGACCCTTGAAAGAGGGGTGGGGAACCCCTGGGGGTTCCCTGGGCAACACTTTGGGAACCACTCTCATGAAGCCTAGCTGCCTTGATTACCTATCATGTAAAGCAATAAATAAGCAAGCAGAAGGATGATCTGTTTTGTTTTTTTTTTCCCTTCAAAATGCCAAAAGGTGATATTAGATTCTGAGAGAGAATGATTGACCAGGTATAGAAGAATTGGGCTTGGCACGAAACTTACTGTTTGAAAGCAGGGCTGTAGGTGTACGCCGTGTTGCTACTCAAGTTATAAATGAACGGCAAGTGTTTCTGGATGTCTGCTGTGGACCAGCTACTGAAGAAACTGTTCAACAAGCCTTGGTCTGCCCCTAGAGAGTTAACAAACAGCCAAAGAAGTTAATAAAGAATGGTACAGTGCACCAAGAGAATGCAAGACATGTTTGAAGACATAATGGAAAAACACTGGTATCCCAGCACACAAATTACATTTCCTCTCTCAACCCACTAAAACGTGGTCATTGTCTCAAAAGTGACTGATAACCCACACCATTCATTTAAAAAGTGCATAGTCTCGGGACTTCCTGGGTGGTCCAGTGGTAAAGAATCCGCCTTCCAATGCAGGGGATGCAGGTATGATCCCTGTCCGGGAACCAAGATCCCACATGCCATGGGGCAACTAAGCCCACACGCTACAACTACTGAGCTCACACACCTCAACGAGAGAGCCCGTGTGCTGCAAACTACAGAGCTCATGTGCTCTGGACCCTGCACACCACAATGAGAGAGAGGAAAAAAAAACCCAAACGCCACAACTAGAGAGAAGCCCACGTGCCACAAAGAGCCCACACCTCAACCAAAGATCCTGCGTGCCACAACTAAGACCCAAAACAGCCAAAAAAAAGAAAATAAAATGAAATAAAAAGTGCATAGCCTCTCCAGAATTCTCCACTGATGGTGCAAACAATAAATAATAAAATCACACACTGTCTCCAAAATTCTCCACTCCTCCTCAGGGAATTCTATCTGGTATCGACAATAGCTTTTACCACAATTTTTGCCAACTTTGTTACCTCGTCCTTACCTAGAAGGAATTTTTTTTTCTTCCTATCAATGTTTATTATTATGTTTTGATTGAGGTATAGCTGCTGTACAATAGTATGTAAGTTATAGATGTATAATACAGTGATTCACAATTTTTTAGACATTATACTCCATTTATAGTCAATATAAAATCTTGGCTCTGTTCCCAGTGTTGTACAATATATCCCTGTAGCTTATTTTATACCTAATAGTTTGTACCTCTTAATCCCCTATCCCTATTTTGCCCCCCCATCACCACTGATAACCACTCGTTTGTTCTCTGTATGTGTGAGTCTGCTTCTTTTTTGTTATATTCACTAGTTTGTTGTACTTTTTAGATCCACATATAAGTGATACCATACAGCATACAGTATTTGTCTTTCTCTGTCTGACTTATTTCATTTAGCATCATGCCCTCCAAGTCCATCCATGTTGCTGCAAATGGCAATATTTCATTCTTTTTCATGGCTGAGTAATATTCCATTGTGTATATGCCACATCTTTTTTATCCATTCACCTGTGGACACTGATGTTGCTTCAATAGCTTGACTACTGTAAATAGTGTTGCTATGAACATTGGGGTGCACGTGTCTTTACAAATTAGCGTTTCTGGTTTTTTTTTGGATATATGCCCAGAAGTGGAATTGCTAGATCATATGGCAGTTCTAGTTTTAGTTTTTTGAGGAACCTCCATCCTGTTTTCCACAGTGGCTGCACCAATCTACATTCCAATTTTTGAATAGTCTAGCATTTTCTTTCACGTTACAAAAATTCTAGTATTTTTCCCATCTACTAATGCCTGTTAAGGCAAGTGTCTGGTTTCAGTTAATTCTCCCCTTTATTCTATATCGGGGTTGGCCAACAAAGGCTTGCACCCAGTTTTGTAAATAAAGTTTTATTGGAACACATCCACGCTCATGTAAGTCCTGTTAATGGCTGATTTCACTCTACAACTACAGGGATAAATATGTCACAGAGATGGTATGCCCCACGATGCTGAAAACATTAATTATCTGGTCCTTTTTTATTTTATTTTGGCCGCGCCGTGAGGTTTGCGGGATCTTAGTTCCCCAACCAGGGATGGGACCCGTGCCCCCTGAAGTGGAAGTGCGGAGTTCTAACCACTGGACCACCAGGGAAGTCCCCTATCGGGCCCTTTAAAGAAAGGCTGTCTAACCATCCTATGTGATCAGGACTGGGGAGTTCCTCCTTCTACCCATCGAAGATGTTTTCAACGGTTCTCTCTACCGTGTACTTACTTACTTACATCTTCATCTCTTCCTGGACTTGTTCTTCCATCCCCATCTTTAACTTGCTGCTGACAGATACAGGGTGGTGGGACTAGGTGCCGGCGGGGCAGAGGGATGGGTACAGGCCCCATTCTCTTCCACAAATGTCCAGCTGCCCTTCACCTACCGTCAAAGCTGCCGTGGTCGGTGGCGTGCTGCAGCAAGAGGCCATGCGTCTCCAGGGAAGGTTGGAAGACAAATACCCCGCTATTGAAGCAATCCGGCCATCCGGGATCCGGGGCCGCAGAAAACTCTGTCCTATTGAAGAGCTCATCGATATTGGACAGCACCTGGAACAACAGAGCATGGGGGACCCGTACGCTCTCACAGGGAAGAACCAATCTGACTCCGTATTGGACCTGTTTCTTTTACTTTAACCTTTGCATTCTATTGCTTTTGCTACAAGTTAATCACCAAAGGAATATTGCCCATAAGCTTAAACAATAGATAATGGCCCACCTCCGGGAACCCTGCCTCTGGTGCAATGAGTGTTAAGCTAAAATACCTCTGTTTCGCTCACTGGAAAGCCTCATCAGGCCCACCTGTGAATGGCTGCAAGAAGGAAGAAATTCTGACTGAAAGCAGGACTTTACCCCCTCCCCTTTTAGTATAAAAGAAGCTTGAATTCTAACTCAGGGAAGATGGGTCTTTGGGACACGAGTCCACTCTCTTCCCAGTCTGCTGGCTTTCCGAATAAAGTCATTATTCCTTACTCTCGATTTACTGGCCTGTCTCATGTGGTGAGCGGTACAAGCTTGGACTCAGGGACAGCGACACTTCTCTTAACCTCTGGGGCACAAGTGAGAAATGCAACAGGAACTTCACAATGGGCCAGACAACGTTCAGAGATGGGAAACTTATACCCAATTTTTTGACTGACTCTCTCCTTTTAGACTTATGTTCAGAAGACAAGAGTGTGTGTGTAAGATTGCTCCCTGGTTTATTTCAAGGGTTTGAAGTAACACCGTCACTGAAATGCAATTATCATCTCGAGGTTCTTAAGATCCTCCAAGGAATGCTCCTAATTGTATATATTCTCTTTCATCTAGCAAACGTGACCTACAGGACTGGAAATCCATAAACACAGAAGTTTGCAAGTCAATATCATATAATCCACTGTCTTCGAGAGCTTGACCACCAACAGCAGTTCTCTCCAACACCTACTGGCTTTCTGAATTGTGCTGTTTGGGAAAGAAATTACTCTGATTATGCACTTATTATTTTCCTCTGCATCCCTGTTTTCCTACAGAGCTGCTTTTGCACAACGAAGACAACCTCGAATGTTATCTCTTGACACTCCAGCCTCATTTTACATTTCAACTTTCCAATGGCTGTTTATGAAAGTGCCCATCCTGGGCTCCTACACCAAAGGTAACTACCCCAAATGACAATGGGGGATGCCATAGCTTAAGAAGCCAGGTGTACCAGTCCCTTCAGGACTCTATAATTCACAGTACAATCAAGGAAGAATATTTCTCTAATATTTTACTTTGTGTAGATGAAATAATGTGATTACAAACCCTTCCTAGGGAAGGAACATGCCTTCAAGTACCCCAGTGTACTCAGCAGGGTCTACTGCAGTAGGTGTGTTCTATCTGATGTTGATCGACTAAATGATGTTGGTGAATAGTGATGGATGTTACCTGGTGGGGATCCACCAGCACGAGCTAGCAGCTTGCTTAAGGAGGGAGAGGCATGGTCTTTGACGGGGGTTCCTCAACAAGTGGAGGGCCTGGTCCTTACCCTCCCTTGTACTCACCAGGGTATCTGCATCCAGGAAGACGCACTTGCTATAATGGGTGAGCGTCCAACAGTGAAGCTTGGTGAGGGTGACTCCGAGCTCAGGTCTCTTCAGAAAGGCCAGGTGGATGTAGTCTACACTGTCTATCAGGTTCACCTCAATGACCTCATCAAACACCCTCGAGAGGACCACCCTGGAAAAGACATGCCAAATCCTAGGAGAACAGCCCACCATCTAACATGAGACATGCTGTCCCTTGCTGCTGCAGTCTTCATATCAGGCTTTATTTTCCCCATGTGGGTCTCGTGGCTTTGCCCACGTTTCATTCATGCTTAAAACTTAGGCAAACGTGAAAAGCAAGACGTATTAAACCATCTTAACATAGACTGATTCGGGTCATCTCGTAGGAAGGTACTTTCTCTTTCCAAAGTGCATGGGCAGTGAGAAGGGAAGGCCGAGTAGGTAGAAACCAACAGAAGATCTCCATCAGTTTTTACTTTACTTATTCAAAACCTACACTGTTCGTTGCATACAAGTTTGAGACTCAAATTTTGAAAGAATGTACATTTCATCAAAATGAAATGTGCCTCTGTTCCATTAAAAAATTTTTTTGCTTAAATTCTACTTCATCATTGCCTGGAATATCTTCGCGATGACAGAAAATTAAGAAAGTGCTAGAAAAAGGATGGGGGCATGTCAAAAGGATACAGGAAGTCAATCAGGAGGAGCTCCCAGTAGCCAAAGCTGGAGCAATTTGGGCAAGAAAACAAAAACAAACCTGAAGTATAAAATGAATATTCACGGATCCATACTGGTATCACAACTGAATACATAAGTAAATGGGGTAAAAGGGGTAGCTCTTCCTCACAGAAGAATTCAAATAAATGTAGAAGGAATGAGAGAAAGAGAAAAATCAGCATTAGATGAACATCACAGGGATAACTGTTGCAGACAAATTCACTGATGAACCCTAAAAGCAATGAGTAAAGGTTTTGAGGAGAAACAGCATGTTTTCATAGTCTAAAAGTACCTCTCCCAAGATATTTATCAATTACAAAGACAAAAATAATGATTTTACAGTAGAGATACCCCAAAGGAGACCAAGGTTAATGTCACCAGTAGCAAGACATCACATACTCCATAATACCACGCACTGAAAAAGGTACTTTCTTCTTTGTAATTCTTTCCTACTTTTCATTGCTTGGTTTAGATTTTTTTCTATCCCTTGTGTTTTTTGTATATACCCTTTCTAGTCCTCTGGTGGTTGCCACCCTTAAACTCTCAACGCATCTATTTAACCTTACTATTTTCTATCAAATTTAACAATAATTATCATCTATAACTTCACCCCAGACAAGACAGGAACATTAGCGTATGTTCACCGATCTCCCTCCTCTTTTATCCCCCGACCACCTCCCATGGGGAATGTTAATTCCAGATTATTTTCATAATTATTAACCAATGCATTCCCAATTAACTCGCAGTATTACTCATTTATTTGTTTTGCACTGCTTCTTATATTCTATTTCTTCTTTCTTGGATTCACATTTCATTGTGCTTGAGTATATCCTCAAGTAATTTCTTCTCAAAGGTCCTTGAGGGGTAAAACTGTTGAGCTTCTGCATATTTGAAACATCTTGATTTTGCTTTCAAATTGCATTTAGCTGAATACAGAAATTTCATTTCAAAATTAGTTAGTCTAAGAGCTTTAAGGCATCAGCTGTCTCAACCAGGCTGAGACCTGAAATGCATTTAGTACTTTTTCTTCATTCTTCGTGCTCTGAAATGGTACCTTCTGTATCAATACTTGTGTTGCCTTCATTCATTCTTCTCAACGCACAGGGAACGCCCACAATCTAAAATCCTTCCTCAGAGCTGAAATATTTCCTTGAATCCGTTCTCTCCACTTCCGTCCTTTCTGAAACTCCCAGTCTTAGACAGATGTTGGAGCTTCTGGGTCTGTCTTTTCTATTCTTTAGTAGCTTTTCCACTTCTACTCCACATTTGTGCTTTCACGTTGCACAGTATTCAAAGTAACTCTCTCTCTAAGAAAATACCACGTCATCACCAATTTCCTCCTGCTTTTTACCCAGTTATTTATGGAATTTATGACATCCTCATGATTGTATAAAGAGGGAGGTAGAGGGCCAAGAAATGTCATTCTACGTTACTACAAATAGCACCTATGTCCTTATAGGCTTTTGTTCAGCTCTGCTTGCTTCCTTAACTTAAATTCCTGGAGGGAGAATTAAGTTTCAAGAATGCAATTTGTGTGAACCTACGAGCATATGCTACTGGGTCCCTTTCCCTGCAGAAAAACTACCCCAACCACGGATGTACCACACAGCCTGGAGGAATGACAGTCTCCTGAACACCACCCCCTGGTCATTTGGAGTCACAGGTCACTGTTTATGTCCTACTGCCCTGACTGCATCATAGAGCACCGTTCCTCAACCCTACCAATGACCGCAAAATACATAACCGGTTCTATAACAGTGCAACTAGGTCTGCATCCGTGAACCTTTCCCAGTATTTCTGTGACACTGTCTCTGAGTATTTCAAAGTTCATCTTGAGTAGACTGAAAGACTGAAAAAAAATGCTGACAGCTTTGGACAGCTGAGGAGATAGGAATCTAGCAGAGAATCATGTCTGTTTTTTGGCTTTATCAGTTCTATGTAACTGTTCCACGCACACCATGATTCAGGAGACGATGATGGGACCACACAGAGGTCCCCCCAAGGATGCATGGTTACCCCCAGGGTCACCGTTCCCAACGCTGGGCCCACTGCAGCCCTTGGTCTGACTCTGAAGACCCAGTGGCCCGGGCACAGGGAAACGTCCGCTGCACACAGATGTATTTTCTTCTCTTTTCTTTCTCTTTGGGGCCTGAAGGAATCATCTTAGACAAGAAGAAATACACCTTGAGCATCCATTCATTTGAAACACTTTTGGGAGAATGGGTGACAGCCAATTTGGCTAAAGACTAATGACATCACTTAATGTCAATGACTAAGGTCTGTGCCCGCCCCCCCCCCCCCCCAAAACACCGACGTTTAAAAAGACATTTGCCAGCCTGACGGGTCATAAATATCACTGAGCTGTTTGATGTGACATGACTTTAATGTCTGTGAAGGCAGAGTACGTATCACTTGGTCATGCCGTCTACCCTGGTTGTATCCATCCACCCATCTCTGCTTATCATTTGGAAGAGTTCTTTCATTATTCTACGGACAACACCCCCTCCTCGTTATAAATTTTGTAAATGGGCTCCCTAATTGGCTTGTTTTACCTTTTACATTTACACAAATACATCTGACATACAGCAGTCCTGGTACCCTTTGTTTTGTGTAATTAAAAATGGCAGACACATGAAGCAATCATCTATGTCAGTGTCTGGAGACGTTTTTCATTATCACAAAGGCAAGGAGGGTTGGCGGGGGGGGGGGGTCTTACTGACATCTGGTGGGTGGAGACCAGGGACGCTGCTCTGTACCCCACAGGGCACAGGACGCCCCTCATCCGAGGGTCACCCAGCCCCAAATGTCAGTCATGCCAAGACTGAGAGGCTATATGTCTCGACTTCTATGATTTTCCTATGCTTTAAATTTTACCTTTATCTTTAAAATCTATCTGGAAATCATGTGGGTATGTGTTCAACTTTTATATAAAAGGATCACATCATTGCCTTTCTCTGATACAGTGATGTGATGAATTACAATGATAGATTTTTATACAATGAACTATCTTTGCTTTCTTACAGCAAGCATCATTTCTTTCTTTGTCTTTTTTATTTTACTGAAGTACAGTCGATTTACAATGTTGTGTTAGTTTCTGCTGTATAGCAGTGACACAGTTATACATACGTATACATTCTTTTTCATATTCTTTTCCATGATGGTTCATCCCAGGGTACTGAATATAGTTCCCTGTTCTATACAGTAGGACCCTGTTGTTTATCCAGCATCATTTATTTCTTTATTCCACGGCTAGAGCTGCCTTGTTGATGATCTGTACTGGGGGCTTTTCTCATCTATATGGAAACACTATCAAAGCTGTACATCAAGTTTCCGTATCAAGATTAGCACAGTGTCTTAAAATAAATGAACACTTTCATTTTTTTCCCCCTAGGCTCTCAGATAGTTCTTTTTGCATGGAAATGAATTTATTGTGCCCAGTTTTACAGAACATCCCTTACAATTGCCCAGGCCCAGGTCCTTCCCCCCAGATAAGCCTTTGATAACATTCTCCATGTCTCCCATTGTTACTGGTCAGCAGAAGGGTTTCACTTCTTCTGGTGTCAATGGGGATCATCTGAATTTCCCTAGAAGGATCAAGTATTTACTACTTTCAATTTTATCAGCAAAGTGTTCTATGTAGTATTTAAGTTTAAAATTTAAGTTGCATCCAGCCACTGTGGAAAACAGTGTGGAGGTTTCTTACAAAACTAAAAATAGAGCTACCTTAGGATCCAGCAATCCCACTCCTGGGCATATATCCGGAAAAAACTCTAATTCAAAAAGATACATGCACCCCAATGTTCACAGCAGCACGGTTCACAGCAGTCAAGACATGGAAGTTACCTAAATGTCCATCGACAGATGAATGGATAAAGAAGATGTGGTACGTGTATACAATGGAATACTACTCAGCCATAACAAAGGATGAAAGGATGCCATTTGCAGCAACATGGATGGACCTAGAGATGATCATACTAAGTGAAGTACGTCAGAGAAAGACATATATCATACGATAGCACTTATACGTGGAATATAAAATACGATACAAATGAGCTTATTTACGAAACAGGAACAGACTCACAGACATGGAAAACAAACTTATGGTTACCAAAGGAGAAAGGGGGGAGGGATAAATTGGGAATTGGGGATTAAGAGATACACACTACTATATATAAAATAGATAACCAACAAGGACCTACTGTAGAGCACAGGGAACTCTACTCAATGTCCTGTAATAATCTATAAGGGAAAACAATCTGAAAAAGAATATATATGTATGTACATATAACTGAATCACTTTCCTGTACACCTGAAAATAATACAACATTGTAATTCAACTATATTTCAATAAAAACGTAAAAAAAGAATCTTTAACTTAGCTTAGGACAGTTGCTTCTCAAAGTTGCCCTCTCCCCCCCAAAATAACTGGCATTTGAATTTCCGTAGTTGAGACAGGAAACGGTACCCACACAGAGTGTTGTCTACAAGGATTCTGAAGTTGGCCACACCCCTGGAAGAGCCTCCTCCTTTAATAACAACTGGAGGTCATTGTGCAAGTGTCTGAGGCCCCCCAGGACAGCCGGTGGCCCGGGCCCATGAACCATGGCTGGGACCTGCTCCAGCGCGGAGGACCTGCTTCTTCAGGAGGAAGGACCAGGTGTGTGTCTGAGTCTTACCTGAGCAGGTTGGACACCTGAGGGGTGACCAGCACCACCAGCCTCCTGGTGGCCCTGTGGTCCCGCAATGATTGCCCCAGCACCAGGGCCCCCTGGCAGTAGACGTCATTGGTAGCCAGCGTGACAAACGCCTGGTCAGACACTGTGGACGTGAACAAAAACAACAGGGTCATGTTTCCGACAGGTCTCATGGGACGGTGGGGCTGACGGTCACCTCCAACTCTCTCAAGCTTCACGACTCTAACTGAGTAACTGTTCGCTGTTCTAAAATATGCATCGAGGACATTTCACATGCATCCTTTTGTTTCAAAATAAAGCAAAAAAAATTCTTCTTCAACACAAAAAAAAGAAAAAGAAAAGAAGAAAAACCACACACACACACACACACACAGGAAAAGAGGAAACCCTAAACATGAGGGAGACAAAGCCAAGTAGAGCACGATTAAAATTCCCTGGTTCAGATGAACAGACACAAACTACTGTATATAAAAGAAACATGAGGTCCTACTTGTATTGCACAGGGAACCGTATTCATTATCCTGTAATAACCTATAAGGGAAACGAGTCGAAATAATATAGATATATACGTATAACTGAATCACTCTGCTGTACACCTGAAACCAACACAACATTGTAAATCGTCTATACTTCAATTTAAAAAAATCTTCCTGGTGCTGCAACACGGCAAATGGGCATAGCTCAGACCCCTTATTTGATTCTGCATTCAAGTCTCAAAAACTCACCCAAAATATTTGGGTCTTGGGCGAACGCAAAGCAAAAGGTGGAAACAAAGCTTGGATTATCTGAGTTACCATGAGGACTCCGGCCCAGCTCAAAAGAACTGCGCTCTCAGAAGGAACGGCCAAAGCCATTAATTCAATTCCACACAACCCACTTGTTGGAAAGACTTCAACTCAAGGATATATGAGGCCGAGGAGATGGGAGAAGGGAAAATATATTGTCTCATTAACCAAAAGGCTCTCAGTTTCCTAATGCCTCCACAGCAGAGGAAGACACTCGGACGGCCAATCCGATTTATGGCAGTTTTGAACCTAAGGGTGAACTCGTGACATTGACTTTTACGGGGACTTTGAAACAATGTGAGTCTGGGGCCCCCAGGAGCTGGTTGCCAGGATAAAAACAATGGGATCAAGAAATCCAGGCCTCGGCTCCCCTGCTGTCGACAGAAATTAGAATTCGCAGCCCACGGCTGGAACACACAGAGCTCAGTTCTCAAAGACCAGACGGTCCTCCCCTCCAGACGCTGTGCCCTCCCCAGAGCACGGCCCAAAGATACGGTCACGCCAAACAGAACACCAGGACCCAAGCTTCTGGCGCCGGTTTTCCTGGAGCTGGCATCTTAACCTTGACATTCCACTGGGATAAACACCCAAGTGTGCCCGTTCCGACGAGCTCCTGTCTACACGTTGTTGGGTTTCTTCCTGGATTAAGAGGGAATGAGAATTCCTGGCATTGCCACTGTGAGCTGAGTATTAAAAGACAGCAAACCTCAGAACTCAAGTCTGCAGCCCAAAAGATATCTGTCTAGCTATCCACCCATGCACCCATTTTTCTATCCATCTATCATTTTCTAATATCTGTCTATCCAACTGTTTATCATTCATCTATTACCTATCTATATCTATCACCTATCTCTATCTACCTATAGACAGAGCCCTATCATCTGGGAGGTCTCTGGAAACCCAGATGGCTGAGGCATGGGGCAGGTGGGCTACAGTGGGACCAGGCAGCAGTGATGGGCAACTGTCCAAAGCTTCCAAATCTCCGGGAGGAGAGAAAAAGGGCTGGGTCTGCACAGAGGGTTTTACGGAGCTACCGGACTCTCCCTTTGCTAGGGGGAGGGATTATGGCTTCTATTAACAGGATGACAAGACAGCGCCGGCGAAGAGAAGACCCCCTTTCTCCAGCGACCCCAAGACTCAACCTCACGTTCTAGGTCAAAAACACATGACTCCGAAGGCCGGCCCCCAGGGGCCGGTGCATGATGGTGCAAAATCATGCCTGGATAAAATCTCCATCTCAGGTGCAAAGGCAGACCAGTGGATGTTAATATCACAAAGGCTGAAAACTTCATGGACAAGTCTGCAGATTCCAACACCACCTTACCTTTAAGAAACTCCTAGCTGCCAGGTTTGGGCGTGGCATCAAAAAAACACGCGGCAATTATCCAAGCCTCCCGCATTGACAGGCTGAGTTTCCACCAGGTAGGGCACTGGGCAGGGGACTTTTGGCATGCGTGCAGGGTGGGAAAACAGAAGTAGAACGGATGGCTGTCCTCCAACCCCAGGTTGGGGGAAAAAAAAAAAATGTCGCAACATCGAGTTCATCCTGAAGACGGCGGTGGCTGACGGTTTTATAACGGGTCTGGGAGAAATGTTTATTTCTCTTTCTCTACTCCACCCACCTTACAACCAACCCCCGGCCCCTGCCCCGAAATAACATCCCGGCTTCGTCCTCTGCCCCTCCTCTTTCACTCAAAGGTGTTTTTTGTTCCCTGCAAAGTGCTGAATACCCAGATGGGCTCTTTCTGGCACATTCCGTGGCCGATGTGTCCGAACGTCCCTCCTGAATGCTACCATTATATTGACCCCAGCGGGTTGGCAGAAAATGCGTTTTTCACTCTGCAGAGCTCCAAACCGCCGCCTGGAACAGACACGACTTTTCTGCTTCTCTGCGGAGAATCTGACAGCACACCGCAGCACACGGCAGGAAATCTGCCTTTTCTGCCCCAAGAATTCTCCTCTCTAAGGCACAGAGGAGGAACAGAAGCATGGAAACCGCTCGCTGAATTACCAAATCGCTCCTCTGAATAAAAAGTAACCAGATTTTTTTTTTTTTTTTCTTAAAAATGCGCTCATGCATGTTCAGGCCCGGACTGGTGCAAGCACGGGATGTCTTCATGATAAGAACAGGACGGGCATCTTTCCCATGGGTGGAGGTTATGTTTCATCATCACATTTCTTGGGAACTTTTTTTTTTTTTTTTGGCCATGTCGCAACATGTGGGATCTTAGTTCTCCCACCAGGTATGGAATCCGTGCCCCCTGCATCGGAAGCACGGAGTCCCAACCACTGGATCCCCAGGGAACTCCTTCATCATCACGTTTCTCAGCTTTGGAGGTCTACTGTCCAAATCGGATGTCCCCCCCAGACCCAAGAGAAGGCAGTCAGGACCGAACTGCAGCCCTGGGGGGCCAGGGCTCGCCGAAGTCCCAGCATCTGGCCACGGTCGGCCTGCTGCGGAATTAAGCCTGGATCTTTATCGGAATAACCAGTTACGCCTCCAACCTGACCTCGAGGGGGGGGGGGAGGCTGGGTGAGGGGAACCAAAGGCTCTGTCTTCCCAGAGCCGTAGGGGCATGAACTCCCACGGGTCTCCGCGTCCGTGAGACGCCCACGCGTTTCCACGCTGGCCAACAAACCAGCCCATTTAGTCTCCAAGGGCTACTTTCTTACAGAAAGAAAATTACCAAATCTCAGCGCCCCTTGACCGTACTAAACCTCGCCCGCCTCCCAGCTGCTGAGACCCCCATCACCCCCTGCCCCAGGGACACCAAGCTCTCCAGCCCCGGGGGGCACTGGGGAGACGCACCGTGGGAGCTGAGGGGTTGGGGGCGACCTTGCGCGCGCAAAGCGGGGGTGCCCCCAGCGCGGGCCAATCGGAGCCGCGCCAGCAGAGCAGGGAGGCTGAGCACGAGGGGTCTTCCCGACTCACCCGGCATGGTCTGAGGCCCAGCGCGCCGTGGGCACCGCGCGGCCAAGTGCGCCTGGGCGCGGGGGCGGCCTCGAGCAGGGCCTGGCGGAGGCGTCGTCTGCAGGCGACCCGCGCGGAGGTCCAGGCCTGCGGAGACAGCTCGGCATTCCAGACAGACCGCCCCCCCCCCCCCCCGGCCCGGGGCTGGAGCACCGCCCTACAGCCCCTCCCCCGGGTCAGCCCCTCCCCCCGGCTCCCCACGTCCCCTCCGCGCTCCGGGGCGGCCCCTGCCCGCCCGGGTGTCCCCAGCGGCCTCGCCGCGCCCCGGGCAGCCTGTGTCCCAGGCTGGCCCGGCGCCCCTCGCCCCGCAGGTACTCTTCGCCCCGCGACCACCACTGCGCCCCCCACCCGCGCCCTTCCCCAGCGCTCGGGCAGCCCGCGCGCCCCGCTCCGCCCCCAGGCCCCCCGAGCGCCCAGGCCGCCTCCGCGCCCCTCCCCAGGCCCAGCACCTCCTCTGCGCCCCCGAAGCTTCCGCCCGGCCTCCCGCACCCCTGCGCCCCGCCCCGATCCTCCCCCGCGCTCGGGCAGCTTCAGCGCCAAGACCCCGCCGCGCCGCCCGGCCCCTGCGCCCCGGCCCCTGCGGCGCTCCGGCAGCCTCTGCCCGGGCCGGCGCCCCTGCCCTGCGCCCACCACGCGTCCCCGGCGCCCCAGCGCCTCGGCCCGGCCGGCTGGGCTGCGCTCCGGAACCCCGGCCCCGCCCCCGCTCTGCCGCCCCGGGCGCCGGTCCACGCGGCCCCCGCAGCCCCGCGCCAGGCCGGCGCCGCCTCGTGCCCCTGACGCCCCGGAAGGAGAGCCGGGAGGGGGCAGCGGCCGCCGGGCACCCTCGCCCCGCCCCGGTCCCCCGACCCCCCCCCCCGCCCGATCCAGGAGGCTGCGGCGGCTCCGCTCGGACACCTCACCTTTCACCGGCCAGCCCCAAAGTGAAGTAAACGCTTGCAGTGGCCTCCCGGGCCGGGCCGAGGCCACGCTGGAAACGTGATCTTACTGAACGAACGCTCAGTGAGCGAAGGAAAGGGGCGTGCAAGTGTGCACGGTGCGTGCACGCAGGAGAGAGTAACCGAAAACAAGTGAGTGACGGGCACCTCGGCTGCTGAATACGTGCGTCAGGGAGTGAGGGAATTATGAGTGAATGAATGACTGGAGTAGATAAACGAGGGAATACATTTATGAATGAATGCATGCGTGAGCGAGTGAATTAATGAATTGTGAATGCCTGCAGGAGTGGACGAATGGAATGAGTGAGTGCACGCAGGGGTGGGTGAGGAGGGAATTAATGCACGTGTGAGTGCATGCCCGCATGAGTGGACGAGTCGTCATCTGAACCCTGTGAGCCACGGCGGGCTGTAGAGAGGGAGAGAGGAGTGGGCCAGATGCTGTCCTCAGGGAGAATGCAGCCACTGGCTGGGGCCATAGGAGCGCGTAAGCACCAGGGGCCCGAGAAGCCAGGCGGTCTCTCAGGAATTCTCCCACCTGCTGGACCTTGCCCATCCAGCACGTTGTCATGTCCTGCGGGATCAAGGGCCCGAGAAACCAGGCGGCATCTCAGGAATTCTCCCACCTGCTGCACCTTGCCCATCCAGCACGTTGTTATGTCCTGCGGGATCAAGGGTCCAGGGAACACGGATCGACACAAGGAATGGACATTCCTGCTCTGCAGGAACTGAGCAACGGGGCTTCCTGCTCTGAAAATGTCACTTGGGGGGTGGGCAGGAGGCGTCCCAGCGGGGGTCACCTCTCCACTACACCAGCTACAGCCCCAGCAGGCCTCACCCCCCCGCCCCCGCCCCATGTCGCTTCTCCACCATCTGTGCAAACTTCAACATAGTTTTAACAAAGACAAAGGAGTTCTTCCCACGCGGATGTCCTGATCTCGGGGAACCCGCCCCCTCAGGGTTCCACACCTCACACTTTGGGAACCGGTACAATTTTAAGTTCAAGAAGCGACAGAAAAAAATCTTAAGAGAGGACATAGCCGATGCTAAACCTCCTTAGCGATCAGCGCACTAAGGTGTGGATGTCACCCATCGCCCCGCAGACTGGGGTATCTGTCTGGGCTTTTTGCTGGATTTCGTGCCCCGTGGGGAACAGGGGGCTTTGCAGGCTTAAAAGCCATCGGGGCTCACTTGCCTTGGAGTGAGAAGGGGATTCCCCGTGACAAGTAGGGAGACGGATGAGGCAAGAGCCCAGAGTCTCAGGGCATCTGTCCACAAAGACAGCACCGTGGATGGGTAGCCATCGGCCTCGAGGGACAGATACCGCAGGTGTTTTCAGCATCCCGTCACAGATGGGCTCAGCGCTATCTCAGAAATCGCATCCAGGTGACAGAGCTGGGCCAGGCCGGCTGGAAAACGCTAGGGCAGGACCCCACCTCCTCACGCTGTCTCCAAAATGCAGATCTCGTCTGCGATGAAAGTGTGGTTGGTCTCCCTCAGCAGGAAAAGGGCACGGACCCCTCTGCCCACCCCCTGGGCACTATGTGCACGTACTTATTATCGGGGTGCTGCAAGATGTCTGCAGGACTTACTGAGCCTCTAGACGTCTCCCTGAAATCCCTGCAGCTTCTGAGCCATTGGTGGAAGCATCAGGGCCTGAGTAACAACCAGGGGGAGACTCTTCCGCAGTCAGTGCTGGTTTTGGTTTGGTTTTGTTTTTTTCCTTAACCATTTTTTAAAATTGAAGTATAGTTAATTTACAATGTTGTGTTACTTTCTAGTATACAGCAAAGTGATTCAGTTGTATGTATATTCTTTTCCAGATTCTTTTCCATTATAGAAAAGAATCTTTCTTTTTAGTAAAAGATTAGTAAAAAGAATCTGCTTCCATTTATTTTCCATCTTGTTAAAACAAGATACTGAATATAGTTCCTTGTGCTATACAGTAGGTCCTTGTTTATCTATTCTATATACAGTAGTGTGTACCGGTTAATCCCGTTACTCCTAATTTATCCCTCCCACATCCCTTTCCCCTTTGGTAACCATAAGTCTGTTTTCTACATCTGTGACTCTGTTTCTGTCTTGTACACGAGTTCATTTGTATCATTTTTGTAGATTCCACATGTAAGTGCTATCAAATGATATTTGTCTTTCTCTGTCTGACTTACTTAATATGACAGTGCTGGTTTCCTGTTCCCTGCCAGGCAACCTGAAAGAGGTCGAGGTGCTTCTGATGCAGCCGGACAGTCTCAGGAAGGGTCCGTTCTGAGCCCCGAGGTCTCCTCAGCCCCCAGCAGCCCCCTGGCTTCCAGAGGAAGGGAACGGTTTCCCAGCCTCTGTGCTTGTCTGGCTGTTGTCTCCAGTGTTTGCCAAGTGTCCCCACTCATCCGTGCCACAGGGTCATTCCCTTTGGCCCCATTCTGGCCTCCTTCTGCCCCAGGGGTGCCGTGCTCCTGTGTGACACTGGGGATGGGGAAAAGGACCCACCAGAGGGTTCCGACGACAAGAGGTCCCCTTTGAAACGTCCCAGACAGCGTCTGTGTCCTTCAGTCCACAGTGCGGGGTGGTGAGATTCCAAAATTTTCCCTTTGCCCTGGGTTAGAAGTTACCCGCCAGCAGCATTTCCACCTCAGGACTAGGGACGTTCAGAATTGGGTGACTCTCGGATGTGGGGGTGTCCGGTGCACTGGGGGGTGTGGGGCAGCGTCCCTGGTACCCAAACCCCACAAAGTGAAGCCAAATACGACTCCACACATCACCAACTGTGCCCCTGGGGAGAGGACCATTCAGGGTTTCAAACTACAATCGTAGAGAGATAATGATAGACAGATAAATCATAGATATACATAGATGATAGATCTAACAGGTAAATGATAATAGAATTATAATAGATAATAGATAGGTAGATGATAGATACGATAGATCCAAAGATAGAAAGATAGGGGGCTGAAGTCTTTGCTGTCATGGGCACATCCTGTGCCCTGTGGGGTCTGGAGCAGCTTCCCTGGTCTCCACCTGTCAGGTGCCAGGAGCTCCCCTTCCCCAGTTGTGACAGCTTGACAATTGTGTCTCTCTTATTTATTTATTTATTTATTTATGGCTGTGTTGGGTCTTCGTTTCTGTGCGAGGGCTTTCTCCAGTTGCGGCAAGCGGGGGCCCCTCTTCATCGCGGTGCGCGGGCCTCTCACTATCGCGGCCTCTCTTGTTGCGGAGCACAGGCTCCAGACGCGCAGGCTCAGTAGTTGTGGCTCACGGGCCCAGTTGTTCCGCGGCATGTGGGATCTTCCCAGACCAGGGCTCGAACTCATGTCCCCTGCATTGGCAGGCAGACTCTCAACCACTGCGCCACCAGGGAAGCCCTGTGTCTCTGTTTTGACACCAGCTGAGAGAAGGAGGGGATTTCTTTGGCCCAGAGGGGAAGAGAGGGTTAAAAAAAGCTACATTCCAGGTTGGGGGAGGGGGCGTGGATCCTGGCACGTCCTTGCCGGGTTGGGGAGAAAATGAGGACCTTCCACGCCAAGTTGAAACCCAGACACTGAGGAGGCAGATTCCTTCAACCCCATCCCTAAACGCACCATTTCATTAGGCTTTCCCGCTGGTAAAGAATCCTAGGAATCCCGAATTCTACCCAAGCCACAGCAGGACAGGAAATAAGCCGGGCGGTGGATACATTTGGGAGAAGTAAGCATCGCCTCCCGCCCACCCACCCAAGCCGGTCCCCCCCCCTCCCCAGGCTGTGTTTCACTCCGAGCGCTCCCTCCCCCCCATCTTTTGCTTCCCTGGGTCAGCGCTGGGTCAGCCCTGCATCGGCAGCGGTATCAGCATCCCCTGGGAAGTCCTGAGAAATGCACATTCTCAGGTCTCCCGAACATCAGGAAACTGAGTCTCTCCTACCCTGTGTTAACAAGCCCCCCCCTTCCCGGCACCGTCCACCCTCAAGGTTGAGAACCGTGGTTCTGATTGCTGACATCTGGGCTTTGTGGGGAGGGACCGGTGGGAGCCTGAGGGGCTAGAGAGGGTGGGAAGGCCCGCGCAGGTTGCCTCGTCTGCCAGCACCCACTTCCGTAGACGTGCCCCCAGCCCCTGCGCCCATGCTCTCCCACCCGCTCCTTCCATCTCTGCCTCGGAGCCCGTAAAGCAGGGCCGAAGGCACTCAGCCACAGGCAGTCCTCCCAGATCCCTGGGCAAAGGTTAGGTCCATTTTCAAACCCAGAGCAGGCATCCTGCCGTGGCGCTGCCGGGTTCCCCGGGGGGAGAGGGAGGGTCTCCAGGAAGCCAGGACGGTGGGCACCTGGGGAGCGGGGGGCGCCGTCAGCGGAAGGCGGTCTCTTCTGGGGGTGCCGCAGGAAGGAGGTTTGCCCGCGGCGAAAGTGAGCCTGCCTGCTCCCCGGGAGCCGTTCAGAGAAATTGAGTCTTTCGTTGGTGCGGCAGTTGCAACATTGTTGGAAAGTTACAGGGCCCTGTGAGGGGCATAGTTCAAGCCCAGGAGCTAGAAGAATATGCCAACCAACTGGGTCGCTGGCCACGTTTTTGTGACAAAGATCCTATGAATTACCTTGAAAGATAAGTGAGAGAAGGAGAGAAAAGAAGTCTGCAGTATGTATACATCTGTATATGTGTGCGTCACAGTTGCAGTGATAGATCCGTTTGTGTTTTTGTTTTTAAATTTTTTGGGCACGCGGCATGTGGGATCTTAGTTCCCCAACCAGGGATGGAACCCACGCCCCCTGTATTGGAAGGGCACAGTCTTAACCACTGGACTGCCAGGGAAGTCCTTATGTATCTGTATTTTATCTGTACACATTAACCTAGTAAGATATAAAGGACCACAATTGCAAGAAAACATGAAGCAAAGCATTTACGTCACATGCTACTGGTTACCACTCAACCGCCATTGATTTTTCTGTTATTTGTTTTTAACAGAACTGGGCTATTCCTCCAGGATTTATGCATTCCAATTTCAGCAAGGGGCTGTGTGGCCCATTGTGTGTGAGTGAGGAATGAGGCGGGGTCAGCTGCTGGCTTCTGGAAAGAGGTCTTCACTCTCAAAAGAGGAAATGGCCTTAATTGGGCCTCCAGATATTAGTGGGTGAGGCTGTGATGGCTGGAGCTACAGAGCCATTTTCTGCCATGAGTGAAACTGGTTAATGCCTGGTGACCCATGAGAGAACACCATTAAATCCTCAAATTATCCCCAATCCAGACACCCTAAACCTCAGTAAGTCCCCTTGCAAGATACTGTCTTTATAGTGTTAGCTATTTTGAGATGGACTTTCTGTTACTTCAGCATGAAAGCATCCTAATTTATACCACATGGCAGAAATCCTCAAGCAGTTTGGTCACTGGATTCGTGACACTCTGAAAGACTAGTGAGAAACCCAAAGAGCTTTTGCTTATGTAGGTTTTAAATATCCATATTTTCTGTATTAGAAATTAAAACTGAAAATGTTAGATATTTATCTATAAATATCTATGTTTTCTATATTCAAATTTAAAACTGAAATTTTTAGATATTTATCTATAAGTATCCATATTTTCTGTATTAGAAATTAAAACTGAAAATTTTTGATATTTATTCATTTAATAAGTTTAAAGATAACAATAATAATAAACCCATTCCATTTTGTATAAATAGCATATTGTGACAGAAAAATAAATTTATTTTCCCAAACAAAAACTGGGGGAGAGGGAAAGAGTAGTATTAATTTACACATTTGAACATCTCTTTCATGTCTCGCTTAATAGAAGATGACTGATTTCTCATATTTACTTCTGCATTTGTTCTGTTGCAATAATAGTTTAGGTTGAAATGGGTAAAGAAAATCTGGCCTCCCCCAGATGGGTAGTTAAAAAAGAGAGGAATATTTTAATAGGGTTTTCACACAATTGACATTCTTCTTTGATGCCACACCAAAACTTGATAATTGGTAGTTTCTTTAAGGTTCCATGATTTCAGCATGGAATCTGGATACCAATCAATGAATTTTGTACTCTATATAAAGTTAGAATCCACAGCTTTATCTTGAACTTCAGACGGATCTTTTTTCCACTTAGGATCTTGCAATATCATGCATGGGTCACCTGGAGGTGTTCCAAATGTTGGCACATTCTATTTCATAATATATATATTTTAAAACCTCACATTTGTTCTTATCTCTATTAATCTCATCACATAAAGGTCTTTAGCTAGAATATAACAAGAGGAAACAACTCCTCTGTAACGTGAAGTTTGTGGCCTAAATAAGAAATCCTGCTATGGACTGAATGTGTGTGTCCCCCAAAATCTACATGCTGAAGCCCTGACCCCCAGTGGGATGTGTTAGGAGATGGGACCCTGGGCAGGTTTGAATGAAGTCATGGGGGTAGGGCCCCCATGACGGCATTAGTGCCCTTAGAAGAAGAAAAAGAGGCACCAGAGCTCTCTCTCCACCATGTGAGGACACAGTAAGAAGGCAGCCGTCTATAAATCTGGAAGAGAGGTTCACCGGGAACTAATCTGCCCACCCGGAGATCTCAGACTCCCAGCCTCCAGAACCGCGAAAAACAAACGTCTGTTGTTGAATCGCCGCAGTCTGTGGTGTTCTATTACGGAAGCCTGAGCTGAGACAGATTCATTCATTCTTCCAAGTGTTGACTGAATAAATAGTTATTGAGCACCTACTGTATGCCAGTCACTGCTCTAGGAGTTACGGACACACCCATGCTTTTATAGATGTACCTTCTGGGGGCGGGGGCAAGGGGAAAAAGCCAGGCAATAAACAATAAAAAGTTATACTGCATAAGATGTGGGAAGTGGATACAAGATAGAGAACAAAAGTTTGGGCAGAGGAGGTGGGTGAGGGAACGCGCGGGGTAGGGGAAAGGGCTGGGACTGCAATGGTCCCATCTCCCTAACTATCTCCCCTTTGGTCTATGGCCAAAGGTGAGCGTGTCAGATCTTGCCCCCAGCCCTCCACCCCAGGGACAAAATGTTCCATGTTTGTCAGGTCCAAGTGCTGTTTTTATTTTCAGTTGAGGGGAGTTTGGGACGTCGTCTGTGCTTCCACAGACCATTTATGCGTCCCCAGCTATTCATAGAGGAGCAGTTATGTTGGACGCATGCCAGTGTGAGAAGGGGTGGATGGCCGGGATGAGGAGGGAGATAGCTGCAAAGCAGGGATGTGCACTGCATTTATATTTGGAACTGCGGGGGACACGCCTCCGTTAGGAAGATGACACTGGGGCAGAGGCCAACCCACAGCACCGAGGCCCTTCAGCGTCAGGAACCAGAATAGCACATGGTGTGAAACCAGACAAGCTAATTCTAATCCCTTATGGGTCTGACCTGCAAATAAGGGTTCACAGGACGGGGCTGGCCCCTGGACACCTTGACCCTCTTTCTCTCTTTCCCAGGAAATGTCACGAGCCTTTCACCAACAGGCTCAGACAGAAGTTGTGTTAGAAGACATTGGATTTCTAAAGAAAGCAGAATAGGCAGCGAATAACCCCACCAAGACTAACATTTACATTAAAAACACCATAGCAGATGTTGACCTTTTCCATGGGACATCCAATGGGAATCTCTGATTCCCTAGTGTGCGAGGGCTATAGCAATTTGCAAGATATTGATGATTACCCGTTTTTTTTAACTGTGATTTAAAAAAATGCTAAACTAATTTTAAAGCCACTTCACAAATTTACAATGGCTCCACAAGTAATTGAGCACTCTGGGGGAGACTTCTTTTGTAAATCTCCTGAATTCTATAGTTACTACTTTGACCCTGGAGGGTGCATGGTGGTGACTATAATACACTACACCTGCCCAGTCAACCTTGGAACTAGTTATATCTTTACTAACAATTTACTGTCAGTGACACCCATGTGTATGTGTACATGTGTAAAATATTTAATGTATCTTAAATGTTTGTTTTTTTTCATGTCTTCCTACTAAAATAGAACATATGTATATGTCATTGACATTACTATTACTCAAACTGGCACTTGGTGTTTCTAACCAGAACATCAGTTATTTTGTTCACTTTCTAGATTGCTACTCTTTGACTGATAGATTTAACATTGGCTTGATGATCTAATAAATCATTCTCTGTTTGCCAAATTGAAAATGTTTATTTCTTTCAATTAACTTATTTTTTAAAATGTTATATAATTAAGTTTTTTAAGGTTTGTGTGTCATTTCTTTTTCTAATATTCTTTTTCATACTTGTTTCCATTATGGTTTATCACAGGATATTGAATATAGTTCCCTGTGCTCTGCAGTAGGACCTTGCTGTTTTTCCATCCTAAATATAACAGTTTGCATCTGCTAACCCCAAACTCCCAATCCATCCCTCCCCCCTCCCCCCTCCCCCTTGGCAACCATAAGTCTGTTCTCTGTGTCTGTGAGTCTCTTTCTGCTTCATAGTTAAGTTCATTTGTGTCATAGAAAATGTTTATTTGTAAAAATAAACAAAATGGAACTCGGTTTAACTGAATTAATTAATATAAAATGACTATGGGCCTTCGCAGTGTCAGGAGACTCTAATTTTACAAGATTCTTGGGGATATATGAATTGGAGGACCGTCTCTGTTTTGGGAAATTTTCATTAGTAAATTTAGTGAAAACTAGTATCTGATACTTCCTCTTTTGTTTACTGAATTTTGAAATTGTTGTGCAGGTTGTTTTAAAAGTTTTTAAGACTATAGACCTAAGAATAATATATTGGAAAAAAATGAAATTTCCGCAGCTCTAAGGCTTAACTCCCCTTAAGTAAAACGTATTTCTATTTTTACAGAATATATATACATATCTTCTCCCTTTACAGAAAAGTCATTAGAATCACAAGACAACACATGGAATTCTGCATCTCATTAATTCTTTTCTCTTCAGGTCCAAGGTCTCGTTTGCATGGAGAAGTTATCACGTGGAATAAAATCCATGCAGCATACAGTATCCCTTCTTTTTTTTTTTTTTTTTTTTTTTTTTAAATTTTTATTTATTTATTTATTTTTAATTTATGGCTATGTTGGGTCTTCGTTTCTGTGCGAGGGCTTTCTCTAGTTGTGGCAAGTGGGAGCCACTCTTCATCGCTGTGCGTGGGCCTCTCACTATCGCGGCCTCTCTTGTTGCGGAGCACAGGCTCCAGACACGCAGGCTCAGTAATTGTGGCTCACGGGCCCAGTTGCTCCGCGGCATGTGGGATCTTCCCAGACCAGGGCTCGAACTCGTGTCCCCTGCATTAGCAGGCAGATTCTCAACCACTGCGCCACCAGGGAAGCCCTACAGTATCCCTTCTGCACAGAACAAAGATCTTAACGCTTTCAGGGGGCCGCCAGGGCAAAAATGGGAAACGTAATTCTCTCATGGGCCGGAAGACAGCAGCCTCCGATGGGCTCAAAAGGCAATTATCACCTAGACCCAAATCCTCACAAAGCTGCAGAATCTCTCACTTTGCCCATCTGCAGGGTAACTACGCACCCTGTGTTTTGAACCAAGAGACCAAGAGATGGGAAAGGGGCCACTTCTGCATGAGCTCGGCGTGTCGGGGTCACCTACACAAGAGGCAGAGAACAGATCTCCGGACAACAACCGGACCTGGATTCATGGATGGTCCCTCCACGGAATTCCTAACCAGAGGAGTTTGGAGGACGCCCAAGAAGCGGCAAAAACCATCCCCTGGGAATAAAACAGGCAAAGTGCTCACAAAGTCATTTGAAGAGATTATAATACTTTGAAAGTACTGAGACAGGCTGGGACCCGGGACCCTTTGCTGCAGGGCTTGTGCCTGGACGAAGATCTCCTGGGGCAGCAACATACAAAGAAAATGTACGGGACTAAAAATAACTGCGCTCATGCGCAGTTCGGGCAGATGATGGACAGTTAAGATACAAAGAGACCAAAAAGCCCACCTGCCACTTCTGAAGAGCCCGGAGCAAAAGCAGGGGGTCGGGAGCGAAAGCAGGGTCCTGGGCCCACCTAAGCCTCCCCTCCAGCCCGACCCCTGGACCCACCCGTACCCTCAGCCCATTTAAGGAACAAGCTTGCCCCCCCAGCCCCCCCAGGGAGCGGGCAAGCAAGGGAACTTGTTATTTGTTCTCACTCCCCCACCTGCTGCAGCAGGGGCCCCCATAAAGCCTGGCCTCAATTTCTTGTTCGGCCTCTGATCAATTTCTACTGCTTAAGGAGGCCAAGAACCCGGACCCGTAACAGTACCACCTGCTTTGGGGGCCAAGGTGAAAGCTGCCAGGGTTGGAGATGTGATTTACGCCAAGGGTGTGTCCCAGAAATGTGAAGATTCAAGAAATACATTGTTAACATAGAAGGCGGCTCTCCAAAGAAAAGTTTGCCCCATCAGAATGGTGGATTTCAGGAAACACCGCGGCTTTCGTCCGCCTGGTTTCAGCGTCATCATAAGAAACAGGATCAGAAGACAGCTTTCTGCTCTTTCTACCAAAGCAGGCAGCTTTCCAGAACTAATGTCCCCTCGTGAGTTTACAAGTGAAAAGAGGAATCATTTTCTCAGAAACGGTGCCTGAACCGTCGGTTTTTTAAGGCTGGTGATTAGCTTCCGATGACTTGCTTCTCACTATCTGAGTGGGCTTAATTGAAAAAGAAAAAAAAAAAAAAAAAATTCAAGGTCCCTGTGAAAATGGATTAAGGTGTCCTGAAAAGGTTGATGGGTTCAGAGCAAGAATTCGAGGAGAGAATTACACGGTTGGCTGCTGCTATTAGAATTTGCATTCTGAAAAGCTGTCGAAAACGAGCACAACTCATATGTACCTGCCCGAGGCTCACGGTTTTACAAATGGGGATCCGAAATCTGTCACCTGCCTCACGAGACATTTCAACGTGACACTTGTCAATGAATGAAAAGAAAGATCTGTGAGATTTAAGAATGACTATCTCAGGTTAACACAGCCAGAAAAGTAACAGAGGGTTTGCATGAACGTGTCCACCTTTGGGGGAGCGTAGAGCTGCTTTTATAAGAAACCAGAGGGTGCAAAGAAAGAGTGAATTCAATAAACAAACAAAATGTTACAAAACATTTGCTGAAGGTAGAAATGATTCTACTACAGATGATGGCTCCTTGCATTTGAAATGTGTGAGATGTTGGAAACCTTCTCGAACGTGAATCACGAGGAGTTTCAAAGAAACTGATTAATGAACTCAGATAAAGGCGTCGTCCGAATGTCTGCACGAAAAAGCCACCAAATCTACACTAAATTATCTGAAAGAAGATAAAAGAACAGATGCACACGCAGATCCTATTAAACAGTCTCAGAAATGAACAAGCTTCCCCGCCGTCAGAAGTAAACACCATTTGAAAGTCAGATTCTATGATGTCAGTAGAAACATACGGGCGTTAAGTGAGCTGCACTCCCCCAGATACATATATGTGTGTACAAAATGAACTATCACAGAATATTAAGTTTCTAGTGAATGTGCCATGGAAAGAGAGAAGAAAGTCTTGCCAAAGCCACTGAAATGATCGTCTGTGCATGTGGAGTGCTGCATGCCTACAGAATCCAAGCAAAAAATGCTTACAGAAGAAAATGTCAGAAAGACCTCTTTTCTTCCCCAGCTTTATTGAGATAATAATTGACATGTAGCATTGCGGAAGTTTAAGGTGTACTCTGTGATATATACAGTATATATACAACAAGGTGTACATTGTGTATACATTGCAATAGGATTACCATCCCAGCCTTAGCTAACACCTCCATCCTGTCACCTAATTACCATTTCTTTTTGTGGTTAGAATACTCAAAGTCTATGCTCTTGAAAACTTTCACGTCTACTCTCTTAAAAACTTTCACGTATAGAATACAGTATTGTTAACTAGAGCCACCATGCTGTACATTCGATCCCCAGAACTTATTCATCTTATAAGTGGACGTTTGTACCTTTTGACCAAAATCTCCCCATTTCCCCCAGCCCCCCACCCCCTAGCAACCATTCTACTCTCTGTTTCTATGAGTTTGGCTGTTTTAGATTCCACATGTAAGTGAGATCCTACAGTCTTTGTCAGAAAGAACGCTTGGTTTTTAGCCATTACCAAGAGAGGAATAGCTCATGACTTTAGGGAATTCTGTTGGGTGAGAAAAGGTTGATATCCTAAGAAAATGCATGCCATCAGAAAAGAAAAAAAATGATTGAGGGAGAATTTAAATTTGAAAATTTCAAAAACCATCCTTCCAACCTTGATATTCTACAAAGGGCATTTGCCGAGAGCCAGGGATAGCTCAGAGAGGTAGGCTGTGAGGACCAGAGCCTACCCGCACAGGTAAGGACCACAGAGGAAGGGTCCCTCCATCCGGACAGTTGGGTCCTGACATAGCACTCCATCGCCCGAAGTGAGATACACTGGATACACCCATCCTGGTGCTGGCCAAGCTGGAAGATGCTATTATGCGGACAACATGAGAGTCCTACCTTTTCTCACGCCATTGGCCAGAGCTGTCACTTGACCACATCTACCCACAAAGGATGCTGAGAACCTTGGTTCACCTGGGAAACCATGAGTCCAGGTGCAGAGCTATTAATTCAGAAAACGGAAAGAGGGGCTTTGGGTTCTTAACTCAGAAGATAGAAAAAAGGGATTTGGGCAGACAACCTGCATTCTCCAGCACTCAGTGTTTTTAGTCAGCTTTTGCAGTTTTGATTTTATGGTCCGGACTTTCAACCGGGTTCTGTGGAATGTCCTATGTATTGCAATGAGCTGAATTGTACTTACATTAAGAGAAAAAGCTTATTATTATTTTTCCCCTCTTACCTGCAGCCCTTGCTGCCTACTAGGTACAACTCGGAATGCTTTTTTAACACTCCTACACCACTGTTTGGTGAGGCAGATGTTATTATTATTACACCCACTTTTTGGATGAGATAACTGACATGCAGAGAGATGGTACAACTTGACTAAGGTCACACAGCTTGAGATGGAGAAGCCAGACTGTGAGCTGATGCATGGGACCTCAGAGTCCAGAGTTTAATCATGACTGGCTTCCTGTACCACCTGGAGAGACAAGCTAAATGAGTTCCCCATCATCTCTTTTGAATTAGGAAAAAGCTATGTACCCCACATGTACTCACGTAGCATGAGCTTTTTAGGGCTTCCTTAACAGACTCCCACAAACTGGGCGGCTTAAACAAGAAATGTTTATTTTCTCCCAGTTCCAGAGTCTGCAAGTCCAAGGCCAAGGTGTTGGCTGCACTCCCTCTGAAGATTATAGGGGGCTCCAGGTCTCTCTCCCAGCTTCTGGTAGTTCCTTGGCTTGTGGCAGCTTCACTCCAAGCCACTTACAACCTGCTCCCTGCGTGTGTGTCTGTGTCCAAATTTCCCCTCTTGTGAGGACACCACTCGTATTGCATTAGAAGCCATCCTCCTCCAGGGTGACCACATCTTAACAAATCATCTCAACTTGATCACCTCTGCACCGACCCTATTTCCAAATAAGGTCCCATTCCAAGATCCCAGGGGTTGGGATACCAGCGTATGAATCTGAGAGGGGCCACGATTCAACCCAAAACAATACGTTAATACAGTGTGTGTGTATGTGTGTGTGTGTGTGTGTGTGTGTGTGTGTGTGTGTGTGAGAGAGAGAGAGAGGGAGAGAGAGATTTGCTTTTCCAATGTTAAAACTCGGAGGTGTGTCAGCATCCTACAGCTGGAAAGCCTTGCACATAGTGGTTTATACTTGGAAAAAAGGGTGTTCTTTTTTTGTTTTTTAAAAAGTAGAGTTAATTTACAATGTTTTGTTAGTTTCAGGTGTACAGCAAAGTGATTCAGTTATATATATATATATATATATATATATATATATATACACACATATATATTTTTTTTCAGATTCTTTTCCATTATAGGTCATTACAAGATATTGAGTAGAGTTCCCTATGCTCTACAGTAGGTCCTTGTTGATTATCTATTTTATATATAGACTGTGTGTATGTTAATCCCCAAATCCTAATTTATCCCCCCGGCCACCTTTCCCCTTTGATAACCATAAGTTTGTTTTCTATGTCTGTCAGTCTATTTCTGTTTTGTAAATAATTTCATTTGTATTGCTTTTTTTAGATTCCACATATAAGTGCTATCATATGATATTTGCCTTTCTCTGTCTGACTTACTTCACTCAGTATGATAATCTCTAGGTCCATGCATGTTGCTGCCAATGGCATTATTTCATTCTTTTTTTATGGCTGAGTAATATTCCATTGTATATAGGTACCACATCTTCTTTATCCATTCCTCTGTCGATGGACATTTAGGTTGCTTCTGTATCTTGGCTACCGTAAATAGTGCTTCAGTGAACACTGGGGTGCAGGTATCTTTTCAAATTAGCGTTTTCATCTTTTCTGGATATGTGCCCAGGAGTGGGATTGCTGGATCATATGGTAGTTCTATTTTTAGTTTTTTAAGGAACTTCCATATTGTTCTCCATGGTCGCTGCACCAACTTACATTCCCACCAGCAGTGCAGGAGGCTTAAGGGTGTCCTTTTTAAGTGTACATGGGAACATGAGGACCTCCATCCACAGAGCACCAGACACATCCGTGCTCCCAGGAGGCAGGTGTTGCTTTGAACACTATCCACAATGCTCTCATTTCCTTATTTCAAGACCTTGGAGATTGCAGCTAATTGTGACTTTTCTCCTGTTTTCAGCTTGGAAAAAATGTCCTCCGGGTGGTCCTGGTGATGCCTTAAAGAGAGACTTCCCGAGAGATCATTATTCACATACTTTAATTTCAATGACATTGAACACTAACCATATTTTCCTCTTGTCATCGGGGTGACGTTTATCCCGCTGTTCTCTAACTATACGTTTCTTTATGTGTTCATAATACATCTTGTCCCACATGGTACTGAGGAGACCATTTCTTCCTTTGGAAGGTGACAGATGCCCCTCTGGTTCTCAAACAACTGCTGGGTCCATCGGAGCTGGGGGGGGAACCATCTCAGCCATAAGCCTCCAAGGCCATGCGCCCAAAGGATGCACAACGGAGTAGAAAGGGATTTCCTGGATGCGTGCAAAGTTACGTAGCTTCGTGACTTTTTGACCCTTTCACCGCTGGCTCATGGTTATACGTGCAAAATATAGAAAAGAGAACACAACCAACAAGGCCGATTTTGGTTTTCTCTTACATGTATTTTAAATGATGAAAAGTTGCCCATGACAGTTACAGAAAATGGATGGAGTTACCTTTAAAAATGCTTAAGTTCCATTTATGTACATCTGTGTGTAAATCTGACACACAGATTTAACAAGAGTTAAATTAAACTCCCCACTAAAACTCATATATGGGAGTTAAATTAAACAAGAGTTAAATTAAACAAGAGTTTTTAACAAGAGTTAAATTAAACTTCCCACTAAAACTCATATATGGGAAATGTTTAGTAGGCATCCTCACTTATGGGGAAGCTCAACAACATTTGGGAAAAGTCCTAGGATATTCATATTAAAATAGGAAATACAGGCTGTCTTCAAATGGCTCAAATCTTTGTAAATCCAGGCCGGAAGTCATGCAATTCTGAGACATCTAATCAGGATCTTTAGTTTTAAGTTCCTTTCCATTTTGGCGAAGCTCTTTCAAATGCTTTCTGCTTTCAACTTCTCTTCGGAGACCTAGCTCTCAGTCCTTAAAGGTGTGCACAAAGCATGCATATTTGGAATTTTAATGTGTCCTCTTTATGAGATCCAGATTCTAGCGACTGGCTTCCTCTTTGGTTCTAATATTTAAACTCTAAAATTCTATCAGCATTAATCTCAGTTGAATCAAACTATACTAATCTGCCCAAACCATCCTGTTTCCTCTCCCCTAAAGTATTACTAAAATAGAAGCAAACAGCTAGTATACGTTTTAGATGTTTGAGGACAGAAGATTATCTAGTCCAGTAAAAAGAAAAGTATAAATCAAGGAAAGCACTGCCGTCGCCTTAAGAACTGGTACCCACAGAGGATCAAAGACCAAAAATAATACGAAAAGCCTCAACATCTGCAAATCTCTATTTCTACCCCATGTTCTCCAAAAAAATGTAGAAACTGTACTATTTCACAGGAAAAAGCACCCCATGATCACTTCCCTGAGACGGTTTCCACATCAGCGATTTTGCACTTAAATTTCCCAAATCCAGCCTCAGCCTCTGCAGGTGACAGTACTTTTGTGAGCTGAAATAATGTTCAAATTCTGCCGTTAGTGTCAGAAATCACTCATTCCCGATTCACGGGCGGTGATGAACGGGTCTGGAATCCTGACATAACTAAGGAACTTACAGCATCAGTCAAGCTTCTTACCCCAGCTTGTTGGAAACCGAAACAGCAGTCTGTCTCCACCTTTTAGAAGTCGATGGCATTCCCGCCCAAGACCTCGGTGCCATCCTGCTGCCCCTGTGCTTTGTGACCATGTCGATAGCCTGAGGTCACACCAGGAGGTAGTTTTGGAGCTCATTCCAGAGCTGGAACCTCTGTCCGGATTCACGATGGAACCAACAGATCAAGCAATCGTTTTACAACCCAAGGTCCAGCTGTCTACCTTATCATGATCGATGTGTCTGAGGAATTAGGAATTCTTGGTTAGGTAGCACGTCTATTGCAAACAGGAGAGAAAACCCTTCAGGGCAGCTGCTTAAGCCAAGAAGGAAAGGAACTTTGCACGGGAGTGATGAAGGCGGTTCTTGTCTGGGTGGACCTTTTCTCAAAGCAAAGGGTGGATTTTGAAGGCCTCAGATGTTTTCTGGTTCTGTAAGGAAAGATTGGATTGCAAGATGTCATAGCCAGGAAAAAAAGAAAAAAACTCTATGGATTGATCTTAAAGCACTGGTATCTTTTTTACTGCTTTCTGTTTGTTCAGGGTTTCGAACATTTTAAATGAATCGAGTAACTCTATCTTTTGGGTGACAACTCATATTTGTAGAAACCCCTTTGGGGGATGCGGCCGAATTAGTCTTCATAACCTCTAAACTGGGAGTCACCATTACGTCCATTTGACAAAATAAAGGCAAAGTGTGATGTTCACACGGTCCCCTTGAGCGAATAGACATCTGTCGCCCCCATAGAGGCCCCCATCCCCATTACTGTCTCTACAAGATGCACACGCTCCAGGACTGGGTCATGCACGGCTCCTAATCCCTGCGGAGCTGGCCGGTGTACGTGCCCGCCCTCCTTCGGGAGAGAGCGGGCATCCCTGGCCCTACTCCGGGATGCCCGCCAGCCAGGTGGCATCAGCACTGTACCGTAGAGGGAGTGTCAAGCTGCCATATTTCTTAGACGGTTTACGGGTTTTGCACCCAGCAAGGATCAGTCCTTCCCACTGTGGGAGGGGCGCCCGAATGATGTCACAGCATGTCTTAACTCTCTGAGCTCGCTAACTTTCACAGAACGGCAGCCAAATTCGGTCCTTCGTGGACCTGGTGAAGTTATCATTAAAGTATAATTGAGGAAGTAGACAGATTGTTTTTTTTTTGGAGTATAGTTGCTTTATAATATTGTGTTAGTCTCTACTGTACAGCAAAGTGAATCAGCTAGACGTGTATTTTATCTAGTCCCGAAAAAGGCAGGAGGGAGCTTCAAGACAGGACACTGCTTTAACCAAAGAGGGCTTCCGCCTCAGATAAACGGGAAGGGCATGATCCAAAAAAAACAAAAACTGCCCCTGCTTCAGAAATTCAAATAGGAGGAGGTGAGTGGACACCAAGTTGTAGCCGGTGCCAGAAAACTCAGGATATGTCGTAATACTTGAATGCAGTGCTTTTTAAAAAAAATCATAATGAATGCCCAGAAAAGCCCACGTGAGCATAGTATCAAAATGTGAAGTAAACGTGAGATCCAGTCTTGCATTTGTATCTGATGCCTCACTTGCCTCTGGTTGTAGTAAAACTTTATTGACATAAACAGGCAACAAGCCTGCAGGCTGTAGTTTGCCAGTTTGTTATTTTTTTTAAAATATGGCACTAAGATAGTATTTATCTTGGTAACTTCGCTTGTTGGGGCTCCCTCCACCCCCTTGCATTTGTGCCTGAGATAATGCCTCACTTTCCTTGCCCACTTTCAGCCCTGAGCTCCTGGGGTCACAAGTGCTTACAGAGTTTGGCCAAAGATGCAAGCGAAATTAACACACAGTGTCTCTGTAATGATAAGGCATGTTGCCCAGAAAGTAACGTTGTTCTTCATAAACTGTTTCCCCCCTGCCCCCCAAACTTTCAGGGTCAGGGGTTATGTACACCAAGGCTCGCCCTGGCCAGGGGGTTGCTCAGTACCACCCATTCACCAGCAGAGGGAGGCCAAGGGTAGGTTTTGGGATTTTGAAGTCGCCCAAATCCTTAAAAAAGTACTCCCGGAATAGGCTTCTGTTTCATAGCTTCCTTCCTGGAGGTGGAGGCCCCCTGGCAAAACACAGACAGATTCAGACATGGCTGGTCTCAGGACCAAACCTTGAGAGACCCCGAGTTAACATCTGAGCTGTTGTTTCTGCAATAAAGCATCCCTCTCTCCACCCCCACCCCACCCCACCCCACCCCCGCCCATCTTCCCTTTAGCTATGTCTTTAGGGCATTCATGATCAGCAGACAGGATCTCTGCTCCCAAGGACGGCTACCCACCCGGGCTTGTAATTCTTCAAACCAGGAAGCCTGGACCCAAAGGTGAAGCAGAAAGTCCCAGCACGCCCCCAGCCCTGGCCCCATCCCATTTCCCTGGAGTCTGTGCACCTTTCGACAGAAAGGTTTGCAATTTAGTCCTTCTGTGGTTCTCTTTTGGGAGAAGGGTCCAAAAACTGCAGACTCCACCCAAATATCTTTCCCGACTCCCTTGTGATTGAAAGTTCACTGAAAACAAAAGCAAGTTACTTATGTAAGGTCTGTGGCAGTAAAACCAAATCTTACAGGTGAGAAAACCTTAAAAAATTAATAAAAGTGTAAGCATCTTTTCAAAAGCAACTCTCAGGTCCCCCGTGTGTCCGTAATAAAGTCCCAGCTTTAAAATCCCTTCATTATGCAAGGGGGTCTATATTGGACTTTATCAGAAATAACATTACCAGCGAAGGACCCCAGAAATTATTTTTTAATTCAGAATATGCTATCATTTATTGAGTGTGACACTTGAACACAGCTCACACAGATACATCGCGGGTGACTGCTTTCAACTCTATGTGCCATATTTTTAAACCCACTGCCTTATTAAACAAAAGCAAACAGAAAGCCTTTTCCTCACGAAATCAAAGTGTGTATTTTGCATGAACTTTTTTGATAGATTGTATTCAAGAGGATTTAGCCTTTCGTCATAAGTTAAATAAATTAACTAACATATATTTGTCAAAGAATTTTGTAACATAATATAGCCAATATTCTGTAATGCCTGTAAATGCAGTATAACCCTTAAAACTTGTGAAACACTATATTGTACACCTGTAACATATAATATTGTACAGCAAATATGCTTCAATTAAAAAAATGTATAACAAGAAGAGATCTTAAAAGCCATCATTTAGGTGTGGCTTCAGATCAGCTCTCAAGGCCTATATTAAAAAAAAAAAGCAAAACTACTTTAAAGACTTTTTGAAAAGTAATAAATTCTAAATAAAATGAAACATTTTTCATTTTAAGAACAAATTTCCTAGATACATATGATTCGTGTGAAGATGTGCCAGTGTGTCTATTGGACGTAAGTTGTTTTGGCTGTTATTTTATTAAAATAATTTTTTAAGTGAAGTATAGTCGATGTACAATATTGTATTAGTTTCATGCATGCAACATAGCGATTCAACATTTTTATAGATTGTATTCCATTAAAGTTATCATAAAATATTGGCTCCATTCCCTGTGCTATACAACATATCCTTGTTGCTTATTTATTTTATACACAGCAGCTTGGTCCTCTTAATCCCTTTGCCCCGTCTTGCCCCTCCCTGCTTCCCGCTTCCCTCTCCCCACTGGGAACCACTAGTTTGTTCTCTGTATCTGTGAGTCTGCTTCTGTTTTGTTACATTTATTCATACATTTATCAGGCTTTACACTTAGGGAAGGTAAAATTGGGAGGGAAACTTGCCATTTGCCCTGCAACAATTCTTCCTCCTGCTGTACTGGAAATAGCTGGCCGTTGCCCCCGCCAGGGTCACCAGCAACCCACACACGATAGGAGACACTATTTTTGCTATCCTGTTGCCTGCGGGAATCCAGAAAAGCAAGATGGTCTAAGAAAAACACAGCCAGCGGGAACACCGCTGATTGTAAATAACTCTGCAATCACATCCCTGGCCCTCCCCACCCTCCTACTCACGGGGAAATGATGGAATTCACACAAGAAGCCCGAGGAAGTGATTCTGCTTTCACCCGAGGGGAGCTTACCAACCAGTCTTATAGAACTGGGGCATCCAACAGTTTTGGGCAGAAGATAGGCTTGATATGTTTTTTCATGTATTTGTGAATTTGGATGAATCTGTAGCTTTGGGGACATAGAATGTTTACTCATGCAAAAAAATTTTTTTAACCAAAAAGTGCCCTGATAGCCCGATGCTCAAATCATGCTGGGGCTCTGAACACAACCATATAGCAAACATCAATGCTTTAAGGGAAGCTTAGGTTTTCCTGCACAAAATCCAAGGTATGGAACCTTGATGTGACAAAAATCAACACGTCCCCAGAAGAACAAATTGTTGCTTCCATCTAAAATAACCACCCATGTCCTACATCAGATCCAGGCAAGTGCCTGGCGTGTCGTAGGTGACGGATGAATGGCCACGCCGTGGATGTGGTTCCCGTGATGCTTGGAAGAGCGTTACCACAGCACCCAGGGATCTATCCCTCCTTCGTGCTGCTGTCTCACGCTGTCCCCTGCTGGACCCTGCTCTCCAGGGCTCCCCACCCCACGTCCACACCCTCTACCATGTGACTAGGTGGCATGGGAAGGGGGGGGGATGGTCCAGGTCATCATCCTCAGAATTGGGTCTTCAGCCAATATAACCGGCAGCCATGAAGCTGTGATGCTTCTTATCCTGGTCATGCTTCTCTTTATTCTCTGGTACCATGTCTGGCTGCCCTGTGGCCCAGCCTGGCCTGGCCCCTTGGACGGATGTGGGCTGGTTTTAGCCCAATTGCGACTCACATAATCATAATCAAAGGTGGTTGTTTAAAATCACTATGTTTGGGGCTCTTTTGTTACATAGCACTGCTAACTGATACACCTCTTTCCTCTCTGCCATCCCCATACAAATCAACCACGTGATATCCATGGTGACTACCAAATGGTCCTGCAGGCTGACCTCTTATCCCCACGTCCACTGTCTCTACAACATCCTCTTTAGTCTGGGAACTAGGTGGGTCTTAACACTGATCTCCCTGACCTTCGCTGGCACTCTGATCCATGCATCACATAGGTATAAATAGGGGCAGGCTTTTTCCCGTGAAGCATGTACAAAGTGCAGACGTGCCCATGGGGTCGCCTGACCAGTCACCAGTGTTGCCCCCTGCCCATCACACTCCACACCCTGGCCCCATAAACTACTGTTGTTCCCGGGGGTGTACCCAGCCCGACCTAGCACAGCACCTACCTCTCCCGTCCCGGTTGCCTCTCACCCATCCTTTAGACCCGGCCTTGGAGATGGTCCCCTCAAGGAGCATCCTTACCCACCTCCGTTCTGCCCCAGCCTAGGATGCGTCCCTCTGTCCTGCCGTGGACCCCATCAAACCATGTGTCAGACCTGGATTCCTGCCCTGACATGCACCCCTCCTGCCCCGCCTCCTGCGCACGAGAAGAAAAGCATCCGTGGACTTCCCCAGAACGTCCATACACCCGGCAAATAGCAGTACTGAGACTCTGCATGGGGACGGGGTCTTAAGGTTGGAAAGGCACCTCAATACCTTTCTTCTTCCTAAAGCCATGGGGTCGGCTGGGCGGATTCACTGTCACCCTCTGCCTAAATGCCAGATCACCAAGAGGCTGGACCCCATCCTCTCAGTGACACACAACAAAAGCCCACCATCCGGACTCCAGCCTGCACTGCTGGACCTGTGATGGGGCTGGCAGTGCCCTCTGGGGGTTCTCCATGGCTGAATGCCACGACTTCCTCTCTCCTCTCCTTTTTGGCTTCCAGTCAGTAGTGGTCAATGAAAGGGCCATCATCGGTGGCCCAGCGGCAGGTCCACGAACCCCAGCCCTGCTCTCAGAGCTCCGAGGCATCTTCCAGCCTGAGGACAGTCCTTGCCCTCCTTCTCTGACCCCCACAGGATGGACCCCTCCCTGAAGGACAGACATGTGTGTTCAGGAGCTTCCAGACGAGCATGGGAACCGTAGGTGCTCCCTGAACACCCTCAAGTTGAAATAATTACACGTCTACCCCACCTCATCCCACAGTGACGTGGAGAGCTCGCTCCTGGGAAAGGTGGGGTGCCCCGCCCCTGTGTGTTACCTTGTGGGTTGCCGTACGAGGGATAGCCATCTCCACCTGGAAGGGGACAAGCACACGGTCATTCATTTATTTGGAAGAGCTGGTCGGGCTGCCTTCTGCTGCCAGCGCCATGAAGATGGTAGGGACGTGGCCACGAGCGGAGCAGACCAAACCTCTGCGCTCACGGAGCTGACCTCCCGGCGGGCAGGTGGGGACAGACAGCTAGGAAGGGGAGATGCAGGCATTACAGCTAAGCGGGGAGCGGGACCAATGGAGGTGGAGGGGGCGTGGCTCTCACCTCATGGCTCAGGGAATACCACACATATGTGCACACACATGCAGCACCCCCCCAAATAGACACATGCACACACGTGCGACACACGAGCACACATACTCGCGGATGCACACGCGTGCGACACACGAGCGCACATACTCGCGGATGCACACACGTGGGACACACGAGCGCACATACTCGCGGATGCACACACGTGGGACACACGAGCGCACATACTCGCGGATGCACACACGTGGGACACACGAGCGCACATACTCGCGGATGCACACACGTGGGACACACGAGCGCACATACTCGCGGATGCACACACGTGCGACACACAAGCACCTGTCCACGTGTAAATGTGTGCACACACGCACACACGCATACACACATAGGCACCCAGCACACACATACACACATGCAGCCATGCACGCAGGCGTCACATGCATTGTGCCCGTGTGGACGTGGGCACACACATATATGCATGTCTCCACACAGATGTGCATGGTACACGTCCACATGTGTACACGTGAACACACAAGAGCCACACTCACGTATACACATGCACACACCCACCCTTACGTACCTGCACATAGTGCACACGCATGCATGCATGGACACAACACACAGACGCACACGTGCACATGTGAACATGTCCACATGTATAAACACAGGAACCCATGTGCGCGCCCAGCCACGTGCACATGCACATGCACATGCATGCACGGGCACGCACATGTGCATACACACACGTGCAAGCACAGTAACACGTGTAAGCAGGCCTCCGATTCTTGAAAGGATTTCAATGTGCAGCCCAGGCAAAGCCCTCCCCAGGTTTGGTGACCGGTGAGGACACAGATTAGCAAGCCAGGTGGTCAGGGCGCTTCCATGCAGGACCCATAGGACACGCTGCCCAGCGGCGCCCACACGGGGTTTAGTTCTCCAGGAGGAGAATTTCTCCTCATGCAGCTTTTAAGGAAGAACTCCTTTACCATAATTACTCCCGTGGTCGCTGGGTCTGTAGCGCCCTCCTCCTGCAGGACAGAAAGGCCATGTGAAGAGGAAGGAAATGCTGGCGACATCTCCAAAGGAAGCGCCGACGAGAAAGCCAAGATCACGAAGCAGAGGCTGTGACATCCGGCAAAGACCCCACCTGCTTCTCCCCAAGCCAATGGCAGGGACACGGTCACCCCAGGGCAGCCCCTGGGCACACAGCGACAGAGCTGGGCTCGCCCTGCAAATCCAGCGGGTCTGCTAACAGCAGGTCCGAACCCGCTTCCCGGGCCAACCAGGGAAAACCGCAGCCCCCGAGGCCAGGGAAGCGCCTCCCACAGAAACACAGACAACAAAGTCACCTCAGCTAGTAAGAAATAAAGGAGATTTCCCTACACCTTCTTGTGTCCGGACAGCATTTTCTTTTTTGACCGCTTGCGGGATCTTAGCTCCCCGAGCAGGGATTGAACCTGCGCCCCCTGTGCTGGGAGCACGGAGTCCTAACCGCTGGACCGCCAGGGAAGTCCCCGGAGAGCAACTTTTAAAGACAGATTTGAGATGAAAACAAAATGCTGGGTGCGAAGGTGGTTCATTTTGAAGCGAAATCGTCTATGTGGGTACGATTTAAATATTGAGAGGTCATTTAATAAAGGCCTCTTCCAAGTGGACACAAGCTGTGATGGCCTGAAGTGTGTCCCCGTAAAATTAATATGTTGACGTCCTGATCCCGAAAACCTCAGGATGCCGCTGGATTTGGAGATAGGGGTCTTTAAGGAAATGATTAAAGTAAAATGGGGTCATGAGGGGGGTCCTGATCCCATAGGACTGGTGTCCTTATAAGAAGAGGCGATCTGGACACAGACACACACAGAGGGACGACCCTGTGAGGACACAGGGAGGAGACGTCCGTCTACACGCCCAGGAGAGAGGCCTCAGGAGGGACCAGCCCTACCCACACCTGGATCTCACATTCCAGCCTCCAGGACGGGGAGATACACGTCTGCTGCTTAAGCTGCTCTGTCTGGGATATTTGGCTACGGCCGCCGGGGCTCACTCATACGGTGGGTATTAGAGAAACCGGCCATTGAAAGCCAGCCCTTAAAAAGGGCTGATGAGTAAAATGTTTTCTCCACTTTTCGAGGAGGGGACCCCGTCATTGGGCAAACCCTTCCCCGCTGCACAAGGTCAGCCCCGGCCCTTCTGCATTCTTCACAAGGAAAGGTCACCCCAAATACGTGTTGCCACCTGCAGGGAGAAGCTGAGTGACTTCCTGCCCTGAATGACCCAAGCCCTGGTGCTAAGCTCAGAGGTGACTCACAGCCTCACCCAGCTGGGAGCCAAGAGAACAGGGGTGCAGACGTGTACAGAAGCAGGTGGTCTTTCCAAGAGCCTGATGTGGAAATCAGCCTGGCAGCCCCCCAACCTCCGCTGTGGCCCCTATTTGTGAAACAAATAGGAGTTTCAACCAAAAAGATAGTTGGTCAACTCATTGAAGATGCTCAAAACCCTTCACACATGGCAAACACAGAAAACAATGATGCTTTCAATCAATCTATAGATTGATTTGAGGGTGAAGGGGGTCAGAAGGTACAAACTTCCAGTTAGAAAATAATTAAGTCCTGAGGATGTAATGCCCAGCATAGTGACTACAGTTAATAATATCGTATTGTGGGACTTCCCTGGTGGCGCAGTGGTTAAGAACCTGCCTGCCAAGGCAGGGGACACGGGTTCGAGCCCTGGTCCGGGAAGATCCCACATGCTGCAGAGCAGCTAAGCCCGTGCGCCACAACTACTGAGCCTGCGCTCTAGAGCCCACGAGCCACAACTACTGAGCCCATGAGCCACAGCTACTGAAGCCCGTGCACCTAGAGCCTGTGCTCAGCAACAAGAGAAGCCACCGCAATGAGAAGCCCATGCACCACAACGAAGAGTAGCCCCCGCTCGCGGCAACTAGAGAAAGCCCGCGTGCAGCAACGAAGACCCAATGCAGCCGAAAACAAATAAATAAATGAATTAATTAAAAAAAATAATATCGTGTTGCATATTTGAAAGTTGCTAAGGCAGCAGATCTTAAAAGTTCTCATCACAAGAAACAAAATTGGAGCTCTGGTAATGCATGTTAACCAGACATATTGTGGTGATCATTTCGCAATAGATACAAATATCGAATTACTATGTTGTATACCTGAAACTAATAAGAGTATTTTATGTCAATTCTATCTCAGTTTAGAAACGTGAATCCAAAGCATTTTGTTTTTCCGGCTGTGACATCTTGCCCCCAGTCTTCCCTTACAGAACCAGAGACCATCTGAAGATTCCAAGATCCACCCACCACTTTGAGAAAAGCTGATGTAGACAAGAACCCCGTTTATCGCTCCTGTGGAACGTTCCTTTCGTTCTTGGTGTCCCCAGAAAGAATCTCCAATTCATCGGCTGTTCTGTCCCTGACGACGCTTGTGGCCTGTTGTTCTGTGTCTTTTTACCTGGACAAAGGTGCGTGGGGCAGCACCTGGAGGGCAGGACGAGGCCCAGCAGAGGGTCAGCAGAAAGGGCTCAGAGGATCAACGCCAGCACAGAGGCTTCCAGCACCCAAGACCCCAGGAGGAAGGCACGGGAGCCCCGGAAACGCCAGCCTAGCCTCACCACCCACGCGGGCCCTGGTGCTGGACGTACCGTGCGTGCTTCCGTGGCCGTCATGACTGGGGGGGTAGCTGCCACCGCCTCCTGCAGGAGAGAAGATGGATTTGAGGAACATTCTGGACGTGGAGTTTGGGTTCCAACAGGTATCCACCTGGGGTGTTGGCCATGGCACCAAAGCCGGGCCCAAGACTCACCCCAAAGACAGCCCCACGTGATGGCAAAGCAGGGGCCACCAGGGGATGCCCACAGGAGTCCCCGCACCGCCCGCCAAAGTCAGGTCTTCTGGGTGGGAAAGCCCACGCCGCACAGAGCCCTTTAGAAAGTTCTGTGCCTTCAGAGCACACACATGCCCTCCCCGCCACCAGGGCTCCGAATTAATGCAGGCTTGTCCCCCTCCTGCAGGGACCCAGGTACAGATTCGCCTCAGTGAGAAGGAAGACCGGGCGGACAATCCTGATCGTAAACGTTCTTTAGTAGATACCGGGCACTTTTAATTTTCCCCGATTGTTACTGTAATAACCTTGAAGACAAAGCTATTTCTTGATGGACTTTAAACACCATGGAAAAGATGGCTGGATGCAACGTGCTTGTCCAGAAGAGGAATACGCCCCTGGGAAAGTATCAGGGACAAGTCTCTGAACTCTTCTCAAAGAAAATCACAGCATGAAAGACACGAGAAACATCGCCTACTGGGAAACCAAAGCCCCGTAGGTCACCCTCCGGAGGCTGGCACTGCGTGCGTCTCTCTCCTGTACGTGCATACGGCCTGCACGTTCACTGATACGGGAAAGAGTCTATGCGGCCGCTCACACTTCAATTATAGAGAAAACCTTACACTCAAAGTTTCATATATACATATACGTATGTGTAAAGATATCTATACACAATATAGATATATTCATATATAATGTTCTATACATACACACATACAGAGAGAAGTTTATATGCATATATAGAAAGGCATATAAACATAAAAAGATGTATACATATATAAAGATATAGATATGTACACATATGAAGGTATTTATACACACTCATAAATATATACATATATAAAGATATATGTACACATATAAAGATGTATCTATACATACATAAAGATACATACATACGTACACATATGAAGCTATACACACACATATACATACATAAAAAAAGGTATATACAAACATAATTTCATAAAATTTTTCTCGTGTTTTTTAAATTTTATAAAAGTGTATAAAAACACATATTAATATATAAACACAAACATACAGGAAGTGTGTATGCAGGTACAAGTATATAAATATAAAGATATGTATAGAAACATACACATACACATAAAGGTATGTATCTATAAGGATGTATATGTGTGTAAACATATAAAGGTACATATATACATAGGTATATACACATATATAAAGGTACATATATATCAAGATACCTAGAGAGAGAGAGAGAGAGAGAGAGAGAGAGAGAGAGAGAGATATCTGTGTGTATATATATAAACACGCACATAAATATACATATACATACTTATATAAGGATATGTGTAGAAAGGTATATATACACAACTATAAAGATGTATAGAGAAAAAAAAAAAAAAAAAGATGTATAGAGGAGACTAGATCTTTGTTCCCGTCACAAATAAAAGAAACGGTAATTATGTAACAGGACAGAGGTGTTAGCTGAGGCGACAGTGGTGATCACACCGCAATGTATAAGTGCATCAAATCATCACACTGTACCCCTTACACTTACAAAATGTTATGTGTCGATTGTATCACAACAAAAATACATTTTAGGAGAGATACATAGAGAGAGACATGCATCTATAAAGGCACGTATAGACACAACATCTGTATAAAGATGGGACTGCAGACACACGCATACGGAGGCACGTATGTAAGCACGTGTGTAAAGGAATGTACGTACAAAGGCACATGTACACACACACATACACGTTCATATGGAGATGATCCCCACTTCTGAAGGGCACCTGTGCCGTGGCCAGTTTGGTCCACCTCGCAAGGCCCCGGAGCGGACAGACGCAGGGACCCGCCGCGATGCGGGGTTGGAGGGGAGGGCCCGCGCGTCACCTTCCACGGGGGGGTCACAGATCACAGAAGCCAGCGCGTACCCGCGGACGGCCCGGGCCTGGGCGTGTGGCAGCTGGCATCTAGGTCCCTGTCGCTCAGGGACCCTGTGGACAGAGCGCAGGGCCCTCGCAGCCCGCCCTCCGGGGAACCCTCTGCACACCCAGGCCTGTGAGCGTGAGGGGGGCACGGGGGGCACTGGGGCCAAACGCCAGAGGTCCTGGCGGCCGGGGTCCCTGCCTGCGGGCGGTGTGCGGGGACCCGGCAGCCTGGGAAGGGCCGCCGCTGAGACAGACCCCCTCCGACTGCAGAGCTTAGAGGGAACACGGCCTGGGGGGGAAAGAGGCCCGGCTCTTCATCCCTCGGACCCCCCAGGTCTGCCTTCCCCTGGATGGGGCCCCTGCTTCCGTACCGTCCATTCGCTCCCCCGCCCGCCTTGCTGCGTGGCTGGCACAGTCCGTTTGGTGCCCAGAACCAGGCTCGGCCCATAGCAAGCGCTCAAGGAAATGCTTTCCGAGTCCTCAGCGCAAGCTAAGCTGCCGTCCTCAGAAGGGGCCCGTCGGGGGGGCTGCTACAAACCTGCCGAGGACGCTATCCTGCCCCTCGCGCCCACCTGGGCGGCCTACTGCGGCCCCGCTGTACAGCCCACACGGCGGACCCCCCGGGGCTTGCCCCCAGTCCCGGGACGGCCTTGATGTCCCAGCCGGGAGCGTGGGGCCCAGCTCCAGGCTCTGTCCCCTCTCCCCGCCCCGCGGCCTCCCCGTCCAGGCCTGCCTCGGGAAGAGCGGGGTGGTAGCTACAGACGACAGCAAACTCCCGCCTGCGGGCCCTTCTCCGGGGACCCCAACCTGCTACTTCCACCCCCCTAGCCTCAAGCAAGATTTACAAAGAGGATGCAGACAGCGATACTGTGATTTTAACCAGAAATGTACATATTTGGTTTTCCTCCCTAATCCAAACACAGAGCCCTTTGGAATTTCCTAAATGATAGGAATGATAAAGGGGTCTTTTGTGAAGTGACAAAAGAGATAAAGGTGTCTTTTGTTATTCAGAACAAGCCCCTTCAAACCACACCTGAGTTTATGTTAACGAGGTGACTTTTGGAAAGCCCTGGAGGATGCTGGTCGCCGGGGCAACCAACCGGTGATTGGAGGGTTGGGACTTCCAGCCTCACCCCCGTGCGGTGGCCGAGGAGTTCACCAGTCAGGCTCACAGGACAGAGCCTTCGTAAAAACCCAGGAGACAGGCTTTGGAGAGCTTCTGAATGAGTGAATTTATCTACACGGTGGAAGGCAATGCACCCCAACTCCAGAAGCTCCTACACTTGGGACCCCCCTCGCCCTGTGTCTCTTCATCTGGCTGTTCATCTGAGTCGTTTATCATATCCTTTATGTGAAATAAAATTCAGGTTCTATGGCAGGGAGAGAAAAATTTAAACATAAGAAATTTTCTCTTCCCTTTGGCCTCCTCCCTTCCCCCCGCCCGCCCCGCTGTGCATGGTGTACCTGCCTTAGGCATTGGTCGGACCTCCCCCATCAGCAGGAATATCTGCTCAGCCATAAACAGCAGCGTTCTCCCAGCATCCACAAGACGACTCCTAACAAGGTAACCTTCCTTCTCCATCTTGTAAGGGACCACAATGATGCTTAGACCTGGGTTGTGTAAACTGTCACTAGTACATGCTGTGGTGGCCAGCCCTCTGTCTCAAAAAACTTGTAGAAGTGGGCCTTGACTTCTAAACGGGGCGGAACAGTTCTCAGACTTTTCCGAGATGCTCTACCTGGGTTATAATCCTCAAATCTGGCTCGAATAAAATTTTCCATGTCTTTCTGAGATCGACTGATTACTTTTTTGTCCACACTTAAAATAAACTGGTAAATGTCAGTCAGAAACGTTAAGTATTTCTCTGAGTTCTGTGAGCTATTTTAACAAAGTAACCGAACCCGAGGCGGGGTCGTGGGACTCTCCGATCTATAGCCAGTGGGTCAGAGTCACAGGTGACGAGCTGGGACTTGGGACTGTTGTCTGCAGTGGGGACAGTCCTGTAGGACCGAGATCTTAACCTGCGGGGTCGAAGGCTAACTCCAGGTAGATGACACCAAAATCGAATTAATCGCTGGGGTGGTTTTGGAAAACACACACGGGACAGACCGCGAGGTTGCCCGTTGGAGAAACCCAGACACGATCCCTGTGGTCCTCCAGAATATTCCTGGCCTCCTTCTTACTGAACTTGCTCCTGTCCTGAGCAGATTTTTTAACTTTGTCAAAATAGAATCAGATTTAACATGCAAAGCGTCGGCAAAGCTCATCTGTGGGCTTAGTCACTGCCATTTCTTAAGCTCTTCTAAGCAGCAACCGTTCAGACCCTTTTCTGGGGATGCTTCTAGGTGAAGTCTGGGGACGGGCATGGCGATCACAGCCTGGGCTGCCCACCGCGGTCGGGTCACAGAGACAGGTCTGTGTTTCGGAATCAGAATAAACCTCAGGGCTTTCAGGGGTTTGGGGCGAGTCTCGCTGCTGGGTATAAGCCGACCTGTGGGAGATCCGGGTGCCATGGGGGCGTCAGGAGACAGCAGAGCCCAAGACGGACGATGGCCATGCCAGACAGGAAGCTGTGCACTCTGTGAGCTCCTGCGGGTCACAAGCCGCCGCCCCGGGCCCCCTGCCTCCCGCCCCCTGCCTCACTCCACCCACCCATATCCTGCAAACACGGGGGGATCCCAGCCCTCAGGTCTGAGCTGTGCCATTTGCTAATACTCTCCAGATGCCCACAGCCAAGTGCAAAGTTGCAAGATGCGGACAGAAAGGAAAACAGGGGAAGCCCCTCGACCCCGGGCTGGGGCCGGGGCGGGGGGGTGGGAGCATTCGGGGCTGTACGTGCTGCTGGATGCATGAAATCTATGTGTTTCCTCTCCAGAAGCCAAAGAGATGGCCCCCAAAGATGCACTCGTGAGAGAAGACGGTCCTATTGCCCTGAGGGTCCACCCAGCAAAAGCTGGCACCGCCGTAACCCACCATCCCCGCTTTGGGAGCCTGGCGTCCCCAGATCTCCTTTCCTTCCTGCTCAGACGTCAAATGCCCCTCTGGCCTCCGGAAACTTGTTGAAGGCCCTGCTACTTGGGGCCACCATGAGATCCAAGGGGATTGTCTCATGATGTGTGAGACCCCTAATGGCTCTTCCTCTCCCTGCCTGCTCCCTGCAGAAGTGACTCGGTCCGTCTCCAAGAAACCCACGCGGAGACGCAGCCCTCCCTCCAGGGTATAAATCGTGCTGCTGGGAGTTATGAAAAGTGTCAGATGCAGAAGGCAGGCAGGGGTCCTTCTGCCTTCTCTCAGCAAGGATCACCCCCTCGGCGAAGCCTTCCCAGAGCCGTGGGGAACCCCAAGGAAGGGGTGTCCCTTGTGTGTCCTGCCACCCAGCACAGGTGTGAAGCAAAAGACAGGGCAGCGTCTCCAACAAGATCAGATGAAGCCTCTGGAGAGCTCAAGGGATCTATTTCCCTTAAAGGCGTGTCTCAGGACTTCCCTAGTGATCCAGTGGTCAAGACTCTGCTCTTCCAGGGGACACAGGTTCGATCCCTGGTGGGGGAAATGAGATCCCACATGACGTGTGGCCAATAATAATTAATAATAATAATAATAATAATAAAAGGGTGTCTCCTGAAACATCTTGGAGCAGAGAACAGCTTTGTGAGAACCCCTTAGGAACATCTTGCTGGGTGCTGTCAATCAAAGAGCACAGCCTTTTGGAGGCGGGGCCATTAGACCTTTCAAGCCAACAACACAGTGGAGGGTATGTGTCCTGATGAAGGCGTTTAGGGGTGAGCCCTCCGTCGCTGAAATTAGCTAAGGCATTGCTCATGCAACTGATCTTTACAGGACCTACTGTGTGCCATGCCTGGCTTCTGGCTCTGGGGATGCATCGGTGGAGGAAAGGCAAAAATCCCTGCGCGCGCGTGTGTGTGTGTGTGTGCTTTTCATTCTAACTCAAGGAAATAAATGAACCACAATTGCATGGCATTGCATGTTACAAAGTATAACATGATCTCCTGCTGCAGGGCAAAGGGATACAGAGAAAGGATCACAGTTTAGGATGTAGAGGTCAGGTCTCGGAGACAGAGATGCCCCCCCAAGCTGAAACCTGCAGGGAAGAAATGATGCTTGGATCTCTCTGAAGGTTGTCTGGTTGGGCATAAGCAACGGTGTTTTGCACCCTAGGAATTCAACGTTCGAATAATATCTCAAGAGAATCGGAAACAGGGGAACTCCCCATTGCCAAACCAGCTGGAAATGAGGATACCCGTAGAGCTGACCTTTCCCCAGCACCCATCTGTCGGCACACGTGTCTGCCCAAGCCCTGGAATTCTTGCGATTCTCCCACCACCATGAGCCGGCATCCCTTCCCGAGTGGTCCTCCCCCAGGTGCCTGGATTCCCAACACGTCACTCGATCTATGGCGGGAACTCAGGCAACGTGGCCCCAAACGGCTCTTGACAAGGGAAGCAAAACTCAACGGAACACCCAAAACAGAGCAACCAAGGACAAAGAGAATCCCCTTCCGCCATAGTGACGTGAGATGCCTTTGGGGCGCATTGCATTTTTTCAGCCCCAGACCAAACAAAACAAAATGCATCCTCTATCAACAGAGGGATTGGTAACAGCAGGTGAACTCCTTGTTAAAGAACCTCTGCATATTTCAAACGCCAACTCGTATTTCACCCTCCCAGGACAGAATTCCAAGATGGTCCGTTGCATCCCTCCCAACGCTTCCGGAAGGCGTCTCAATACTCAGGACTCACCTCCACTGTTGTCAGAGCTGCCAGGCTGGGGACGTGGCATTGGCTTTGGCCTTGGATAGATATCTGTTGGAAAACACCAAGGTGATGTTAGGAAAAGAATGACATCTTCCCGCAATGAACCACTCACACAATACAAAAGACCGAAATACAAAATGATATTCCGGCTTATTTATATTTGCTGTTTATCGCTTTCACAGAACCTCTGGTACTCAAAGTCTCCAAAGCTTTAAAAACCATGTTGATCTCGGGGACCAGAACCTCCTTATTTGGTTCTGAAAGCAAGAAGTTCATGGATTCCTGAAATGAATCTGGCAGACGCTGCCCTGTGAATGTTCTAACGTTTAGCATTATCGCAAACATCAGGTTGTTTGCAAAAGCCCGTCGTCAGTATTAGGACAAAAGCATCGCACGTTTTTGATGACGTGTTACCCTTCCTGCTGTGCGTGTGTACATACCCTCACTGGAGTTAATCTTAACTTTTGTCACAAATGCCCTTAATCTGTCCTTCAAACTTAGCCCAAGCTTCCTGCCCCAGAGCCTTGGCACAAAACACTGTCTCTGCCAGGATCTCCCATTCCGCCTGCAGGGCCTTTCTTGCACAGCAGAATGTTCCAGAACAGCCTGTATTCAAGGGACTGCTCACCACTGCCTTCAATGACTCACCTTTCTTCTCGAGAGACACATACAGGAACTGGGTGAGCCAGGGAGCAAGCATGAAATTTAAGGAGACCTTCTCCTCCTGTATTGCCATTTCAATACTTAAGTTCTAATCAAGTCCTTTCCCTCCTTCGTTTGCTCTGTGTGTCGAGTTTGCTGCGTCCCTGTTTTTACATGTTTTATCGTTTCATTATGAATCATTCCAAATGGGTTAGGCAGAAAGCATATTCACTGAGGCTGCTCAGTGTTCCAAAACCTCTTAATCATGTTCCCCAATAAACAGTAAACCATCAGAAGAACTAGCATCTAAGGGAACGTCAGGCTGATACCAAAAGCCACATAACTCATATCAAATATCAATTCATTATTTGGGGGCACCATTCTAAAGGCATCTCCCCACTGGGTTTTAGCAGAGCTTGAAAACGAAGGCCAGAAAGCAACCTTCCTCTAATTTGGAATGTGTCAGCTGCTGGAACCCTGAGTCATAGAGGGACCCCTCCCAAGCGTGAGGCTTGCTACCCACGCCTTGGGGTGGTGAGTCACCCTGGTCCTGGTGACTCATCTTACAGGATGGCCAGCGTCTAACATTCTCTGCACCCCGTAGGAGGGAAGCCCATGGGAATACGTTTAAGCCGAGATCCCCAAATAGACTGTAGCAAGAAACACTCCCCAGGAGGGATTTCCATCGGCATCTTGTAGAATAACAGCGCTCCATCGGACAATAGTTTGTCGAAAAGGCTGGGGGGAATTTTTACAAGGAATCGATGGAGCTGGGATGTTAAAATTGGAGGGGAAAAAAAAAAAAACAAAGAGGATGAAACCGAGCAGGACCCAGTGGGGCTCCTGGGCACAAAAGCCTTCCTGTGTCCCCCGTTTCTTGATCACAGGAAATAGGCTTCATTCAGCCCCCACGACCTTCCCTGAGTTCCAACGGGCAGATTCAAGCAGTTGCTAATCAGGGAAGGGAGGGGACGCAGAGACAAGGGAGGAGCAGTGAAGAAACAATAGTGCAGCCTGGGGGCAGGTCCTGGTTCCCCCTCCAGGGTACACATGACAATACTGTTTGGCAGCTATTGAAACCCCCAACAAACGGTCGGTGTTGACTACTTGATAAAGCATTCTTCATTCCACAGAGAAGGCCACAGTTTGATAACCTCTGAGAAGCACAAACCCCATCAGGAGACCACCTGAGCGCAGGTGATGTCTAGATTGAAGGAGCGCAGGCCCTGCAGGCACCCTGGTCCTTTTCGGCAACCCCACCCTTTGAACCATGGCTATAAAACTCCTCACCGAATCCCACCCCAGGTAGGGACACAGTTTTGAGGGCAGGAGCCCACTGTGTCCCCCTTTGCCGGGCAAAGCAACGAAGCTATTCTTTTCTACTTCACCTGAAACTCTGTCTCTGAGATTCAATTTGGCATCGGTGTACAGAGGCCAAGTTTCGGTACCAAGGATGACAAAGCAGTGACGTAAGCATCCCTTAGCTAACGCAGTTAGTGGCCTGGGCTGCTTTGCAATTAGGTAACAGCTTCGTAGAACCTTACGTCTTACTTTTCGTGACATCTCCCTCACCATGGCCATGGCCATCGCCACCGTCGAGGAGATGAATTTCCACCCATCTCAAGGCCACACCAAGCTTCCAGGAAGCTTCCGCAGGCCGTCAACTTGGCTAGCGTCACTGGTCACCTCTGCCTGGTCAGCTTTTAGGTCTTTAGGGTTTCTGAATTGCTGAGGACTTTATGGGCTATTGGCTAAGATTACCCCCCTCCAGCCCCTTTTTTTTTTTTTTTAAAGTGATCTATAGGCGCAGTGTCTGCCAAGCTTTTAAAACAAAGGAGAAACTGAGGATAAATGACCTAAAACGCACAGTGCACGGAAAGTCATTAGGAACCACGGAAACAGCTAGAAAAAGACTCGACCTCCAGCCTGATTAAAATTCCAGCACAATAATGACCAACGTCTCCAAATGCTCAGTATTCTCCAAGTGTCTGAGCAACGAGGAAATAAAATAATGCAATCTGCTCCCCCCGCCCCTGTAAAAGCTAAGCTGGCTCTTACTTCAGAAGCAGCCAGATGAAAACTCATAGTTAAAAAAAACAACAACAAAAAAACAGGCACCTTTCATCAGACTTGTTTTGAAATGAATGAACGTTCTTACTTCCACTGTTGTCGGGATTTCCAGGCTGTGGCTGGTAGGGAGGCCTCGGCTTTGGGTAGATATCTGTGGGGAAGACAACAGTGCATGTTTGGAAGAGAAAAATGTCCTTCCGTCAGTAGCAGCCTACAAAATAAGAACTAGAGCTTATATTTTATTCACAGTTGCTGCTCACAGACTTACAGATCACCATCGAGCCGCTAAAAATCACTTAGCCGCTAGAAATAAAACCTCAGAACGTAGAACTTAAAGAAAAAACTGCATACACACAGTTACAAAACTGTTTAGCCTTTACACTGTACGCAAAAAAAAAAAAAAAACACCCCAAAACTGTTTATTCCTTGAAGATTATTTTGTCTGACCTTGCTACATGATGCCATTTTCCTCTGGTTAGTATCTGTCTCCAAGTCTTTACCCAAACATTTACTTTCATTTTGTTTAATAGCATATTAAAGTGCTTTAAGCCCTGTCTTTTAACATAGTCGTTAAATCATTTTACATCTACAGTAATTAACGTTACGTTATTCCTACTATTTTTTTTTTCCTTTCTTTTCTTTTTTGAAATTTCTGGACCTCTACTTAGTTAATCAAGTTTACTTTATTCTTCATTCAGTCAAGTTTATTTTATTCTTCATTTAATCCAGCTTATTCTTCATTTTTCTCTATTTAGTTAATCAAGTTTATTCTTCATTCAATCAACTTTATTATTCTTTTCATCAACTTTATTCTTAATTTGTTATCTCCTGGGCTAATGTAGGAATTATACACTATCAACCTAAGTGTGTGTGTTTCTGTTGAAGTCCTTGTTTTCAGTTCATTTGGGTCTATACCCAGGAGTAGAACTGCTGCATCATAGGGAAATTGTATACGTAGCTTTCTGAGAAGCTGCCAGACTGTTTTCCGCTGAGGCTGCACCATTTTCTATCCCCACCAGCAACGCACGAGGGCTCCAATGTCTCCACACCCTCACCGACACTTGGTATCGCCCATATTTTGATTCCAGCAGTCCTAGTAGGAATGATGTCTCACTGCGATTTTGATTTCCAGTTCCCCAAGGGCTAGGCTTTGCTTTAAACACCTGCCCCCCTTTCACACGCTCCACGTCCCTAGAAACACCTTCAGAAAGCTCGTCTCAGGGGCGCAGCCTCATTTCTGGGCAGTAGTCACTCACCTGAACTCGGCTTCTTGGTGGGCTCTGCGGACAAAGAGAGAACGTACATTCAACACGCATCGAGGATTTACGTGCAGCTCAAAGAAAGAATCGTTAATGCCCGAATAAACAATGAGAATTTCAAGGCACTAACCCAGACATGATATGAACACAAATTCCACTCTGTATTCAGGGGGGGAAAAAAAAAGAACAAAAGCATCCTAAAAACCCATGCCCACCGGTCTCCACGGGAGCTGTGCAGAGGTCCAGCTGGGGGAGCAAAGCTTTCCTGAGGTGGTCAGCTCAGCTCCTTAGGAAGTGAGTTTCCTCCGAGCCTTGCAGGAGGTGAGGGAGCGAGATTTCGGACGCCCGCAGGATGACCGGCTGAGCAAAAAGCATCCAGAGGGCAGGGGCACGCAGAGCTGGTGCCACACAAAGGTGCAAGGTGACTACACGCCTGCAGAGCAGAGGTAGGGCGGGTGACGGCAGATCTGGAGAGAAGCTTCCCCCGATTCCAGGACAATGCTTCTCTCACTTTCTTGCACGTGTTTCTTCACGTGACAAAAGTTTGCGTTGTGCCTGTTGATGCCGGGGGTGTGTAAACGGGGTGGTGCACACCTTCCCAGGTGGTTTCAGTTCCCCGAGGTCAGCACTCGTGGACGGGGCATCAGGTGCACAGTACCTGTCTGCCAGGCTCGGTGAGTCTGGGGGTGGAGTGTGGGGGGGCAGACAGGGGCAGCAGGAGGAGGGGGTTTGGGGAAGATGCTTGGAGGGGTGGCACCTGACGAGGGTGAGGGAGGTTGGAGCTGCCCGGGGGCACAGTGGACAGGGTCCTTCCCCTCTGCAGAAAGCCCTCTCTCACTGAGCATCGTGGGTTCAAGGTCCATCCACGTGGTAGCCTGGGTCAGAGCTTCGCTCCTTTTCATGGCTGAGTCACAGCCCACTGTGTGCATGGACCCCAGGCTGTTTCTCCATCCATCCGTCCATGGACATTTGGGTGGCTTCCGCCTTTTGGCGATGATGAATTACGCCGCTGTAAACACGTATGTGTCTGAGTCTCTCCTTTCAATCCTTCCCTTTCTTCCTAGGAGGGGAACTGCCAGCTCACAGGTTGATGACATTTTTTAACCGATAAAACGCCTCCGGTGATTCTGCACCACAGCCCTCAGCTGTGTGTGCCCTACCCTGGGCGTGATCCTTCTTTATCCACCCCAGACCCTGTGCCAACCACCCTGGCTGAATCTGGGGGGTTACCTCCCAATGCCCCGCAGTGTGGCTGCAACCATTGGCCCTCCTATAACCCTGACCTTGCAGCCTGTCCACTCTGGGAAGGACTGAGCCCTTCACCATTGCAGTCTGACGGGGGAAGCAGTGTGTCAGCCTTGACCTGCATCATTAGGTTTGTCTGCTGCTCTGACAATAATCTCATATCCGCTCTGTCACGGTTACCACTAGCAAAAGCCTCAGTTAGTGGGGAAAACTGGGGAGGGAGCTGGTCTTGCATCATTGGTTGCCATCCTTTTTCTTTTTTTCCTCATGCATTATTTTATTCTTTCTATTTCTTACATGTCTGCAATTTTTCTGATTACAAAATAATGCATAGTAAAAATTCCAGCATATCAGAAATGTAAAGACTTAGATAATGAATATCTTTCAAAATGCCATTCTCTAGAGAAGAAATCTTGTTAAAATTTTATTATGCCTAAGGTGTATTTTCGTTTTAAAAAGCAGCTTCTTTGAGAGTACAGAAGTACTAAGTGTCGCCCCCTGGCTCATAGTCTCTAGGAAATAGTGGAGAAGAGGTGACAGGCTGCTATTGGAGGTCACTCTGTCCCCTGGTCCTCAAGCTTCTTTTTTTTTTTTTTTGGTTGTCATCCTTTTTTAAGTTGAGGGGGTCTGGTGACCACGTCCCTTCTTTACTTCTCGGAAAATCCACCGTAATTGATGTGCGATGAGTGACCTGGGGTTGCCCTGATGACAGAAGCAGCTGATTTTTCTCTGAGTAGACAAGCACTCATCTTTCTTCCCACTGCGCCTGCAGGTCACACCCCTTCCTTCTTCCCCAAGCCCCCCAGGTCTGAACGCTCCTGCCACCCAGCTCGACTGTGGGCCTTAATCCAGACCTTCCTCCCGGGCCCAGGAGATGTACAGTCAGCTTTCCAGCTGACAAGAAGGTCCAGCTGACCCCAAGGGTAGTGGCCACACACAGGCGGGGTGTAGGGGGGTCTTCCAGGTCGTAGATGCCCCGTGAGTAGGGGTGAACCACATTTAAGCGAAGGAAAACCCTCCAGCATATGTGCGGACCCCTGGCTTGGGGAGCCCAGACCTACCAACACGTAAGACCGAGCCCCACAGCTAAGGCAGGACGTGGAGGTCCATCTCCCCGTGCTTGTAATCTGGGGTGAAAACCAGAGCTCTCCCTGCCTGGAATTCGGAATCCCCGCCCCAGCCAACCCCGAGCCGCCACAGAGCTGCCACAGGCTGCGAAGCACAGCATCTCCTGGAGAAAGACGGGCACTTACCGGGGTCATCGAGAGCATCGGCCAAATCAAAGTCACCTTGACCTGTGGGGAGACATAGGGCGTTAGGTCACACCGCGATGGGACCGTCAGGGCCCCCTGACACCTGTCACCCCGCCCCCCTTGGCCCCGTCTGCCCAGACATTCCCCCGGTGCAAAGGTCAAGCCCACCACCCACCGTGAGGTCAGCGGAAGACCAAAGCCCCCCTCTCTCTCCACCTCCCCTGTGGTGTGTTTGTCAAGCCAACATCTCAGCTTTCCTGGCGGGTTGTGCCCCTCACCAAAGACGCCTCCGAAGGACGATGACGGCGCCTCCGAAGGAAGATGACGGCACCCCCGTCTTTTTTTTTTTATTATTGAAGTATAGTTAAGCTACAATATTGTGTTAGTGTCTGCTGTACGCGAAAGTGATTCAGTTATACATATATATTTATTTTCAGATTCTTTTCCCTTATAGGTTATTACAAGATATTGAATGCAGTTCCCTGTGCTGTACAGTAGGTTCTTGCTAATTATCTATTTTATATACAATAGTTGATATCTGCTAATTCCAAACTCCTAATTTATTCTCCCCCCACTTTCCCCTTTGGTAACCATAAATTTGTTTGCTATGTCTGTGAGTTTACTTCTGTTGTGTAAGTAAGTTCATTTGTATTATTTTTTAGATTCCACGTATAAGTGACACCATATGGTATTTGTCTTTCTCTGTCTGACTTACTTCACTTAGTATGATCATCTCTAGATCCATCCATGTTGCTGCCAATGGCATCCCCATCTTTTTTTTTTTAATTAAAATTTTTTTTTAAATTATTTTTTTGGCTGCGTTGGGTCTTTGTTGTTGCGTGTGGACTTTTCTCTAGTTGCAGTGAGCGGGGGCTACTCTTTGTTGCGGTGCGCGGGCTTCTCATTGCGGTGGCTTCTCTTGTTGCGGAGCACGGGCTCCAGGCACGCGGGCTTCAGTAGTTGTGGCACGTGGGCTCAGTAGTTGTGTTGCACGGGCTTAGCTGCTCCGCAGCATGTGGGATATTCCCGGACCAGGGCTCGAACCCGTGTCCCCTGCATTGCCAGGCGGATTCTTAACCACTGCACCACCAGGGAAGTCCCTGGTATCCCCGTCTTAAAGAGGAGGGAGATGCTCCCAGGATCTCAGCTGCCTCGAGCAAAACACATAGACGTCTCGGAAAGCCAAAGAACCCGTGCGTTCTGCAAACATTTACGAGCTGCGACTCTGATCCATGCACACTGTTACCCAATGGGGACGGGACCTTCAATGACACTAGCCCTGCTTCCTGGTTCTTTAGGGAAGAGAGACCCTTGAATATCCCTAAAGGTGGGGACAGGGTGCAGCGGGGACCACAAGGCAGTGGGGGCAATTGCACGTCTTGTGTGAGCCGACCTGGAGGCCTGCCTGGAGGAGGTGTCACGTGAGCCGTGTGGAAGATAGTGGTTTACTCACCGGGAAACTCTCTGACCCCGGTTTACAGCTCAGGGGATGCCTTTGGGAAATGCGGTACGGTGGCGGCTCTGTGGCTGCAACTGTGGATATTTTCCTTTATGGCTAAGACAGACTGCATCTGGGACTGAGGCCCAGAAACACGCTGCCCTTGCCTCTCCGTGACACCCCCGCAAGCGTTTCACAAACATTTCAACCCCGGCTCCCTCCCAGTGCTCAGGGGCTCAGAAATTCTGTTGACGCGCGGGTTTCAGACTTGCTAAAAATACGATGAGGAAGTCTAGGGTCTGGAGAGAAGCGGAGGCTGGATTTCAGTTTTCTTACAAGCTCAACTCGGAGAAACTTGGGTGCATAACAAGTGAGTCGGGGGACTGGCACCGACTGCTCACGGGTACGGGGTTCCTTATGGGGGTGATAAGAACATTCTGGCATTCGATGGTGGTGACGGTTGCACAACATTGTGAACGTGCTAAACAAAAACGTCTGCACTGTTCACTTTCAGAGGGTTCACAGGGTGACTCTTATGCATGTGAATTTTATCTCAAAAAAACCCAGAAAACATTTTTAACGAACTGAGGGCTCCTTTCCTGCCAGTTTAAGGGCTTCTTCCCACACACAGCCCACCCATCCCCTTCGCCGCCTCTAAAACTACAGAAGCCCGATCAGAAAACCTCTGAGCTCCTGACCAATTTGTATCTCATCTTTGGCTGATAAAAAAGAGCTTTTTAGAAGAGCTTTGTTGAGACAGAATCCATAGATTATACAATTCACCCGTTTAGAGCACGCAATCCAGTGGCATTTAGTATGTTTATAATGAAGGCTGTGCAACCACCACTTCTATCTGGTTCCAGAACATGCTTATCCCCCAGAAGGGACCCCGTCTGCATTAAGACTCACTCCTTATCCCCCCTGCCCAGCCCCTGACACCACAGACCCACCCTCTGTCTCTGTGGACTGGCCTGTTCTGGACGCTTCCTATCAACGGACTCACACACCGTGTGTCCTTTTGTGTTCGGCTTCTCTCACCGAGCATCCTGTGTTCAAGGTCCATCCACGTGCTCAAGCGTCTCAGTGTGAAATCCTAAATCCGCCCGGGGCAGGGTTTCCTCAGGCAAAGACACTGCTTTCAGGCCCCCATGACCTGCTCCCCGCTTTGTCGCTCTGGCCGGCAGGCTCTCGGACGGCTCACCGCCCGTCGCTTTGCTCTCCAGGACCTCTGACGGCTGCGACGTGCAGACAGGCCTGCAGGTGGGGGCCTGGAGGCACCAGCCTGTGCCCCCTACTGCCCCGCACCAGCCCTGCCGCGAACACGTCGCTGGGGACCTATTAGGATGCGCAGCTGTCTATGAGCACCTACTGTGCACCAAGTCCCACTGCAAGCATCTGCAGGTCACCCGAGCCTCCCTCCTTCCGCCCACGAGGGGACATTAGTGTTACGACTATGCACTTGTGCCAGCTGAGGGGCCTGAGTTTCCAGGAGCTTAAGGGCAACGTCAGGTTTTGCACCCAGACCCTCCAGGAGCCCCAGTCGCAGCCCCTGTGCCTGGAAGGGGGCTGGCGGGAAGCGGGGGGACGCCGTTTTCCTAGACCCTGGGCGTCCTAGACTCCCCGAGTCTGCCTGGAGGTCGTTTTGACCCGTCCAGCCTGGGGTCAGGGAAGCCCTAGGCCTGGCCCGGCTGGGATGCCGTGGGGGCAGCTTCTGGGGCTGCTTGTCAAGGGAACTGGGACCCCGGTGCGTGGACACCCCCAGGCAGGGGTCTCCTGAGCTGGGACCGGCCCAGGCACTGGCTGAGGGCAGAGGGCACCCACCGGCAGCCCCGCGGTCCGGAGGCCGGGGCTCAGCGTGTTTAGAGGCCGAACCCCGGAGAGCCGTCTCTGACACAGGGAGGTCCCGCATCTGTGCCCATCGCCCCTCTCTTCGGCCAGGCTCTGCGTCCCTCCAGCTTCTGCCAGGTCCCCCTTTGGGGAACGGGCCGGCCACTCTCTGCTCTGGGTCACTGTCTAGGGGCTGGGGGACAGGACTCGGCACCGGCCTTGGGGACACTGAAGACACATTCCTGCCAAGGCTGCCGTGGGGCTGTGGCGGACCCCCCCCCCCCCCCCCCGGCGTGAAAGGACAGATCCCCGTGCGGGGCCCCCAGTGCCCTCAGCTACGAGGGCAGCTCCGGAACTTGCATTCTAGTCGCCCGTCGACAGTTTACAAACAACTCTCACCAGGCTCTTGGCAGGAGCTCCAGGCATCCCGTAAAGAGGCACCGGAAGGGTGTCCTCCAACCTGAGCGTCTGGCCACTCCCTGTTCTGAGATGATCGAAGCCTCTGTTATCTGTCTCCCCCCGCCCCCGGCCTCTCCCGAATCCATCGCACGGCTGGGCGGGAGCCGGCTGTTTTCCAAAAGGGCCTCGGGTCGCCTCTGGGGCTGCGGTAGCCTTGCCAGCTGGCCTGCTTGCAGCCGGAAGCCAGGGAGCGTCCGCTGGGGCTCTGAGAGCAGCAAGTCCCTGCACGCCGCCCCAGCCCCGTCCTGTGTCCCCTTCTCTTTCCAGCGGCTTCCTTCCGTTTGCAGACGCTTCTGACGAGGAGGAGAGGTCGTGGAGGAAGCTGTCCCCGGTTGTGGCGCTGCTGGGAGGCCCGTGACCATGACTGACGCCTAGAGCCCGCGGGCCGCAGCCAGTACGAAGGCTCCCGTACCCTCGGCTGGGCGACGGTCCAGCCCCGCAGGCCAGCCGACGGCCTCTGCTCTCCGGACGGGCTGCAGCCGAGACCCTCCCCGTGTGCTTCAGATCGCAGCCCCACCGGGTGCCGCCCTGCCGGGCACATCACTCAGGTGGAAGAGGCTGATTCAGAGGCTCAGTCTCGGTGGAGCTGGGGGGCAGGGGGGGTGCAGCTCCCCAGGGCAATTACTTCCACTAGCTTTTTTTTTTTTTCCACTGGGCTGGGAACATAAAACGTGTCTCTGATCTGCTTGGTTTAGCTGGCTCGGCGGTTTCTAATCAATCCCACATGTTCTGGGATCTGTAAACACCGAGGGGAAAGCAGCCGCGTGGGTTCTGGGATCATAATGCTGGTCACCCATTGCTGACATCCTGGAGACGGGGGTTTAAAATGACTCACGCTGCTGGGCGGGAGGTCTTAGGGTCATACCCAAGACCCCCTACCCTCCAAAAAAAAAGCTATTTAGGAGGGATTTTGAGACGAAACCACCTGAACGGCCCTTGGAGGAATTCTTTCGTTATCTCTAGTAACCAGTCCCCTCCCTCCCCAGTCAAATTCTACCCCAACAAGATTCTAAGATGCTTTGTATCAGAGTTTGCTTCCCTGAACTTCTCAGACCCACAAGCCTACAGGACAAAGGGCATTTTTGCAAAGGGCAGAGCTCTTGGAATAATCATGACACGGTGCCAAGGATGACGCCTTGCACTAGAAAAAACCCACCACGCCTCCACGGACGCCACGACAGAGGCACACGTCCAAGTTCCCGCTAACTAACCCCTGAATTGTTCCCTCTGAAGGAGAAAACCAGCCCCAGGCTAGCTCTGAGAAGAGGGGGGAAAACTGATTACTATCTAAAGCCCTGGCACCAATTACAGCCGTTACCAGCAGAATTTATAGGTGCTGAATTTAATTACCTTTGCGTGGGTCCATCAGGGGATAAAAATCCCACCCCTCACAGGCAGGCAGGATCTTGGATTTTATTATTCCGGCCAGTGTCCTTGTATCTGCGTCCCCTTCGGGAACAGCTGCCCTTCAAGACAATTGCTTTCCATTTCTTCACATAGGATTTTACAGGCTTCCTCTGAAGCGTGGGTTAATTTAAGCCAGTCCTTCCAGGGATCAACGGTCACAGATTAAGCCACTTTGCAAGCCATAAATCGGTAGGACTTTCTTGTCCTTGAGGGATTTCACCCAGCTGGAGCAGGGACTCCCAGGGAACACATCCCGACTTCCTTCAGGCAAATTTAAGGTGCCCCTTTTGACACTGGCTCAATTGTCTTTAAAAATACTATACTTCAGGGGACTTCCCTGGTGGTCCAGTGGTAAAGAACCCGCCTTCCAATGCAGGGGACGCGGGTTCGATCCCTGGTCTGGGAACTAAGATCCCGATGCCGCGAGGCAGCTAAGCCCGCGCGAGCCCGCGCGCCTCAACTAGAGCCCGCGTGCCGCAAACTACGGAGCCCACGTGCTCTGGAACCTGAGGGCCACAACTAGAGACAAGCCCGCGAACTAGAGAGAAGCCCGGGCGCCGCTGCAAAGATCCCGCGTGCCGCATCTAAGACCCAATGCAGCCAAAAATAAATAAATAAATATACATAAATAAAAACATGAAAAAAATAAAATACAAGTACCATACTTCAATTTTTAAAAAAAATATGTACAGAAAGCATATTACAGCGGCTCTTTCCCAGGATGCTGAGATTGACGGAGTAGAGAAAAGAAAGCATCTGCCTAGGTTAGCAGTTCAGATTCACAAGGGAGAAGAGGAAGGGAAGGGCCTCGGCAGTGAGAGAGTGGAGTCCTAACCACTGGACTGCCTGGGAATTCCTTGGAACTTATTTCGTAAGTAATAGTTTGTAACTCTTGAGCCCCTCCCCCTATCTTGCCCCTCCCCCCCCTCATTTTCCCTTCATCACCTTTTTAAAGACCCCCATCTCCAAGCACAGTCCCATTCGGAGGTCCTGGGGGATAGGACTTGAACATATGAATTTGTGGGGGACACAGGTCATCCTGTAACAGACTCAAAGCCACAGGAGAGTCTCAACCACCGTGCGGGCACCATCCGGCAGCCTGGTGGAGTGGGATGGGGCAGAGACAGTCACCGGGGGGCGAAAAGGAGAGGGTCTTCAGCGCAGCCGTTTGAAGACAGGCCACTCACGGCGCGCTGGTCCACGCCACAGCTGCCCCATCAGCCTCAGGGCTTCTGTCTCAGCGCCTCTCAGACCCTCAAGGGCATTCAAACCAGCCTGGAATCTGGCTACAGGCAGAGTCTAGGTCAGCAGGTCTGGGTGACACTAAAACTGCATATCTCACTAGCTCCCAGGGGATGTCGGTGCCACCGGTCTGGGGACCCCACTTTAGAAGTTCATGATGCAAACAGGAATCATCCTTAGTGTCAGGGGATGGTGATCCTTTTTTGCACCCTCCAGTTGACTGAACTCCCAAGGTCCAGGAGGTCCTCACCCTCCAAGGGTATCACAGCCTCAGTCATGGGGGGAGTCATAGAAGAACCCCTGTCTGCTTCTTCCCACAGGCAGGAGAGGAGGCGGCCTTGAACCTTGACCCCCGTGGGTGAAGCCCCAAAACATTCCAAGGGGATGCCAGTTGGACCAACTTCAGATCCACCCTGCAGGTAACCCCAGGAAACAGCAAGAGAAGAAAATTCCACTCTTTCCTTGAAATATCCCAGCTCCATCACTTTCCTCAACACCCCTTGTGCATTGGTCTTCAGCTGGGGAGAGCTCTGCTCTCTTTTGAAAGGAAACAGGAGTTGGACGGATACGGGAAGTGGCCGCTTCCCAAGAGACCCCTGAAGATGGTGACTTTGGTCTCATCTTCACCCGGAGCCTGAAAAACTGGCAAAGCTGCTTCAAGCATCGGTGTTCGTCCTCAGGGGGACGGGGGCGCTGAGATGTTCCCCATCTGATTCTGAAGGGCAGTGGATGACCGGTTGGGGCCCCCCGATTTGCTGACACTCAGGACAACCAGCTAGAAGACTCGCGAAGCATCCCATGGGGGTCCTGGAGGAAGGGGGGTCAGGCGTGGGGACTCTGCATTTTTACCCTGTCCCCCAGCAATACTCACACCCACCAAACTTTCCCAACTACCTCCCTGGAGTATCCGAATTTTGTGTAGACCATGTGTTATCACCATCACAAGGATAACGAATAAAAAATAATTGGAGGAAAATACTCACAAAGCATTCATCTAATTTTAAGAGCATGCTTTTTGGGTGAAATGGACTCTTTTGCTTTTTTTTTTTTTGGCTGCGTTGGGTCTTCGTTGATGCATGCAGCCTTTCTCTAGTTGGTGGCGAGCGGGGGCTACTCTTTGTTGCGGTGCGCGGGCTTCTCATTGCAGTGGCTTCTCTTGTTGTGGAGCACGGGCTCCAAGCGTGCGGGCTTCAGTAGTTGTGGCACGTAGGCTCAGTAGTTGTGGCGCATGGACTAAGTTGCTCCACAGCATGTGGGATCTTCCCGGACCAGGGCTCGAACCCGTGTCCCCTGCATTGGCAGGCGGATTCTTAACCACTGCGCCACCAGGGAAGTCCCTGAGTTTATTTATTTATTTTTTAATCTTGAGAATGACTTACTCCAAGGAAGAGCATAGTGCTTTGCACCCATCAACTCTTGGGGCTCAAGCATTTGTCAGTTTCTACAGGAGCTGTTTTCACCACAAAGGCAACCCCCTTCAAGGGGGCCATTCGTGGTAATAGGGAAATTGGAGCAGCAAAGATTTAATAGTGCTGGCTCCACCCCACGTCCCGCAATAGCCACAAACACGGAAATATTTCTTAAGACGCAGACGTGTGGGCCTGATTATGCTATAAGGCAAGAGGACCTCAGAGCCCTCCATACAATTGTCTACAGAATCAGCCTCTCGGCCAGTTGAAGTGGAAAAATGAAATCACACTGAACGGTGAATTTTATGTGTCCACTCAGCCAGGCTATGGGGTCCAGTTCGCTCAAACACTAATCTAGATGTCACCATGATGGTATTTTGTTGATGGGATTAACGTCTACAATCAATTGACTGTAAATAAAGAGGATTATCCTTGATAATGTGGGTGGGCCTCCCCTGATCTGTTGAAGGCTTTAAAAGCAGAGACTGAGGTTTCCCGGAGAAGAAGGGATTCTGAGTCAAGGGTGCCGGTTAAATCCTGCCTGAGTTTACAGCCTATGGGTCTGCCCTACAAATTTCAGCCCTACAATCTTGTGAGACAATAGATGATAGATAGATAGATATGGGATTGCTAATAGTTAGATAGATAGATAGATAGATGGATAGATAGATAGATAGATAGATAGATAGATAGATATAGACACTGATAGATAGATACATAGGTAGATAGAGTCTCTCATGCTAGGGCAGGATTTCTCAACCTTGGCAGTCCTGACGTTGGAAGCTGGAGGACTCCCTGCTCCGTGGGATGTCCTGTGCACTACAGAACACTGAGATCACCCCTGGCCTCCACCCATCTGATGACAGCAGCCCCCTCCCACTTGTGACAACCAAAAATGACTCCAGACGTTGCCAAGTGTCCCCTGGGGGCAAAGGCACCCCTGTCTGAGCATGGCTGGCTGCAGCATCTCTACCCCGGGGGCGTCACTATGCACCTGTTGGGTGAGGGATGCATGACGGAGTCAGGAACCACGGAGCAGAGGCCCCACGGTGGCAGGGACCCAAGAGGCTCAGCCCCAGGTTTAAACCAGATGGCCAGATGCTCAGATATCACCTCTCAAGGGAGCCCTCACTCCAGCATGGGCGTCACCAGGGTGCTGCCCGAAATGCAGGTACCCTGGCTCTCCAGCACCACACCCACCTACCTAATGAAGATCTCGAGGGGCTGGGATTCGGGCGGTGCCTTTAAACCTGCTCCCTCCCAGGTAATTTGTCTGCACATCAAGGGCTGAGAATCACTGCCCTAAAGAGGGGGGCAGGTTCAGTGTTACAGATGGGCATGGAACAAGGGCAGTTTTAATGACCAGCTTGTGGGGTGACTTGCACACCCCGAGATTGGTTAGATCAAAGGGAGGTTGGGGGCCGTGAGGAAGGAGGCAGGATCCAGAAAGACTCAACTCAGGGCTGTGGGGTGAGGCCAACGAGGGCTGGAGTCTGGTAGCATCACGTGGGCTGGCTTAATGCCTTGGGCAAGTATCACAACTTCTCCAAATCACCATTCTCAGAAGCAAAGCCCAAACATCCTGCCACATCTGAAGGCAGCAACCAACCTAAAATACCTCGCTCAGCACCTGACTTACCTTTATTCAATGGCAAGTACTCAGAACCGTGATGGGCTGCTGTTAAAAAACTATAAAGAATATCACTATCAGTTTTTATTGCAGTCAGAGCTCTGTATCTGCGGATTCCACATCTGCAGATTCAACCAACCACAGACCAAAACTATTAAATTTAGGGGGAAGGGTAAGCTGGGACAAAGTGAGAGAGTGGCATGGACATATATACACTACCAAATGTAAAATAGATAGCTAGTGGGAAGCAGCCACATAGCACAGGGAGATCAGCTCGGTGCTTTGTGTCCATCTAGAGGGGTGGGCTAGGGAGGGTGGGAGGGAGGGAGACGCAAGAGGGAGGAGATATGAGGATATATGTATATGTATAGCTGATTTACTTTGTTATAAAGCAGAAACTAACACACCATTGTAAAGCAATTATACTCCAGTAAAGATGTTAAAAAGATAAAAATAAATAAAATAAAATAAAATAAAATAAAAATATTAAAATTTTCTGGGACTTCCCTAGCAGTCCAGTGGTTAACACTCTGCACTTCCACTGCAGAGGGAACGGATTTGATCCCTGACTGGGGCACTAAGATCCCACATGCCTCAAGGCCAAAAAAAAATTAAATTTAAAAAAATTCCAGAAAGTTCTAAAAAGCAAAACTAGCATTTGCCATGTGACAACAACTATTTTTTTTTTAATTTTATTTATTTTATTTATTTATTTTTGGCTGCGTTGGGTCTTCGTTGCTGCACGTGGGCTTTCTCTAGTTGTGTCGACGGGCTTCTCATTGAGGTGGCTTCTCCTGTTGTGGAGCACGGGCTCTAGGCGTGCGGGCTTCAGTAGTTGTGGTGCATGGGCTCAGTAGCTGTGGCTTGCGGGCCCTAGAGCGCAGGCTCAGTAGTTGTAGCGCCCGGGCTTAGTTGCTCTGCAGCATGTGGGATCTTCCCGGACCAGGGCTTGAACCCGTGTCCCCTGCATTGGCAGGGGGATTCTTAACCGCTGTGCCACCAGGGAAGCCCGACAACAACTATTTACATAGCATTTACACGGTGTTAGGTATGATAAGTCACCTGGAGATGATTTAAAGTCTACAGGAAGGGGACTTCCCTGGTGGCGCAGTGGTTAAGAATCCGCCTGCCAATGCAAGGGACACGGGTTCGAACCCTGGTCCGGGAAGATCCCACATGCCATGGAGCAACTAAGCCCGTGCGCCACAACTACTCAGCCTGCGCTCTAGAGCCCGCGTGCCACAATTACTGAAGCCCGCGTGCCTAGAGCCCGTGCTCTGCAGCAAGAGAAGCCCGTGCACCGCAATGAAGAGTAGCCCCTGCTCGCCACAACTAGAGAAAGCCCGTGTGCAGCAACGAAGACCCAACGCAGCCAAAAGTAAATAAATAAATTTATAAAAAATAAAAATAATAATAAAAAAATAAAGTCTACGGGAGGAGGTGCGTGGGTTATATGCAAATACGACATCATTTTATATAAGGGACTTTGAGCATCCATGGATTTTTGTGTCCCAGGGGGTCCTGGAACTAATCCCCCTCAAATACCAAGGAATGCCTGTACTTTTTTAGTCTGTAGGTAGAAAAGGAGCTCTATTTAAACGCACACAGATGTTTAGTCTTGTCTGATAAGAGGAGAAGATACAATACATGTAGAAGGGAATTTCAGAGCCATGGTATAATATAGACACAGGAAAATGGTAATGTATACCCAGGATACAATAGATATACAGGAAAAAAGGGAATATAAGGAAATATATATATATATATATAAAATCTAGAGTTATATTTGTATTATAGCTAGCTAGCTAGATGATAGATAGCTGATAGATGTTAGTTAGTTGATAGATAGATGATAGTAGGTAGATAGATAGTTGATAGATGTTAGATAGTTGATAGATGATAGATAGGTAGGTAGGTAGGTAGATAGATAGTTGATAGATGTTAGATAGTTGATAGATAGATACATAGACAGAAGATAGGTAGGTAGGTAGATAGATAGGTAGGTAGGTAGATAGATAGATAGATTTTTTTTCTCAACAAACCAAACACGACAAGCAGCCCCTGGAGTTTCCATTTCGGCTTCTATCAGCTTTTAGAAGACTTGACTTGGTCTCATGGTCCTTCAAGAGCCTCCAGGTTTGATAGTGAAAGGTAATTAAATACACTGGAAATCTGAAACCGCCAAATTATAAACCCCTATGCCTCAGGACTATACCCATGTTCTTATTTTATTTTATACACACAGTTTAGTCATTATAAGAATGGTTAAGTGATGTTCACCATGATGATAGTCTGCTTTTCCGGAGCCTTTGTAACAAGCATCTTGACAGCCTTGCAGGAAGTGTTTGGGGACCTCGTGAACTCCCTCACGCCGAGAGCTGCTGGTGGTTTGGGGTGTGAGGGGGCAGTCCATGCATTTAACAAACTACCCAGGACTCGGGACATCTGCACAACGTGTTCACACCGACGCGCCCTGACCCAGACCTCACGACCTTTCCTATTCCTCTTCACACCTCTCCTGCCTGTGCACGTTCCCAGCAATGTGACCTCAGACAAATGATGGAACACCTCCGTGCCTCCGTGTACCCATCTATAGAAGGGCATCAAGGGACTCCCCTGGAAGTCCAGTGGTTAAGACTCTGCGCTTCCAATGCAGGGATACAGGGGACACGGGTTCAATCCCTGGGCAGGGAACTAAGATCCCGCATGCTGTGCGGCATGGCCAAAAATAAAATAAAATAATATCATCTTCAAAAAGAAAAAAAAAAAAGTTCCGTGTTAGATCAAAAAAGGAAACATATTTAAAAAAAAAAAAAAAGAAGAAGAAAGAAAAAACGCATCAAGCCTGGCAGCCCCAGCCCAGGGCTGCGTGAGAATGAACTTGATTAACACCCGCAGAGCCTGTGGGAAGTCACGCCCTCATCAAAAGAACGTAACCTGGGCATCCTCAGAAGAACTCGGCTAACATCAGCCAGGGCCGGCTCCTGCATTTTTCTCTCTTCTGAAGAACGGCGGTTAAATCCACAGCAAGTTTCCCCAGCACATATGATGAGCCACGTGAGAAGCTGAAGGAATCTGACATCCCATTATCCCCAAAGGAGCAAACCGACCGCGCCTGGTAGGAGGCTGAGTGGCCTGAACCCGCAGGTAAACCCACAACGCCTACTGCGTGCACAGCAGCAGGAATAAACGCTCAGACGGGTTTTGCTGGCTTGGCTTCTGGGCGGGTCTGTGCAGAATCAGAGCTCTGCCCTCTTGCTGTTCCTTCAGCCCTGGTGTCAGTCAGTTCAGGGGCTAACATCTCCCTGCAAACAGAAGCGCCTGGACCGCATTTCTGCGTGACCCACGTGCCGGGGGGGGGGGGCAAGATGCGCAGACAGCGAGGATTCCTGGAAGGGTCTCGGGGAAGATCCTGGGCGCTGGGTGCCAGGATGTCTCACAAAACCACATCTGCCCCTAAGCAACCATCCTCAAACAGGATAAACAGGAAATGCCACGAGAGTGCCATCCAAACGAAATCCTTTAATTCCTAACCTGCAACACTTCTCACTCTTAAATCCTGCCTGGGCCTCCATCTCCTAAAATTCAAATGTTCAAAGGACCAAAGGAGCTTATGCAGTTGCTGTTAAATCCTACATGTCCTGGGTAAATTATAGTTCCCAAACTAGGTCTCTCCCCACCTCTGCTCTCCGACAAACCAAAATCCCGGCATTACCAGAAGAGCCTGTATTGAAGTTTGGGGCGTAAACAATTCAGATGCTTTTAATTTGCCAACAGGAGGGGTGACATTGTTGAGAAATGTCTAAAAACCTGAACGGAGGCTGCCCTTCCAGCAAACCCAATCTTGGGTGATCGGTCCCACAAAACCAAGCTGTGTCTCAGTTCCATTGTCCCCATACGGAAACTCAGCACTAATATTTTAAATCAAAAACAAGGAATTGAAAAATCCCAGCACGCCCCAGGAACACGGGTCACTTTTTTCCATGTGTGACACACCCAGAGATCAAAAGCAGACAACAAAAACAGTTCACTTCTAAGTGCTGTGGTCCACATCCTACACTTCTGGGTCCAATTCCCAGACCCCGATTTGGTACCCGGCCCCTTTTTCTCCCCTCAAAGCCATCATACTTGGTCTGTTTTTTGTTTTTTTTTTTGTTTTTCTACAATCTGGCACGTTAGAGCCATTTCCCGAGTGGTAGTGGTTTGGGGCGGAGGTTTTTTTTTTTGCTTTTTGTTTTAAAGCAGCCAGATAGAAATGCACACCCACACAGCTCTCCCCAGAGCAAACCCTCCCTTACCTCGGATGTGCATCAGAAGACACAGGAACGTGAGGTAGAAGATGCCCCACCAGGGCTCCATCCTCGGTTAACTTTCAGGCGAACCTTCAGTGTGCGCGCTGGGTGATCTCGCCACGCAGCCCTTGCTGGACGGATGTGCTGACTTCTGCTTCCCAGTTTGCAAGGGAAAGAGGCAATGTCTCCAAGCAGAAAGGACGAACCAAACTTGAGTGCCTCTGCCAGAATCTGAAGGGCTGGGCGTTCCGTCCCAAACTGCACGGCCTGGAGCCCGAGAGGCGTGGGCCTCCATGCTGGAGGGCATCTTGGGGTGCCCGCCTCCCTGCGCTACGCTGGCCAACCAGCCTCAGGATGCTGGGGAAACAGGTGGCTCCCCCGCACCAATGGGTGTCCTGGGCTTCGCGTAGCTGGCACACCTGCCTGGCAGGTCTGCTTCTCGCGGGCATGGGAGATGCGCCACGATCAAAGGCGACAACCCTGGGTGCAGGCAGGACCCTCCCTGCCCGGCGTCCTTCCCCAGAACCCTCCTGCAGGGCGACGCCAACGCCGGACCCAGCAGAGCGCCCATGCAAAGATCAGAGCATAGACCCACGTTTAATCTCTGCTCCTGCAACTTGAAGACCCTGTACCTTTAAAGAGTCACGCTGCATCCCGTGGACCTCAGTTTCTTTGTAGGTGGCCGGGGCAGTTAGTCTGGCTGGGGCTGCTGGGGGCCAGAGAAGCAAATTTCACCTGGCCCTCCCTCCGTGTCTTCCACCTGAGCTGTGTAAGAAGTGGTAGGATATAGGCTTCTAGAAAATAACCCCTCGGTGTGGAGGGAAGCATTTTGTTTCCAATTGCATACACTTGAGTTACTACACCTTTCAGATAGAAATTATATCATATATGATATATATATTATTTATATATAAATGTATAAATTTTACATACATCTCGGTATATACATTACAGTACAATCTGATGCAAACTATTATATATAGGATGGATGAACAACAAGGTCCTACTGTACAGCACACGGAACTATTGTCAATACCCTGTGATACACTGTCACAGAAAAGAATATGAAAAAGAATGTATACATGTATAACTGAGTCACTTTCCTGTACAGCAGAAATTAAACACAACATTGTAAATCAATGATACTTCAGTAAAAGTTTGAAAAATAAAAAAAAAAAGAACTGGTTGGAAGCACCAGATTTATCTTTTATTTTTTAAACTTTTATTGGAGTATAGTAGACTTACAATGTTGTGTTAGTTTCAGGTGTACAGCAAAGTGAATCTGTTATACATATACATATATCCACTTTCTTCTTTTTTAAGATTCCTTTCGCATATAGGCCATTACAGAGTATTGAATAGAGTTCCCTGTGCTCTACAGTAGGTTCTTTTATTTTTAAATTTTTTTACATTTTTATTGGAGTATAATTGCTTTACAATGGTGTGTTAGTTTCTGCTGTATAACAGAGTGAATCAGCTAATACGTATACGTATATCCTCATATCTCCTCCCTCTTGCGTCTCCCTCCCACCCTCCCTATCCCACACCTCTAGGTGGTCACAAAGCACCGAGCTGATGTCCCTGTGCTATGCAGCAGTGGAAGCACCAGATTTATAAATTCCAGGGTTTCCATCTCCACAGTGTGGGACATCAGATGAGCTTGTGCATTCATTCAACAAACATTTGATGCACAGCGGTTTTGAGCCAGAGAGGCGGGCTAGATGCCGGCTGTGCGGAGACAGAGAAAGAAAAGTTGTTTACAAAGAGGAGGAGAGACTTGCAGTGTAATGTTCGGTAATATGGGGGAGCACACCAAGGCCGGGGGGCTCCTGGGAGGTTCTGCACCCAGCTTGTGTCCTAGAGTCTTCTGGGGAGGGCTGTAGCCTCACGCTGATTTGATTTGATTTGATTTTCTCTTCTCTTCTCTTATTTTATTTTATATTTTATTTTATACCAGCATACGTGATCTTAGTTCCCCGACCAGGGATTGAACCTGCGCCCCCTGCTGTAACCACTGGACCGCCAGGGAAGTCCCACCTCACACTGAATTTAAAGGCTGGGTAGGAAGGGAACAGGAGGGGAGGGATGGAGAGTGGAGGATGAAGAAGGGGTGGGGCAAAGACACATGGTAGGAAGGGGGGACCCAGGGTTTCTGTGGGACCACCTCTAGGGGGTGCTGAGCACATCGCCCAGGGGTGTGGACCGAATGCTTGTGTCCCTCCAACACGTCATCTGTTGAAGCCATAACCCACAATGGGATGGTGTTAGAGGGTGGTGTCTGGGGAGTGATTAGGGTTAGATAAGGCCATGAGGGTGGGGCTCCCATGATGGGATTAGCATCCTTGTAAGAAGAGACACCAGACAACTCTCCACCAAGTGAGGACACAGGGAGGAGAAGGCCGTCCAAACGCCCAGGAAAGAGGCCTCAGGAGGAACCAACCCTGCCCACACCTGGATCTCAGATTGCAGCCTCCAGGACTGGGGGAAATACATGTCTGTTATTGAAGCCGCCCCATCTGGGGTATTTATTTCGGCAGCCCGAGCTGACTAATGCGGCCCCGAACTGAAGCACAGAGAGGGCAACGTATAAACCGTCTTCCACCTGCTATTTCACTCTCCCTGATGCCCGGGTGCCATAATCTGGGGGCTACAGTGGGGCTTAAGATACCAGTTCTGGCCACAAGGAGTCAAGGTTCCCTTGACAGCAAAGACACAAGGATTAAAAACAAACAAACAGGCCACGGAGCAACTAAGCCTGTGCACCCCAACTACGGAAGCCCGCGCACATAGATCCCGTGCTCTGCAACAAGAGAAGCCACCTCAATGAGAAGCCCGCGCACCGCAGTGAAGAGTAGCCCCTGCTCGCCACAACTAGAGAAAGCCCGCGTGCAGCAACAAAGACCCAACGCAGCCAAACATAAATAATAAATAAATTAATTAAAAAAACAAGCAAACAGAAAACACCTTAACTGCCATGAAGGGCGATCATTCAAGTAAGTCTATGTGCTTTGGGAACCCCAAAATCAAGACCCTCAAATATTTGAGCTGAGGCATGAAGAGTGAACACAAAGTTGCTGTAGGAGAAGGCGGGAAGGACATTCCAGGTGTGAATGTCCTGAGTCTGGGTTTGGGCTGGGTCCCCTGGGAATGAAGTGACAACACGTCGGGGCTTGATTTTGCTAGTTCCATGTGCAACTGAAGATCTGTGTTCTGCAGGTGGCAGGGAGGGGGGGTAACGTTGCACCTTGAATCGGGGGCGGGGACAGAGACGGGATCCTTATGTGAAGATAAACCCACTAGGGGTCTTGGAGGTGGTTATAGATTGGGGCAAATTTCTTCTTCTTTTTTTCAACTGAAGTAGAGTTGATTTACAATGTTGTGTTAGTTTCAGGTATACAGCAAAGTGATTCGCTTATACATATACATATTCTTTTTCAGATTCTTTTCCATTCTACATTATTACAAAGTTTTGAATATAGTTCCCGGCGCTATACAGTAGGTCCTTGTCGCTGACCTGCAGAAAAATAATGCATGTTCTGTAAGAGCAATTCTAGGAACACAAAACAGGGCCGTCCGGCAGCCACGGAGATGCAGAGAATGATGAAGAATTGAAAGCCAAAGCAGAGCTAGCAAACTAGGAGGCTACTACAGTCACCGTGTTTCATTACCCCGGAGGAACTACTCAACGGCTCACGAAGAGGGTCTCAGATGTGATTGGGAATAATTGACTGCTCTGCCCCCTCCAAGACCCTGCGATGCAATTCAAAGAGATCTACAGATGTTGCTTGCAAGCTCCATTTGATTTTGGAAAATGTTCCCCTTCGTTGTTTCATTTGGACTTTGTTCCACCATAAAACAGCAAAAATGGGTGAACGTACGTTACTTAAGTTGGAGGCCTTTTGCTGTAACTTCCGAATTCTCTACATCTTCACTTGAAACATGGTCTGGCGACTGAGGCCAGTGATTATTCCTAATTTCACCCAGTCTGTTATTATTTTCTGCCCTAAGGCTTTTGACAGGGCCTCATTTATCCATATACATGTTGTATATGTAAGGGTTGTATGTATATGTAACATATAAGGTTATATGTATATGTAAGGGTTAACCCTTACAAGCTACCCACCTCTAAGCAGTGGGGAAGAATAAAAGGTTAACATTTGCAGAAGGCTTTGAATCTCTCTGATACACGGAATAAGTGCATGAGAAAGAAAAAAAATTTATCCAGGTTGGGAGAGCAGTTTTTAAATACCCAGACAGGCTGGTTTGATGCTAAACAGACCTAAAAGGAGAAATGAATCTTGACATTTTCTGCATTTGGGGAGCATCTAAAAATGTGCGTATATTTTTCTTGGTCGTCTGGTGTTTTGTTTTTTTTTCCCTTTTACCTCTTTGTAAAGCTCAGTCACTTAGATGGATCATTTTGACGCACACAGGTGCGTGTGTGTGTGTATGTAGGAAAACACTCTAAGGAAAACTGCATGTAAAATCCTACACTGTACGTACAGCCGTCAAGGAGAGCAGATGATGTGGTTGGAAAGGGGCTTCCTTCCAATTTCCCCGTCCATAAACATGAATGAAGCTCGGACACAGGATACAAAATGCATGAACTTCAAAAACTGTATGCTCAGTGAGAGAAGCCAGGCAGAAAAGAGCACATCGTGTGTGATTCCTTTTATATGAAATGTCCAGAACCAGCAAGGCCATAGAGACAGAAGGCACATTGGTCGTTGCCAGGGGTTGGGTGGGGGGAGGTTATGTGTTGAACTGTGCCCCCCCCACAACAAAATCATAGTTTGGAGTCCTAACTTGCAATACCTCAGACAGTGACTTGTGTTGGAAATGAGTGTAGATGGGATTAGTTCAGACAAGGTTGCAGTAGAGCCAGGTGGGATGTAATCTAAAACGACTCACCTCCTTATACTAAGGGGGAAAGCTGGACACAGCACACAGGGAGACAGCCGTGTGACGATAAAGGTAGAGATTGCAGTGATGAATCTATAAGCCAAGGAACATCAAAGATGGGCAGCCAGCACAAGAAGCCGAGAGAGAGGCTGGAACAGACTCTCCCGTGGACCCTCCAGAAAGGAACCAGCCTGCCCACACCTTGATCTTGGACTTCTGTTCTCCAGAACTGCAAGAGAACACATTTCTGTCGTTTAAGCCACCGCCCCCCCCCCCCACCATCTGTGGTGCTTTTTCACAGCAGCCCCAGGACACTCGTCCAGGGAGTCGCCTGATGAATGTCCTCTGGGGTTCATAAAAATATCTTGGAACCAGACAGAGGCCGTGGTTGCACAACATGGTGAAACCATCAGACGTGAGACAAACAGGACTGTTCTTGCTTCGAGGTTGGCCCTTGGCAGCAGACAACGTGGCAGGAAGACCTCCACCGTCCTGCCCCGCGTGAGGTTGGGGAAGACCCACATTGATCAAGGGGTGTCCAGGGCCTCATCGGCCCCATAAAAGTTGGGTGGAAGGAGAAAAAGCAAAAATGCCTCTGCTCCAACCTCCCCCAGGCTGACAAGGAGGAAGGGCTGGGTCACAGAGGGGACGGTCACAGGAAGGGTGCCCTGGGGCAGGGGATGGAGCTGTTGTGTGCTGGGAGATGCAGGGGCTTTCTGAGTGGGCAGAACCCCAATGCCTTTCTTAGGAGGCCCGCTGGTGGAGAGGGGGCAGCGCTTGGGAGCCCCCAGGGGCAGGGAGGGTGAGGAGTGGCTGGTGGGGACGCCTCAGGTTAACCTGTTACACCTGGGGCTTGGGGTGTTTCCAGGAAGGTGGGTCGTGAGGATGGACACGGGCCTGGGGTGACATAAAAAAGAGCAGGAGACCCGACAGCAGGTGGCCTGTGGCCCCGTGGGACCTGCTTGAGGCCAGAGCTGAGGTCCAATCACGTGCGGACAAGTGTGCGTCTGGCTGTACCTGGGCATCTCTTAAGCAGAATGACGGATGCAGGGATGCGTTCTCAGGCATGGGTGTGGGAGAGGCAAGCACTGACCTGGGACAGCAGTTGTTGGAAATCCTTGTGGTAGCAAAATGGGTGCAAAATAGCCACTACCTGCCCCACCACGCCTGACCCCTGCAAGAAGCAGTTTGAAGTACAGGTATTTTATGTATTCAAGCAGGTGTTACCAACCTTTTTCTATAAAGGATCCGATAGGACAGAAAAAAATAAAGAAATACTTCCTCCCCTGGGAGGTCCAGGAATTTAGTGGATGACGTAAACTGCATTTCAAATCAGTGGGAAAACATGGATTATTCAATAAATGGTTTGGGAATAATGGGATTATCCCATGGCGGTTTTTAAAAAACTAAATACCAAGGAATCTCTTCCTCATTCCCTTTACAGAAATGCATTCCTAGGGGAGCAAATATTTTAATGTAAAAAAACCCCACAGGGCTTCCCTGGTGGCTCAGTGGTTGAGAACCTGCCTGCTAATGCAGGCGACATGGGTTCAAGCCCTGGTCTGGGAAGATCCCACATGCCGCGGAGCAACTAGGCCCGTGAGCCACAACTACTGAGCCTGCGCGTCTGGAGCTTGTGCTCCGCAACAAGAGAGGCTGCGACAGTGAGAGGCCCGCGCACGGCGATGAAGAGTGGCCCCCGCTTGCCGCAACTAGAGAAAGCCCTCGCACAGAAACGAAGACCCAATACAGCCAAAAATAAATAAATAAAAATGAATTAAAAAAAAAAAAATCAGCTGTATTTCAAAAAAAAAAAAAAAAAACCCCACAAAAGTGTCAGAAGTATGACAAGTATGACAGCAAGCCCAGAATCCATTAACTAACCTCACTGCACAAAAATAATAAAAATGAATGGGGGAAAATATCACTTCAGAGTTAAAAGGTGAAGGATAAAGTGAAAAAGAGTATTTGCTACTAACTTCACAGTCATATCTTTAATATGTAAAGAGTTCCTACAAATCAATAAGGATAGGACCGATAACACATATAAACATAGGCAAAAGGCACATTCATTTCCCCCAGAAATGGAATGCAAATGGGTCCCCCCCACACAGATTCTCAATCTCACTTGTGTTAAGAGAAATGCAATGTAAAAGCAGTTGATTTGATATCATTTTTCAACTTATAGATTGGCACCGATCAGAAAGTTTGCACGGCAGTGAGGAAACAGATCTGACATTGCTGGGGGGGGTATCATGAATTTGCACAACCTCTATGGCGGATGACTGGGCAGTGTCCATAAAAATTAAATACACACATGCTTTTTCTCCTCACAAAGCCAACTTCAGGCATTAATGCAACACACACACTTGCACAGAGCCACAAAAATGTGCTTACAGAGATATTCATTGCAGCATCTTGATTGCAAAAACTTGGCCACAGCTTAAGTGGGTTGATCAAAAATCCATAATGACCCAGACTTATAACAAATCCTCCACTGGTATTGTCTCCCTTTGGCCCTTAAATAAAATATTTATGTTGACTTCAAAATCTGTTGGATTATGAGTTCTTCATATGGGAGTTCCAAACTGATTTTAAAAAGCAATCGTCATGCCAAGTATTTAATGATCCAAGCCACATAATTTAAATTCAAATTTTCAAAAGACAGACCTTTGATAAAATCATGTTTATTTTAATGTCAACATGAAATTAAACTGAGTCTACAACAATGCACATCCACCGTCCATAAGAAAAGCCCAGTTGACATATTTCTTAAATGTATACTTATTTACGAATGAGTCGTAATTTCATATCCTTAAAAAAATACCCATCCTTTCACTCTTCTCTTCTTTAATGAGGCATTTATGCTTATAGTACTATATGATTGCAATGCTTATAAAATGCCAACGTTATTCAGGGTTACAAAAAGACTATGTATTTTTTTCTTATTATGAAGCAAGTCAGTGTGCACAATCTGACCTCAAAGGCAACCCCTGATGACTCATTGGGGAGAATATGGGCGCTCTCTGCTACATTTGTAACCAGGTGTTCTGAGCCAGTTAGCGAGGGAACCCAAGCCTATTGACTAATCCGGCCCTCAGCTCTTGACAACTGGCTGACCCCATCCACTGATGGATGACATTTATTTGTGTTCCGTCCTGTAGAATCCAGAATTTCATGTTCACCACTGTGCACACCAGGTCATAGGTATTTGTTGAATGAAGCAATGAATGGATACGATAAATAGCCAATCTTTTTTTTTTTTTAAACCATTTCATATACTCAAAAGTTATCATAGTGTCAAAGACAGAACAAGTTAAATAGCCAGATGACGGTCTCCAGCAATACCTTGAGAAAGAAACTCCAAAGGCTTTTAGATAATGCGGTGAGGAGAGGTCACAGAAAGGAAATGGACATCCTCAACAGCAGGGGGTTTGGCTGAGATGCCTACCCCTCAAACAACTGGCAGAGTTTCTGAGCTTCAGAAGTGAGAAAGACCCAGAATTCATGACTGATACTTCATAGCTGCCCTTTCCCAAGTCAGGGGGTTTGTGAAGGCAGCCCACACAGGTGTGCTAACGTCATACCCTTGAACCTGGACAGGCTGATGTGAAACACCCAACAGTTCTTTACACCATCGTCCGTGACAAGATTAAATCTTCCCAGGAAACCGCCACTGCTCTGGGTTACTATCCTAAGAGCTTGACGCGAGGCAAGCCTGTGCCACTGGAAACTTAATATTTCCGTGGAGGGTAGTCTCTGGGTGAGGTCCAGCCCATCTGCAACATCAGGGCTTCTGCACTTCCCGAGATGAACACAAAAATCCAAGCAAACAAAGCCCTTCTGTATAAAAGCAAGCATTCTGGAAGCTGCGCAGGGTGTGTGCACTGTCCTAAATGGGGGGAATGCTTCTAAAGGTGGAAAAGTCATCGTTTGTCACCAGGAGAAGAGGAGGCATTCCGTTCATGGCAAGATGTTATAAAGAGCGAACACTTCGGGTGATCGTCTGTCTTACAGCCGCAGAAAAGGGAACAGGGGATCCATCCCACTAGTATCACAACCTTTTTTAAAAGTCACCCCATGGCAAAACATTAAGTAAGAAGTACTTGGTTTCTAATTTCTTTTTATTAGTTTGGTGTGGGAAAAAAGAAAAATCCTAATAAATGGAAGAACTTTTGAGGAAACTAGCTGAAGGCTTACCTCACTCTATAAAAGGGTCAACCAACGTTAGCAGAGGTTCAGACGCATTCAATTTACAGGCAATTTGTAAACAGCCCGGAGTTTCTGTTTGGGGAACTTCAGTGGGGTTGAATGATGGGGACTTGGTCGGTCAGCCTTTCACAGCACAGGGGAAACGCCTCAGGGCCGTGGAGAAGGTGAGTGTAATTCCCCTCTGGAGGCAAAACTCATCACAAGTCAATCTCACCCACCCAGCACGGTGGTGACGCACCTCAAGATTAAAACTAGGAATCCCAAGTTGAGCAAAGGCACAGACAAGCCGGGGCTTGCTCCCGGCGGGACCGCTCTGTCCCTGCAGGCGATCTTTGCAGAGGCTCAGCAGGCGAGCTTGGGATCCTGCTAGCAATCACTTGGCTGCCGACCTTCTATTTCTCCAGAAGGGTCTGTTGAACTGCAGAGGACCAAGACACAAGAACAGATTTTAAAAGGCATCCCCAGCGGACCCTGACAAGCACGCGAATACCTGCAGGTGGAAAATTCCAGAAGCGGGTGACTCTATTTCTACAGAAGATAGAAGTGTGCTCAAAACTCACTGCTGGCAGAAAGCAAAAACTAAATCTAACTGGTTAGAAAAAAAAATTCAATAAATTTCATACTACGATGCAACGGTTGCTATTAGAAACGGACACGTCGGGAAAAGTAGAAAGAATCTAAGAAGAGGCATTCTCTACTAGCGACTTCTCTGAGACGGTAAGAAATGTCTGCCAGCTACAAATTTCAGAATAAATAATTCTGTAAATGAGGGTCCACGGCGTTGATTCATTTACAACGGTGTAGGGCCAAGATTTTCAGATCAGTTCATTTCTGTTTTGGAGGTCTCTTTCGCATTTTCTCGTGCTTAAAAAAGGATAGCTCATTTTATACATCTTTCCCTTATTTGAAAGAGCAATGAGCTAGGCACTTTCTAAAAGTCTGTATTTTTAGAATTAAAACTATGTTAACTTTTCACTAAAAACTTATCTTGGGACTTCCCCGGCGGTCCAGTGGTTAAGAGTCTGCCTTACAATGCAGGAGGCGTGGGTTCAATCCCTGGTTGGGGAACTAAGATCCCACATGCCACGGGGCGTGGCCAAAAACTTAAAAAAAAACAAAAACAAAAACTTATGTCAATTCCACAGGCATCCTATGAAATAAATGTTGCCTTTCTTGGGCAAAGGAGTGGGTCTCCACATACATACACAAATAAAAGAAAGAAACACACACAGGTGTAGAGACACATAGTTTGTGTTTTCCTGCCATTTTCAGAAGTGGTCCTAATCACTGAACATCCACCTCTGGCCCTGAAAAGTTTCCATAATTTGTACCACCTCCTCTTGGTCCAATTCTCCACTGGGTTGGGAGGATTCTGTAAAAGTGACCGCAGCACGTGAAAATGCTGCAAAAGGTGCATCTCAGAAGATGCACGCCGGCCAGCTGCTGACTCCGGCCATGCGGCAATGGGGCGACACTTGGAAAATTCTCGTAGCCGACATTTAAAGAGAACTTGAAGCAGACTTAGGTCTCATCAGAAGCCTCCAGGCCCTGGAAAGCCTATGTAGCATCTCCCCAGAGAACCCCCTTGAAAACTTCGAGACACAAAGGATCCCATCCAAGAATCTGAGCAGGGCCGCGGTGAGAGGAGGTAAAACAGACCCGCGGGGGGGCCGCGAGGGGGCCACTCGGGTCGCTTCTTACCGGGTGGTTCTGCGTTGGTGCCCTGATGGTTCTCCATGTTGACTTCGCCCTGGTCGGCTGCAAGCAAGAACAAAACGCCCCAGGGGGGTGAACACAAAGACAACACACCCTGATGGTCACTCTCAAGCTGAACTGGCCTCCCACCTCCTGCCCCCAAGCAGAGGACCGCCCTGGTCATCAGGGCATGAAGGGCACCTCGTGGGGCCTGGTTTGTTCGCTCCTGTGCTTTTTCAGTCTATCATTTTATTTCCCTATTTCTACTCCCAAAGTTTTCGAACACACGTCAACGCAAAGAGGACCATGCCGCGCCCCACCGGCCCCCAGAAACGATCTCCCAACATACAGTGTGAGGTGACAGAATTCAAAATGCACGAGCGAGCGGGGCGGGGGACGGGACGGGACGGGACGACAGGGTTGAGGGAGGGATGGAGTGGGAGTTTGGGCTTAGCAGATGCAAACTGCTAATGCTGAGGATGGAACCACACAAGGCCCTACTGTAGAGCACAGGGAACTCGATTCAGTATCCTGGGATAAGCCATCATGGAAAAGAATACGAAAACGAACATATAACTGTATAACTGAATCACTGCTGTACAGCAGAAATTAACACAACGTTGTAAACCAACTATACTTCAGTTAGAAACAAACAAAGACGCAGGAGAGATTCCCAGTCAAAACATGTTTATTTCTTTACTGCATGTTCGGGAAGGGACACGGAAGCACGTATGACATGAAAAGGACTGAAGTAGCTCACGGGACCCATGACAACCGTTCTCCTGTTTTCCCGAAGCTTTGATTTTCGCAAAACACCAGCATCTGGGGTTAGCATTACGCGTGAACACCCAACACCCTTTTTCATCCCGGTCCCAGAAACACGCATCCCCCGTCTGCATGAAATGGATTCCACGAGCCCTCACCCTTTCCCCCAACCACGAAAGGAGACCCCAGTCAGAGACCAAAGTTCTAAGATGACAAAAAAAAGAAAGAGAAACACCCAAAGAGGAGAGAGTTTGAAGAGATCTGTGAAAACACTGCAGGATGGTCACTGCCAATGTCACGTCTTCTGCTGGCCGGGCAGGAGGTAGGCTCTGAACACACGCACATTTTAAGAGTGAACTATTATGACGAGAAATCCTAAATGTGCTTTACTTTCACATGACAAAGAATCTCCCTACCAAAAGAAAAAGAAAGGAAGAAAAAACCCAGTACAAATATTCTAATGGGTCCGCAGAAACCCTGTATCTGGCTACGTTCAAGGAAAAGAAAAAAAGAAATGCCCCTGGGAAATAATAAAGTACAGCCAGACCCAAATCCATTTGGGGCCAAGCGTTATTTCCAACAAGTAAAAGGCACGTTCAATCCATTATCTGAAGAGACATTTGGGGGGAGGGGGAGGGGATGCTGGCACACTTGGTGTCACCAACGCCCAGCATTTGGGGAGAGCCTGAGGGAGGGTGGGTGCTTCGTGGGCGGGGAAAAGGATCGGCCCCCTGGGATTCTGTTTAGCTGGAGCCGTATAGTCAGGGATACAGGGCCGATTCCCCGTTGCCAAGCGCCCAACCCAACCCCAGGGACCCCTAAGAGGAGACCAGGGTTCCACAAGGTGCATTGTCCCGCTGCAACCTCAACACTTAGAAGGCCAAACACAGCACATCTCAAAATCAAAACCAAAGCAACTCACATGCTTTGAAGCGAGGAGCCGCTTGAGCTATGAAGGCAATTACAGCAATGGCAGCTTTAGGGGTCTCTATGTGTGTGGGCTATTTACGTAAACACAGCAAGCACTGGGGCCAAGGGCAGACCCCAGAGACCACTGACCGGCAGGGTCTCATCCGGAGTTCACACCGAGGACTTAATTCTTGGGGCACAGAGATTCGATTTAAATGCACCCCTGTGCTAACCGGGACACGGGCTTTATTTCATCAGAACCAAGAAATCTGCAGACGCTTTCTTCAAAGACCCAGACGGCCGGCAAGGTGACCACTGTCAAGGCCATCAGGGTGACCGGCGGAAGAGGACCAGGCCCACGGGAGGGGCACGGAGAGCCTCCGTTGCAGGGTTCTTAACCCACCTCCTGATACTAACCCCCAAAACCTGCCACTCGGTCACCAGATCACCACCAGTCATTTCACCCCGGGAATGGACGTCACCCTGACGCTCGGCACACAGTCGGAAAAAGAAAACTAATATTTACGCACAAGAAGGAGATGGTCTGATGTTAAAAAGGAAAAAAAAAAAAAATGCAGCAATGACTTCCATGCTAACGGGGATATACAAGGATGCAAGAATTCTAGGGTGTCAAGATCCCAACACTCACTTCTCCACTGACCTTAGAAATTTAAGATCGTGAGATTTTTAGGTTTTTCCGAAATAGGTGGATTTTTTTTTTCCCCCCGCTGCAAACTGGGAAATTCACATAATTGGCAAAAGCCGATCCGAGAAAGAGTTAGGAAATATTTCATGGAAATGGACCATAAAAATCCAGGGGCTATGGAATCAGAAGGTTAAAAATCCCATCATGAGCGTGAAAGATGAAACCCTATGACCCAGGGCCGGCTTTGCCCCAGGACTCTGAAAGCGGGACGGCTAACCCCCCTGCAGGATCCGCTGGCAAGGACGGGGGATGGTGAGAAACCCGGCTAGCTCACGGAAGCCCCCGGCGGCACCATTTCCCCCTTCTGTTGGATTTCACTTTAAAAGGAAATGTCTGCATTTCTCTTCCTTATTCTGAAGCTACCTGGGCCTTAAAATGTAATATCATACGCTTCCGTGCACCGTGAAGGGAGAAAACATATAGGATTCAAGGTATGGCATCCGGTCTGGGAGAAACACATCACTGCGGCAGTTTTACTAATAAGGAAAAGGACAAATGACAGCAAGGTCTGCTTTCGACTCTGCGTCTTTGTAGATAAACGCGGATCGGAAAGGAGGATCTTGAGGCCCCGCCTGGGGTTTTCTGCTCGTCCCTAGGTCTTCGACTCATCTGAAACGGAAGGTCAGAAAAGGAAAATGAAAGAAAAACAAACACCGAGAAGTAAACGTCTGAAAGGTTTGCTTCAGGTGCGTGCCCACAGCCCAGGGAGCAGTGCAAGGTGTTAGGAAGACGCCCTCTGGGCTCACAACTTGAGGAGACAGGCTGACAGAGCAGAGCCTCGCGGAGCGGACACCGGGATTAAGTGGGGGGAGGGCAGGGGGGCGGGAGGAAAGGAGGAGGGAAGGAAGGAAGGGAAGAGAGGGGGGAGAGAGAGGGAGGAAGAAAGAAAGAAAGGAAGGAAGGAAGGGAAAGAGAGAAAGAGAGAGGGAAGGAAGGAAGGAAGGAAAGAAGGGAGGGAGAGGACACGCCAGTAGCTCATTTCACCAAAGCCTCAAGAATCTGCCACCATCAAGGACAAGGGAAGCAGCTGGCGGATGTGCGGTGAGCAACGAGAATCAGCCGTCGAGCACACCCAGTGACAACAACCAAACACTGTGCCCTGTGCAAGCGGTCAGGCTCAGCACCATCCGTCATTTAAACTGGTGACTTGAAGCCAACCCACGAAAACGCAAAGACGCACATCCACCAGGAGCCTGCGTCCCAAAACGGCTTTAAGAGGCCAGCTTGCATCACTTGGAAGAAAACCAGATTAACTCCTAGAGTCACAACTTCAAACCTTTAGGAATAAAGGACAGAGCTACCAAACTTTGCTGGCCGTGGAGGTTTTCTCCTATCTTCTCACGGAGAAGCTCTTAACTAAGTATATATCAAGACTGACAGTACTAGATTGATGTATCTCCACGTTGGGAAAACACATCTGCTTCCCCCCGTTAAGTGCTCGAGAGGAAGCTTGGCGCAAATTCAACAGACACTACAAAATTCAATACAACGAGGTCCTGGCAAGTCACTCTGTAAACCGCCATGCTCAGAGCATAAATGGTTTACCCCAAACCACGCTTCCTCCAAGGCTGGGAGCTCACTGTCCAGGGTGTAGCCATATCCCCCTTACCAAATCTCCAAGCTCACCACTGCACACCCTAAAATAACCACCCCGAAATAAAGCCTATAAAATAGTCCTGCACGGACCTGAAAAGGTCTAGGATCCTCATGCACCCGACGCCTGGCCATCTCTGTTCATAAAAACACATAACTGACAACAGACACTAAATTCACTTTATAAGGCAGGTCTATAAACCGCAATATCTACCCACGTGGTCAGAAAGACGCTCACTGTCTGCATTAGACTCGGTGCTTCTATGAGAAAAGGGACCTAATTTTCTTTGCGTCAATGCTGGACATTTTACAGCTGGAGACAACAGTGCCTAATTACTGAAATCAGAACTACCCGCTTCCTTCCCCCATGAAGGTTTGCCCCCCCCTTTCTTTTCCTTTTTCTTTGTGCATCTACATCAGCCCAAGACCATGAACCTGTGAAAACCACAAAGCAAATCAAATATTTAAAGTCACACCTAATGTTAATTCAGCCTAAGAAGAGAGACTGAAGGACGTGTTCTAGGGGAATGACTGTAGCCAGCCTCTCTGGAAGCAGAAGTTGAATCCTCGCCTGCCCTGAGCCAGTTCTTCAGAAAGTTCGCTTTTGGTTTTGAAAATCGTGCGCTCAACTCTTTCTACCCCGGAAGCTTTCCGTTTCCATGCCCACCCCTTCCCCCTGCAATGGGGGAAGAGTGCTTGAACCCAAGACCGAGACCCAGGGGTGGGGTAGGGTGGGATGCAGAACACTTGGTTTTCCCAATTTCTGAATCCCTTTTCCAAATATTAGATGATGTCAAGTCTATTAAGATTCTTGGGTGCTTCCTCAAATCCCTGTATCTTGACATATGAACATCCAGAGTCCAACTCATATATCCGATTCACACGGTACATCATATATCCGATTCACACGGTAACAGAAATGCTTTGGTAATTCCAGAGTCCAACTGGGGTTCGCCTGAAGATTTTCAGAAACTTCTGGGGCCAGGACTTCCTGCGCATTCTTGCCTAGCGAGCGCCTTCCTCTCCTGGCTGAGCATCAAGCTCTGAGTTTGAGCATTTTCAGAGAAAGGGGGAAATGTAATTGAAAAGGAAACAGAAATTCACTTCCATCGAACCCCTAGTCTTTTAAGTCTTTGCTCGTTCTAGGAGAAGCAAAAGAAAAAGGTGTTTTCTTTTGTTCTGTTTCCCCCGACTCGGTTCTAACTGTAGATCTTTTGTAAGTATCTCCTGGAACTTGGTCATCTGTCCATTTGGGCATCGCTGGATGCCCACCATTCCGCCAGCCAACCACACTTTCCTGAGCGCGGCCAGATGGAAGGCGCCCACTCCCACGAGGGAAATAAGATGCACTCAGGCACCCTTACCCTCCAGCGCAAGGAGAGGGATATAAAAATGGCCTCTTATTTTAGGTCTCTGAATCCAAATGCTGTGTCAGACTTTCAATTTCAGGCTATAAATAGTGTTTGTGAACCTAAAAATCTGGAATGATGGAAGATGAAGGTAAACTGCATCCCTAGAGGGTAACTTTGCCTCTATCAAGTCTTCTGGGAATTTCCCAAGAACCCTCAGGAAAGGGTCCTTTAGGCAGATGACACCAATGGCCAACGGCAAAGTATGGATAAGGACTTAGGGTCATACACAGAAGGGAAGTTCAGATACCACAAGCCTCCTCCGAGGAGGATGGGCCGCCACGGTCCATGGGGCCACCACAAACCACACTGCAACCCACCCCTCGCTGGTTCTCAAAGCAAGACCTAGACAGAGCCTTCCAGAGACGCACAAACATTAACTGTGCTCAAAACAGAGGAACTCACTGATGTCAGGACGAATCCTAAGTAACTTAGCATTTGAGTACAAAGTCCCAAAATGCCCAGTGATGGAATTCCGATCTCTGGGCTGGTAACGGTGGCATTCGGCGGTCCATGTAAATAACAATGAATGAATCGTAAGAGCGAACATTTCATCAACACTCACTCTCTGCCAGGCAACCTGTCAAGACTTTCACACATGACCTTTTTGACCTTCACACATGACCTTACTGACCTTCACACATGACCTTACTGACCTTCACAAAAATTCTAAAGCGCAGACTATCATCTCTCCTCTTCATGGGAACCCCCGCCCCCCAAAACGGAGTGGTTAGTAACTTGCACAAGCTCACACGGCTAAACGCAGGAGATGCTGGGATCAAAGCCACAAAGTCAGATCCCAGTTTTCTAGCGACTTCAGGACCCCCTCGGCCGCCTTCCACGTGTTTCGTGCCAACCTGAGTTCTGCTTTTTAGTGCTTTTTTTTTTAAGGAAAGCACGGTTTTCAAAGTAGCAAGGCCCCACGGAAAGGACGCGGCGGTGAACGCCTTACCGTTCTCTTTGAAGCACAGCTTCTTCTTCTGGTAGGCGATGAAGCTGGAGATGGCACCGGCCACGGCCACTGCGACGGCACCAACGATCCCAGGGACCACGCCTGGGGAGTCGGCTGTGGGAGGAAGCACAGGGCACCGTGACAGGCAAACACGTAACCCTCACGGACGGACCACGGGGCCGGGGGCCGGCGGCCCTGCCCGGAGGGAGAGGATGGGGCTGAGGCCTGAGAGGCGCGGCCCCCAGGGTAAACCACGGAGGGACCGTCACTCCAGAGCCTCTCCAGGAAACCCACGTCGGAATTCATTTGACTACGTGAGCTGTTTCCAATCCAAGAACTGGCTCCCCGTGGGATGCCAAACCCCACCTCTTCCCCACCCCTAGGACCAGCTCAGCTGTCCTCCCAGCCCAGTGAGGAAGCTCTCAGATGGGTGACAAACCCACAGCGGAAGCGGGCCCAGCGGGGACCATTCAGCGGCCGTGTGACCTCAAGCAGCCAGATGCCCGGCTCTTCATGTACCTTCTGAAAAATCAAAGTCCCCGACCTCTCCGTTACTCTCAGGTGCTCTACGGTGACGGTGTTTCCATCCGCCGTCAAGAATTCTAAAGCTACCTGCGTCCGTCCCGCATCCACAGCTGTTTCTTGACACGGCACGTGCACAAGACATCCTCCCCCACGAATAAAAAGGACGGTGTGATGGATGGTTCGTCGTATGTGTCAGCTGGACTGGCCAGGGCCTGCCTAGGCAGCTGGGAATACTTCATTTCTGGATGTGTCCATGTGGCCGTCTCCAGAAAAAAATAACATTCGAACCCGTTAGCCTGGGTAAAGCCAGCTGCCCTCACCAACATGGACGGGCACCGTTCAATCCACTGAGGGTCTGATTAGATCAAAAAGGGACAATGTGCCCCCTGCCTGAGCTGGCACGTCTATCTTCTCCCGCCCTTGGACATGGGTGCTTCTGCTTCTTGGGATTTTGTACTCAGACTGGGACCCACGCCATTTGCTGTCCTGGTTCTCGGTGTTTTGCACTGGGACTGACTGGCCACCTTCCTGAGTGTCCGGCGTGCAGACAGCAGATCGAGGCCCTTCTCAGCCTCCGTAACTACGTGGGCCAACTCCTTATAATAAGTGTCTTTCCACTCATCTCTATACATCCTAGTGGTCCTGTTTCTCTGCAGGACTCTGGGTAATACGGATGGCGTTCCTCCTTAGGGCACTTTGGGAGGGCGACCGAACTTAAAACGCAGATCCCGTCGGTACCAGCTCCAGGCAGACCTCATGCTAGTGCGCTTCACGGATACTGTGGGGTTTTTTGTGTTTTTTTTTAACAAATGGAAGGTTTGTGGCCACCCTACGTCAGGCAAGTCTATCGGCGCCATTTTTCCAACAGCGTTTGCCCACCTCACGTCTTCGTATCACATTTTGGTAATTCTTCTAATATTTCAAGCTTTTTCATTAGGATTCTATTTGTGACGGTATCCGTGATCTCTGGTGTTACTCCTGTGACTTGCCGAACGCTCAGAGGATGGTGAGCCTTTATTAGCAATAAAAGTTGTATAAATTTAGGCCTGTACGTGGTGCTTTTTCTTAGCCTTGATGCCATTGCACACTGAATAGACTACAGGGCAGTGTAAACATCCCTTTTAGATGCACTGGGGAACCACACAATTCGTGTGACTTGCTGTACCGCGATATTCGCTTGACTGCAGCGGTCTGGACCTGAATCCCCAGGATCTCCGGGGTCTGCCTGTTTCCGCTGAGCCCCCTTGCAACGCGTGTCCAGAGAGCCGTTCTTCATTCCAGTATCTTTCAGATGACGCTGCAAATACTAAAAGTGAGGCTGTGACCACTGGCTCCCGCTTCCCTCAGCAGGACACGTGAGGAACCCAGGACATCGGGGACCAGGGGTACGTACCCTGCTCCTCCCCGTCATGCCTCTGCTTTCCGCCACCACCGCCTCCTGCAACAGAGGAACAAGGCTTGGTGACAAATGGCGCTGGGGAGACGCTCGGTCACCGAAAACTCATACCAAGGACCAGCTCCTCCGACCTTGGGTTGTGAAGGTTCCTTAAGAGAAATGACCATGGGACTGATGAGGCCATTAATATCAGGGTGTCCCTTTCCACTGCTGGAAGGGGCGGTCCTCATTCTACGGGACGTATCACCTGTCTCGCTCCCGTGTACCTGAAATCCAGGCTTGGCACCTGACTCAACCCCCTGGCCCCATGGTGGGCTCCAGGAGACCCACTGAGCCCTCAAAGTCCCCCAGGGATTCGGGGAGAAACCCAGCAAGGGCCCCAGAGCCCAGCTGAGACCCTCACATGGCTATGGGGTCATCCCAGGCACACTCCTGTTAACTCTCAGGCCCCCCAGTCTCACTAGGGGTGGTTGTCGGCCATGTGCTATCCACGGACCCACCACCTCTGGGTATTGTCTTCATTTGTGCTTTCCCCGGGGCTAAGGGATACCACCTCAACACCCCCTCTACTTTTTCCACATTTAATGCCAATGGATACTTGATGTTTTTGTTGCTGTTTGTCTCATTTTGTTTTTTCTTTTTGCCCACACTATGCAGCTTGTGGATCTTAGCTCCCCGACCAGGGACTGAACCTGCACCCTCGGCAGTGAAAGCGAAGAGTCCTAACCACTGGACCGTCAGGCAATTCCTGATACTTGATGTTAAGCTGATGCTTGTACAATTACGAGTGCACAAACCAGGAATCCACCCAGCGGACTGCACACTTGTGAGGGTGCCTTTAGCTCTGTTTCCTGTCAGCCGGTCACTCCCAGTGTGTCTTTACGGTATAGTCACACAGGCACTGCATGTTACATGGCTATGAAGCACCACTGCCTGCTACAAAGGAGGGGCTGCATGTTACACAGCTACAGAGCCAGCATACAGCCTGTTACATTCAGTGGGTAAGAGCACATCACATGGGTATCAAACTAGAACCCTGCCTGTTACACTCCTCAAAGTGGGGCGATCTTGTACAGCACCTAGAGATGTAAATTTAAACGGAAAACCAATTTAGAAGGTAGACGGCTAGCCACTGTAGACATGACTTTGGGGACCAGGGTGGAAGGGGTTTACTCTGAAAGGTATGTGAGCTCAAGAGGGGAGGTAGGGGCATTCCCGGTAGAAGGCAAACGAGATGATCAAAAAGCATGTCACCGTAAGGGCGTGACTGATATAAACAGACTTATGATGCTTTGGGGGCTGGTTCATCCATTGATGCCAATCAATGGCGCTCCATCAAGCAAGGATTCAAAGCAAAAATGTTTCCAGTAACATTTAAGGCAGGCCAGGGAGGAATGAACCCAGCAAACTCTTACATGATCCTCTTACCAGTGGGACCATCAACGATCCCAGCCATTCTGGAAAGCAATTTAGCAACCCATGAAGGGATGTAAAAGTGGGAACTCCTTTCAGAAACCCTACTTCTTAGAAACCACCTTAAGGGAACCATATCAACCATACTGGAGAACATCCAATATCAAAGCATAAAGATATGTACAAGAAACTGGTGCAGAATCTAAAAAGCACAGCAAACTAGTGAAAATAACAAAAAAGAAGCAGCCTCACAGATACAGAGAACAAACTAGTGGTTCCCAGTGGGGAGAGGGAAGGGGGAGGGGCAAGATAGGGGTGGGGGATTAAGAGGTACAAACTACTATATATAAAATCAATAAGCTACAAGGATAGATTGCACAACACAGGGAATAGAGCCAATATCTTATAATAACTTTAAATGGAGTACAACCTAGAAAAATACTGAATCACTACGTCATACACCTGAAACTTATACAACACTGTACATCAACGATACGTCAAAAAAAAGTATTAAGGAGTATCAGGCAGTTAGCTAATAAAAATGTTACTTTTCTATTTAAAAAAGAAGAAACTGGTATAACCTAAATGCTTAAAAAGAGAAGGGAGAATAAACAGATTTTACATTCAGGGGGAAGAACACGGGTCAGGACGGGAATGGGGAGGGGCCATCAGAGCATGAAGGTCCCTCCCCAGGGATGTCAGAGCCATGGGTCACCTCCTGGGAAATCTTCACATCATCTTATTATTATTCACCGTTTACGCTCAATTCTCCAAGAAATAAACAAGAACCAGAGCTCGACGGCAGAGTCAGAAATAAAAGATTTCCCGAACTGGGGGCTGGAGCCCAGGCTTTTCTACCTGGCGGGGGGAAGCTGGAGTTAACTGCCATGGAAGGAGCTTCCCTCCAGGTGGACGTCCCGAGGCTCTGAGTTTGCAGCCCTCCTAGGAGGCTGTGGGCCAAGAGTGACGCCCAAATTCAAGGCTGATGCACAATCTTTCTCCGCCTCCTGAGGGTGACCCAAAGGAATCCTGGTGGAGGAGATCTTTACCTTGTGTCTGGCTATGCGTTATATATTATATACACATATACTAGACGTAATACCTATTTTAGATTACATAGGCATAATAGATGAATATAGTGAAAATATATGTAACATACGCATACGCTATAATTTATACATACATAAATACATAAAAATGACCATATATTTCATCAAGTTATAACTATTCTAAGCATATATTAATCTTATACTTATTTATTTATTATATTTAAATACTGCTTTGGCTCCCATATTGACCTAAGATTTTAAAGACAGAGGGGTGGAAACAAGGACCTACTGTAGAGCACAGGGAACTCTGCTCAATATTCTGTCATAACCTATACAGGAAAAGAATTTGAAAAAGAATAGACACATGTCTATGCAGAACTGAGTCACTTTGCTCTACACCGGAAACTAACACAACCTTGTTAATCACCTCTACTCCAATATAAAATAAAAAACTGAGGGACTTCCCTGGCGGTCCAGTGGTTAACACTCTGCCCTTCCACTGCAGGAGGGCGCAGGTTCAATCCCCGGTCGGGGAACTAAGATCCCACATGCCGCACGGCGCAGCCAAAAGATTAAAAAAAAAAAAAAAAAAAAGAAAGAAAGAAAGACAAAAAAAGAAGGGGAACCCTACCTCCATCTGAAGTCCCATCAGCCAGGTCCAAATCCGAAAAGCCATCTAGAAGGAAAAAGACAGGATCATCTGTCACATGAGAACTGTCGGCAGTGTCTTGATGTCTTGGGGTGAAGGGAAACACATCAGAATCAAAAGCAGACCTGGGGTGGCGGGGAACCCCATAAAGGTACTTTGAATCTTTCAAAGATACAATTATTGGACTTCCCCAGTGGCGCAGTGGTTAAGAATCCACCTGCCAACGCAGGGGACACGGGTTTGATCCCTGGTCTGGGAAGATCCCACATGCCGCGGAGCAACTAAGCCCGTGCACCACGACTACTAAGCTCGCACACCTAGAGCCCATGAGCCACAACTACTGAGCCCGCGTGCCGCAACTACTAAAGCCCACGCTCCGCAACAAGAGAAGCCACCGCAATGAGAAGCCCGTGCACCGCAACGAAGAGTAGCCTCCGCTCTCTGCAAGTAGAGAAAGCCCGCGCCCAGCGACGAAGACCCAATGCAGCCAAAAGTAAATAAATAAAATAAATAAATTTATTTATTTAAAAAAAAAGAAATAAAACCATAAGAAAGCATATGAACATGGCTTCCATTTGCTTTGCAACTCATACTTCTAAAATAGCAGAGAAACATAACATTTTCAAAATTAGGGATTAGTTATGATAGCATATAACTGCCAAGAAAAGTCATATGATAAAAATTATTAAATGACATAAGAAAATGCTTATGGAATACTCATAAGCAAAAAATAATGTTATGACACAGTGTGAATAAAAGATTGACAGTTTTACTTAACAGTTGTTTCATTTAAATTGATATAGAATACTAGGGAGAATAACCATCTTCACTGTGGTACAGGATGGACAGTATTTCTATTTTTCTGCATTAAAAATTAAACAAATATGTAAACAAACAAAAAAGCCAACTCAAAATCTGAAGTTTCAACAGCCATTCAACTCAGAACACTGATGTTAGTCAAATACTCAGAGAATACTATGATGTGTCAGAAAAAAGGTGGCAAAAACCTTTAAAAAACAAAACAAAAACCAAGAGCTTCTCTAAAGGGAAAGAACAAGCTGATATTTTTCTCCATATTGATTCCCTATATTTAAAATCTTACATTTAATTTTTTAAAGTTTCCATTAAAACCTTGGAAGTAAAATCAGCAAACTAAAAATCAAATCCGAACCAAAAATATATTTTTGAAAACTGTTCTCCACGACTGGAAAATTGGCATTACGTTGCACAGAGAGTTCACGGTAAGATCATGCTAAATCTGAAATTACCTCCTTTCAGCTGACATGGAAATCACTGTACTCTGAAAAACACACAAGGACCCACAGGGGCGAGAAGGTCTTACCAGAAGAGCCGGGCTGGTTGGGGTTTGGATTAGGTTTTGGCTTGGGTGGTTCGGGTGACACTGGGTCATCTGTAAAAGAGGAGAGTTGCAATTATGAGCACTTTACAGTCAAGAAAACAAAACGTGCATTTGCAAACAGATGGTTTACCAAACAGCTAGAAATGGAGGCATGTCCTCTGTCATGGCGGGGCAAGTACTTTGTCATGATGGGGATACCCATACACACAGGCACCTGTGGATTTCTTTCCATCATCATCCAGCTGCGATACTTAAATTCACGTATTTCCAATAGAAAATAAAGCAGATGGCTGGACCAGCTACAGAATTTGTGGAGCCCAGGGCAAAATGAGAATGCAGAGTCTCTTGCTTAAACTGTACTAAGAAATTCAATAGGGCGGCCACAGAGCAGTCAACCAAGGAGGGAAGCCCTTCTGAGTGTGGAGTCCTGTGTGACCCTACGCGCCCATGAGGCCAGCCCTGGCAAGGATATTCAGTTTGTCTTATATCACCCCAAAGACTGTAAGAGCTTTAAAATAAAAGTAGGCATACGGATAAAAGCCAAAAACTCAACCACAGCAAACAATACATCTATTCCTTAGGTTTTCGTGGTAAAAACTAATTGGACTTATTTAAAAGAGACAAGCCTCTTTGCAATGATAAATAAGCAAGTCAGACACATAGGAGATTTAAGAGGTACTACTTACTGTTCCCTCCACCAAGGGCGTCTTCTAAATTGAAGTTATCATCTAGAGGAGAAAAACAGATAGTTAATACTGAAGTTGTGGGTGAAACGAGGAACAGAAATGACTTCCTAAATAGACGGAGGAAACATTGCCTCTCCACATCTCAGAACACTTTCCTGAATGTCAGTCTGACCAAGGTCTCAACAGAAAAACCAAATTCCTGACCATATTCATATCATCCTTCTCTCCAAAAAAAGGAATAAAAGGCAAAACCAAACCAAAACAATGCAAGTAATTTATAAATCAATTACGCCCCATGGACCGAGTTGAAATTCCAACTTCTGCCTGTAGACAAGTCTTCCCCGGGGACTGTTTATCCTAGCAACATCCCCTACCAAGTTGCCAACAACTTCCGCAAGGTAGATACTACGAGATTAAGGGGGGAAGTCTGTGGCCAGATTTGGGCTTGTGCCCACCAAGAAAATGATTCAACTGACCCAGGTGTGCTTGACAAAATGATGTGACAACTCCTGATGGCTTCCGAGGTTGCCTTCTTAGTTTTAAGGACTCTTTGCAAGTCCCAGCAACATCTAGGTGAGCTTGCGTATCCACCCAACACGATGTACTGACCCATCACGAGTCACGACTGGGAAACAGCGTCGCTGCCCCAGGGAGCGCGTGACGGTACAAAGTCCGTTGTTCAATAATGACTTGTCCAGCATCCTTTGCGTGCCTGCACAGGTCAAGGACCTGGCTCTGAACAAGGCTATCTTTTTCCTCATAAGATGCCACTCTAGATGAGAAGCCCAACATTTGAAGAGAGCTATCACATTTTTTTAAAAAATCAGTGGTAAGAGCTCTGTAACTTTGGGCATCGATTTTACTGTGGGTGACTAACCACCAATGAATCTGACCCTTGGTCAATTCCATGATCCGTCTGATTCCTGACTTTCATTGGAAAGGTTTAGTGACAACTAGTACGTTCCTCCTAGAGGCTGAGATCTAAGTTTGCTCATGGGTTATACGAGGGTCCCAGGTCCTAAAATTGTTCCTCCCGAGAAATGAGTAACCAAAACCAGGGACAGACACTCAGAATGAAAGCATCCCGAGATGCCTTCCAGGGGACCCAACAGCATCTCGCCCAAGTGTCAGCGTCCGTCCTCTTACAGCCACTGTGGACTTGAAAGCACCAACATCACAGCGTAATTCAAGTATTAACCAGGCTGGATCCAGAGCCGGTGAACAGCTGACTGCGGCTCACGCAGCTCTTGGGAAAACTGGGGCGCACGACAACGATTTCTCGGCTGTGTTTGCATGCTGGGCACCTTTGCTTCTTACCGGTGCCTTGCTTTGGTGGGGCGGGAGTGGGTTTCTTGTCATGGTCTAAAGAGAAGAGACATGTCTGTCAGTAAGACTTGCAGCTGGGAAACAGAATCAACTCTCGATACGGTTCTGTTTCCTTAAAAAGACTCAGAGAACGTGTGAAGCATCATTTTTCCCTGACAGTTGAGGCAATGGCCAAGCACTGCAGGACGATTCCAGTGAGCCCCCGAGGACCCACGGCAACAGGAACATAGGACGATGTCGACCACGGCTGCCACCGAGACCAAGGGCCCCTCCCACCTCATGACGCCAAGTGGGGGGCTGTGAGTGAAAGAGGAACCCGGGAGAACACAGGACGCGAGGGAGAGCCCGGGACCTGTGCGGGAGAAGGAGGGACCCGGGACCCTTGGCTCAAAGGCTGTGCACATTCACTACGTGAAGCACACCTTTTGCTCCTTGGGACCCCCAGGCAACCAAGGCAAGGTGGGCTGAGGTTATTAGGACCACAGACACCTCTCCGGCATCTCTCCTCACCAGCCAATGAGGGGTCCATCGTCAAGAATAAGACTATCCCCCCGTTGGCTTTTGGGAACATTACTGCCCTCACGGTTTTGACTCACACCTCTGCATCGGACCCCAGGAGTTAAAAAGATATCTTGGGGCATTGACATACATACAGTACTATGTATAAACTAGATAACTACTGAGGACCTACTGTATAGCACAGGGAACTCTACTCAGTGCTCTGTGGTGACCTAAGTGGGAAGGAAATCTGAAAAAGAGGGGATATATGTATATGTATAGCTGATTCACTTTGCTGTACGGCAGAAACTAACACAACATTGTAAAGCAACTGTACTCCAATAAAAAAAAAAAAAGATGTCTTGGGTTGAATACTGGGTCCCCAAATTCACATCCACCGGGAACCTCAGAACGTGACCTTACTTGGAAACAGTGTCTTTGCAGATAACACTGGTTAAGAAGAGGTCACAGCGGATTAGCACAGACCCTTATAGACGAGTGCCTTTATCAGAAGGAAATTGGAAAACATAGAGGCACTGATGCACAGCAAAGTGGCCACGTGAAGGCAGAGGCAGAGTTTGGGGTGATGCAGGCACCAGCCAAGGGATGGAATCAGTGAGCCCACGGGGGACCAGCCCACAGGGGACCAGCCCACGGGGGACCAGCCACTTCCGCAAGCTCATGGCAACCCTGTGTGGCATTCATCCACCACCACAGAGTGTGGAAGTTATTCCACCAAAAAAGATTTATTTACCCTGACAAGGGCATCTTGATTTTCTTCATCCTATGTGAGTCTCTAGTTATCATAGTAAGACATATTTCAAAAGATTTACTATAGTCCAATAAAATATTCCCTGTAGTTTATAAAATGTTTTAATATTACTCACCATCAAGGGCATGCGATAAATCAAAATCTTGGCCTAAAAGAAAAAGAGTCCAATTAGAAATAAGTCAAATAAAAGTAAATTGGGAAATTAAGAAAACAATTAAAAAAGGGCATGATTTTGGATTTTGAGATGTCTGGCGGCTTTGAAAATGCATCACCATGTTGTGATTTCTCATTTGAAATATTCACTCTCATGCGAAAACGTAAGAATATGTCAGCTTATGTTTTAGATTATGGACGACCTTAGAGTTTAGCAGCAATTAAATTAGTGGGAAACCATGATAATTCTGCACGTGCATTATTCTAAAAAAGCAGGTGTTTTGAAACAGGTGAGTCACAATTTCCAATACATGATGGAGAAAAAACATGGAGAGAAAAACCCCTTGGAGTAGCAACATCTCTATAATTACACAACCAAAATGTACTTGTCGTAGAAACACCAGACAACCCAGAAAAAGGTAAATTTTCTTTTTAATTTCCTGTGATCCCAGAGAAGGGGGGAAACTGCCTTTAATTCCATTGTTCTTCTATCCTGTTGCTACCGCTTTACTGAAGCAATTTCAATACTATTTCTGTTTCTATCCAATTAATGATGGATTGAAGGAAAGCAAAGTAAGGGAATTTGGGAACAGTCCACTTGGACCGTCCAGTCAGCGGAAAGGAGAGTGACAGCGGGTCGGAGGATCATCCTGCAGGTGCAGAAGCAAAGGGCACACGTGTCCCATGTCAGGAAGTGCTGGGCGTGTAACAAGCCATCTTCATCCCTGGGGGCCTCCAGAAGGTTGCAATGTGTTCAGTCCCCCTCAATGTCTCACAGACAGGTGTCAGCCTGTAACACTCTCTCTCGTGTGTGTGTGTGTGTGCAGCTATGTGTGTGAGCGATTGGGTGTGTGTGTGTGTCCGTTTACTGAGTGGTTTGGGATCCATGGAGTTTTGTGTATAGGTATGAGGGTGGTTTGTATGTGAGTATTTGTGTAGGGGTGTGTGTGTGCTTTGTGTGTGTGCACATGTGTGTGTCTAAGTGCAGTTGGCATGTGTGTATTTGTGGTGTGTGTAGTGTATGTGTATATGTGGGGTTTTGTATGTGCATGTGTATAGTTTGGGCGTGTGCCCATGTGTAAGTGTGTCTACGTGTAGTTTGGGAAGTGTATTTGTGTGTGTGTGATTTTCCATGTGTGTATTAAGAACAGGCAAGCAGGTAAAAAAGAATGAAATAATGCCATTTTCAGCACCATGGATGGACCTAGAGATGATCACACTAAGGGAAGAAAGTCAGACAGGGAAAGACAAATACCCTATGATATCACTTATATGTGGAATCTAAACTATGACACAAATTAATCTATATACAAAGCAGAAACAGATTCACAGACATAGAAAACAAACTTATGGTTACCAAAGGGGAAAGGGAGGGGGGACAGATAAATTAGGAGTTTGGGATTAACAGATACACATGACTATATATAAAATAGATAAACAACAAGGACCTACTGTAGAGCACACAGAACTCAGTATCTTGTAATAACTTATAAGGGAAAAGAATCTGCTATAAATATATATATATATATATATATATATATATGTATAACTGAATCACTTTGCTGTACACCTGAAACTAATATTGTAAGTCAACTCTACTTCAATAAAAAATACTATATGAACAAGGAGATGTGCCCCCAAATCAAAAACAAAAAAACCTCAAAAAGGCAGCAGAAGCAGCATGATCTGGGAAGGCCCTGCGCTGGACGGACCCCCGCCCTCTCGGGGGGAGGGGCGCTGGTTCCTGCACCTCAGAGCCCGGAAGGGACAGGTGTGGTTTCAGCTCTTCCTGCAGCACGTGGCAGATGCTCACGAGGTAGCCAGGGGGGCTGGGGAGGGTGGGATTTGTTCAGCCCCGAAGAGCCCCCCGGGCAGGTGCAGAGCCTACACATACATGCGCGTCTCTGGTCCTGTACGTCTGCCTAGAGACCCACAACCGTTATCACTCCCTCTACGCTCCCTCTGCCGAAGCGACAGCGCTGGGACCTTCCTGAGATGTTCAGCGTCCCTGCCATCGGGACGCCTCCACACCTGACGGGGAGGGGGGGGGGTGGCGGGGGTGCGGGCAAGTAGCCCCAAACAGAGCGATTCAAGGAGTGGACGATGCTGCGTTTCGGACGGGGATTTGGAAAGAACAAGCAGACAAGGCTCTTTGGAATGCTGAAACCAACAGCAACACACTTGAACGTAAGCTGTTTCTACACGTGGCGCGTGCGCGCGCATGCTCCTGTGTGGGCGTGTCTGTGTACGGATGTGCACGTGAGTATACTCGTGTGTCTGTGAGCACGTGCACCCGCGGGCGTGCACTCTGCATCTGGGTGAACTGCACGCGTGCCCACGTGTACCTGTGCGCACGCATGTCCACGTGCACTGGCGCGTGTGCGGCGCAGGTATGTGCTCACGGGCGCGCGCGCGCGCGCGCGCGCAAATATGCACCAAGCGTGAGTGTTGCGTATGTATGCGTGTGTCTGTGCCCTGCGTGTGAGCCAGCGTGCACGTGTGTGTGCACGTGTCTGTCTGTCTGGTAGCTCCGTGTCCAGGGCCTGGAGCCTCCCCAGCCCAGCTGGGCCCCGAGCCCCCGCCCGGCTCCGAGGGGAACACCTCCAGACGGGGGGCGGCCCCGCCGGACGCAGGGCCTGAGTCACCCCCACGGCGCGCACACACCCCCCGCCGTGCACGCTCCCCCCCCTCAGCCGTCTCCCCTCCCCCCCTGCCGTGCACCTCCCCCCCGCCGTGCACCTCCCCCCTCAGCCGTGCACCCTCCCTCCCCCCCGCCGTGCACCTCCCCACCTCCCCCCGCCGTGCATGCTCCTCCCCAGCCATCTGTTCGGTTTCCTCCTCCCGAGCCCCAGGACACAAGCCCCAGGACGTCCCGTCCCCAAGGCCACCCTGGGCGCGGGCTCCTCCTGGGGACCCTGTGCAGCCGCACGTGCCTCACAAACCCGCTGAACCGCGAATCTGAGGTTCGCCAACCATGAACTATGCAAGCGACAAGCGCACAGCACGAGGCCCGAATCCGGTTTCCCTTAAATTCCATCAGGGTGGCGCACTGACGCAGCCATCACAATGAGGATAGAAGTACTACTGATGATAATTTAGAGAGATGATCAGTTACACAATTTATACACGGAGCTTATAAATTATACAAATGGAAACAGAACAGAAATAAATACTGGAAACAAAACTAGAACAGAAAGAAAATATAGATCGGGGCTTTCCTGGTGGTGCAATGGTTAAGAATCCCCCTGCCAATGCAGGCGACATGGGTTCGAGGCCTGGTCCTGGAAGATCCCACATGCCGCGGAGCAGCTAAGCCCGTGCGCCACAACTACGGAACCTGCGCTCTAGAGCCCACTAACCACAACTACTGAGCCCGTGAGCCACAACTACTGAAGCCTGCGAGCCTAGAGCCCGTGCTCCGCAACAAGAGAAGCCACCGCAATGAGAAGCCCGCGCACCGCAACAAAGAGTAGCCCCCGCTCGCCGCAACTAGAGAAAGACCGCGCGCAGCAACGAAGACCTAACGCAGCCAAAAATAATAAATAAATAAAAAAATTAAGAAAAAAAAACTAGAACAGAAAGAAATATAGTTGCAATAATAATTACAGAAATTACAAACTATAGAATTTATCATTTATATACAGAACTTATAAATTATATAATATATAAAAATAAGTAGAAATAAGCTTTAGAAACAAAATTAGAAGAGAAATTAAACATAAATATAATTATAGAAGTTACAAATTATGTCATTTATACTTTAGACAGAATTTATAAGCTATATAAATAAATATATACAAATAAAATAGAAATAAATTATAGAAACAAAATTAGAAAAGAAATAAGATATAAAGTTGCATAATAATAAATTACAAATTATATAAATTATAATTTATACACAGAACCTATCATTATGTAAATGAATATATGTTTAAATATAATAGAGATAAATTCTAGAAATAAAATAAGAATAGGAAACAAATTTTTTAATTATAAATTAAATAAATTATAAATTATGTACTTTATAATTTATACACAGCACCTATCAATTATATAAATGAACATATGTATACATATAATAGAAATAAATTCTAGGAATAAAATTAGAATAGAAAATATAATTTTATAATAACGAACTATAAATTATGTAATTTATAATTTATACACAGAACCTATGAATTATATCAATGGATATACGTATACATGAAACAAACTCTAGAAAGAAAATAAGCGTAGAGATAAAATTTAAATTTTTATAATAAATTATAGAAATTATGAATTATACATAAATTTTATCATTTATACACAGAACCTAATAATATAAATACAGGCACAAATAAAATAGAAATAAATTCTAGAAATAAAGTTAGAATCAAAACAAAAATTAGGCAGTTGAAAGATTCCTTGGGCTTTCAGATTTTCATACTAATGAGGTAAGAATCACGTAAAACTAACAGTGGCCATGGAGGAATTTTCTGCATGGCCTGCACGCTCCTGGAGCTGTCTAGATAATACCGTTGATCTGCAAGACTCTCCTTTAGGGAGGAAGAAATGGAGACCCCAGAACTCGCCCCCAGTCCCCTGCAATGTCAACGGCAACATCAGGGTCCCCCCCCCCCGGCCCTGGCCCCGTGCAGGCTGGTCCCTGCTGCTCAGGGCTGGTCCAGGGCCAGAGGTGATGGTGAATGCTGTTTGATCTTATTTTATTTCTAAATATTAGAGATGCCCTTATTCTTCTGTAGCGAGGAAGGAATTGCTCCAGACATAGTTTTGCCGTTTCTCGAGCCATGTAATTTAACATTCTGCCTTACAGATTTTGTGACAAGCAGGGGAAAGGTTCTTCTCTTGTACCGTAACCCTGGGGGTGCCACTCTGGGCTGTGTCAAGCTTTGGAAGAACCCAGAGCATCTGGGGACGCTGTCGGCTGGGCTCCGGGTGCCGTGGACCAGTGAGTTGTAGAGTTTGGGGAGCCCAGATTCCTGGGCCCCGATCCCAAAGACACTGACTCAGTGGGTGGGAGCCGGGCCTGTGAATCTGCATTTCTAGCCATCTCCAGGTGGGTGGGCTGGGATGGCAGGAGTGGCCCAGGACCCTCAGCCCAGCTGTAGGGAGGTAGTTCTAGGACCCCAGTAAATTCAGTCTCCCTGAGCTAGGAAAGCAAGTCGTTGTTCCCCTGAAAGATAATCTCCAGGATCTGACTCAAAGTCCCAAATCCATTTCCAGTTTTACCACCCTTCACCCTGGGTCACCGCCCTGCCCCTTCACACTGGCCCTAAATGACCCAGTCAGAAGGTCCCAAACTTGATCAGTTCATGGAGGCTTTGCATCTCCAGAAACTGGCCCAAGGCCCCGAAACTAGACCTGACAGTTCTGTTTATGAATCACAGTCAAGGCACATCATCCGTAGTGGTTTTGTTCTTAACAGCTGCCGGAAATGCTGAATGAGCTAATATTCAATCATGGCTCCTGGGGAACTCCAGGGTTAAGTTCCTGCACCCTCAGGTCACACTGCCATCAGCTAATCGCACATGACCTTGCTTCATGCATGTTTCTGTGGAATTTGATCTTATTTAATCTGGAGTGTTGATGCTCACAGCACTCTTTCTCCTGCCTAAAGGAAGCTCATCTCACACACGTATTTCAGGCACACGGCAGCCTTCTTGTGCTTAGAAGCAAAATCGCAAACATAAAGCACAAAAATGCAAAAATGTGGCACTACACAGATACTTGTTTACAATCTGAGACCGGAAAGGTGACTCCGTTTTTTTGCAGCTGTGCACAAATCCCTGAACTCAGAGAGTATCAATTTGGAAGTTACAAATAAATTGTAGCAAGTAGGCAGATTTGCAAATACGGAGTCTGTGAATGCTGAGGATGGATGGTACAATCACTACTATGATTGGCCAAAAAGGTCACTCGGGTTTTTCTGTAAGATGTTACGGAAATACAATAGATGTCACTCTATGTCCCTCGAAAATTTACAATCCCCCCAGCATCCTGTGAATGATTTGAGGGGTCACACAGTTTGGGCATCTTGTCCGTCCTTGGGGCTTCCCTCGAATCCTCTACTTGGCCATAAATGCCAATCTCTTCTGTCCATACCAGGAAAACTCCTATTCAGGCCTCAAAGCCCCGATAAGATGCTGCCCTCCTACAGGAAGCCCTCAGCATCCCTCCCAGCCAGACTAAAGCATTTCCATGGGTGATTCCTATGCACATTACAGTTTCAGAAGCTCGAATACAGATCTTGGTTCTCAACTCTGGCTGCACATCCAAGGAGACCTCCTAAGTCCCGAGGCCCAGGCTGTGTCCCAGGCCAATTAAAGAAAAAACTTTGGGGGCCGGTTTGGAAGCCACTGGTATAGATTTTTATTTCCTTACTATTCCTTAACACAGCTGGTCCCTTCTCTCTCATTTCTGCTGTCTTGGTCCAGGCTCTGCCAACACCCTCGGCTAAGGCGAGCAATTTCTTCCCCTGCACACTGGGTAGCTGGTTCAATATAATCGGTTTCCCTGGCAGTCCTATGTATTTTATTTTATGCATTAAAAAGAAATGTTATTCTCAGAGGGAGTCCCCAGGCCTTCTCAAAGTACCTGAGCATCCAGGGAAGAAACTGGTTAAGGGCTTCTTGTATTCTTCCTGGAAGGATTTCGGGGGGGTGGGGGGGGGAAGAGGGGAGCCTTAAAAATGAAAGCAGAAATGGAGACAGGAGCATAGGTGGAGAAAAATTTAGAAAATGAAATCAACAGGATTCACTAACATCAGATATGGGAGAAGAAGCTGGCAGGAATGAAAGGTGACTTTTCATTCTGAGAATCTGGGCAGACGGTCCTATCACAAGAAGCAGGAGTGAAGGAGGAGGTGCAGGCCGGGGAGCAAATCATGAGAAGCCGGGGATGTGGGACATTGTAGACACCATGGGCGCAACCAGAGGGGCCAGATCTATCAGCAGTTACGGCAGCCAGCCTAGGGTGGAGAGCGCTTTGGGGGTGGGACTCCAGGGGAACCAGCATCAGCCTTCCAAGAGGTGGAGAGGGAAGCTTTGTCTATGGTAGCAGGATGCAGCCCACACCCCAGCTGAGACGCATCTTCTGGTCTGTCCTTCCCATGCCCTGGTTCCTTCCCCAACTCTGAGTCAGCGCCTTATCTTGCAGGAATGCAGAGATTATAACCCACTGCCTGGTGTGTGCTTACGGTGAGTCTAGGTGCTGGTGGTTTCAGAGCAGTGAGATAATGGTCCCCCCTCCAACTAGAAACCATTTGAGATAGGTACTGCAGCTATCTATCTATCTATCTATCTATCATCTTCTATCTATTCTGTCATATCTATCTATCATCTATCATCTTTTATCCATCCATTCATCCATCATCTGTCTTTTGACATCTCTCCATCTATCCTGTGTCTATCTATCATCTATCCGTTATCTATCTTCCACCATCGGTCTGTCTATCCATCCATCATCTGTAAACCTATGATCTATCATCCGTGCACCAATCAATCATCAATCCCACCTATCCAGCGCTACCTCACTCCAGACAGGCCACTAGTCTTTAATTAATTCCTCAGCAAGGGGTCGAGTCAGGGCGGGGGGAGGGGGCGGGGAGGCTGCCCTCGTCTGTCCAGCAGCGCCGCGTGTGGACCTCTGAGAGACAGTCCTTGTCGTGCATCTCCCGCTCCCTCTGAGACCCAGCCACACCCTTTCCTCTTCCTGTTCCGCGGTGTTACTCTGTGTCAAATACCTAAGAATTCTCCTTCCTGAGGCTCCTTCACCTGGTGGGGCACATTCTGGGCCAACTACGGGGCAAACAGCACCCCTTTAACTTCCATTGAGAACTGACCCCAGACCCTTTCCTAAAAGAAAACAGCTAAGGACAGCAGACGCTGATCGGCAATACTTGAGGTCTTGCCAGCGGGACAAGGTCTATAGGCCGCCTTGTCTGTGTCTTGCCCCCAAGACAACGTCATCGATTTACTCTTTGTGCACCAGTAGGTCGGGTCCAGTGCGTTCCTGCGGCCGCATTGCCAGAGCGCGATTGCACTGGGCGGCCTGGGGAGGGGGAGGGGGAGAGGGGGAGGGGGAGAGGGGAGGGGGAGGAGAGGGGGGAGGGGAGGGGAGGGGGAGGGGAGGGTGGAACGCCCTGCGATGCACAAACAGAAACAGCCGGAATTGGAATTCGCTGGCTGCATTGTCTGCGGACGACGAATGCCTTCCAAGTCCCGGAATACAACAGGTCTGGCTCTTCGCCTTCTCACGAAGGGCGGTGAACAGGCAAGAATGAAAATGAATTCTCTCTCTCTTTTTTTTTTTTTTCTCAAAAGCGCCCTTGGGAGTCATTTCTTGGCTCTTTGAAAAGTTGCTGACGCCCTGCAGCTTTATGGCCTTTCTTGAAAACAAAGGGGTTCTATCAAAAACGTCCAAGTGCAGAAGGCAAGAGCGATGGAAAAGGGGTTCAGATTTGCAACGGATTTCAAACGCCCCTGCCTGCCGTCTGCGGAAATAAAGACATTTTACGACACGGCCAGTCCACTCAGACAGATGAACGGGCACCAAAGCCACACCGATGCTTCCTTAGCAAAGCGTGGGTAAAGCATGCTGGTGTTTTCTACTCTAATCTATTTGATCTTCTTCGTTTCAAGGCTGCTGGACGTGCAGTAAATTCCCAGCCTGTCCAAGGGTCCCTAACCGCCACTGGAAAAACACCGCTTAGAGGGCCTATATCTAACTCTAGGGGGAGAAAAAAAAAAAAGGGGGGAGTTTCTGGTTTTCTGTTTACGAGATTTTTTAAAAATAATACGAGTAGCAAGACAGTGGCCACACCGAGTCATTCAAGACAAAGCTGAAACTAACACAGTCGTGTACCAACACCCAAAAGTGCCGTAAGAATTAGGCGAAGAGGGGCTTCCCTGGTGGCGCAGTGGTTAAAAATCCGCCTGCCAATGCAGGGAACACGGGTTCGAGCCCTGGTCCGGGAAGATCCCATGTGCCGCGGAGCAGCTAAGCCCGTGCACCACAACTACTGGGCCTGCGCTCTAGAGCCCACGAGCCACAACTACTGAGCCCACGTGCCACCACTACTGAAGCCCGTGCGCCTAGAGCCTGTGCTCTGCAACAAGAGAAGCCACCGCAATGAGAAGCCCGCGCTCCGCAATGAAGAGTAGCCCCCGCTCGCCGCATCTAGAGAAAGCCCACGTGCAGCAACAAAGACCCAATGCAACCATAAACAAATTAATTAATTAATTTAAAAAAAGAATTAGGCAAAGAATACAAACAGGAGATTCCAAAAAGCAAAAAAAAAAAAAAAAAAAAAAGAAAAGCAACTCCTGTGTCCCTATGTGGACAGATACAGATGCAGATGTGAAAGACACAGGCAGACCTCATTTTATTGCGTTTAGCTTTACTGTGTTTTTTACAAACTGAGGGTATGGGGCAGCCCTGTTTCGACCAAATTTATTGGTGCCACTTTTCCAACAACTTTTGTTCACTTCGTGTCTCTGTGTCACATTTTGGTAATTCTCGCAATCGTTCAAACTTTTCCATTATGATATGTGTGTGATGGTGGCCTTTGATCAGTGATCTCTGATGTTACTACTACAACCCTCTGAAGGCTCAGAAGATGGTCAGCATTGTTTAGAAATAAAGTAATTTTCAATCAAGCCATGTTCATTGTTTTTTTTTAAAGACGTAATGTCACTGCACATCCGACAGACTACAGTCTAATGTAAACATGACTTTTCCATACACTGGGAAACCAAACAATTCATGTGACTTGCTTTTACTGGGGTGGTCTGGAACCGAACCCGCAATCTCTCTGAGGTGTGCCTGTCCCATTAATTAGGTAAATACACATAGGAATTCTGGTTAGTTACCCTCTTTCACCCAAGAGATTAGGCACAAACAAAAAAAGAACATCTAGTGTTGGGTGGTCAACCAGAACTCCCTGGGAAGGTAAAGCCAAAATCAGAAGCAATATGGCAGCATCTCGTAAGACCAACCATTTGTGTATCCTACACAACCTGGCCATTCTCCCAGAAGGACACAAATATAACAAAATATTCATGGTTGTTGACTGTGATTGAAGTGTGTGTGTGTGTGTGTGATGTGGGTCTTTGTCCTGTAAGGTTGGAAGGGTGACTGTAAATTAAAAATAAAAGCCCTGGTGGAAACAAAGGAAGAGACTTCTCTTCCCTCGCCTTTTGCTTCCAGAAGCTCTTTCTCTGTCCTTTTCCAAGGTGGGTAAATATTTTTAATGGCTAAAGGAGCCTGTTTTGACAACCTGTACCGAATGGGTGACATTCACTTAGCTGCTTTTAAAAGTGCATCTCTGCAGCCTTAGTGGGTCACCTGTGATCCCTGTCACATCCTGATATCATGCTTACTCAATCGTAAAATGGGTTTCTTTCCCTTCTACCTTGGCGGAGAGGCTTTCTGGGTCGATGCTGGGTTGAATTCTAATTCCCCAACAACACCTTCCCTGTTCCACCAAAGACGCTCTGGTAAACACTACCGCCACAAAGGGGCTGCCGTGACTTGTATCATGAAACCCATGTTGATGAACTATGAACTATGCCTGCAGGTAGTTCATTTTCAAGTACGTGTCATCCTCTGAGGGTTAGAAAACACCCCTCTGTCTGCAGAAAACACTTCCAAAACCACTGTATCCCCCCAAAAGGACTCTTGGAGATCTGTAAACACACAGTCCATCGTTAACCCTAAGAACTGGCAAAGGAGATCAAAAAGCAATCTCCACTGATTTACGTGGGACGGACCCCCGGGTGTCAGAACAAGCCACATGGGGACTCAGCGAGATGTCTTGTGCCAGATGTGTCTCCCCAACTGCCGCCACCAGGGCTGGGCGTCCTCAAACAGCTGGGTGTCTGAAGGATTCCGTGGAAAGCCAGGACGCTGAATGAGTTGGCACCTCACCCCCTCTAAGACGACCTCCGTCTTCTTTCTAACCCCGTCTGTAAGTCATACACGGCATGGGATTCTTTTCTCCCTAAAAGAAGCCACCGTGATTGGAAAATCTCAGTAGGAACAAATACATGGGCTCCATGTGTGTGGTAGTCGGTCTCCTTTGGGAGGAAAACCTCAGCTGGAAAAAATTCCAGATTTCATCCGTGAAATACCTGCATCCTACAGGTCAGATGGATTTAACTACTCGACCACCTGCATTCTTTTTCTGAACAATTAGCGTATCATCCAGATGAAGAGAAGTGCATCCCCCGCCCATGAAGAAACCCCCCCCAAAATTAAGTCTTTTAATATCTCCAGATGCAAAAAAAAAAAAAGGGGTGGGGTTGAACTATCATAAACTGAGAATGAAGAAAGAGCCAAAGCCCTGAAGGAAATAACACGCAATTAACTTTTTATCAGAGCCAAACACGCAGGCAGGAAAATGAAACTCACTTTCTCTGCCTGGTAAGCAGAAACAGGCAGAGCTGGATGGGAAGCTGGAGAAGCTCACACCCGCTTGGGTGGGGATGATGAGGGAATCCCCAGAAACGGGTCAGTTGCTCAGGAAATCTCGCTTTCCCTAGGCGTTTCTGGATTTTCAAACAGCACTGGCTAGTGTGCAGAGGCTGGGATGGAGCGTGGGGTCCTGGATTCAGCACCTTCCTGGACCCATTTCCCACCCGGTCCGCATTTAGGTCGCCCAGGTACTAGGAGTTTTAAAGCCCGGGATGTGAATGTCCTACCTGGAGGAAGATGACTGAATCCAAACCCCCAGCTACCAACAACCTGGAATTTGTGACAGAAATTCCAGGGTGTCTCAGCCTCAGCACGACTGACACCTGGGGCTGGAGGACCCTCTGATGCGGGGCGTCCTGGGCACTGTGGGGTGTGGAGCAGCTTCCCTGGTCTCCACCCACCGGATGCCAGGAGCTCCCCCCGCCCCAGTGACAACCAGAAACGTCCCCAGACATTGTCATACGTCCCCCTGGGGGATCAAGTCATCCCAGGTTGCAAACCACAGCCATAGGTAGACAAACAGATGGATGGATGGGTGGATAGAGAGATAGATGATTGATATTACGTCTCCACGCTCGGTCAGGGTTTCTCAGCCTCAGCACGACTGGCATCTGGGGCTGGAGGACCCTCTGATGAGGGGCGTCCTGGGCACTGCGGGCTGTGGAGCAGCTTCCCTGGTCTCCACCCGCCACGTGCCAGGAGCACGCCCCCTACAGTTGAGACAACCACAAACATTTCCAGACATGGCCGAGTGTCCCTGGTGGCGGGAGGAAGCAGTGCTCTACTGAAAGCCGAAGTTGCCTCTTTCCTTCTAGGGCCCCTGCGTCTCTCCACTCCACACTATCCCACGGGGATTTCCAGAAAAACCTGGGAACACAAGAGCCCTGGGTCCCAAGGCCTCGGAAACCAGGCCAGTGCTATCTGCACCCCGATGAAGATCTACCCCTGACTCAATGGACTTCTGCAGCCAGAATGGAAACGAAGCCAAACCCCGATTTCTATAGGGAAGTGTGTTCTGCACTTCAGCAACTCGAAAGCAAACTTTCCTGATAAAACCCCGTTTGTATCTCAGGAACAGTCCGTTCCCTGCCTCGGACCCAGAAGGATCCGGCGGGGGAGGGGGAGGCGCCCTCCAAGAGATCAGCGTGTATGAAGGCTCTGTCCTCCCTCTGCTATTTTGGGGCGAGGCTGGCTCTCCACCCCCCCCCCCCCCCCGCCCCACTGCAACCCGGAGTAGCTGGGAGCAACCTGCATAGAAATCAGGCAATTCTAGGCTAATGGTGCTCTGGGTTTTTTCTAAACATTACACATTTTTTATACAGGGTAGACTATAACTTGTATGTGAAACCTGTTAAAAAACAAACAAGCAAAAAACAACTGTCACCAGAGACAGCTTCCAACTCAGCCAAACCCTCACACTGGCCAAGACTGTGTTCTCCACCCCTGAGTTCTTGAACTGTGGGACTGTCACCGTTCTTTGCCCTCACACTGGCCAAGACTGTGTTCTCCACCCCTGAGTTCTTGAACTGTGGAACTGTCACCGTTCTTTGGCCCTGTGTCCTATCTGCCTGATGAGATGTTTCCCTTCCCCCAGCAGATGGTAACTTCTTGGGCGACCAGAACCCCTTGTGACCCATCTCCCTTGGGGCGCGGCACACAGTTAAGGGCTCAGAGGGGAATTAACTCGTGAAACATGAATGAAGGTGTAGCCAGGGGGACGCACGAAAAATTCTCGTGAGCAGGTGTGACTCAACCACACAGCAGGAAAAACAAAAACAAAAACAAAACTAATGAAGAACTCTGTGGTGAGGCAGCTAGGTGGGATTTAGGGCAGGAAAGAGAGAAACAGGAAACCCATCCCAGGCCCTCCCCACCAAGCTGTAAACTATTCCAAGAGGTCCCCATGGATGAGGCTGAATTTCTTCTAAAGCCTGCAACGAACACACAACTCCTAGGACACATGGCACATATTTTAAAAATGCAGATATCAATTAGCAAATCCTCCCTAAAATAAACATCAGGCGGGGGACCAGGGCTCAACATTCAACCTCTAGCGCTGAGCTGGAAATTTCCAGGTAAACACCAGGCCTTCTCTGTCCTGTGTCTGGTTCCTAAAATGTGTCCACCACCGATCAGACCACTCCTGAAAGACACTGTCCTAGTGGCTGTCCGCTTAAAAATAACCATATAAAGGAGAGAAAACAACCGTTAGTCGGAGAAACCTGTTTTTTAAGCCACGCCCAGCAGGATCCCAACTTTCCTTTTAAAAGAGAAGAGAGAGAGAGACACGAAAACAGGATCTCAACTTCCATTTTAAAAGGAGAAAGAAAAACGCAGGCAAGAACCAGAAAGAGGCCAGGTTGGCTGGGGAGTGTGGGCGTCCCGGGCGTCCTGTCCTTCTCCGGACACTTTTTTGGGTGCAGTTTTCCGAATTATCTACTCGGACACACGGACGATCGGCTGAGAATACGTGTCCCTTGGCGGCGTCGTTCTGCACCCGACCGCGCGCTCGCCAGAAGTCCCCGCGGCCCGGACACCCCACGAGCTGCTGGGTGTTTCTAGAGCTCCGAGTTTTTCCTGCCTTCCTCCCCCTTTCCTGGGTTTCAGGCTCCCCGACCGAGTCCAAATTTAGTCCCGGGCCGCAGGGCGTGGCGCCCGGAGGCGGCCACCGAGCGCCCGAACAAAGACGCGGTGCCCGGGCCCTGCCAGCGCTCTGGCCGGGGCGCGGGGCGGCCGCAGGGGCGCACACGCGCGCCCGGGAACTGAAGGGAACCCCGGGGGGAGGGCGACTCGGGGGACTCGGGCGCCGCCGCCCCACCCAGGGGCCTCCCAACTTTTAAGAGTCTGTGAATCTGAAAACAAACGCTGACGTTCCGCCTGCGGAATGAGTCCAAAGGCGCCCGGGCAGAAAGCGGGGAGGAAAGGGTAAGGCCGCCTCCTTGGGGCGTTGGCCACCCGTTGGCACAGCGGGTCCCTCTCGGCGGGAAGGAGGGCTCGGGGCTCCCTGGCGCGTCCCCCTCCACGCGCCCCCCCCACACACAGTGCGCCCCCAAAGTACGTCCCTCGCCATGCGCCCCCCAAGGTGTGTAGGCCCCGCACAGCGCGCCCCCGAGCTGCATCCTCCCCCAGTGCGCCCCCCAAACTGCGTGCCCTACGCACTATGCCCCCCGAAGTATGTCCACCCCACACGGAGCGTCCGTGCCCCAAGTTTCGACCCCCTCCCGCGGCCCTTCCCTGGGGCCCCGACGCGGGTCCCCAAGCCAGGCCCGCGCCCCCGTGAGCCCCACCGGCCGCCGCTCACTCACCCCGGGTGGGCACCTGGGTGCCAAGTAGGCCGAGCAGCAACAGCGCGAAGGCCACCCGGCGGGCCATGGTGCGCGCCGCGCCGCGCAGGGTCTGTCCCGGGAGTGGCGCGCGGACGGCGGCGGCGGGAGGGACACCCCCCGGGGCGGGGCCGGGGCGGGGTGCAGCGCGGTCGCCCCGCCCCTGCCCCAGCCCTTCCCGCAGGCGACCGCCCCGGCCCAGGTCTCCGGGGAGCCGCAGGGGCAGGGCGCGCGCGCGAGAGGCGGGGCGAGGCCATTTCCTCCTGATCCGAAAGGGTACGGCCGCGTCTCCACCCTTCCACCCCTCTTTAACGGGGACCCCCCTCCGGGCGGCCTCTCTAGATAACGGAGTGAAGCCCCCCCCCTCCGGGGTCTGCTAAGGGTGGACCCCCTGCCTCGGGTGCAAGAGCCCGCGGTCCCCAAAGTCCAGTCTGGAGTAGCAGAAGGCAGAGCACGGGTAGGGGTTTTGGGGCGCAGGGCCGCCCTTACTTCCCAGCCTGACCAAGGACCTCCTTTGCAGAAGCCTCCGCGCTCCGGAAACGTCTCCCCGCCGAGCCGGAGGTGGGGAGGGGTGGGACATGTCTCCCCTCCCCCATCCGAGGCAGCTGGCGCCCAGGTTGGGGTGGGAGGGGCATCTCTGGCGACAGTCACAAGCCACAGCTGCAGTGTGGGTGCCCTTACCTGTCCCAGGCTTAACAGTGTTTTTTAAATTAAGACACTAGCTTAAAATTCTATCCGTGTTCCTTCAGGACACTGGAACGAAGGTGTCAGACTGAGAAATAGCCCTGAGTCACATTCCGGGATTCTACCCTCCCGACCCTACCGACCCTACCCATCCAGGGCCAGGTCCTACCCATCATGCCCCTCCCGCTCCCGGGATGACTCAGGGCCCCTCCTCCCTGCCCTCCTGACACCTGGCCTAACGCCGCCATCTGCCGCCATACACAACGGACACGTGTACCCCCTGGGTCAGACACACATCTGGCCAGAGGTGCCTGGACCCACACCCCAGGGCCCCCAGACTGCTTATCTTACAAGACCAGCAGTCTGAACCAGCAGTCCAGACACACCTGGACCCAGGGAGAAGGTGGTTCTTTTTCTTGGCCAACTGAAACCCCAACACATGATTGTAGTCTACAGGCAGGAAGGTAATGTAATCATTTTCAGGGGAAAACAAAAACCAAAAAACCTGCCTTTGAAGTGTCCCTTCTTGTAGCTAACCTGGGTTGACCACTCAGCCAGAGAGCCCCCTACCTCCATGCAAATTTCTCTATATATCTTTTTCTACTCCTCGCTTCTCAGCCTTGACTCTGCCAATTACCACTTTCCCTGTCCCAGACCACAGTCTTGGAGCCCATAGAGGGTATGGACCCTGGGCAGTTGTAAACAAGAGGACCTCCAGGGCACTTCTGAGTGAGGAAGGGGATGCTGGAGCTGCTGCAGCCATTTTGGCACCTTGAGGTAAGTCAGCCCCCGAATGAAGCACAGATAAAAGAAACCATGTGCTTCCTGCCAAGGTCAAATTCCAAAGACCCTTCCTTGGGAACTTTTCAGTTCACCCCAGTTACCTTCAAAAGAAAGGCCCTACCTGGCAAATCTCCAACCTCTGACAATTGAGCTGTACCACGGCTGACACTTTGCTCTTTTTAGAAGCTTCTGGAGGCTGTGTGCATTTGGTCACTGAGGGGCTGAGTCCCCATCATCAGCCATAACCTTAGGCACCATTGCTCTCTGAATGCCAGGCCTGGAGGTTTTTTATTTATGTCCCTACAGAGAGGCATTCTGAAGACTTCTGTAATTTATTAAGATGACTTTTGGCTACTTTTCTTTTTTTTTTTAAGTGCTGCCTTCCTTAGTTCAAAATAAAAATTTCCATAACATCATGCAGATGCTTTGGCTTCAAAAAGCTCTAACTTCCAGAATGAAAATTAAATTAGTTGAAAAAGCTTCCTCACTTGTATCCAAACACCATAGAACCCATGTGAAGTCCATAAGCTGGGCTGGGAGCTGGCTGGATCGCATTTGGGAACAGGCCTCTTGCTCCGAGTGGGGAACCCTGGGGAGTCATCAGTTAGATGCATTCAACTGTAACGTGCTTAATACATAATGAACTTGGAACCTGCCTTCACTGATCACTTTAATTGTTGCTACCAAAAAAAACCCCCAGAAAACAAAAAGGCTCACATGCTCCCCAGGCATCACGGAGCCTAAACTGTCAGATGTTTGCCTGAATTATTTTTCAGGAACTTGGGTTCAGCTGTGTCCAGTTTGAGCTCAAGCCGGGTAAGACTGGTCAAGACTACAGACCCTCCAACTGGGCATTTATGAGAGTCCACTTGATGACATTTTCACATCCCAGGGCCAAAAACTCAACCCTCAGAACAAGCTAATGCCAACATTTTCTGAACAATGGTCCCATGAAGAAGCCTGGACCTTAGTTGCACCTTTGCAGAGTGACGATCAACTCACTTTTTTCTTTTTTCTTTATTGAAGTATAGTTGATTTACAGTGTTGTGCCAGTCTCTGCTGTACAGTAAAGTGACTCAGTTATACATAAATACATATATACACACACACACACATTCTTTTTTTTATATTTTCCATTATGGTTTATCACAGGACAGTGAATACAGTTCCCTGTGCTCTACAGTAGGACCTTGTTGTTTATCCATCTTATATATATTAGTTTGCATCTGCTAACCCCAAACTCACAGTCCTTCCCTCCCCCAATCCCCACCCCACTGGCAACTACAAGTGTGTTCTCTATATCTGTGAGTCTGTTTCTGTTTTGTAGATAAGTTCTTTTGTGTCAAATTTTAGATTCCACATATAAGTGACATCATATGGTATGTGTCTTTCTCTGACTTACTTCACTTGGTGTGATAATCTCTAGGTCCATCTGTGTTGCTGTAAATGGCATTATTTCATTCTTTTTCATGGCTGAGTAGTATTCCATTGTGTATATGTACCACATCTTCTTTATCCATCCATCTGTTGATGGACATTTAGGTTGCTTCCATGTCTTGGCTATTGTAAATAGTGCTGCTATGAACATAGGGGTGCATGTATCTTTTTGAATTAGAGTTTTATCTGGATATATGCCCAAGAGTGGGATTGCTGGATCATATGGTAGCTCTATTTTTAGTTTTCTGAGGAACCTCCATCCTGTTCTCCATTGTGGCTGTATCAATTTACATTCCCACCAACAGTGTAGGAGGGTCCCCTCTTCTCCACACCCTCTCCAGCATTTATTATTTGTAGACTTTTTAATGATGGCCATTCTGACAAATGTGATCACCACATTTTTTTCTTATCTTCAATCACCTTTCCACACGCTCCCCACACCTCAGCTTTGCCCCATAAATACCCTAAGCCCTTCGCCTTCAGGGAGGCCAATGTGAGATTTCTTCTCCTGTCTTCTCACCTGGCTGCCTCGTGAATAAACCCTTTCTCTCTGCTGCAAACCTCAGCATCATAGCGTTTGGCTTGCTTGGTGTCAGGCAAACAAACCTGGTTCAGTAACACGTGCATTATACTGGTTGAACCACAGGACGTGACCAAGGTTGGACCATTTTTGATGGATGGAAAGGGCAATTCTGTGTTTCAGTGTTACCGTTGGTGACTCCCCATCTTAAGCTGGGACTTCGTCTATCTCTTCAGTTTTGAACTGCTAATTCATCTGACTTTGGTCCATTCATAACCTGCTCTCCAAGCCAGATATTCATGCATATGTATGTATTTCCTCTAAAACACACACTCACACACGGCTTAAACAACAGACATTTATTTCTCACAGTTCTGGAGGCTGGGGGTCTGAGATCATGGCATGGGCAGATTAGTTCCTTGCAAGGCTCTCTTCCTGGCTTACAGATGCCGCCTTCTTGCTGTGTCCTCACAAGATGGAGAGACAGCTCTGGTGTCTCTTCCTCTTCTTATAAGGACACTAATCCCATCACAGGGACCCCATCCTCATGACCTCATCTAACCCTAATCAACTCCTAAAAGCCTCCTAACACCATCACCTCGGGAATCAGGGCTTCTACATATGAATTTTGGGGAACACACACACATTCAGTCCATAACAACCTCCATCCATCAAGAATATTCTTTACAACAGCAAAATAGTAGAAACAAACACAACAAAAAACAACTATAGACACTACAGGAAATCAGTGTGTACTGGGAAACTCTGCAGCCATCTGAAAGCATCGTAGAAGAACGTTTAATGATTTGCAAATACTCGTAAATCTTAAAGGCACAGCCTAAGCCAATGCATGTTCTATAGAAACTCTCTACAAATAAGTGAAAATAAATAGCAGGATACACACTAAACCTTTAGTAGGGATTAGTTCTTATATTATGAGGGATGTTTTGGTGTCTGTGTTTTCTACATTTTCTGCACTGTATTATTTTTGAATAGGAGGTAAATGTATTTTAAAATTGTAAGAGTGGAAATTTGGAGAACGCCCTATAGTGTGACCTAGTTCAGGAAGGAGGTCCTGGAAATATGATGGTAATTTAATAGGATGGAGTCTGACCTCCCCTCTCACCCCTGGACGTGGAAGCAGTGAGAACAGACAGAAGGACCATGGGAAGCCTGAAGTCCAGAAAATATATGAGCAGAGTGCCCTCCTGGAGTTGGCAGAAAATATCAAGTACTGCCGGTGAGAAAGAAGAGGCTCAAGTTGCATTCCCAGAAGCAGAACCTGAGATGGGCATTCTTGTGCCAACGGGTTATGGAGGGAGAGCTCCCGGGAGGAGAAAGTTAGGGAGTCTGGCCAGGACGGGGGCAAGAGTTGAGCAAGGAGGTAGAGTCAGCTGGGGATGAGGCTTACCCTGACCTTGCCGGGCACTCTGGGGCATGGAATGTATCTCCTAGAGGCCAGAGAGGCTTCTGTCCTCCCCAGTCGTCAGTCGTTGGCCAGGCACTGCCTTCAACCCTAGGAAGGGGGTATATGGGCATAACCTTTAGGGTGAGGTGATTCATCTTCAGGCCAGGACCGTTCTGTGAAGAAGGGGCCAGTTAATAGCCAACACTCATAGCTGTTGGCAGTCAGGTGTCCAGGCTTGGGGAGCATCAACAATGTCCACTACATCACCACCCGCAATAAAATCAAAGCTCCGTACTGTGGAAGAAGGGATAAAGGATATGGGATGGTCAACTTGAAGTCTCACACGTACACAAAGTGGATGGCAGGAAGAAAGGAAGCTAGCAAGGAAGGAAGGATATATGGATAGATGGATGGATGAATGAGTGGGTAACAGGTGGATGGATGGCTGGTTGGATAGATGGATGGATGAATGAGTGGGTAACAGGTGGCTGGATGGCTGGTTGGATGGATGGATGGATGAATGAGTGGGTAACAGGTGGATGGATGGCTGTTGGATGGATGGGTGGATGGGTGAGTGGGTATCAGTTGGATGGATGGAAGGATGGATGAATGGATGAATGGATAGTAGGTGGATGGATGGATGGATGGGTGAGTGGATGGATGGAAGGGTGGGAGGATGGAGGGAAGGAAGGTCAGATGGATGGAGGGATGGATGGATGAATGTTGTTAGCACGTGGCCACACCGAATCATGTCCACCAGACTTTCTCCTGATGTTTAAATGATTCTTGGGTAGTCAGCCAAAATTGACAAATTTGCAATCTGGTGTATATTCAGCCAGTCTGCTACCCTGAATCAGATCAGCTCTAGTGCCCTTTCAAGCTTAAGGCTTTAATCTTCAAGCCTGGGCACACCTGACCCGTTGGCCTTTGGCAGTCACCAGGGCCAAGCCCACAAGCATTTCCCTCCTCCAAGCCCCCACCTACACAGCTACCTGCCCCCTAGAACTTTATTTCTTATTGTCAGCATTTCTCATTGGTAGGAATCATTTTTTCCCTCATCTATCTGTCATCGAGCTGATGTTAGAAAATTGAGACTAAAAAAATGTATATAGGGGTGTTTGAAATAGTCTTTAATTATATCTGAAATATTGGTGCTTCTTAATATAAAGAGAGTGTATCAGGGAAAAGAAAAAAAAAGAAAAAGAAAAAAGCACAAGTAGAACACTAGTATAGCCAAAAGTCACAGGAAATGTTTCACAGTCAAAAACGTAATTTTTTCCTGTTTAAATGCCACTGACTGGAAATGATCATGAGTAAGAAATACTTCATTTTTGGTGGTACACACAAAAAACAGATGCCAGCAAGCAAGTCCATGTGGCTTTAATTTTACATCTGAGGCCATGTCAAGAGTGTAAAGTTGTTGGCTAAGACTCTTCCAGAAAGCTGGAAGCCAAAAGAATGAGGTCAAACCCCATGTGGATGGGACTTATGCAGCCCAGTGAGAGCTAGAATGGAAAAACAAGATGGTGGAAGGAGGAATCTGCTCCCTCTCTGCTTAAGCAAAGACATCCATCTTCTCAGCGTTCTCAGGCCTTTGGACTTGGATTGACAACACCACCAGCTCTCCTGGGTGTCCAGCTTGCAGACAGCAGACCGTGGGACTTCTCAGCCTCCATAACCATGAGCCAATTTCTTTCTTTCTTTCTTTCTTTTTTTTTTAATGATTTATTTAGCTCCTTCGGGTCTTAGTTGTGGCACGCGGGATCTTCATTGAGGCATGCGGGATCTTTCTTTGTGATGCGAAGGCTCTTCATTGGGGTGCGTGGGCTTCTCTCTAGTTGTGACGTGCGGGTTTTCTCTTCTCTAGTTGTGGCACGTGGGCTCCAAAGCACGTGGGCTCTGCAGTTGTGGTGCGCGTGTTCCAGAACGTGTGGGCTCTGTAGTTTGCAGCACGCGGGCTCTCTAGTTGAGGCGCTCGAGCTCAGTAGTTGTGGTGCGCGGGCTTAGTTGCCCTGTGGCCTGTGGGATCTTAGTTCCTCAACCAGGGATAGAACCTGCGTCCCCTGCATTGGAAGGCGGATTCTTTACCACTGGACCACCAGGGAAGTCCCTAATTTCTATAATAAATCTTCTCTTATACGTATGTCCACATATCCTATTTTTTCCGTCTCTCTGGAGAACCCTGACAAATACAGAGGGTGATGGAGAGAGAGGGTGATGAGGATGGAGGGTGATAGGCAGGAGGTGGTCCAAGAAGACCTATGTGAAGACACAGGTGGCCTCTGAGGCCACACGAATGAAGTGGAGGCTGCAGCATGGAACAGATTCTCCCCCCAGAACCTCCAGAAGGAATCAGCCTCACTGACCTGTTGATTCCAGATTTCTGGTCTCCAGAACTATGAGCAAATAAATTCCTGTTGTTCTTCAGACACCTCGTTTGAGGTAATTTGTTATGGCAGCCCCTGGAAACGCATACAAAGATCAGACCCGTGCAGACAGTCTTTCCCATAAAACAATGATGAGTCCATGGTCTTAACGATATCCTCTCTGCACTCACATGCCTTTCTTCACATCATCGTTTTTTGTTTTTTGTTTTTTTTTTTTGTGAGGGAGGGTGGAGAGACACGGGACAGTCAGAGGCAGAAATAATTAAGGGACACAAGTGTCGTTTTGGGTCATTCTGCTGCACTGTTGATCTGTCCTCTATTAAGTTTCTTAGGTGCAAGCAAAAGAATAGAATTCTGAATGATGTTGCAAAAAAAAAAAAAGAATTTGGATATTTGCAGAATTGCTAAAACAGCCGGTGGGTGCCCAGATATGAAATGTTTATATGTTTATAATCTTGTATAATCCCCTTGCCTTGAGTGTGGGTGGGATCTGAGATGTGCTTCTAACCCAGAGAATATGGCAAAAAGGATGGCATGTCCCTGCCATGATTACACATGATGTAGCTTTCTTAGCAAGAAAAGCTCTATTCTCATTCTCTCTCTCTCTCTCTCTCTCTCTCTCTCTCTCTCTCTCTCTCCTCTAGTCACTGGCTTTGGCAAACCAAGCTGCCATGAGGTAAATGACCAAGATAGAGGAACTCACATGATACAGAAGGATCGGTGACCTGAGAGCTGCTTCCAGCAAGATACTGAAGCATCAGCCCTGCCTGCAGCTGCTGGGAGATGAATTCCACCAACAGCCTCAAACTCCACAAGAAGTGGACCTGACCCCAGCTGAGCATCTGATGAGAATACAGCCCAGCTTATCCCAGGATGGCTGCCTGCTCAGACCCTGAAGCAGGAACCCAGCTAAGCCAGCCTTGGACTCCTGGCCCAACAGAAACCATGAGATAACAAATGTGTGTTGATTTAAGATGCTAAATTTGCACTAGTTAGTTATGCACTATCAGAAAACGACTTCAGCTGGAGAACCAGCCTTGGGACCCTGCAGCCAGGAAAATGCCCCGAAACCAAACCCCAAAATTGGCCTGTGAGGATATTTCTCTGGGCACCACAGCCCCGGGAACTCAGCCTTGCTGTCCCATCTCTGCCTCTGGAGAGACTGACTTCCAGCTGTGTCTCGAGCCCCCCATGAAAAGCCTGGGAACAGATGCATCTGGTCACAGACCCCAGGATTCAGGTCCCCTCCTCCAGCTGCAAGGGAAGCTGGGAAATGTCTTCTGAGGTTGCTTCTGCACTGGGGTTCACAGGGAGGGGAGTGGCCCAGACGTGGGAAGGTTGTCACCATTCTGTTCAGCCCGCCATGAGCAATGGGCTTCACGAACCACTTCTTCTCTTTTTTTTTTTTATATTTAATTTTGTAAATTTTTATCTTTTTTTAAATTAATTAATTAATTAATTAATTTACTTTTGGCTGTGCTGGGTCTTCGTTTCTGTGCGAGGGCTTTCTCTAGTTGCGGCAAGCGGGGGCCACTCTTCATCGCGGTGCGCGGGCCTCTCACTGTCGCGGCCTCTCTTGTTGCGGAGCACAGGCTCCAGACGCACAGGCCCAGTAATTGTGGCTCACGGGCCTAGTTGCTCCGCGGCATGTGGGATCTTCCCAGACCAGGGCTCTAACCCGTGTCCCCTGCATTGGCAGGCAGACTCTCAACCGCTGCGCCACCAGGGAAGCCCACGAACCACTTCTTAATGGCCCTACATTCGCTAGGACGTGTCAAGTCATCACTGAGTCATACTCCACTCAGCAAATTCCTTCCCTGTCACCCCTGTGAGTGCGCCATATAATCTCTTTTTCAATGTTTCGTTTAAAATAGGAGGTTCCTTTCTTCAAAGTTCAAAAGAATAGTATACGCTTGTAAACTCAGCCAGTCTTGTTTCATCTATTCCTCATCTCACCCTGGATTATTTACAAACAAATCCCAGACATCATAAAACTTCATCTGCAAATATTTGAGTAACTATCTCTGAAAGTGAAATTTCATATTTAGAAACTATTACACCCTAAAAATGATCAACAAATATTTGAGTATCTCTGAAAGTGAAATTTCATATTTAAAAACTACTACACCTTAAAAATGATCAATAATTCACAATTTCATCAAATATCAAGGCAGGGAGTATCTTTACCCTTTGTCTTAAAATACTTGGATTACAGTTGGATTGCTTAAATTGGGATACAAAGAAATCCCATAAATTGTGAAAAACTAAACTAAACTAAACTAAAATAAATAAGAACAGTAGAATAGAACAAATAGAATAAAATAAGTGCGACTAAGAATAAAATAAGAATAAATAAGGTAAAATAAATAGAATAAAGTAAGAAAAAAGTAGAATAGAAGAGAATAAGATAAAACAAATAAAAATAGAGGTACTTCCCTGGTGGCGCAGTGGTTAAGAATCTGCCTGCCAATACAGGGGACACGGGTTTGATCCCTGGTCCAGGAAGATCCCACATGCCGCGGAGCAACTAAGCCCGTGTGCCACAACTGCTAAGCCCACGCTCTAGAGCCCATGAGCCACAACTACTGAGCCCGCGAGCCACAACTACTGAGCCCACGTGATGCAACTACTGAAGCTCATGTGCCTAGAGCCCGTGCTCCGCAGCAAGAGAAGCCACCGCAGTGAGAAGCCCGCGCACCGCAATGAAATGTAGCCCCCGCTCGCCGCAACTAGAGAAACCCCGTGCGCAGCAACAAAGACCCAGCACAGCCAAGAAAAGAAAGAAAAAATAGAAGAGAACAAAATTAAATAAAATAAGATAAAGTTCCTCATCTCCCGGGACAGGTGAATCTGCTCTGTTAATGTTTTCAACACGCAGCCCGTCAGGAACCGTTCATTAATAATCACACGTGGAGAGCACTCCAGCTGCCGTGCTTATTTGCCTCGAAATTCCGTTTCCCATCTCAACACTCCCTCGGCTTAGACTATTTCGGGGCCTCCCACATGTCTTTGAAGGGTCCCCAAGTTTCAACCAACTAATGGCCCTAAAAATCAGTGTGAGCAAAGGCGACTTTTACTCAATGAAAATGAAAAGGACACCCATGTACTTTTTCATTTTCTAATGACGAATTAGACTTTTTAAAAAATGGGTCATCCAGCATCTGGAAGACATTTGGTATCACCAGCCACGTAAAAATCACATGTCCCTCGTCCTCTGGAGCTGGCCTGTCTGGCAGTCAATGTGCTCTGGTCAGGGTGACACCGGGTCACGACACGCCCTGAGAGAAAACACTTGCAAAGTCAAGGAGGTGGGTGTGTGTATGGGTGGGGGTGTCTTCCAGATTTGATTTATCTGTAGTGACAGCGAAGGCAGCCAAACACCACGAACTCCTTTCTTTCTGTTTGCAGTTACAGGCAGACCTCATTTTATTGCACTTCTAAGATAGAGCAGTTGTTTTGTTTTGGTTTGGTTTGTTTTTTTGTAACAAACGAAAGCTTTGAGGCAACCCTGCATGTTTTTCCCAAGAGCATTTGCTCACTTCGTGTCCCTGGGTCACATGTTGGTCATTCTCACAATATTTCAAACGTTTTCATTATGTATAAAATAGATAAACAGCAAGGACCTACTGTAGAGCACAGGGAACTCTACTCAATATCTTGTAATAACCTATAAAGCAAAACGATCTTAAAAAGTGTATACATACACATATATATACACATGTGTATGTATAAAACTGAATTACTTTCCTGTATACCTGAAACTAACACGGCATCGTAAGTCAACTATACTTCAAAAGAAGTATTTTTTTTTTAAAAGAAAAACATTGGTAAAACTTTGCACTTTACCTTATCCAGGATAATGAACCAGTTCCAATTTTTTAAAAGTTCAACTGAGTCGATTGTAAAGGTCTTTCTGGCTTGATTTAATGAGTCATGAATCGGGCAACCTCCCATCCAGCAGATAGAAAGGAGCTCCAAGGAGCTGTACACAATGAAACACTTTTGCAGGTAGAAGAGAGCAGGGCAAGGAAGTTAGACCAGAAAAACAGCGGATTCGGTGTGGCAAGGTCACTTTCCTTCAGGGGACAGCAGGGGCCTCTCAGGCAGATTCCCTCTGTAGGGCTCACCAGGTGATTCTTTTTTTTCTTTTTGTGTTTTTTTTTTTTTTTTAATTAATTTATTTATTTATTTATTTTTGGCAATGTTTGGTCTTCGTTTCTGTGTGAGGGCTTTCTCCAGTTGCGGAGAGCGGGGACCACTCTTCATCGCGGTGCGCGGGCCTCTCACTGTAGCGGCCTCTCCCGTTGCGGAGCACAGGCTCCAGACGCGCAGGCTCAGTAGTTGTGGCTCACGGGCCTAGTTGCTCCGTGGCATGTGGGATCTTCCCAGACCAGGGCTCGAACCCGTGTCCCCTACATTGGCAGGCAGATTCTTAACCATTGCGCCACCAGGGAAGCCCTCTTTTTGTGTTTTTTTATTGAAGTAAAAGTCACATAATACAAAACATACTATTTTAGCCATATTTAACTGCACAACTCAGTGGCACGAAGTACAAGCCCACAGTTGTATGACTCTCACCGTCCTCCATCTCCCGAATTTTTCACCTTCCTATAACCGAAACTCTGTCCTCATTACACACTAACTCCTCCTTCCACATCCTCACCCCCTCCCCCGAAACCCGGGCCCCTGGCATCTACCCATTTACTTTCTTGATTGACTGGTTTGAGATTCCTTTCTGGGAGAGACCAACAGTGTAATTAAGTCTCCGTTGGGGGATGTGAGGCTTAGCAGAAATGCTCATTTGGGGCCTGCATCTTGTCTTTAACACTTCTCACTCTGTCTTGGCCATTCTAATTTATCGGACCCCAGCTGGAGAAACGAAGGGGGACAGAAGAAAATAGTTTTTCCTCGCATCCAATCCTTTGGATGAATTGTTTGCTGTCCTCTCTGATGTCACCTTCCTTCTGTATCTCAAGGGCTCAGATCAGTGACACCGCCACAAAGCGGGCCCCCAAAACAAGATGAACAAATGAGGGAATGAACAAATCCATCCTAGACGCTTAGAGCTTTGCAAGTAACCGTGAACTTCTTAACTTCATCGAGGGTCAGCAAACTGGGGCCAGCAAGGCAAACACCCCCCCACCACTGAATTTTGTGCAGCCTGTGAGGTGGACAAAGTAGTTTTCACATGTTTAAATGGTTGAGAAGAAAATCCAAAGAACAATATTTCATGACATTATATGAAAATGATATGCCATTCTGGCTATCATCAAAAAGACCACAAATAACAAGCATTGGCGAGGATGTGGAGAAAAGGGAACCCTCCTACACTGTTGGTGGGAATGTGAATTGCGGCAGCCGCTATGGAGAACAGGATGGAGGTCCCTTAATAAACTAAAAATAGAGCTACTGTATGATCCAGCAACCCCACTCCTGGACATATATCCAGAGAAAACCATAGTTTGAACGGACACATGCACCCCAATGTTCACTGCAGCACTATTCACAATAGCCAGGACATGGAAACAAGCTAAATGTCTATCAGCAGAGGAATGGATAAAGATGTGGTACATATATACAATGGAATATTACTCAGCCAGAAAAAAGAATGAAATAATGCCATTTGCAGCAACATCATGGATGGACTTGGAGGGCATTATGTTGGTGAAATAAGTCAGACAGAGAAAGACAAATACTGTATGATATCACTTATATGTGGAATCTAAAAAACACAACAAACTAGTGACTATAACAAAAAAGAAATAGACTCACAGATACAGAGAACAAACCAGTGGTTACCCACGGGGAGAGGGAAGGGGGGAGGGGCAAGATAAGGGAAGGGGGTTAAGAGGTACAAACTGCTATGTATAAAATAAACAAACTGCAAGCATATATTGTACAGCACAAGGAATATATAAAAGGAGCATAACCTTTAAAAACTTTGAATGACTATGTTGTACGCCTGCAACTTACATAATATTGTACATCAACTATATCTCAATTTTTTTTAAATGATACGGCATTGAAATTTCAGCGTCCATAAGTAAAGTTTGAATGGAACTCAGCCATGGCCACTCCTTCAAGTGCTGTCTGTGGCTGCTTTGGGGCTACCACCACCAAGGTGCCTTAGTCACGACAGTGGTCAGACGGCTGGCGCAGCCTGAAATATGTACCCGGCATCCCTTAGCTGGGTTGACCCGTCCCTGACCTGCTACCCACAGACATGGGTGGAAGGCAATAGAATGAACCTTTCCAATGAAAAGAAAGGCTCACTCAGAGAAGTTGCAAGCCCTTCAGCTGCTCCCTTGTCAAACCAGGAGAGCAACTTGTGGGGCGTGCAATTGCCTGCCTGGGAAAGTGTGATCTAGCATAAGAGCTAGATATTTGGTCTTCGTCCGCATTCTCGGCCCAGAGCTCCTAAGATCCTTGGGATTTCCTAAGTGACGCGAGAGATCGAGGCGTCTTTGCTTATGTGAATGAGGTGACTTTTAGAAAGGACCTAAGGATGGGGCTGGTCTCCAGGGCAACCAACGTGTGATTAGAGCGTTAGAACCTTCAGTCCTACCCCTTACCTTCCGGGAGGGGCCGGGAAGAGGGGCTGGAAGTTGAATCCATCACCAATGGCCGATGACTTAATCAATCGCGTCTAGGTCACAAAGTCTCTATAAAACCCCAACAGGATGGGGCTGGGAGAGCTTCCAGGTTGGTGAACCCGTGGAGATCTGGGGAGAAGGGCAGCCTGGAGAGGGTGTCGGGGTCCCCTGCCCCCTCCCCAAATCTCACCCTCTGCATCGGTCCCATCTGGCTGTTCCTGAGTTAGCTCCTATTACAATAAACCGGTGATCTAGTGAGTAAATGTTTCCTGAGTTCTGTGAGCCGTTGTAGCAGATTAATCAAACCAAAGAGGGCTCCTGGGAACCTTGAAATTACAGCCGGTCGGTCAGAAGTCCAGGTGCACACCTGGACTTGTCACTGGGGTCTGAAGCTAGGGGCCGTCTTGTAGGACTGAGCCCTTCATCCGGGAGGAGGGGTCTGTCCACCCAGCTGACCATCGAGTGGCCTCATGCAGCTCCCCTGGGATCCTTTTCGCTTTTTTGAGCTCCATCTTCCCGGCCTGCGGGTGCTTTACCCACTGGACCGGTGACTCTCCCCAGAGGCTGGCGTTACTGGAACACTGCGTCCCCTGGGTGGTGAGCTGGACGTGCCTGGGGATCTTGTGACCTGCTGTCACCAGGGCCCTGAGCCGCTGGCCGCCCGGGGCTGCCATGGGTGTGTCTGGTGACCTCTGAGGAGTGGCTTCTCCTCCAGAGCTCCCCGAGGGCCAGTCCTGAGCCCACAGGGCGCCCTCCCAGGAAAGCAGACCTCAGGCTGTGCTTCTGGGAAACCGGACCCAAGGTACTCCCTTTCTTCCTTGCCTGGAGAAACCTGATTTTATGGGCGGTGGCAGGGAGGTGTTCTCCGCCCTGCTCCTCCCCAGACGGACCAGTGTGCATTCCAAGCAATGCACGGCCACCCCATTGCCTTCCTCTCACGGGGGGCGGGGTGGCATTGATGCATAAGCGTGTACCCCACGCTGAGAGCCCAGCGCCTTCAACCTCAAATCCCCTTATCCTTTCTTCCTACCACGGCCTCCCATGGGGCCCAAGGAAATGCCCACCTACATAATTCTTGAGACACAAAAGTCCATTCTCAAACCGTAAATTAATATACCATGGAATACGGCTCAGCCAGAGAAAGGAATGACAGTTTGCCACTTGCAGCAACGTGGATGGACTTGGAGGGCATTATGTTCGTGAAATAAGTCAGACAGAGAAAGACAAATATTATATGACATCATTTATATGTGGAACCTAAAATACGCAACAGACTAGTGAATATAACTAAGCAGAAGCAGACTCACAGATACAGAGAACAAACCAGTGGTTCCCAGTGGGGAGAGGGAAGGGGGGAGGGGCAGGATAGGGGGAGGAGATTAAGAGGAACAAACTGTTACGTATAAAACAAATAAGCTACAAGGATATTTAGTACAACACGGGAAATATAGCCAATATTTTATAATAACTCTAAATGGAGTACAACCTTTAAAAATGGTGAATCACTATGTTGTACCCCTGAAACTTATATATAATATGGTATATCAATTATACCTCAATAAAATTTTTTTTTAAGGATGGAGGGATAAGTTAGGAGTTTGGGATTGACATATACACACTACTATATATAAAATAGATAATCAACAAGGACCTACTGTAGAGCACAGGGAACTCTACTCAGTACTGTGTAATAACCTAAATGGGAAAAGAATCTAAAAAGGAACGAAGATACGTATATGTACAACTGAATCACTTTGCTGTACACCTGAAACGAACACAATGTTGTAAATCAACTCTACCCCAATATAAAATGAGTCAAATTAAAAATTAAAAAAAAATTTTTTTAAATCATGAATTAAGTAAATGTGTCTCAGGGAAAACCCTAGGTCCATCTTTTCCCTCCGACCGTGGTGTTAAAATAAGATATTTATTGGTCTAGAAGGAGCACCCCTGTCTTGGGGTCAGGACAAATGAAGGTACTTCTGCAGGGCTTTGTTTGCTTCACTACCAAGTGGAATGCTAACAAACTCTGCAGAAGCAGCAGATGCCCTCTGCACCCGGATGCCTGCCCGTTGCCCCACCCTGGCTGCCGCTGGGTCCCCGCATGGCTAAGCTCAGGCTTCCCGCTGACCCTTCTTGCTTCTGCTGTTTTGTTTTCACCTTCTCCATGGAGATCTTGTGCAGCTCTCAATCTGGCTTTTTTTAACCACAAAGAATGAAGGGCTGAAGATTAGTAAGATTTCCTGCTCTGGTGCAGGTTTTGTTTTCAGGAGCTGAAAAATGGTCAGATCAGGTAGCAGATTGATGTTTTAAAAGCTTCTTGCCATTGCCATGGATCTTTTTTTTTTTTTTTTTGAGTTTTTTTCTTTAAGCAACTTTATAGTAAGCATTGATATTTCAAATCTTATTCCTTCTTAGGAATCTTCCAAAGAACAAAAAAAAATTTTATTCTTTTTTTGATCAGAATAAAATTCACTCTATCGTGCAGTTTCTATACGTATCTATTTGAAGCCTTTACAAATTGAAGATGCATTATGGTGATCTCTATAAACAGAAGATATTTTATGGTATCTTAGGGATCTTATTTTTCCTATATTTTGAGTATTTTGTTATTTTATCAGCCATAGATATTTTTAAAAACACAGCACAGGGCTTCCCTGGTGGCGCAGTGGTTGAGAATCTGCCTGCCAATGCAGGGGACACGGGTTCGAGCCCTGGTCTGGGAAGATCCCACATGCCGCGGAGCAACTAAGCCCGTGCGCCACAATTACTGAGCCTGCGCGTCTGAAGCCTGTGCTCCGCAACAAGAGAGGCCGCGATAGTGAGAGGCCCGCGCACCGCGATGAAGAGTGGCCCCCACTTGCCACAACTAGAGAAAGCCCTCGCACAGAAACGAAGACCCAACACAGCCATAAATAAAAAAAAAAAAAAACAAAAACAAAAAAAACACACAGCACAGACCCAGAGGCAAAAAATAGCGTGCGTGTCTCACCGGAGACTGCTCCAGTGATGGGCAATTCTGTCTCTCTTCATCACCCCCATCTTTACCCCTCTGCCCAGCGCATAAGCATAAATCATCCTATTCCTAAGTGCACGTTCCCCAAATAGATGAGACGTGCTTCAGACCTGAAGACCTGAATCCTCACGCACTCACCTCAAACCTGAAGAAAGTTGGACACCGTCTAGGACCGTCTGCACTGGAATGTCGACAACCACCACACTGCCGAGTGGAGTGCCTCTTCTCCTCTTCATGGAAGAGATGGTGCCCGTGATGCTTTTTTTCAAGATGCAGGAAGAGAATATTGCTTTTTTCTTCCCCTTCCTGGCCCTCCATAGGACTCCAGGTACAAGGAGACCAGAATACCTTTGTCTCGTGGAGACTGGCATGGCCGCCATCACACATATGGTACCCAGTGGGCATCTCCATCCAAGCCAGATCCCATAGGACACTCCAAGTCTTGTAATTCACACGAGGGCAATAGATGTAGGCAACCTCTTCCTTCCTCCAAGGAGGAAATCTTTTTTTTTTTTTTTTGTCGCACCACAAGTCATGTGGGATCTTAGTTCTCCGACCAGGGATCAAACCTGTGCCCCCTGCAGTGGAAGCTCGGAGTCCTAACCACTGGACCATCAGGGAGGTCTCAAGGAGGAACTCTTTCCTTCCCTCTCACACCTCAGCAAATGCCCCCTGCCGCCTCTCTCTCCTCCCCGCTAAATCAACCTAACTCTCTCTCTCTCTGTCTCTCTCACACACACACACACACACACACACACACACACACACACACATGCTCGGTGGGGCACGGTGAGGCTCGGTGCTTATCCCCCAGAAGAATTTATGAATGAGTTGACAAAGATGACCCTTGGTTATCTTGCATAGCCTTCCATGAACTCGTCACCATTGGGTTCCTTGTCACCTTCACACTCTCGTCTGCCCATCATCCAGACCCCCTGGCCTTCAGGACACATCGTTGCAATTCTGATCTGGTCCTCCTTAAATCCATCCTTTGCTCCTGGAGCAAACGTTCTGAAATGAAAATTCACCCCTTTCTTGCTGACCGCATCCCTTAAGGTGACGCTCACTGACGTCACTCACGAGGATTTGTCTCATATGCCCTCCCTGGGTGGCCTCAGCCATCCCTTTCTCCTGTGTCTCCACCTCTGGGCTGGCTCTCTGAGACAGGTTAGCTCGGTAGCTATCTGTGCAATGTTTGATTGGATAAATGAGTCGCCAAAGCCAGCCCTCCAAAGAGGAAACAGAAATGAGCTGCCTGAGAGTTTTTGGAATCTTCCAGGGTGGGGTGGACCCAGGCCCTGAGCCTCACTCTCTCCCCAATGCTTGCTTGTTCCAGGGTCTTCTTCCCTCTGGGGCTATGCACCGCGACTGGTGTCGATAGGCGGAAGGGATTCATCATAAACGTTTATAGTAGGCGCCCTTGATTGCCTTCCCGTCACTCCACACTCTAATTCTGTGCAGGTGTCCATGCCTCTTCCCCTGACACAGGAGGTAAGACCCCTGCTTCTCACCTTGGCTGAGAAATGGGAATCACCCACAGAGCTTTCCACCCCCAGGATGTCAGCTAAAATTCAGGCACGATTGAAATGACAACAACAGGCTCCCCTGGTGGCGCAGTGGTCAAGAGTCTGTCTGCCAGTGCAGGGGTTCGATCCCTGGTCCGGGAAGATCCCACATGCCGCGGAGCAACTAGGCCCGTGTGCCACAACTACTGAGCCTGTGCTCTAGAGCCTGCGAGCCACAACTACTGAGCCTGCAAGCCACAACTGCTGAAGGCCGTGCACCTAGAGTCTGTGCTCCACAACAAGAGAAGCCACCAAAATGAGTAGCCCGTGCACCGCAACAAAGAGTAGCCCCTGCTCGCCACAACTAGAGAAAGCCCGCGCAGCAACGAAGACCCAACGCAGCCAAAAATAAATAAATAAAATAAATAAATTTTAAAAATATGACAACAATCACTCTCTTCTTGGGGAGATCACAACTGTTAATGGTGCCCTTGTTAAACAGGTGATTACCAGCCTCCGTCTGTGGGCAAAACTGAGCTTGAACATCTACCTTTGAAGCCACAGTGATTGACCGTGGTCTGGAGGAAAATGGACCATCCTCAGAATACGGAACGTTTTCATCTCCATCACACATTCACCACACTAAAGATAAACCTCTGGGGAGAATCACAGATGCCCACATTCACAAGACGGAAGCTTTCTGGTCACACAGAAGTGAACTCAGTCATGCATTCGTGACCTCCTCGTCATCACTGCATTTGTACAGAAGGTGGAAATGCAACTCTGAACAGAAAGACAACTGAAAGTGTTTAGAGGTAGGGTTAATGCAGTTCCTGTTCTCTGGTTAGAACTGTATTTCCAAATCCCAAGGAATCGACAACATTTCTTAACAATTGTGGGTCTCTTATGTAAAGCAGAGCTTGGGATGCTCTGATAGATGTCTAATTTCCACTTGAGAACACCTCCATATTTGTTCTAGGGTAAAGTAGCTCTTCAAAAAACAATTCAGGTTTTAATGTATTTTAATCAGCACTAAAATTCAGGCTGGCATGTCCCCTGTTGGGTCCAGTGGGGATGGTTCTAGGTCGGCTCAAATTTTGGGTCAGGGAAGAGTATTGTTCTGAAAGGCAAAACAGCCCACTAGCTCCTCTTAGAAATTGATATACGAATAAAGCAGAGGTATGGGAATAGCAAAAGAAGCACACTCTATTTCCATTTCTCTTCCACTTTAGATGAATATAGAAAAGAATTGCAAATGTTCACACGTGCCCACACAAGTGTACACTAGATACTACCAAGACTATACAGTTTTGCCCCCACATAAGATCCATCTGCTGTTAGAAACCAACATGACATTCTAAAACCTATTCTACAGTCAAGATCTTCAAACGTGTGTGTCATCTTAAAATTGGGCAGCAAATCCTACTAGATTGACTCCCAAGTCTAAAATCCAATTACATAGGGGACTTTTAAAAATCCTGAATGATCTTTCCCAGCTGTCAAACATGCTTCAATTCACCTGGGCAACTGATAAATCATGGTTTCATTTGCTGTCAGGTAAACCCTGTCATGCATTTAGAGATCCATTAAATTAAAGGATCTATAGGCATGATAACCATGATAATTTTGCTGTGGTGGTGAGCATAAAGGATACTTTAAGATATCTGAAAGTCCACTGCAGTGATATGAAAATACCTGTGATTATGATTGGTGACAAATCCACAGGCAACTCGAATACTGTTGCGGTCTGTTGCCTGTGTCCATAAGTTAGTGGGCACCATGGGGGAAAAGAATACACACACTGCCTGAAAAAGCTGGGTCTCCTGGTGCATGTTCTGTCCTTCTTAGTGCACGGTGGGGTGATACCCCAGGGACAGGCTAGAGGCAAAGACATCCCATTGCCCACTCGGGATGGAAAAAGAGCTGGAAGACTCCAGAACTAGGACAAGAAAATGCAATTTACTGGGGCAGGGAAATGGCATCCCAGCCCCCCAGCTCTCCCAGGGCCTCATTTCATTGGTTGGTCACTCAGCTGCCCCGCCAGCCACTTGCAAACTCAGCTGGTGTGGTCCTGAGTGCCGCATGCCTGGCTTCTAGGAGAAACCAGACACTCTGACCCCACTTTCAAACACTCGGATACTCTGTCTCCGGCCACCCGGTGGGCAGTGTAGACAACCCTCCCTACCCCGCCTTGGTTTGGCAGTGAAAGGGCAAGGAGTCATGTGCCCAGTGGGGAGGAAGGCACGTTCAAATGTGTTTGCAGACAGGATGTAAACGACCAGGAATTTGAATGGCTTTTGCAAAAATGTCCTGCAGTGGGCTGTGCCCCGCGGGGTCCCCACTCAGGAGGCGGCGCCTTGTCAGCCAGCTCTGAACAAGGGTCCCAGTGTCAGGAAGTGGCTGATGCCAGCAGGGGAGGCTCACTGGCCGGAAGGAGAGGATGGAATGGGTGAGGGAAGGCATTTGTGGGGTGGGGGCTCCCACAAACAGCCCCGGAAGAGAAACCCGAGCAGCCCATTCTAGAGTTTCAAGTGTGGTCCAAAGAGATAGGAGGTGGTGGGCAGGAAGGGGCTCCCGGAGAGGCTCAGGCTGCACCCCCCACCCCCGGACACTGAAGAGCCACATGTCACAGAGAAGGAGAAGCCCGGAGACTGCAGCTTGACAAAGGAGGTGAGGGAGACCCAGGACAGTTCAAGGATCTGGGGAAGATCACCCCACAGAAGAGACAGCTGGGCTCAACGCCCAGGGCTACTCTACATCTGCACTGGGTTTTCTCTGGATACCGGGAGGCTGGGAGGAGGGCCCCACCCTGACAAAATGACACAGGGCTGAAAATGTAATTCTCCCTTTCTGACCCAAAGAGGGAAATTCTGGCTGTCATTTTTATAAAGCTACCTTTGTCTCTCTATCTGTTGATCCACCCATACATCCATTCAAACTCCACCCGTCCATCCACTCATCCATCCACCATCCACTCAAACACCCATCTGTCCATCCATCCATCCATCCATCCATCCATCTACTCAAACACCCGTACATACAAACACTCAAATACTCATCCATCCATTCACCCATCCATCCATCATCCACTCGAACACCCATCCATCCATGCATCTATCCACCCATCCATCCACCCATCCATCCATCCATCCATCCATCCATCCATCTACTCAAACACCCAGACATACATCCACTCAAATACTCATCCATCCATCCATCCATCCTCTCAAACTTCCATCCATTCATCCATCCATCCATCCCTCCCTCTCTCCGTCCCTCCTGCCCAGCACATTGATCCCTAGGCAACATCTGCTGACATCCCCCTAGCCACGAGCCCACCTGTAACATTGTTGTCCATGCCACAGCCCTACCTGCTGCTATGCCCACATCCTAATCCCTGGAACCTAATCCCTGGAACCTAATCCCTGGAACCCTGGATATGTTATATCATGTGGCAAAGGGGAATTGAATTAACATTCCAGATGGAATGAAGGTCGCTGGGACGGGGAGATGAACCTCGATGACTCAGGTGGCCCAGTGGAATCACGGGCATCCTTATAAGTGAACGAGGGAAGCAGGGGGGCCAGGGTCAGAGAGATTTCAAGACGATGCATTGCTGGCTTTGAAGATGGAGGAAGAGGCCCCGCGGCCAAGGAATAAGGTGCCTCTTGAAGCTGGAAAAGGCCAGGAAATGGATTCTCCCCTGGAGCCCCCAGAAGGAACCAGCCCTACTGACACCTGGAGTTTAGCCCAGTGAGACCTGGGCAGGCTTCTGACCTCCAGAACTATAGAAGAACGAACCTGCTTGGTTTTAAGCCACAGAGTTTGTGGCTACTTGTCACAGGAAAAGATAGGAAACTCACATAACACCTTTATGTTACTGTGGGGAGGATCTTACTTTAAGTCAACAGCTCAAGACTTGAGGAAGATGCCCTGATACCCAGAGGGACATCTTTCCCCTGCTACTGGTTTTGCCGAAGACCTAGGATTTGATGATGGCCGTTGCAAAGATCGTCAGGGGTGCCCGTGGGATTAGGAGGCACAAGAGGGTGGGTTGAGGTGGGAGGTGGTGGGCACGGAGCTGAGGAGATGCTGGGAAGGCTGGACACCCGTTTTAAGCTGGAGAGCTGTTAGATGTTTGTTCGAAAGTGTGGCGCGTTCACGGTGTCTGGTGCTGTTGCCTGTGACTGCTGGCAGGATGGTGTGTTGTCATTGTATTCTTAGAGGTGCCTAAAAAGGCGAAATCTCAACAAAGTCCCGAAGCAGCAGCTGCTGCAGAATTTGTGCATTTGCGGGAGGGAGGGGGCAGGGCGATGCATCCCTGCCGTCAGGGAGAGCCTCCAGGAAGCCTGGAGCTGCATGGGCTGTGAAGGTCGGGGTGGGGGGGGGCGGGGGCAGGGCGCAAAGCAAGGTGAGGCGGTCCAGGTGACAGGAAAGAAGCAAGCGAAAGGAGGACCGGCCCCAGCCCAGGGCACAGGTGCACCTGTTGACTAAAGAATATTTTCACAACCTAAAAGTTGAGAGTTATGTTTTATTCGGCGGGAACTTTTACGACTTCAAGCCTGGGAGGCAGCGTCTCAAGTAACCCTGAGAGAACTGCTCTGAAGAGGTGAGGGGGGGGGGGGGTCTAGGATATCTAGGAGTTTTGTAACAAAGGGCAGGTAGTCGGAACGTCAGAAGATTACTGTCAATGAAAGAAAACCAGATATGTCAAGTTAAGGACTTGAGTGCTTTTCTATGTATGGGAAGATGCAAGAATGTGGGCTCACTGAGAGCATTCCTTCGACAGGCACCTCAGCTCTCTGGGACCGGCATCCCGTGTTTTCGCATCCTGAGTTTCCTCAGGGCTCACCGTGGAGAGTGGCTGCAGCCTCATGGCTGCTAGATGGCAGGTATTCTTTCCTTCCTGGGTGCCCTCAGGGCTCACCCGCTCACCGTCAGCTGGTGGCTGTAATCGCTGATGACTGTGGCATCCTTTGTTTACTGATATGGCCGGCAATGTTCCATTTCCCGCACCCATGGTGATGGTCCAGCTTAGAAAACCACCAGATGCCCAGGGTCTGCCCAGATCAGCCAGACGTCCACCTTCCTTCTCCTTAGAATCCAATAGAGAAGGAGGCTGGGAACCAAATCTTCAGCAGAGTATGAAGCACCTCTGTGTGAACAGCAGTGATGAGGGGTCTGGGGCTCTGCATGCTTCCAGTGGGGACCCCAGGGGGTCTGGCAGGGGCCCAGATGGGGATCAGAGGGGTTCACGAGAGGGGGAACAATCGCCGCGCTGACCGTTGAAGAAGAAGCAGGATTTGTGACTCCAACGGGAGCCGGAAGGGAGTTTTGGGTGGCAGCATCCCACGTGGCAGGCTGGGCAGAGGAAGCCGGTGAGGCTAAGTGGGGAAAAGAAAAGAGGAAGTGTGGGCTAGGGTGGGGCAAAGTGACCAGAGTCAGGTTGGCGGGGGGTGGGGGGTGGGGGGGGCCCTAACCCTGAAAACGTCCCTTTGACTCTTCCCCGGGGCCATCCTTCCTTCCCACGCTCATGGGGTGCCCCCATCCCAGCCTGCTCCCCGAGAGCTCCCTCCTGCCCCACCGCTGCCCTTGGCTTGGGCTCTTAAGCTGCTTCTACTGGTGTCCCATGGCTAACATCCTTCCCTCGAGCATCAAAGTGCAGCGTTTACTTTCCCATCTTGAAAGCGGTCTTCTCATTACAGACAACGAGGAAATCCAAACGAATACAGTAAATGGAGGGAAAAAAAAAAAAACAACATAACACTCACATTTGCCCTTGAAGGAAACCACTGATATTGCTTGCACCCATCTTCTTGAGGCTGAACTTCTCCATTCACGTAAATCGCTTAGATACGATCCTACTGTCATACAGGGATCTGCATATAAAGGGTTCCCTTTGTATGTAGGTGGTTCCCTCTCTCAGTTGGAGGCTCCCAGTGGCTCTCCGTCGCCCCCTGCATGGACCCCTTCATTCTGCTAAGCCGGTGCCCTCAGGAGTCACCACCTTCCTGGACCACCTGCTCCAGCAACTTGGTTCTCAAGGACCCAGCCCCACAGCGACCCAGCGCTCCCTCCTTTCCAGGCTCCTGGATCCCATGAATTGTACAGACACCACGTGGTGGGCTGGAGAGTGGTCCCCAAAGACGCCCGTATCCTAATCCTTGGAGGCTGTGAAGGTGTTAGTGTCCCTGAAAAAGGGTGATTCTGCAGATGGGATTAAGTGAAGGACACTGAGATGGGGAGACGGTCCTGGATTTTCCACACAATCCCAACGGAATCACAAAGGTCCTCATAAGAGGGAGATTTAACCACAGAAAAAAATGTGCTGAAGAAAGCAGAGGTCCGAGCGATGGTCTTTGAAGATGGAGAAAGGGGCCACCAGCCAAGGATGCAGGCGGCCTCTGGAAACTGGACAAGAAAAGGAATGGATTCATTGGAAGCGATTCCAGAGAGTTTGTGACATGCCAACACCTCCATCGTAACCCAGCGATGCCCACCCCAGACTTCTGACTTCCAGAAACGTCAGATAATACGTTTGCTTTATTTTAAGTGTTGGTAATTGTGACAACGGTGGCAGGAAATGAAGGCACCCCACTGCCCCCTTTCATCCTTCTGCATCTGCCCTCTCGTGCCAAGGTATCATCCACTCCCAAAGGTGTTTATCTGTATCCGTGAGCCCCAGGGACCAGGCACCTAGAGGCAGGGGCTGAATCATGAGAGTTGTTTGGACCCTGTTCTTAGCCGATATTGATTCGTTTATTTCTAAATTTTTATTGGAATATAGTTGATTTACAATATAGTGTTAGTTTCATGTGTACAGCAAAGTGATTGGGGCTATACACACACATATATATCCATTCCTTTTCAAATTCTTTTCCATTATAGGTTATTACAGAATATTGAGTTCCCTGTGCTCTGCAGTAGGTCCTTGTTGCTTATCTATTTTATATACAGTAGTGTGTATCTGTTAATTCCAGTCTCCTAATTTATCACGCCTAGGATATCTATTTGGTTCTCCTTTGGTAACCATAAGTTTGATTTCAAAGTCTATGACTCTGTTTCTGTTTTGTGAGTAAGTTCATTGGTACTATTTTTAGATTCCTCGTATACGCGATAGCATGTGATATTTGTCTTTCTCTGTCTGACTTGCTTCACTTAGTATGATCATCTCTAGGTCCATCCATGTTGCTGCAAACGGCATTATTTTGTTCTTTTTATGGCTGAGTAGTATTCCATTGCATATATGTACCACATCTTCTTTATCCATTCATCTGTTGATGGACACTTAGGTTGCTTCCATGTCTTGGCTATTGTAAATAGTGCTGCAATGAACATTGGGGTGCATGTGTCTTTTCAAATTATGGTCTTCTCCGGATATATGCCCAGGAGTGGGATTGGTGGATATTTAATCCTTACTTTCCTGCATGGCCATTCAGCCCAAATGCCAGTCGGCTTAGGACACTGAGTAAAGAGTTTCATTCCCAAGTTTCACACCTCCCAGCCCTGGGTATTTGATGGAGAGGCTGTCCCCAAGACCCCAAATATATCAGAATCTCAGGGCAGGGGAGTAGCTCCCGGCTTTGGTGTTCTTTAAGGTCCCTGGATCACACAGGCAGGGCTGGGAGTGACCATGGCCAAGGTGATGTAAGTCTGCAAAATCAGTCTCAGGTTTGCAAGATTAATGGAAGCAGCAGAGCCCGGGGGTGCCTTGCAAACACCCCCTGTCGCTTCCCAGTTGTGTGTGTCATTTGCTTCTTAGGGAAGCAGAAGTTTCCCCGGGTGTGGCACCTGGGGTGGGGTTTCCTTGGGAACCAGCTGTCGCTTCTGGTGAACATCACTCTGGCCTCAGGAACCTCAAAGCAGCTGCAGAAGCAGCTGGGAGGAAGCGTGAGTCATGTTAAATCAGCCGTTCAATGCGGTTTTATGTCACAGCGAAGGGGTCCACATCAGAGTTCTCGTAGCCTTGCCCATTCCAAAAAGTGGGTGTCCTTTACAAAGTACAAAAAATGCCTAAACAGGTAAACAGAGCAAAAATATATTTTGTGTCCAAAAATGGACACTTCGTGGGCTGTATGTTCAAATCCAAACCTGGATTATCCAATTTCCATGACTCTCAAGTTCTGTGTGTGTGTGTGTGTTAAACCCTATTCCAAGGATATGAAACATCTGGTAGTAGAACTTTGTGAATAAACATGGGCTAACACACTTTTGCTTTCTGTTGGCACAGGATGGGGGGAAGGAAAAGAACAATTTGTAAAAGTCTTTTGTTTTAATTCTGTCACGATGGAAAGGAGTATGCATGAAGGATAAACAATTTTATACATGTTTCAGAAAGTTGTCTCCACCCAGAAAAAAAACCAAACAAAACAGGAACTAGGCAAGCATTTAAAGCTTGAACTCACTCAAGAATATATCTGACTCATATTTTAGGCGTTGGCCAAAGAAGAAAAAGCTTAATAATGTATAAGCTATTCCATGCATTTCTAATAGTAAAGGTTTTGATGTTATTGGAGGTCAATTTTCTTGCAATCAAAACTGCCACAAAGATGGTTTTAGGTGTACCATTTTTAGTAACCCATCATGTCTTTTGCAAACAAGCCAATGAAATCTTGAACAATAAGGATTTTATAAGGAACGCAGACATAGATAAAGAAGCACACAGAGGCCAGAGTCCCAATTTGACCAAACTCGTGGGTAGATGCGTTCTCTCTCCTCCCCAGTCTCTCTCTGTGGTCAGATTCGTCCGCCCAGCACCTTCAGAAACACGGATGATTTGACCTGCTCCTGCCCCTCCCAGTGGGCCATGTAGACTGATCCCATGATTCTGAACAACTCCTAACCTCCTGAACTTTTGACGCCTCTGACAGTGGACATGGTGTGGCCACTTCACTGGGTCTGGGGAGGATTCAATAAAATCTGTGTAGAAAGCCTGGTACTCAGAGGGTTCATGATGAGTGTTATGCATCATTCTTCTTCTCTGAGTGCAACGCACCAGCCCCATTACTTCTAGAGGGTTCTGGGAGCCTTCAGCACCTGAGGACAGGGCCCGGCTCTTGGTTCTGAGGCAGCCGGCCTTTGGGTCAGGAGTCTTCATGGGTGACTACTGCTTCAGCCCTCCGCCCGCCTGTCCCTCCTTCCATGTATCTATCTATCTATAAATCTCTCAATCATCTATTTATCCATCCATCCATCCACCTCTCTATCCATCCATTCTTCCATCCATCCATGCATCTATATCTGCCTATCTATCTACCATCTATCTATACCCATCTGTCTATCATCTATTTATAATCCATCCATCATCTATCTCTCCATCCCTCCATCCATCCATCCAGATATCCATGCATCCACTCATCCATATATTTATCTCTATCTACCATATTTATTAATTTACTCACCACAAATAACATGGATGAGATTAATTCACCAATTTTCTGGGAGCAGATCTCAAGCTGTTCCCAGCAGGTGGCTATCAGAAAAAGAAGGATGATCTAAAACCCAAATGAGGAAGGACTTCCCTCCCTTCCACAGAGCCTGCCTTGCAAGGCAAAGTGTCCCAGACAATCAGGACCAGAGGGAAGAAGAGAGTTCCTATGGACCACAGGGGCTGCTTAGAATGAGATTTTAAAATCACTTCATTGAGTGTGTGGTCTTTTACCCAATGTTCTCCATACCTTGAAGGGTCAGCGTCAAAACTGAATTCTAGACTAACGGAACAAGGAAGCTCTGTGAGGTCTCCTCTGTTTCCAGCTGCCCCTGGGAGAGAGGTGCCCTGTTTAACTGCGTTCTTCACCGGTAGAGAAAACCATCTGAAACACTCAAGTACCCTGAAGTCAATGCTGAATATGAATTTTAACATTTAATTAATGTATGATTTGAATAATTAAAAAATAAAATTCAATCAATAGCCAGCCATCCTGGCCAGAGGCAAGCTAAGCCTCTGCTCTCTGCTCCTCAACAAACAGTATCTCTTAAAAGTTTGCCTTTTGTTTGAATAAATTTATTTACTTATTTATTTATTTACTTTTGGCTGGGTTGGGTCTTCGTTGCTGTGTGAAGGCTTTCTCTAGTTGCGGCGAGCAGGGGCTACTCTTCATTGCAGTGCACGGGCTTCTCATTGAGGTGGCTTCTCTTGTTGCGGAGCATGGGCTCTAGGCACGTGGGGTTCAGTAGTTGTGGCATGTGGGCTCAGTAGTTGTGGCACACGGGCTTAGTTGCTCCATGGCATGTGGGATCTTCCTGGACCAGGGCTAGAACCCGTGTCCCCTGCATTGGCAGGCACATTCTTAACCACTGTACCACCAGGGAAGTCCCTGCATTTTTAATACCATGGAGATCACCGCAATATTTTTAAGGGGCTAATGAGAAGTCAAGAGGTTTTTTATATTTTTAATATAAAACAGAACATCTTCTGCCCCTGGGAACATATTTATGAGAAGCATAACCAAATAAAGAATCACCTTTCCTTTTCATGTTAAACCTATTATTATAGTGTTATTTCCTACATGAACAGGCATGTCTTAACAGTAATGAGAGTTAATATTTATGGACTGGTTTTTAAGCACCAGGTCCTAAGTCCTTTACATGATCTGATTTTATTTTCACTACAACCCTGCAGAGTTGGTTCCTCATCCCCATGATATAGAGTGAATGTCTATGTCCCCCCCAAATTCATAACCCCCAACGCGATTGTGTCAGGAGGTGGGGCCTTTGGGGGGTGATGAGGTCATGAGGGTGGAGCCCCCCTAAATGGGACTAGTGTCCTTAGAAAAGAGACCCCAGAGAGCTCCCTCGACCCTTCCACCATGTGAAGACACAGCGAGAAGACACCATCGATGAACCGGGAAGAGGGTCCTCACCAGACACTAAATCTGCCCTCGCCGGGATCTCAAACTTCCAGCCTCCAGGACCGTGAGGAATGCACGTCTATTATCTATAAACCATCCAGTCTGTGATAGTTTCGCTATAGCAGCCCAAATGGACTAAGACACCCCATTTTAGGGGCTGAGATACAAGGCTGGGACCTGCCAAGGGTCATCCAGCCTGCAGATGGAATTTGGGTTCTGCCCACAAAGCACATGTACTTAACCGTTCTGGGATTCCTCTGCCCTTCCTCCCATGACTCAGACGTTGATTTACGTTGCTCTTGGAATACCCACCTCTTGGAGTTATCTTAATGTTCATGAAGATACCGCTTTTATGATCATAACGTCCCTTATCAATTAACTTCAGCTGTCACCACCGTGGCCACACTCTAAACACCACTTTACAATCATAATTGTAAGTCTCACACAACATATGATCTTTCCAACATCACCAATTAGTTTATGTTCCCCCCCGTGAAAACACTTCTTGAAAAATAAATGAGCAGGACTTCCCTGGTGGCGCAGTGGTTAAGAATCCGCCTGCCAGTGCAGGGGACACGGGTTCGAGCCCTGGTCCGGGGGGGATCCCACATGCCGCGGAGCCACTAAGCCCGTGTGTCACAACTACTGAGCCTGCGCTCTAGAGCCCGCGAGCCACAACTACTGAGACTGTGCACCACAACTACTGAAGCCCGCGCGCTCTAGGGCCCGCGTGCCATGACTACTGAGCCTGCGTGCTGCAACTACTGAAGCCCACGCGTCTAGAGCCCGTGCTCCGCAACAAGAGAAGCCACCGCAATGAGAAGCCCGCGCACCGCAACAAAGGTTAGCCCCCGGCTCGCTGCAACTAGAGAAAGCCCACAAAGCAGCAACAAAGACCCAACGCAGGCAAAAAGAAGAAGAAAAAAAAAGAGTAGTTCTTTGAAACTCATCAAGAGAGCCGCCACACTTTGAAAAATGTACGTTTTCCCCCCAGGCTAGATCCAGTTTTGAGATGTCAGAGACACTGATGATTTTCTACGGTTTTCCCGTAATTAACAGCGAGCCTGCCTTTCCTGGCTGGGTGGCCCACACAGCGTGGATGGTGCTGCAGGTGGGGTGGAGGGTGGGTTATTCCCCAAGGCAAACTGATCGAGACAAACAAGCGAGATCTTGATTCCCTGCCCCGGAGTTGAACCCGGGGAGCCTGGATGAAAACCAGGAATCCCAGCCACCACACCCCCTGGCTCTCGCCCCCAGTGAAAAATGCATTTCTCACAGAGGTGAAACTGTAAAAACAGGTACAAAGTTTATGACTAGAGACATAGCACAACAACAAGTGGGAGAGCACACAGAGAAACGGTTTGTTTAGTTAAGACAGAAGCAGGGCAGAGGTGCCCACCCGGAGAGAAAGGGTGTGGGCGGCCCCCCTAACGAGGAGAAGCCCTTTAGTAAAGAGGCGGTTAGTTCATTCAAATAGGGCAGTTCTTCCGGGTCTCTGTTTACCTTTGGCCAATTACCTGGTTTATTTTTCCACACCTGCCCTGCCTAGGACCCTCCTCAACACGCGTGGGCAACTTTTTTCCAAGGTGGATTTCAGCCCAGAGGCCTATGGGACGGCTTTAGCATCACATATTATGGGGCGGTTCCTCTTCCTTTTTGACCCCCAAGGAGCCTTCCTGCTCACGTGCAATGTCTCCCTTGCCCCCAGGATGGGAAATGTATGACCTCTTGATCTTTTAACAGGGTTTAGTCCCACTCTGTCCCTGCCATAAAAATGTCCGATGTCCGGTTATTTACCTTATTTCTGTTGCTGGTTTTTATATCGAGGTGCAGATCTCAAAGTATAGACAGGAGTCCGGTCATAAATATGTAGTTCTGGAGCCCATTTGTCTCTTGCTTCAGGAAATGTAAACAGGAGGCTGGTAATGAATGTCCGGCCTGGAGCCCATCTTCTTCTCACCCCAGGAAGTGTGAACAGGAGGCCAGTTGTAAATGTCCCTCCTGGAGCCCATCTTTCTCCGCCTCCAAACGGTAGATCCTCAGCAATCCTAGAGGGTCTACTGGGACCCAAGCAAGAGCCAGGTTGGGAATGCATTCCGTGTTTTCACAGGGACACCATGTCCCTCCCTGGAACCCTAAGAATAGAGGGCAGACCCTTCACGCTGCTGTTGGAAGCTGGCAAAGAACAAGTTGTGGGAAGAATGTGGTCCCACTGCCAAAGCTACACCAGATCCTTGCTCAGAACCTGGTTACCTCCACCCACTAACCTCCACATTTAACAGGACTTAACATGAGGAACTTATAGGGAGAGAAAACCAAAAACCAGATGGAACCAGCTGGAACCGTCAAGACGGCAAAGAATCTGACCTTCAACAGACCCTCAGTCTCGTTCTACGCTGTGAATGGAAACCAAGGTTAACCATACAGTCTTAGAAAAGGTCCTTAAAGCCCAAGGCAATATGGGAACCACCCAAGTGTCCATCCAAGGATGAATGGACCAAGAAAAGGGGGGTGTGTACATACAACGGAACATTACTCAGCCTTAAAAGCAAAGGAAATCCCACCATTTGGGACAAGATGGATGGACCTTGGGGCATTACGCTAAGTGAGATTAGTCAGAAGAAGACAAATTCTGCATCATCTCATTAAAAAAAAAATTTTATTGGAGTAGAGTTGACTTACAATGTTGTATTAG